>NW_017728886.1:91515998-91551985 GCF_001723895.1 Crocodylus porosus
GGTTTGCTCCCTGCAGGACCGGACCAGTGCAGAATAATCCTCCTTGGAGGTGAATCCCATCCTCCATCCTTTGTAGGCCTTTATAGCCTCAGGAGGTCTGCTAGGTCCCTGGAGAGCGAGGGGGGCTGCTGTGCCCTCTTGCTGCCTTTCCTCTGAGATGGAATAGAATTAGCTTGTGCATTGAGCATCACTCCCTTGAGGAGCAACCACTCTTCTTGAACTCCCCTCTCCCTAGGGTCGTGGTCCCTTAGGGCCTCACAGACAAGCTTCCCAAGCTTGTCAAAGTCGGCTTTCCTGAAGTCGAGGACTTCAGTGTTGCTGACTGACTTGCCAGCTTTACGGCGCAGGGTGAAGGTGATCAGCTTATGGTCGCTGTCACCCAATTTCCCATCGATCACTAGGCCACTGATTAGATCATCCCCAGTAGCCAGTAGCAGGTCGAGCAGCACTTTACCTCTCATTGACCCACAGACTTCTTGGGTCAGGTAGACATCATCCACGCACTATAGGAAGCTCTGCGACTACGTGGATTTTGCTGAGTGATCCTCCCATGAGATGTCCGGGTAATTGAAGTCACCCATGACAACCATGGCCCTGGAGCATGCCGCCTCAGCCAGTTCCCAGGTGAACTCCTGGTCAACCTCTTGACTTTGGATGGGAAGTCTGTAGTAGACTCCCACCATTGTGTCCCCTGTACCGTGTTCCCCATGGATTTTAACCCAGAGGGTCTCCAGTCATCCACCCTGGTCGCCAATATCAGCTTGCAGGGACGCGTAGCTTTCCTTAACATAGAGAGCTACACCCCTTCCCCTTTTATCTTCTTGATCTCTCCTGTACAGGGTATAGCCATCTATACCTGTGGTCCAGTCATGGGTAGAGTCCCACCAGGTCTCTGTTATCCCTATGATGTCATAATTATTTGCGTTAAGCAGGAGGACGAGTTCCTCCTGCTTATTCCCCAACTTCCTGGCATTTGTGGGCAGACAGGCAAGTATCTCCTTGGGGGCTCTTGCCTTGCCCACAGATTGTACCAGGGCTGGGGCAGGGGTGGGCTCCCTTAAGTGCCTTGGCCCGCTGGCTTTGCAAGGGTTGCTCAGCAGCCAGCAGTGGCAGTAGTCCCCCCATCCCTCAATGGGCTTAGTTTAAAGCCCAGTTGAGCAGGTCAGCCAGTCTGGCTGAGAAGAGCCCAGGGGGGTCCAGGCTCCAGAGTGGAGCAGGAAAGGGGGATATGAGCCTCAACACACCGGAAAAGGCTAGAGCCTCAGAGTTAAACCCTGTTTAGTGGGTTTAGACAGGGAGGCCTAGCTAGAGAGAAATAGAGGTCAGGCCCACATAGGTGAAAGGACCCAACATACACAATACAATAGGCAGTCTCCTGCTTGTAAGAACATCATCATAATAATTTCCATCAAGACGTGGTGGGCAAGTATAAGGCGGGACATAAGAACCCCAAAGAAGGCTCCAAGGGCACCCCATGTAAGGCGTGGATTACCAGGAAGATGGCGCTGGGGAGGGCAACCTGTTACAGTCACCCACAACATTCTTTAAAGCAAACTAAAGAAATATGGGTTGGATGAATGGACTGCAAGATGGATAGAAAACTGACTGGATCGTTGGGCTCAAAGGGTAGTAATCAATGGCTTGATGTCTAGTTGACAGCCGACATCAAGTGGAGTGCCCCAGGGGTCAGTCCTGGGACTGGTTTTGTTCAATATCTTCATGAACAACCAGGAAGATGAAGCAAGTTTGCAGATGACACCAAGCTGGGAGGAGTAGTAGATACATTGGAAGGTAGTAGATATGCTGCTAGGATTCAAAGAGACTTAAAGAGACCCAGACAAATTGGAGGATTGGACCAAAAGAAATCGCATGAGGTTCAATAAGGACAAGTGCAAAATCCTGCACGTAAGACAGAACAATCCTGTGTGCTGATAAAGACTGGTGACTAACTAGTTAAACACCAGCTCTGTAGAAAAGGACCTTGGGGTTACAGTGGACAATAAGCTGAGTACGAGCCAACAGTATGCCCTTATTGTGAAGAAGGCTGATTTCATTCTGGACTGCATTAGTAGGAGCATTGCCAGCAAACCAGGGAAATGATTACTCCCCTCTATTAAGTACTGTTGAGGTCACATCTAGAGTACTGTATCCAGTTTTGGGGGCCCCACTATAGAAAGGATGTAGACAAACTGGAGAGACTCCAGTGGATGGCAATGAAAATGGTTCAGGAGCTGGGGCACATGACTTCTGAGTAGAGGCTGAGGGAACTGGGCTTATTTAGTTGGGAAAAAGAGAAGACTGAGAGGGAATTTTAACAGCAGCCTTCAACTACTTGAAGACTGTTCTCAGTAATAGCAGATGACAGAACAAGAAGCAACGGTCTCAAGTTGGAGCAAGGAATTTTAGGTTAGATATTAGGAAACACTTTCTCACTAGGAGGGTAGGAAAGCAATGGAACGTGTTATCCAGAGAAGTTGTGGAGTCTCCACCCTTAGAGATTTTTATGACCCTGGTAAACAAAGCCTTGGCTAGGATAATATAGGTCCTGCTTTGAGCAGGGGGGAGTGGACTAGATGACCTCCTGAGGTCCCTTCCAACCCTAAATTTCTATGATTCTATGATTTTTTCAAGAAAAAGTCAGTTGCAGAAAGCAAACACAAAAGTAGGAAGAAATATGGTCAAATATTCTGCATTATTCACCCAGTGCTAAATATAACATACAGGAGGGGGAAACTAAAAATTAGGACTTTGGCCCTGCTACTACTGAAGCCACTGAGAAAACTTTCAATACAGGAATCAGAATCCAGAATTTAACACACAAAATCAAAATTATTCATGTGAGTAGTTTCCATGAATGCAAAGTTATTCATGGGTCTGAAAGTTTTTGAAAGATTGGATCCTAAAAGATAGAACATAAAGGGGAAACGAAAAGAAAAAAATGGTTGCTAATGTATCACCTCTACCTATACCTGGGTTGTAGTTTTTTTCATAGACTTCATAGTCATTGGGGCTAGAAGGGACCTCACAAGATCATTGGGTCCAGTCCCCTGCCCAAGGGGCAGAAAGTCAGCTGGGGTCAGATCACCCCAGCAAGATAAGCATCCAAGTATTTCTAAAGGTATCCAGAGTAGGTGCTTGCACCACTTCTGGGGGGAGTCTATTCCAGACTCTGGAGATCTGGACAGTAAAGCAGTTTTTCCTTATGTCCAGTCTAAAATGGTCTCCCACCAGTTTGTGACCATTAGACCTTGTCTTCCATTGGGGTGCCCTGGTGAACAGATGTTCTTCCCCTTCCTGATGTTCCTGATGCAGAACTAACATGGATTGTGGGTTTTTTGTGTATGTTTTTATGTGGGCAAGATGGTCCCTGTGTTTTGGCCATGTGCTCAGCACATGGCAGACTGGGGCCTGCATCTGGGGAAAATATGTAAAACCCTCTGGCCTGATTGGCCATTCCTCCAAAAGCAACGAGGGGCCCTTTGCACCACAAAAGGACCCACACTCTCTAGCAGCTTCCCCGGCACAGCACAACCTATAGATTATGTCTTGTAGTTAGTAGTGGTTTAAATTGCATTTGGTATTTTTCTCTGTATTTAATAAATCTGTCTTTTGTACTTGCATTGCTTGGGCGGGGGGGAGGGGCGGTTATGTGGGATACCCTAGTAATTCATTTAGTGTTTCCCAGGTGGTCTGGGTGGGGGCTTGAGCCAAGGTAAAATATATTTAGTACCCCAAAATTGAACCCAGCCCTTGTTGCTGCCAACCGATGCCTGGCAGAAGGGTTACACTAAAAACTCTCCTAGGTTGACTTGCCTCTGAAATCATGTTTTCAGTTTTGTTTGGGGAAAAGTGTTTGGTCTGATTTTGTTGGTTAGTGCTGTAAACTGGCTGAAACTTTAGTCAGTGTATAAATCTATTTTTCTCTAGTTTTCATTCTTTAAACACCTACCAAATTCAAAAGCTCAGCTGAAGTTCTACCGTAAAGAGAGGAAAATTCCTGTAGCTGGTAAGAGCACCAGAAGCAAGAATCCTTCAAGTGTCAGCCTTATCAGAAAATCCATGGAGCCTGATAGAAAGATATACATCCAGAGGTTTTCAAGATGCTTTCTGTACTTCTCCTTAGGCCCAAAGTTTGATATCATTATGGGGCATTTCCAAGGCAGCAGTAACAACCTAATCTTTTCACAAGATGTAAATCAGTTACAGTAATTATCATAATAGATGATTTGCTCGTGTTTTCTTGCTGGGGAAAAAAAATACCATGTCTTACAAATTCTTCAGTGCTGTAACATCAAAGCAGCAGGGTCAGTATGCAGATTTGGAAAGGAGAGGCTAATTTGATGAGGATGTATATGTGATAGATAGATATTTCATTTAAAAGACCATCCTGAATAATCCATGCCAGATTTAGCCCAAATCCTATAATTGGGAATGAAAAGCTTTTAGGCCAGAGTGCTTCTCCTTGTAGAGCTAGAGACATTCGTCACTACTGACAGGAGTCATGAGCAGCCAAACAGTTCTGGACTGACTCATCATACAGTCAATTATAGTCAGGTCAAAAAGAGATTTTCAGTCCTGCTTGGGCAGCCCAGAAGGAGACAGAAAGCTAACTTAACTGCCCTCTTGAGGATCTTTTTGAATTCCCAACTTGATAGACAAAGGAAGGGTGATGGAGAGCCATCAGCACAGGATGTGGCTAACAAACCAGAGTATGACCAGACTGTTCTGGATTCTAGTAATTCCCAGTAACTGAAATGACTCCTTGCAATGGAGCATAACTTAGAACAGCTAAGACTGGATGCTGGCAAGCCTCGTGACAAGGTACCTACTCAATTCACAATTTCACAGCTTTTGTGGAAACCATGAAACCAGACATGGTCCACAAAATTGGACACTGTCCACACAAAAAGTCCACACAAAAAAATCCACACAAAAAAAACTTACTAAAAATAAAATGTTGGCTCCCCTGAGGGAGCCAGTGGTCCTCATGGCCACTGTAGCTTGGCTTCATAGCACACTGGCATGGGGGGTGGGAGCAGCCAGCAGCACAAAAGGGAACAGCCAAGATGGTGCCCCCACTCTTTGCTGCTGATTGGCTAAGAGGGCGGCCCATTGCCCTCCTCTGGACCCTTTCAGAGTTATCCACATCCCTCTTGAAGTGTGTCGCCCAAAACTGTGGCCTTACTAGTGCTGCATAGAGGGGAAGTATTGCCTCCTTTGACCTGTTTGTGATGCACCTATTAATCCGTGATAGAGCGAGGTTAGGTCTATTGATCATTCTGTCACCTTGTCGACTCATATTCATCTTTGAGCAACTATGACTGAGATCCCGTTCTGCTGCTGTGGTTCTTAGAAAGACATCCCCCAATCTGTGTGTGTGTTGGTGATTCCTTCTCCCCAGGTGCAGTACTCTGCACTTATCCTTGTTAAACTGCATCCTATTTTGTTCTGCCTACTTTTCCAGCTTGTCCAAATCTGCCTGAATCTGCTACCTGCCCTCCCATGTGTTTGCTTTGCCCCATGATTTGATGTTATCCGTGAATTCGGACAGTATGCTTACTACGCCCTTGTCCAAATCACTGATGAAGATGTTGAACAGCACCGGCCCAAGGATTGACTGAACCAAAGTGATTGCCTCTGTATTTACTAATAGTTCCCATTCAGGGGTGTCTCATATGAAAGAATTGTATTAATTCTGATACCCCTTTGTGGTAACCGCTGACGTTTTAATGGCAACTATCATACTACTGCAATTCTATAATGCAATGTTATGCTGACATCCCACAATGAGTTTGGAATTCTTCACTATTATTTCCCATTTACGCAGAACTCATAATATTCTAGGCGCTTTCCATGCAGAAAAGGCAACAAAGCCTTTGTCTTCAGGAGCTCACAATCTCTGTAACCTCTCTCACACCCATTTCCTTCAAGCTATTAGAAGGCAGGGATTAGATTTTTTTTTCCTTCTTTCTTTTTTCTCATACTTTGTTGGCTGCTCTGAGGGATACCAGTAGCTCTGATATGTACCAGGCACTGTGAAGTACCCTTCAGTAGTCCGTATGTTATATACTCTGAGGAAAACTATGTGGAAGGGGGGATGTCCTAGCTGAATCTGTACATCCCATGAAAGCTGCATGATTCAGTGTCATAGATGCTGTGGAACAGAGATGGTCTTTCCAAAAGAAAGGAATATAACCTCTTATTAGGGATGACATGAGGAATAGTTCTAGAAGCAGCTATGCATTTATAATGCAATAAGCAATAGATTCATAGCATAGGGAAGTGGCAGGAATAGAGAATTTAAAACAAAAGAAATAAAAGACATGCAAGTAAACACAACACTTTTTGTATTAAAGGAGTCCATGTGCTAGTGATTATGTTCCACTATCATGGGAGGATGAAGAGGGAAGCCAAGATCCTCTGTAACCATTACAAGAACAGAACACAGCAGCAAATATGGAAAGTTTCACCAATTTGGCAGGCTTTGCAGCATACTTACAGCTCAGACACCTTATATTTGTGGCCCTTACACACACTCCAGCCTAACAATACCTAATCTCGGGAAATGTCGCATTTGCTTTCACAAAAAAATCTTACTTGTGACCGACTCTGGCGAAGCTGTGTCTCTAAGGAAAATGTAAAACATCATGAATTGGGGAAGTGCTACAGACTGAAGACAAACACTGGCTCGCCTACAAAGATGGAGTGCTCTAATTCTCAGCATCCTTTGCAACAAGGGAGATGGGTTGTTACTTTTGAACTGCTAAGGAATGCAGGCTGCTCAAAGCTCAAGAATCTGGGAATAGCAGAGGTTTTTTTGAAAGGCCATTAAGAATGACATCCTAACAACATCTGCAATTAAAATTGTTCAGCATTGGAAGAACTCTCTCAAACAACATGTGGATCATAGGACTCATTCCGTTCTCATGACTTAATACTTTGAGAGAGAGCATATGCCTAAAAAAATAACAGAATGACCTCCTTCCTGAATATCCAGAATCCTTTGAACAGATTCCTTAATTAAAAAATGTTAAGCAGAAAAGGCTTATGCATTACTGGTGGGATGAATTCCAAGTGTGTGCAGGGATCCATCCCTGGAGAAGTTACTGCAGAATCAGGCTTTCCTTGTT
This sequence comes from Crocodylus porosus, assembly GCF_001723895.1. NCBI lineage: Eukaryota > Metazoa > Chordata > Crocodylia > Crocodylidae > Crocodylus > Crocodylus porosus. The sequence goes on from NW_017728886.1 coordinate 91,523,129, forward strand.
GTATACTGCACTTTTATATAACATACACATGTTAAGTATTCTGCACCTCCAAGTTAAATTGAGTAAGAAAAACTAAGGGGGGGGGGGAAATAGAAAAGGACCAGATGGCTCAGGCATTTGATAGTGAATTATGGGGCCTTTCACTTTCAGGATGTCAGTTCAGATCTATCCCATCAGATAGCCAAGTACTCTGTGAAAAGGGCTTTGTGATGACAATCAAGTTCCCAAGAGAGTAGTGTCCACTTCATCAAACCTGTTGGTGTTGAAGTAATGTTCCTGTTGGGTAGTGTTGGCAAAGAGGTCCAAGACTGAACATAGTGCCTAAACCAGGGGTGGGCAAAATGCAGCCTGCAGGCTGGATGAGACCTGCTAAGCCATTCTATCTGGCCCACGGGGCCCCTAAAAAATTTAGAAAATTAATATTTATCTGCCCTGTGCTGCCTGTGATGCAGCCCTTGATGGCTTGCCAAAACTCAGTAAGCAGCCCTCCACCCAAAATAATTGCCCACCCCTGGCCTAGACTGAAGAAGCCATGCACTCTGGGCAGCAGTGGCGCATGGGGCAGCAACAGCTGCCATGCTGTTAGCAGTAGTAGCATGGCTCTCCACCAGCTGCAGTACCATCTGTGTTTGTTGGGGGGTTTTTTGCACCCACACCTCAAAGGTAGCACCTAGGGCTTCTGCCCAGCACAGCCTCCCCACTGCACATCCTCCCAGACATCCCCAGGCACGCTTCTGACAAAACCCAGTCCAGGTAGATCGGGACAGGGTGAAACAATCTTCTGCTAACCCTGCTCCTGTCGTATACGTTCTGTGCTGAACAAGCAAGAAATGTTGGGAAGGGGTTAATGCAGATTCACTGATTATCACTTAAAAATCTGCTCCGATATGCTTTGTCTCTGCATGTGTGCACATACAAACACTTGCTTCTGTACCTAACTTGAATAATAAGGCTCGACAGGGCACTCACTGTTGTACAATAATTACACTCCTTGGGTGTATTGTGAGACATGAATTCTAAAGCCAAGTGCCATCAACTACCTGAGAGGTATGATTATGGCCCAACAAGGCATGCCCTGTTGTGACTTACAGCAATTATAAAATCTATCTGTAGGGTTACAAACATGGGGAGGTGGAGACAGGAAGTGCTTTTAAATAGCTTCTGTTCTGGCACTGAAGATTTAAGATGATGTACCTGCTGCTAGGACTTACCATTAGCCAATCAGATTGCTCAAGTGTCCCATGAATGACATACTTTATGCCACATCTCAACCCTATGCTGAAATATTAGCAGAATTAGCTACATTTTTCAATCCTTTTTTTGCTCTCAAGAGATATGTGAAGCGATGAGTGGTAGCAAGCAAATCAAAATACATACCTCTGCCAATGCTGAAAAGAATTGTCAAACAGCCTTGAGATCATTAACTCCTCTCCTCCCAAAAAGGTAAATTTTCAACATAGCTGGGGGGTTCTCACAGAAGTAGAAGAAATGGTTCTATTCTTGATTTTTGTTTTGAGTTTCTTTTGAGTCGTTGAACCTCTCTCTGCACCTAAGTATCTCAATCAGTCAAAGCAGGAATAACAATACTTGCCCTAATTCACAGGATTGCTGTAAGGATTAACTAATACTTGCCCTTTTGAGATCCTCAGCTGGATGGGTAGTACAGAGGTGCAAAAAGTTACTGCTTAAGGTGGACAGAAGTGGCATGGCTGTGAGTGAATGCAGTGGCCTGTTAATATACGTATTAGAAAAATGGTGCAAAAGCTAGTAAGAAACTACAGGGGGAGAAAGACCTTGAAACAGGCTAGAAAAACTAGCAGGGGGCTAGAAAAATAGCAGAGGCAGGCAGGGTGGAAGAACCTGTAAAACCTAAAATGATAGAACTTATTAAAACTGCTGTCTTTCCTAGGAAGGGTCCCAGGCAGAAGCCTTGTAAAACTTACAGAAAGTGTTTGTTTAGTAAAGCTAAAATTAACCGGGGGCTGTGGTGGGGGTGCTGGACTAATAACATAGAAATGTAAGGCATTCAACTCTAAAGCCAACGCCTGCAGGAACAGAATGTATCGTGCCTGTTCAGAAGACTCTTTCACCTTGAATGAGGAAGATAACTTCAAACAAATGAAGTGATTGTGCACAAGTTTAGATGAAATCTGAGCTCCTTCCAAACCACACTGGGATAATAGGTGCCTTGAAACAGTCCTTGTAGAAAAGCAAAGCTAACACAGACATTGTAGCTTCATGCAATTTTGAAAAGGCAAGGGGATTGCATGCTATATTAAATTCGGCAAGCTTTACAGTCAACATCTGGACATACGGACAGCTGTAACAGTGTTGGGTAATAACTATGAAGTGCAGAATGAAAAAAGTCCTAAGAATCTGACCCACAATGTCTAATCAACAGCCAGTCAAAACATATCAGAGCTAATATATATTCATTATGGGAAACGTCAGATAAGTTTGGTAAACACTGCCTATTAAAATGCATAAAAATTACTTTAAAACTACATTGCATTTATGAGCCTGATCCAAAGCACATTGAAACAAACTGGAATTCCTCCATTCATTTCAGTAAGCTTTGTGCAACAAGCCTTCTACAGATCACTACAAATGCTTATTTGTATACTAGCAAGATGGCACAGATTCGTATTGCAAGTCACAAACAATCACTTACAAATATTCAAAGTTTGTAGTAACTGAACCTACTAATACTACAAAACTTCAACTGCTGGAGTAATTCTACGTAAAATGATCAACATTTTAACAAAGAAATAATAATAATGGAAAGCAGGACATGAATAGACTTTTTTTTTTCTTCTTACAATCGGCCCTGAAAGTCTCTCTCCAAAATTTGTTCCAACAGTTTTGTAATCGGCTCACGAGCTGCAGAAAACACAAAATATATTTTAATGTGACCCTCAAGGTTATAAATAGAGCTGTGATTGTCCACTGCTGTTCTATGTTGAAGTCGTTGAGTTAGACCAAGTACATTTGAAATGAATCAAGATGGTTAACATCTGTCTCCTGTTATTAGAAAATTCTCTTCCTATTTATAAACAAATGCTTTGTTAGGGTTAGGCTGTGGATTCCATTACTCTGTGGACTTGCATTTCCTTAGCAATTTGAACTTCAGGCAACAAGTAAAAGGTACATTACAAATCGTCTGGAATTCATCAATGTGTGTGTACATGGGGAGGAGGGAGAGTAATTAGTTAACAAGCAATACTGACCATTTGGTGGAGTCATGTGGGTAATATCTGACCACATGCTGTAACGCATAGAACTCAAGAAGAAATGGACTTCTGATAAAGTTTCCCGATCTGCTTATCTTATTTACATCAGATAACCTACATATTTGTGTGCCTGGATTTCACGTCTGGGTCAAATCCTCACCCCTTCCACCCTTCCCAGACTTGCATCTCTATCTACTGCTGTTTCCTCATGGATATCTCACAAATTCCACAAATGGAATGAAACAGAAGAACCCCTCAGTTTCCTTGCAGTTCCTCTCTACATAATCATTTTCTTCCATAGCAGCTTCTTTTTCACTTTACTTGCATCCTTCAGGATAGCTTGGGGTAGCTTGGGGTCCTGCTTCGCCTCTTTTCATATCCAGGCTCTGTTCAAATCTTACTGCTTCTCCCTCCAATGTATCCAAAATGTTTCCTGTCTTTCTATTTTGATGGCCAAAATTCTGGTTCATACCAGAGTTCTTTCACGTGAACTAATTTCTTCTCATGCTTTCCTGACTCGTTCTTTCAATCTCCAGTCTATCCAAAATACATCTGCTAAAATAATCTTCTGCCATCCCACTGAAAATGTTGTTCTACAGAATCCTTCACTGGCTCTGGCTCAAGTTCCCTGGCTTTGTTTTCACGGATCAGCAATATATCATCCCTACCTCTGTCCATATCTAATCACCCACAGGTTACCACTTTGTCCACAAGCTGCACCACTGTTGTTCCTATGATCTCTTTACACTCCCATCTTTCCTCTTTATTTTTGTTTTCAAAAACATGCTCCCAACATCTAGAACATCCCTCTTCATATGTGTCAAGCAACCTCACATTACTCCTTCCAAACCACCTCAAAACAAGCTTTCTATCATTGGCTTCTCCTTCTGTTCTGTCTACTCCAATGATTCTCAAGCAGGGTGCCATGGCACCCAGGGGTGCCTTGACATCCTTTCAAGGGAGATGCAATGTTAGCCCTGGTAGGTGTACAAACATGATTCGCAAAGATAGACCCAGAGATTTCAAATAGGAATCCATAGTATTAAAAACTTCTTGACCTGTTGTTGTCTGTTCAATTATTTTTCTGTTGTCAAAAAATGAGTGAAAAATAAGAGATGGCATTTTCCAATGCATGCCTTGACTTTAGTGAGGGGTGACTTGATGTCTATCAAATGGGGCCTTGAGTCTAAAAGGGTTGAGAACCACTGATCTACTCCTATCACCTTGACCATTGTTAGTCTCCCGTGCTCTTCACCCATGCATTGTGTCCATAGGATCTTTTCTGGTTTTGCCGTTGCTTAAGGAAAAGACAGGTTGGTACCTGGGCTAGATCTTGAGAGGGTCCCCCAGTGGGTCTCATCTGCCATGTCTTGCTGGAAGTTATTTTGATTGGGAGAAAGAAGGTTTCTCCCACCTTTCCTGGTACCTTCTTTTAATCTTCCCGACTGTCCTTCCTGCCTGGGGCTCGCCTCCCCTACACCCCACCTTATGCCAGCCAAAGATGTCATCTTTAGATAACTAGAATTGGTATCATATGATCTTCGGTGTTTCAGCCCTCTAAATGTATCACAGTCGGATTGGGACGCTATCTCATCCCAGTTTTCCTGACCGTACTTTGTCCTGCTTATGCATCCTCCAGACCACGGGTTAACTTGCTTCCCGGCATCTCTTTCCCTCTCCCACTTCTATACTCACCACAGTTCAGACATACATCTCTTCTTGTCCTTTCCAGTCCTGCCTGGAGCCAGTCTGAGGTGGAGACATCTGATGTCCCTAGTGCTCCTCTGGATAAGTTACGGAGCCTTGTCTAGCTCTGCTTACCTGAGAGAGCCCCTTCCTGGGGCAGCCACCAGGTCCCTGCAGTGGGACTCTGCTCTGCCTCTGGCCACTCTGGACCTGTCAGGGACCTCACTTACAGTCCTCCCAGCTGATCTTCCACTGGGCTTTTTATCCCAGCCTCAGGGGTTTGGCCAGCCAATTGGCCCCGGTACAGTGCTATAAGTGTGCCCACGCTGATGCAGGAGCTGGCCCTGGCTCCTCCCCGCTCTGCTGGTTTTTTTCCTTTTTTCCTTTTACCATGGTGTCTTCGCCCACCGCAGTTTTATTTGTGCCGCATTCCAGTTCTGGTGAGGCGTCCCACCGGCTCCACTTCTCAGACAGCTGAGGTAAGTCTTCCTTTTCACACCATCTTAAACACTGCTAGTGTAATCTGGGGTGGGAAAAGGAGCAGTAGCCCTGGGTGCTATTTCAGAAGGGGCACCAAAATGGTAGAATAGCAACCCCTTGCACTGCCACCACTATCACCATCACAGACCCCATTTGGGGAGCTTGCACTAAGGCAGCAACTGCAGCAGCTCCTGCACAGAGACATATGCACTGAATAGTTCCCCACCCTAACTTCCATGACACCCACAGAACCAAAGTCTCAAATTATGACTGTTAATCACTACTTAAAAATACCAGAAATTATATCATTTATTTCCTTTATGGCTCATACTTGTATTTGTTTTAGGTATTTAATGGTAGCATTCTTTAAGTCAGTGGGTCCATCTACACATGCATTACTGTGGTTTTACTATTAGTACCTTTAGTATGAGGTACTAATGCTCATTAGGCTGTGCTAATGCGCAGTAGCACAAGCACATAGTTTTTAGGTGATGTTTAATGTGCAATAGCCTATCCTACTGCACATTAGCATATTAGCACAGTTTTTGATGCACTGCTTTAATGCGCAGTAGAATAGGCTACTGCGCATTACAGTACATGTGTCTAAAGAACATGCTGGTGGCATGAGTGATCTGATTTCACTTTTACTGTCTCAGTGGCATTTGGTCAATCTTAGCCTGATTTAAAGCCCACAAAATCAGTAGGATTTTGCATTGATACCAATGGGCTTTGGATCAGGAACAATACCACGCAAAACAAAGGAATGTGGCTTCTCTCATTTTCCATTGGCTTCAAAGGGCTTCTCACTGGCCTCACAGGCCTCCAAGATCAACCACCCAAGTAAGTTATTTTTCATAGACAAGTAAAGCAAAGAAGTCTATGGGTCCTGCTCCCTTTCAATCTGTAACTTCCACTTCCATCATCTGGTAAGCATGTGCAATATAACAGCAGAACTCTCCATCATAATTCAAAAGAATATAAGAACCATCACAATCAATTCTGAGGAGAAAATCAATATAATAATTCAGGCAATATCAGAGAGATGAGTGAATAATTCCTAGCAAATAATTTAGTCAATAAATTTTGCCTACTTGCTTCCTCTCAAATGTCCGCAGACAGCCTAGTCTTCAAATATATTTGGGACTCCAGCTAGCTAACAAAATGTGCTAGGTAAATAATGTTTGGCCTGCAGATTGTTAACAAGTAGTTCATTGTATCTGATATATCAGAAACTGAAGTCAATTTTATTTTAAATGTAGGTCTCATGCTACATTGCTGTTCCTTGATTAGATATATATAATTCTTAAGGTCTGGATGAAAAATCAAGCCCTGTGGGAATACCCAATGTACGAGATATCCCATTTATTAATGTCTAATATATGATCCATATATTTTGATGATTCTTTAACCAAATCAAGCAACAGAAAACATATGAACCAGACACTGATTACCTGAAGCTGCTATCAAAAATTATAGAGTATATTCTAGCCACTGCATGGCTATAAATATGATTAATATTTTGTCAGAATATCCCACATATGGGCATTATTTCCAAAAATATGACATTTTAATGATATTCAACATGCAGTATCTTGCACATGTTGAAAATCTGTTCATCAAGTCTTTTCAAAAATATATTTACAATATGTTTCCTCTCTCTGGGTTACTGTACACGTCTATAATTGTCACAACCCTTTCAAAATTCCTAAGCAGCGATATTTTAGCCTGAGTTAAGGCAGAATTTTTCTACATTTGCTTTAGGTGTTTTTAGCATGTTTTTGGCACTTTCATCACTGTATGATTCTGACCATTTAACCCACTGTTCTCATGGAAAGATCCCAAGATATTTTTACCTACCTTAAAAAATGAATTGCTTCTAGGCACCAAATGACCACACTTCATCTGGCTACATTATCTCACTGGGTTGGCTTTCCTATATTTATGTCCTGACCCAAATTCACACTTACTACAAAGAGCACGGGGTCAGGACCAGAGGCAGGTTACAACTCATTCTCTGCATAATTTAGCACACCATTTCCGCTCAGCAGGTTTTTGCAAGGATCTGTCCCCTTCTTATTACCAGAGATCCCAAAAACAGGAGTACCAGCTCGCAGCTGAAAAAGAAGGACGGAGTCTTAGGCCTTTGCCTAAGGGGCCTAGAGCGTAGGCCCCCTTTGCCACAATGATAGTGGCCTCAAATCACTGTTAGGTTCTTGCTACCCCATACCACCAAAAATTGAGAGGTTGGCCCAGGAACACCCCTTTCATTCAGCACCTTGTATCCTCTCACTAATAAGTCAAATAACAAGCCCAAAGGCCATTTAAGTGAAGAAAACCTTCTGCTCCTATCAATATCAGGTATCAGTATCAAAGATAGAATGGTAAATACATTTTGGCATTGTAGTTTATCCATTTTTAACATGAAAACAACGATTGACAGTTTAACAAGGGTAGGCTAAAGGCACATGTAGATGTTACATTTAGATTGACCTGACTAGGGTTAGATTGTTCTAGAGGCCAATCTAAACATGTGCAAACATTTGGGGAGGTTAAATCAGGCAAAAATGGCAGGCCTAATAAAATTAGTTTGGTTGAGGTGAACTAACTTAAGTCAGGAATAGGTTATCCCAATCTAGTGACATCTGCACACGTTTGGAGAGCAGCCCCCTTCCTTGGATGATGGACCTGTTAACCCACCCTCCCCCCAATACCGCTCAGTCATCCTCCCACCCCCAAGTTACTTACACCAGGTTCCTGGCACCAGCAAACATGTGTACATGCCACTTCTAATCTACAATCAGACAACTTGATTGGAATGTAGCCATGGAGGGCTACACCCTGCACAGAAAGGACTGAGTAGGGAAGAAAGGTGGAGGTGTAGCCCTCTATGTGAGGGAGCAGTACACCTCCTTAGAGGCTGACATCAGCTCCCAAGAAGAGCAGCTCAAAACCCTCCTGGTCAAACTATGTGAGGGGGGGCAGCTAACTGTCTCTATAGAGAGACCTAACTGTAGGTGTATACTACAGACCACCAAACCAGGGGGAAGAGATTAATCTGGAGTTTTTTCAAGAACTGGCAGAGGCTGCATGCATGGGACATGGTCATCATGAGTGACTCCAATTACCCAGACATCTCTTGGGAAGAACACTTGGCTAAGTCAAATTGGTCGTGTTCCTTTCTGACCTGTATTGAAGAGCTCTATGTGACTCAGGAAGTGCAGGGAGAACCAGAGGTAATGCTCTCCTAGACTTGGTCTTGGCCAAACGAGACAATCTGGTGACTTGAATATAGAGGGTAGCCTGCACAACAGCGACCACGAGACCATCACGTTCACTGTCCATTGCAAGGCAGGCAAATCAGCTAGCAGGGTTGAAGTTTTGGACTTCAAAAAAAGGGAGTTTCAACAGACTCAGGGCCATGGACAACTGGTGCCTCCAGAGTCTGGGGAGGCACCAGCAGCCGACTGCCAACCGGGGGAGGGGGGCACCCCAGCAGTTAATCACAATGCCGCTGGCAAAACCAAAAGTGCCACCAGCACTTCTTGCACTGCTGACAGTGCTTATCAGTGCCAGCCAGCACCAAACTTCCCCCCCCCCCCACATATCCCCCCTATGAGTTGCCTATGCTCAGGGCAATAGTAGGGGAAGTGCTGCAGAATCAGGGACTGAAAGTGAAAGGAGTAGTCGTTTCTGAAGGACACGATCCTCGAAGCACAAAAGAAGTCCATTTCCATGGGGTTGAAAGGTAGCAGAACGGCTGGTAAGCCCTCTTGCCTTAATAGGGATCTCATGGTCTTCTTGAAAAAGAAGAAAGGGACATACAAACAATGGGAGCTTGAGACAGTCCCCAAGGAGGACTGTACAACAATGGCCAGCACTCGTAGAGACCAAATTAGAAAGGCTGAGGTGGCAACTGAATTTAAACTAGCAACAGAAATCAAAGACAATAGGAAGTCCTTCTTTAGGTATTGAGGGAACAGGAGGAAAACAAATGGAAGTGTGGAGTCATTGCTTAACAACTCAGGACAACTGGTTACCGACACTCAGGAGAAAATGAACTTCTGAATGACTACTTTGCTTTGGTATTTCACCGGACTAAGGGGAAAATCATACTAGATAAGGTTCAGAATGGGCATGGTCGGAATGACCGCCTTCCTACTATTGATGTTGAGCTGGTGCCTGATCAGTTAGAAAAGTCAGACATTTATAAGGCAGCAAGACCAGATGAACTTCATCCAAGAGTGATGAAGGAGCTGGCCTAAGTCATCACAGGACCTCTGGTGAAACTCTTCCAAAACTCGTGGCACTCAGGGAAGGTCCATGAAGACTGGAAGAGGGCCAATATTGTGCCCATCTTCAAGAAGGGGAGGAGAAAAGACCCTGGCAATTATAGGCCAATTAGCCTAACTTCTATCCCAGGGAAAATCTTGGAAAAATTCATCAAGGAGTCTATCTGCAATATTCTTGCAGAAGGTGGGATTCTGAATGACAGCCAGCATGGCTTCATTGCAGGCAGGTCTTATTTTACCAATCTCATCTCCTTCTACGACCAGGTATCTCACCACCTGGATAAGAGAGAGATACTGTATACCTAGACTTCCAAAAGGCCTTTGATCTGGTATCCAATGATATTCTCATAGGAAAATTGGAGGATTGTGGGATTAACTGATCAACAGTTAGGTGGGTAGGAAGCTGGCTCCAGGTAAGATCCAGAGAGTTCTAATGAACAGATCTGTGTTGTCCTGGTGAGAAGTGGACAGTGGCATCCCTCAGGGGTCGTGCTTGGGCCAGTGCTTTTCAACATCTTTATCAATGATTTGGATGTGAGGGTGAAGAGCTCACTGGCGAAGTTCACAGATGACACCAAGTTATGGGGTAGCGTGGGCATGCTTGAAAATAGGCTGCAGATACAGGTGGACCGAGACAGGCTGGCAAACTGGGTGGATCAGAAAGTTCAACACTGAGAAGTGTAAAGAGCTCCATCTGGGGATGAACAATCCCCAACATACTTGCAGGCTCGATGGCACCAAACTGACTAGTACCACAACTGAAAGGGACCTAGGGGTAATAATAGACCATAGTACGAACAGGAGTCATCAGTGCAATGCTAAAGCCAGCAGGGCAAACCACACTGGCATCCATCAACCGATGCATCTCAAGCAAAACTAAGGAAGTGATTCTTCTTCTTTACTCAGCACTGGTGAGACGGCAGCTGGAGCACTGCGTCCAGTTCTGGGTGCTACACTTCAACAAGGACATGGAAAAGCTTGAAAGAATCCTGAGAAGAGCCACCTGTATGATCAGAGACTTGCAAGGCCAGCCATATGAGGAAAGGCTGAGGAATTTTGGTCTCTTCAGCCTAAAAAAGAAAAGGTTGAGAGCGGATTTGGTAGCAGCTAACCACTACATCAGGAAAAAACATCAAGAGCTCAGTGAACAACTGTTCATTAGGAAACCCTTGGGGAAAACCAAAAGTAATAGCCACAAACCATTTCAGGCTTAACACTAGGAATAACTTCTTCACAGTTAGGGTGTCCAGACTGTGAAATAAGCTCCCTCCAGAGATGGTGCAATCACCTACATTGGAAATCTTCAAGAGGAGACTGGATGGCCACCTCACTGGAGTCACCTGAACCCAGTTATCTTTCCTGCCTACTGCAGTGGGCCTGGACCTGATGATCTTGCAAGGTCTGTTCCAGCCCCTTACAATCTATGAAACCTAAAGCAAGTTGCGTGATCACAGACCAGATGCCATTAAACATCTGCTCAGACCCTGACAGACTTATATTTAATCATTATTTAAATTATCACCTCAAGAGATCTATATGGGAGCTACTGCTATTGAAGAGTTAAGTACATGGAGATTACTGTAAGGCAAAAGGGGTGGGACTTTACTTCAAGTCAGTGATTCCACAGTAACTGCCCATGTGTGCCCACATTAAATTGAAGCTGGTCCATAGTAACTTATCCTTTTTCAATGAGGGCTAAGTTACCAAGGTTTAGTTTCCACTTACCACAAAGTAAAAGTGTGCACCTTGGTATTTATTACAGAGCAGCTGATGCCTGGTAAAGCCCCAGCCCTTTTTCTTGGAAGTAAATTGATGTCCAAATCCTAAATTAACAATTTGTTATATTAGTAAAACAAAATTAAGAAAAAATACAAAGCCATATCATGCCATACTTCCCCGAACCTAGGAAAGTGTTGTCCTTATTTGAACTCAGACCTAGATCCAAATTTCCCTTAATAGCATCCCTTACCTTGTTGTAATGGATTCAACTAAATTTCATGGCCCTTGAAATCCAGATCACTATTCTGGATCCTAAGCCATGTCTAAATAGAATGGGAACAGGAGGACAAGCTTCAATTTATGAAGAAATCTAGTTCATTCCTTAGGGTATATTACTTTCTCTCTGTATTGTCACAGTTTATCTACTCAGAAACTGTATTTTTGCCTAATCCCAGGGTAATACCATGCTCTTGTTTTCTCTTCTATCTGATAAGGAAGGAGAAATTTCTGTTTCAAGAAAATCTCCCAAAGAACGTCTAATCTGTTTTCTGTAATGCAAGGCGCCTGCTGTTGCTGCTGCTCTTTCCAAGCTGTTTTCTGCAGTCAGGCCAGGTTAGTCCCACCTCTCCTCCTGTAGTGTGTCTTGTGCTTCAGCCGCCTGGAGTGGCAACCTTTCCCTTGGGGTCTCCATGGCCTTGGAAAGAAGGAGTGGTTGCTTTGGCAAGGCCAGTCTTACTATCACACTCACCACTGAAAAGGGTGTTGACTCCTTGCCTAGTGAAAGTCATGACAGGCAGTCACGAGTCTCCAGACTTGGTTTTGCACAGGACTCTACTGTGCACCACACAATTACCCGCAGCAAGCATGGCCAAGCTGCATGGAGACAGCTGCCCATGGCTACTCAGTAGTTGCTGGAATCCCACTAAATGCTTGTCAAAGTGCCCAGAGAGCTGAAAGTGAGCTCTTTAAATTACATTTGTTGAAAGATCCCTGGTGCCTGTTTCTGCTTTTCGTTTTCAGCAGCTCTCTGAAATCATAGTTTGCTTTACAGTGATGTTTTGTTTCTCTTTTCCTGCATCCAACCTATAAGTCACGGATGATACATATTAAACACATTAAATAGGTTTCAGAGGGACTGTGCACCATGTGTCTGTAAGGCAGATTCAGGGAGAACAGGGTTTTCATGTTGCTTGCTTTCTGTTCAGTTAAACTGCACAGTGAGCTGTTCCCTTGTGCACAAAGCTGGAAGAACATTTGGCCTTGTTTAAAACTCTGGCGACTGCATATAAATGAGGGAGACAGAGCCACTTGGAGGTTTATCCATTTCACATCAGTTGATAGGGCAAATAAGTAGGGTGTTGAGGAGAGGGAGACCAGAAGTGTCATTAACTGGTAAGTTTGGGAGGCTGGGAGCCAAAACTCCTGGATTCTGTCTCTGACGCTGGGCAAGTCGTTTCACTCTGTAATCTCTCCACTCTCCCCTTCCTGGTCTATAAACCGGGGATGACACCTTCCCAGAGAAATTCTGAAATGCCGTTTGTAAAATGTTCTGAACTACTCAGATGAAAGGCCTTCTCTACAGTCCAGGGATTACCTCAGGTTTTTCGAAGAATTTTTAATTAAAAAGAAAATTCAAGAGGGAAAAGAATACCTAATATTGAGATGTTTGTTCTGGTTCTACATTTATGACCAGGGACTGGATTTTTTTAAAACCCTGTGCCTTTCCAATTTTGCTATTAATATGTCAGAAGAAAAACAGGGACCATGTCCAAATTCAGATTCATGGGAATGGAATTAATATCTCCATTAAAATGAAAAGGAGTTAAAAAAACATCTCGGAAGCTGTGGCTGGCGATAATACTTGGACTCAGCCTGGTGACTCATTTGCAGAGTGGATAGTGCCTCTGTTGTCTTCAGATATGTAACACCTCCCTAGCAAGATCGAGGCTCAGCTGGGATGTGTGAACAAACACTAGAAAGCAACATGAAACTTTCTACATCTGCCTTTAGGCAGCATTAAGGGGCTGCTCCTCTGAGATGCCTAAGTGAGCTGAAGATGCAAAGGCTTTTACTGATTAACAAAGGGAATGGGTAACTTTATTTGCCCCTCAACCCCCCTTCAGATAGAGGCTTTAAGGAGGTGAAAGTGAATGTAGGGCTCAGAATTGAGACGGGGTCCAGTAAAAAAAGAAAGGTTTCAAGAAGAATTTTTTTAATCCTGCCAGGATCCTGTTTAAACTGAAGTCCCTGTATTAGAAAAATGTAAACAAGAACCATTTGCTTAGACATAAAAAGTTGCCTAGCCTTCCATCAACAGGCCTTCATACCTCCCATCTTGCCTGTCCTCAATTCCTCCATCTAATACTACCCTACCCAAAATGTTGGGCCTCAGGCCCTAACATGTGTGGACCTAGGTTGGGGGCTGGTCCATGGACATGCTGTCAAATGGTCTGGGATGGTCCTAGTGTATGGGATTTGAAACGTCCCAGAGTCCATCAGAAAAATCCATGTTGCAGCAGGCACCATCCTGAATTTCTCCTCAAATGTGGGGAGGGGGTAGGTTCGTTTGGTGCGAGATCCCAAAATTTCCATCAGATGGCCAGATACACCATTGTGATTTAGCTAATATCACCCTACATTAATTCAAATGTAGACGTTTCCCCACCATAGTAGGTCACAGAAAACCTTTTCTTTTTGTAAAAATTAACAAAAATCTATAGGAGCCCCAGGGGTGGTGCCAGCCTCTTCTCGGTAAGGAAGCTGAGCGGGGGCTGAGCCCCTGTGGGCTATGGGTGGAAGTAGGGCGAGCTCAGCTGCGCAGGGCAGGAGATGGCCTCCCAAGGTGTAGGCAGGGTTGGGGCAGCACTGGGAGGGGTGGCTAAGGCATATGCTGGGGTGATTATAGCCCTCCCAAGCCCCTCCAGTGCCACCCCTGGACAGCTCTGAGGAAGGGCACCTGATGCCCAAAAGCATGTCCAACAGCTCTCCTAACTATACAGTTGATCTAATAAAAAATATTTTAAAAGCCTCAGCTCTCAAAAATTCAAACTAATTTTAAGATATGCTCAGTAATTACCAAGGGTAAACTGCCAAGAGACATTTACAAATTTATGTTAAATTAAAAATGCATATAAATTAATTATTAATCTATATTTAATTAATAGGATGATTATTAACTGGGTAATTACCAGCTGATTAGGACAAACACATATGAGGGTTTACAACAAAACTGGATAAAACTCATTTTCATGAAACATTACATTTTCTTCCCAGCAATTCATTCTGTGTGGCTTTTGAATACACTCAACATTTCTTTTTCTTTTTTAACAACATTTGGAAAGCTCAACAGTTTATTGATATAGTCCTCATGGAATCTCCCTCAAGGTATCCAGATCTTGTAAGTCAAGCCACAGGAAAGGCTAAATGTTTCACAGCATGGATGTTTATCTAAATTATCTGCAACTAGGAAGAATCAACACAGCCTTCATCTTAGAGATAATCCCCCATATACATATTCAGCTTGTGGGGAAGGGCCAGTCCACTACAGCCCTTCTAGTTTCTTTGATAGACAAGTGGTTCTCCATCCCTTCAAACTTTTCAGAAAGCTGCTAATCAAGGCAATAGGTTCCTGACACTCCTGGAGAGATCTTCAAAGGGAAAGTTAATGTATAACCCTCTTTGCCACAATCCAACAAAGCAATACACTGTTGTTTCTGGCCACCAACCACTTTTTTGACCAAATGAGAACCCACTAAGCAGGCATATTGCCTAAGAAAATGAGTCACTGATTTCTCCTAACCCTCTTAACTACATCCAATACATTTAGTTGATCAGAGAAATAGAATGTGTGTGACTTACGTGACAAAATAATACCCATCAAACCAGCTCAGAATTATAAGGTAACAAATATATTGGCATAACTATTGGCAGTTTTCAGCAGTAAAAGAAATGTACCTATACATAGACTCCTTGCTCTGTCATTCAGAATATTTTCCTAAGACTGCTTCTTATTTCACAAATTTGAAAAGTGGTATATTTTGATATTATAAAACTTTTGCTACAAATATTCTACCAAGCTGTGCTAACAACACTCTTCCTATAGCTATCATGGTTAAAAAAAAGGAACTGCCATCTTGTGTCTTGTAAGAAACGAGCACTGTGCCGATCAACCAATTGGTTGTTAAGATCATGGAGCTCTAGTCCCAATTCTGTCACCATGTCAATACTAGAAAAAAGGTTCATTGCTAATACGTGCAACTAATACATTCAAATATTGCATAGATAAAGCAATTATACCATTTTAGCAGATATGCTTGTAATGTATTGTATTTATATAATAAAGATGTACTTTTTCTCTTGAAGAAAAATGCCATCACTTCAGGTTATCAGTCCAAAAAATGACATATATATATATATTATATACACAAATGTGCACATCCACATGTAAATATAAAAATGAAATATAGTCCAAAAATGAAAAAAAAAAACGAATTTCCACAAAAAGGGCTCTGACGAGGCTTAATTAAATAATGATAAGGCACTTGAAAACCCTAAAAGCAAAAGTTTTATGACAGAAAAACTGTTATAAAGATGCAAAGAATTATTGCTCATTGTTAATGATGACGGCGTTGCTAATTCAAGTAATTTTACCATTAGTCTTGTCAAGTTTGATGTTATCCTTATAGCCCTGACTCCTAAAATAATTCTGCTACAAGAAAATCCCAGTTGTCATTGAAGGAGAAGAAAAAGAAAGAAGAAACTTTCTAGCCATCATGGTTGCAGAAAATCTTGAAATATGATGCCTAAAGGATAAAAGGCAAATAGGACCCTGATTATTTTATTTTTTGATTTCATCATTTTAAAATCAATTGTATGGCTTTGTTTGGAAGACTTGATCATTCTGAACACTTGAGAATGGCAGTCTTGTGACCCCCATCTTTGACAAAGCCTCTCATATGAAAAACCTATTTCACTAACATGCAGCAACAATACACCCCTAAAAACTTTCCAGTTTCCTCAAATGGCTAAATACTGATACTTCAATATTCAAGGGTTGCTTAGCTATTCCTAGCACTAAGCATGGGGAAGTTTAGATAACATCTAATTACAAAGTCAAAACCTGGAAAGTTTCAATGGTGGTGACAGCATATCTAAATGACATTTATTTATTTAGTTGTGCCTCACCCTTACTCTAGGCAGAAAAATCAAGACTCATTCATATCAATTGGACCAGTGCCTCCAATCAAAGACTATACACAGCACACCCGACCTATGATTCTTCCTCCCAGTTTCTATTACCTAATCAGCCTTTCCACACAGACAGGGCCCAGGGCAATAAAGAGGTTTAGACAGGGAAATGCATAGTTAAGCATGCAGCAGACAACTCCATTATAAGTTATACCAAAAAAATAAAATAAAATAAAAATTCTCTCCCAGGCTAGGCTTTGTCTGCCAAGTTTCATCTTGGAGCTAATTTTTTCAGTTTGGTTATATAAATGGCTAAAAATGAGGATTAATGATGGAAATCCTGACACAACCATAATGATGTCAGCAAGGACTGTGCTGCAATAATACTGTGAGCAGAACACTGGGAATAGTATGTGACTTACAGAAAAACCCTCTGCTGAACTCCCTGAATAGAAGACGCACTAACTTCAAGATTAATAGATTTTAAGGCCAGAAGGCATCATTATGAACATCTCATCTGACAACCTCCATCATACAAGCTGTAGCATTTCACCCGGTGACTGCTGTATCAAACTTCTAGACAGATTGTAGCATTCTCCACACCACTTTTAGGGCAAGTCTGAACTGGTATTTTTAAACCACCTACCCAGCCCAATTTCACAAATAGGTTGGAGATATGTATTTAGAAACCAACCCATTCCCCACAAATGAACTCTGTAAAAAATCATTTCTAGTCCCTGCCTCTTACTACAGAAACATTTTGACTATATAATCAGGGGCCCTCAACATTGTAACTCCATTCCTGTCTTCAGGAAACAGGCTTTGAACCATATCACACCTTACACTTAGACATTACATTTAAAATGCAAGTGCCTGCACATTCAAGCAGTAAAACAGTGCTAAATGTGACTATATCATAGCAAAAATATGACTTTTTAGCTATCATTGGACTGCCCCACAGAGATAACACAGAGTTCAAAATTCCAGCATAAAACGGGGGCTGACAGCTGGCCCAACCTCTGGCACTGTACCAGAACTAGTTCAAGACTCTGGAGTGATACAGGGGCAGTGCCAGTGGCAAAGACCCAGGTGCAGGGTTGCCAACTATCCATAAAATTGTGGACACTTTGTAAATAACCAGGCTAAAAATGTCTGTCCATAAAATCTGTAAAAAAAAAAAAAAAAAGAGTTGTTCATTAAAACACAAAGCCACTAGAGATGACTGAAGCTCCATGGTGGGAGAAAGCTGGAGGCAGTATTGAAGCACAGACAGAACACAGCAGCAGCACTTGGTGTCTGAGCAGAAATGCAGCATCATGAAGGGAGCACTTCTCAGGGCTTTATGGCTTATGAGATTCTCTGTAGCTCTGTCCCCAGCCCCAGTCATGTGCTGGTGCTGGTGTTAGTGCTGCCTCCTGTCTGCCTGTAACATTGCTGTGTGGCAAGTAGGCAGGAAGTGGTCATTCCTTGAGATGGGGAGAGTGGGGCTGGTGAAAATAAGGTTGGGGGATGGGGTGGGGGGCAATATGCTGAAGAGTGCAATCAGGGGTACCAGGGTATAGGGGTGAATAGGGGACCCTTGAGATGAAGGCAAGAGGGTATAAAACTATTGCTACAGTCAAATAGGTTTGACAACCCAAGAATTTTTATTTTTTTTAATGATAATCCGCAAACTTTTTAAAGACCACCAACTTTTTTACGATAATTTGAATCTAACCCTTGTCCAGGGTCTGGCAGGAAGGTTACATTTACATTATGTAAGACATATATCAGTAAAAAAAAGTTTGGTTATCAGTAAAAAGTTTGCAGATTGCCCATAAAAAATTGTCATGGGCTGACAGCCCTACCCAGATCAGCCCATGGATCCAGCAACAAAAGCAATACCCTCTCCCAGGCTCAAATCCCTTTGTCTCCCTCTGCCAGCCACCAATGGAAGAAATTTGGCTCATCCTGGTATGCAGGGGCAGGCATTCCTGAGCTGGGCACATGGCAGGTAGGGTGTGGGCTCTTTGCATGGGGATTATATATCTTCATAGGCCAATGTGTGAGCTGTGGCACCCAGTGCCAGGGTCAATGTTGGGGAGTAGGGGGAGGAAGACAGCCAGCTCAGCCCTCTCCACAGCAGGCTGAGATTGTAGTAAGCATTACTGTGTGACTGCTCAGAACACTTTCTAACTTTTAGCTTGGCATAGTACTGCTTATTAATATATCTAAATAAAACATGCTGAATGTGTTGTGTGACAAAGCCCTTAGGTAGAGCTGGGACACATTTAGTTTTAATTCAAACCCACTTAGAATAGGTACCTTTAGGGTTAATTCTTTAAGTACAGAAATCTGACGTACTGTATCACTGCTCATAACCTTTATATCCCCCACTCAGCACCATACCTTTTTAAATGAAGGTGTTTTGTGTTCCTTTCTGCTCCTTTATGGGAAGCTGGAAAGTGTTCAATGGCGTTTAAAGTAAATCCTTTTGTGCTACCTAAGCATACACACGATTTTAATCTCCTCTTTTAGCATTCATAACTCCTGGCATTTGGAAACTATGGGTACTATTCTGAATTACAGAAATGAAAGTCACTACAGAAGCTAGTATCAAGAGTTCCTACTGGGACTGACAACCACCAGTATAGCAGATCACATGGCACATTCCTATATTAAGCAGGAGCAATGTCTTTGGCAGTCTAAGCAAAGCAGAATTTCCACAAAAATGACCAATTTTCTGCAAGGGAGAGTGAGGGGAGGGATGAGAAGATATTAGGTATGAGAAGGAGTACCCTTGTGGGATCATTTACATCAAACAAGGAATCAGATACTTGATGAGGATGGTGAGAGGTTTATTTCAATGGAACCACTTGTGTAATTGGGGTCTGGTAGCAGAGCAATTAGCTGTCTTGATACTTCAGAGGTGTGAGTCTGAGCCCTGCTCCAGGTCACCCTCTTCCATTCACCTTCCTGTAAATCAGTAACCAAGTTATATGAAGTAGGATGTTAAAGGCATGATGTTAGCTACAACCCTCCCTTGTGTTCTGCTGGCCACAGGCCTTAGCTCCATTTGCCCAATAGACTGCTAAACTTGGGTGGACCTTTTTCCTAGACCTGTATAATCACAAACCACTGTCAGCACAAGGCTCACAACATGGCTTGTAAAGATCACAGAAGAACCCATATAGCACCAGGCCATTCCTCCATACGTCATTAACAAGCTACATGGTGAGTTATTTTCTGTCTACTGCAGAGCTGCCATTCTAGGGAAGGTTGTTTATCACATCCTGATGATGTAGAACTAATGCTACACAGATACCACATGGCTGTTGTAGTTTGGCCTACTACATCACCAAATGGATTAAAAAATCTTTCCAAAAGAAACTGCTATTTTATGCACACGCACAAGTGTAAATCATTAACAAATTATCCCTTCTCGGCTTTTGAGCACTTTTGCTTGTCCCGTTGCTCTAAGAATTTTCTATGGCTTGTGGTCATTTGTTTTTTTAATACTTTAGCTAGTTTCCAGCCTTCTTGATGTTGTTGGCCATACTCAAATAATTTCTGCTAGTACTGGCTTTTCCACATAGAGCAACTTTATATATCCCTGGTGTTTCAGGGCATGTGAACAGAGGTTACTGCCAGGCTGACCAACATGTCTATAGTCATAATCCTAAGTATGGGATAGAATAACATTAAAAAGCATTCACTTCATAGTCCGGTGAAAGTGCCTTGGAGTATATACAGTGCCCTTCAGGGGGATAACCCAGATTTTATTACCCTTTCTTCTCCAAGGTACTATAATGCATTCAGAGAGAAGGTCAGTAAGCTGGGAGCTTATACCCAAATCATGTGAATGCCCTTCATTTAAAGGGATGTAACTAAAGCTAGTTATCCATTTTTGATAGAACAATTTTCCATTGGAAAATGCTGTTCCAAAGTTAAAATGTTTCAAACGAACATTTATGTTGACTAATTATTTTGTGGAAAAATATCAAAGCAATTCACATTGAAATAGAATATATTATGTTCAACTTTCCCCAAGCATTTTACTCATTTCCCATCGCATGTACAATGTTTTGTTTCAACATCATTTTTAAAGCTTTTTAACTTTTAATTTTATTGATATTATATTGAATAGTTTATATCATATTATAATATTTAGACTTTATCTTACTTTACCAACATTTTAATAGTGTTGTTTTAAAGATTCCAAAAGAAAATATTTTAGGAGTATTGCTCCACTGTAAATTCTGACTTTTAACCCCACTCTGGGACAAAAGGAAGTGTTGAAATGTTAGAATTTCTTGTAAGACAGAAATCCTATTTTTGGCCAGCTTTAGATGTCATGTACTTTAGTTCAAAAGCTAGAATTCATACAAATTCAAGGCTTTCACTTTTGTTTATGAAGAGTATTATGTTAGGAAGATGTAACATGGATCTAAAGATGCAGGAAGAAAAGGACCAAAGAAAGAAATCCCACGATTTCAACCTTCCCACATGCATATTTCTGTGTCCCCCTGTTTTGGGTCTTTGTCACACTTTGCAGCCCACAACAGCTGATTGTCATGGTGAGAGCAGCTCTTCCAGTATCACCTCTAAAACAAAAAATCCTCTCTCAAAGACTTTAACCCATTCTCTGCTTTATCCAACACACTTCTAAAGTTTTCATTCTTCTTTAGAAACATATATGCATTTCCATCCACTTGTTATTGCTTTACCAAAGATGTGGACAAATGACACATTGACATCAGTGTGATCAGCATTTTACTGGTGTAACAAAAGTTGCAGACAGGTAACGTAACTTGAGGAAAGTTTTCCCAATCCAGTGCAGAATTGGCTCCAATAGGATCAGAGATTAAATTTCACCAATATAAATTACATTGGTTTAGGTTTTGTCTGTCCACTTCTACTAAAGGCAAATACTGGTAGTTAAAAGCCTCACCACCCAGTGGTGAGATGCTGTAATAGTTGCCCCTTGTCACCTACCCCCAGTTGAATACTGTACAGCTACCATCAATAGCAGTTTATCTGTCTGTTCTTGACACGGATGTAACTGGGGTCCCCTTTACAAGTGCAGGTAAAGGCATGATAGGATCTAATGCATGATTCATCAATCACATCTCCTGCTATGCCACATGTGCAAGGCAGGAAGCACAATTGTGGGATCACGCATTTGATCCTGCACTTCCCCTGCACCAGCAAGAAGCAAGTTCCTGCAGCTCAGAGCCCCACACACCCTAGTTGAGGGGCTGCCAGCCATAGAGGTGCTCCACACACCCCCAGGGGCTTCGTGCACCCCCAGGGCAGGGAGATCACCCCTGTAGCTGACAAGGCTCTGGGTTGCAGGGGAGACCCTGCTACACATGCAAATTAAAAGCTCAGTAGCAGTATAAAATAAGTACACCTTTTTGAGATCTAAAGTTATAACTTGTTGGAATTTTTGCACACATAGCTAGTCTCCAGGTAATTGTGCAATTAAACAGTTAATTGTGCAAAACTTGCAACATGTAGAGGGCACCTGTGTGTACAACAATCAGTGCAGTTTACACTAGAGTGCGTTATTCTCTGTCCATGCCCAAGATATATTTTTACAAATAAACCTAAGAAATAGTAAACGGTAATGGAAACCCCAGATTATGGATGATCTTGAACCAAAATTTGAATCCTTTTAACTTGTTTGTTTTTTAAATGACTTTGTCTTCATAATGGTTCAAACCAAAATTGCATAGTTGAGCTACCATATCAAATCCAGATTTTTTTTTCAGATGAGGTCATTCAGATCTAAAAACAATTAATCTGTTGAAATCAAGGATGGGAAGGATTGATTGGTCCCATTGATTCGTTTGAGGCTTTTCACCTACTTCATAATATCTTGAGTTTAGTTAGTTGTAGGTGGAGGAGTTGTCTTTTTTAAAGTGTTCAGAGGCTCTCAAAAACTGGGCTCCAATACATTAATATGTATTATATTATGGCAACATTTGAAGGAACACTTGCTAAAGCAGTGCTTGGGGAGTTGTGATCATAAATTGTCCTGGTTTGCAGCTATACCCAAGCTGGTGTACATGTATATTTGATAGATGGGCTGTAAAATGAGGGCATATTCTCACATAGGAAGTGCAAATAGTTTGATTATTTATTGCAGCTGACATTATGGTGGGCCTTGCATAGAGTGGCACTGCTGCCAACAGAACTGACAGGATGGGGTAAATTTTTCTTAGGGGCACATAAAAAGTTATAGTCAAAATGCATGAAAACAAGTTAATTGAGTCTTCCCACACACTTTACTGGGCTTTGGCTTGAGCAAGAAGTTCCTAATGTGCATTACTAGGAGTAGTATATTGCATTATGTAATGACTAGATTACCTCAGCACTAATACTTTCCCATTTCTAAGGCCACTAAAAAAACAACCATGGAGAAAGCCGCTAAGCTAAACTTAACTTTGCCCAAGTGCTCACATAACCTAGTAATGAGAGTTCCAAAAAAGGAACTGGTCTGAGCAGACATGAAAACAAAAATGAAGTCCCTTCACAATGCTAGAAGTAACTTCCCACCCCACCTACCCCAAGAGCAACTCCGTTGTGCATTGTGGAAAAGCAGTTCCTGTCCTGTACACGAGCTGTGGTTACTTTGCAGGCCAGTGCTGTTAGGCTGTCATTCGGGGGCTGGACTTTTGTACCTGTTCTGAGCCAAAGCCTCTTCAAGGACTGCACTTGTTCACTTCCTCAGGCTAGGGACAGAAGTTACACATAAACCGGTTTAAGTGATCAGAAACTGGTTTAAACCTGTAACAGAACAGAAGCTCAGTGCACATAAAGCAGTCTCAAATTGGCTGAAACTGGTTTAAGATAAACCTGGTTGAATGTATCAGACTGAACTGCTTTGGATCAAACCAGTTTATGAAACTTCAGTCCCAGCCCTCAGAGGCTAAATAGATGGCATCTTACACAAACATTAATGTCCTAAAAATTCTTGCTAAGGAAAAAATTAGAAACAATGCAACATCCTGATACAGTGACCTTGCCTTAGTGCTGAATAAATCTGAAAAAATGTTTAATACCTCCAAGTTCTTTGCAAGGTATCACCAAACTTTATCAAAGCCAGGACTGCAGTATGTGGCAGAAGCAAGCAAGGAAGCCTAAAAACAGTCAGCTAGGATGAAACAAAACAAGCAAACTGACAGTGAGCCATCTCCTCCAGAACAGGAAAAGGCAAACACACCACAGGCTAAGTATGGTTATCAACTTTCCATAAGGGAGATGAGGTAAGAGGGAACCAGCTGCAACACAGCTATTTTAGAGTTGCAACTATATGCCTCTGCCAAATTTAAAGGGACAACATCAAAAAGGCAGTCTGGGAAAAAAGTCCACACAAATAGTGAGTCTGCAGAGGGGGGACTCTGTAAGCAGAAATCAGCAAAGGAAGATTCTCCGGGGAAAAGATTTTGCCTAATATTGCTCAGTTCCACACAAAAAATAGATAATGTTCTACTTCTTTCATCTTCTTCTCTAAAATTCTTCTTGATTTTAGGTATTATATTTATATTTAACATTGATAACCCTGCAAAGCAAGTTAACAACATACTGGGCTGCATTAGCAGGAGTATTGCCAGCAGATCAAAGGAAGTGATCGTTCCCCTTTATTTGACACTGGTGAGGCCACATCTGGAGTACTGTGTCCAGTTTTGAGCACCCTACTACAGAAAGGATGTGGACAAATTGGAGACAGTCTAGTGGAGGGCAACAAAAATGGTTATGAGTCTCATGAATATGACTTCTGAGGACAGGCTGAGGAAACTGAAGTTCCTGCCTACAAGAGGCTGCTTGGTGCCCCCCTCCACCCCATGCCCCATGCTCCATACATGGGGGGGGCAGTGGGTCAGGAGTGAGGAGCACTGCGTCTGGACTGGCCACTGATGTTTACAAATGGGTCCTGGTAAAAAAAAATAGGTTGAAAACCACTGAGCTAGATGAGGTCCCTTCCAACCCTAATTTTCTATGCTTCTGTGATTCAGCACACTTCAGCAAGATACACTTAGCATTAGGTACAACAGAGGTTCATCTACCAGAAGATTATGATGACTATTAATAGTGCTGAAACTGGAGCCCAATTTGACTGTTAGGTGTTGCACAAAACTGCAATGAGTAATGGTCACTGAAAAGCAAACCTAAGTAGGCAAAATAGGCAACCGGTTGAAAATGAAACATAGTGTATAAAAAGACAAAGCAAAATAACATCATCTAAGTTGACAAAGCAGGATCACTAGCAGAGCTAGGAATAAAAGCCAGGGCTGGAGTCCCATTTCCCCTACTCTGTCCACTACTCTAGGCTGACTTTCCAGTGATTTTCACTGATAGCATGTATGGCAACCAGAATGAAATAAGTCAGTATCCAATTATGACCTCTATTTTATATTGTCTATTGAATGCATGTCTAAACTTGGCCAAGGCAAACTAATTGAATTATCCTGGGTAGATGGTGGCCTTATCCAGAAAAGTTACATGACACCTCAGTGAAGGGCAATTCCTGGGAAGCTATAAAAATGGCAATATGACTCTATCAACTTCCAGCTACTCAGCTACTAGCCCATCCCCAATGAAGCAATTGTTTTCTACAAAATGATGCTGGCATGATTGTGGAGAGGGGCTAAAGCCTCAGGGGAAGAGATAATAGATTATTTAAGAGCCAGATCCTGCTGTGAACAGGGGGCTGACCCGCATGTACACAGGAGGTAAAGGAGAAAGAGAAAAGGCTCTGTCTGAAACTTCAGAAACTCAGACAACGAGTAAGATAGGACAAAGAGAGGGGGCGTGGAAGGGCTGTTGTTTTTCAGAGGCCTGTAAACTCTTGAGAGTTTTTAAAAGTAACATCATTCTGGTTAATCATTTATTTTGCTAAGCGAGTGTTCCCTATTTTACTGCCACCATTACCCGAGAGGAATTAAAATAGAAGCCCAGAATGCCATGATTTCAGCAGAGCTCTGAAAGAGCACATGTACATGACTGCAGGGCTCAAGCTATCTGAGACCTTGGTTTCACAGCCTATGGCGGCTGGACTGCAGGATCCATGGTCCAAGGAAATATTCAGAGAAGAGACTTGAGCCCAAGGCTGCACCCTATAATCAGTGGCTAGCTTGTGTCTAGACCCACTGGCTCAAAAACATGCGACCCAATAATCATGGGTGACTGATAGGCATGATGCTTCCGAAAGTGACCGTAGCATTCCCACTCCCCAGGCAGCGCTCGCAGGGGGGGCACCGGCACTCCTGCCTGCCCCCGACCCACCCATTGCCTTAGCAGCCTGTTAGCGGGTGCACCAGCACTCTCAGGGAGTGCACATGCACCCTCATGCACCTCCTACGCATCGCCACTGCATAATTGTCCATATGGAGGGATAATGAACCAAGCTGTAACAGGTAACAACTGCAAAACATCCTGAAGTGGGGAAAGGTGAAGTCTTCCTGCTGATTGTTATGGCAGCAGCTCCATAACAGTGTCATACTGTTTGGCTTGTATTGCCACTCTTAGAGAAGAGCTTGTGCTGGGG
Source organism: Crocodylus porosus (assembly GCF_001723895.1). Lineage (NCBI taxonomy): Eukaryota > Metazoa > Chordata > Crocodylia > Crocodylidae > Crocodylus > Crocodylus porosus. Next base: position 91,549,252 of record NW_017728886.1, read on the forward strand.
ATGCATTATTTTCTCCCCTGTCCTTAGGTTTGAGAGCTGCAGCAGTTAGCTTATAAGAGATTCTTTTAAATTGTGGACAGTAACAACAAAGAAGAGCAAACCAAGCTGAAATTTCTTGAATCCAGTGGATGGGACTCAGCCAGATACGTACACATAGCTAGAGGGCAGAGAAGGGGAAGGGAGGATGCACGCACAGGTGAAGATAAAAACCTGGAGCTCAAGTGCTTACAGGGAATGTTAACTCTGCTTTAATTGAACTTTTGAGTCAGATCCCAAATTTAATGTCATGATAATACACATGGATCACAGATAGGAGCACAAAATAAAAAGCCAGGCGCAGATGGTTTGGGTTAGGGTCTGGTTTAGCTCTCTTCCCCAAAAACAAAGAGTCCAAACAAAATATTTGGATCTGAAGCTCTGAAGCAATTTTCTCCTCCTTGCATTTTCTGTATTGATTTAGGTATGGCTACTTCCTCAGGTTGGCCATTTCCTGAGCCAGCCTTTTGGACTTGGTAGAACAATTATTTCTCCAGGTAATCTCATCTGCTCCTGTGACTTCAACCATCATCTTTCCATTAGTAACTTGAACCAGCTACCCTACACAGCCATTCTGCACTGCCACCTCTCCTCTTGGGTAGCCCATCATCAACTGAAATTTAATAGGGCCACAAACAAAACTCCTGATCATTCCCCTGAAACTCTCAGTTCTTTCCCAATGTCTGTCACTGTTGACAACATCATCAAACACAATTAAACCTCTAACATGGGAATTATCTTCTATTTTGCTCCTCAAACCCAATGCAAACAGTTTGAGTCAGATTCTGTTCCACCTATTAGAAATGTATGCACTAAGTGCAATTCCATCCCATCCTATTCAAATCTTGAAAACCCATTAATGCATCTATTTTTGTAATATGCCATTACAGTGGAGTAACAAAAAAAAAGCAGCAAGAAAATGGAAAACCCACTCATCTTTTGCATTAATTGTTTTCTAGGGATTTTTAGCACACCGCCTTTTTGCCACCTACAGCTCCCAATCTTTAACTACTGTAGACTGTGTGCTTGTGAAAGTAGACATGCTTGTAATGTATAGATATTATATGCAAACTTGTATCCAAATATATATGAATGTATCACTATGTCACTAGCATAGGGATTTCTAAATTTTAGAACATATTTCAAGCCTGAAAAGAAATGTGTATCAAGTTCTCTTTTATTTAGTATTATTTGTAATTAATTTCCATAAGTGCTTACACACAGGAAGTTTCATTAACAAAAAACAGCATGCTATGCAAATTCCTTCCTCTTTCCCAACTATTTTGATATTCCCTGGGGGAGATATTTGTCATAGCCCACAAGCACACAGCAAGCTATAGAACTCTGATGTCTCTTAATGGTCCTGATACCATACAGCTTGAATATATTAGTGACTTTGCTCATGTAATGCACTCATTTTCAGTTGTGAAATCTAATAAAGTGAACAGATTTGTCTGCACCTCTGGTGGAGCAGCTATTTGCTTTTATGTCCATCCTCCAAGGAAACTTTTTGTACGTCAACTAGCTAGTTCAGACATCTCCTAACTTTATTGTACTGGAATTTATTAATGCCTGCTTCCACTGTTTCTCAGACACTGAGAATTCAGATCCTAGAGCTGACACCAGCTGCTGAAATAAACTGATTTGAATATTTCTCGCTCTCTGGGTTACCTTATTTATCTTATTTAGGGCCTTGCTTATCCTTTTGTTGCAATGAGCCTTTTTAACCCACCTTCACCTACCCTTTTCATTTAATCAATCCCTTATGTACATCAGGGTGTTAAAAGCAGGCTTTCCTTCTTGCCTTCAGCCAGGGAACTGACACTGCAATAAAATGTATATTTTATATAATAATATTTAGATTTTTAAGGGTGTTTTATGTTAAAAACATTGCATGAACATTAACTAGTTCATCTTAACTATGATGTGGGAGAGAAGGAAACTGTGAATGGTGAAAGTAATTCATGCAGCCAGTGGAAAGATTAGAACTCAGGATGTCCAAATAAACATTTTGCTCATTCCCCTAAGATCCTGCTTGGTTTTCTTTTGTTCAATATATGCACAAACTGACTAATGGTTTTCCATGTAAATTCTCTGTAACTCATTCTTTGGCAAAGAGTAAGCAAAGTCATTTGGAGGATGGATGCACTGTATTTCTCACATGTAATAAAGAGACTGAATCCAGCTTTAGGTGCAAAACTCAACTGATTCTTAACTACTATCACAGCTAACACCTCCACATGTTTATTCGATAGAGTGGTATAAGGGGGACTCAGGTTTTCAATATTTATTATCAGAATTTTCTGGGGTTTTTTTTTTTAATTTCTTGATACAGGATACAGACACAGATATTTAAACATGAACTAAAATTAAAAGGACTTAGAAGTAATCAATATTATTCCAATTTATAAACACACAATAATAAAATGTTCCCAAGTCACCATACACAGTACAAGCAGGATACCTATTAGGCCTGTGTGAAGCAGCTAGTATTTGCTTTGGATTCCAATTCAGGGAACAGTGATTCGATTTGGTGATTTAATTTGGTGTCCTGAATCTGACAGCAGCCAAATCTCTGAATCCACCACCCCAACCCCTGCCTGCTCTCCCAGCTTGACAATGGATCCCCTGCCTGCCCCAGCTCCCAGCACTTTGAAAAAAAAAGCTGCGACTCACCAGGTGCTGCCAGGCGGGGGAC
>NW_017728886.1:91552085-91636553 GCF_001723895.1 Crocodylus porosus
GCCTCAGCTCCAGCCCTTTTCTTCTACTCATTTTCTACTTTTGACCAGGCAGACACTTCAGGAGAGAAAGGAATCCTGAACAGTAATACTGGAAGCAGGAATCCTGCTTAGCATTAAGGTACCATCCACCACTAGATTTTATTGCTTGTTTGTTTTTAGACAACAAGCAAGAGCAGAGAGCTACCCCAGTGAAAGGTGGAAAAAAATCAGTAATCCAAGAGTAAGATAAATACAGTGACTTGACACATATCCTGAGGCAGTAAATTTGAATCTATTCCTTGATCTGTAGGGCCAGACAACTTTCAGGTTTTTGATATGACAGTGCTGCAGCAGCTTTTACTGAAATGATGGGAAGAAGGAGAACAGAAGGAAAGAATAAGAAAAGACGCATTTCAACTTGGCTGTGGCTCACATGGCCAAAAGGTTTAACTGGGATCCATTAGGCTTAATTGAAAAGATGCAATGATAACCTAGCCTAGGATTGTTCTTAGCATAGGTTTTGTCTGTGGGCAATACTGCTGGCCACAGATATATAAGTGCAGTGCACCCCTTCCCCCATAATCCACCCCTGATAGTGTGCTGGGGTGGATCATAGGGGAAGGGGTACACTGCACTTATACCCATTTTGATTCCTGATCCACTCAAAGTTCAAAACCAACTGCTTGGCAGTGGCAGCAGCATTTCTAGTTGGGTAGTGCTGAGGGGGTTGATGGACTTCATGGCTCATTATAACCTACCTGGTCCTTTCTAAACTCTTTGTGCAATAGGTGTTAATGACCCTCTTTTATTTTTATTGGTCTAGCAATCAAGTTATTCTCTGTTTTGCAATTCTGCTCTGTGAGCTTCTCTTGGAAATGAAGCTCCTATTTCACAGTCCTGCAGACGATTTTGAACACAATTCAGTAAAGTTATATTTGTTTTTGCTTCAATTTTAAACTGAATAACACAGCCCTAAGCCCCAGCCTATTAGTAAAGCTTCTAGTTTCTTTTGAACTGAAGAAAAATGTCTTGTTTTTGTATGTGATGATGCACCTCACCATCTGTATCCCACTTTTCTTCAAAATTCAAGGTCCTCTAAAGATAGAATACATGTCTCAGTTACAGCGTCATGCATGGTTTAGGAGAGATCTAGGTGAACTTTTACACATGCTCCAGGGATGGGAGGGGGCACACTTTAATTAGAGCAGTTCTGAGAGCCATTCTAATTAAAGCACTGTGTGTCGTGTATCAGCATCCCTGCACTTAAAAATAGTAGCGGGGGTGCTTAAACTAAAGCTTGTTCTATGAGCTTTAATTCAAGCACCCCCACAACCATTTTTAAGCACAGGGATGCTGATTCTGTACATGAGACATAGGAGGCTGCTGGAGCACAGTAATTGCCAAGCTCCAGCAGACTCAATTAATTGAGTTAATTGGGTGAATAATGGGATGGTCTCAATTAAGCAAGTCTGCACTGACACACTGGAATACCAGTGCATTGCAGCAGCCTCCACATTCGTGTTTAGGCACCTGAAGGGTCTAGGAAGGAATTAAAAAACAAGCATCTGAGTGACTCAGGATCCTTAAGGCCCTTACTGTTTAAAATTCCACCTGCAGTTTCATCTGTGCCTTTCCAGCCTTATCCTTTTTCCTCTTTGACTGAGCCAAATTTATTGTGTGAAGAAGTAAGCACAGCTATACTAGTCTCAGCGGTGGCAGGATAAATTTTGCTCACTACACATTCATTAGATTAGGGAGCAGTTTACTCATGAGTAAACTACTCACGAGTAAATGCTCCTGGGCAGGCATCTACACACATAGGGAAGTAGGAGCAGATATATTGTTAATGGCTGCAAACTGCTCTCACTTCCTTGTTGTGTTTGCATACCTAACAGTGCTAGGGGTGTAAACATTACAAGATAGTGTTTGCATGGCACCCTGCAGCACCCTAGAAAGAATCGCAAAGCACCCCAAAGTGCCATGGCACCCTGGTAGGAGAACAACTGAGCTCTCTTTTTCCCTAAAAATCCCCTTCATGCTTTTGTACACAGTTTTCATGTCTTCCCCCAGGCTTCTTTTCTCCATACTGAACACTGTTAACACCAGTTCAATGCATCCTCTAGTACAGTGGTTCCCAGCCTTTTTTTTCCATGACCTGCTGCTGCGAGCAGAGTGTGGTGGTGGCAGAGCTCCCGGCATTCGGCACAGCTCATTCCTTGTCTGCAGCCCCACGACCCGAGGTTGGGAACCGCTGATCTAATATGAGCTCCCAAGGGGTGACAAGAGCGAATGGTCACAAACTCCACTGTGACCAATCTAGGCTCGACGTAAGAAAGAACTTCTTCAGTGTCCGAGCCCCCAAGTTTTGGAACAGACTGCCACCAGAAGCGGTTCAAGCACCCACTTTAAACGCCTTCAAGACACATTTGGATGCTTATCTTGCTGGGATCCTATGGTCCCTGCTGACTTCCTGCCCCAGGGGCGGGGGGCTGGACTCTATGATCCTCCGGGGTCCCTTCCAGCCCAAATGTCTATGAAATCTATGAAACGTGCACACCTTTTGGGGGGTTTTTTGCATTGCTATCACTGCCTGGCTGATATGTCATGTTCTACAAATATCTCCTTATTTCTTCCTACATGTGCCAAATCAGAAATTCTTTACTGAATCTCTTATTATTTTTAGTCCATTTTTCTAACTTTTCAAAGCCATGAGGCACTCCAATTTCATCCTCCAAAAGTGCTAGTTAAAATATTTCAAATTTGAATTTTTGTATGAGAAACACAGGCAAGTTTTAGGAACATATTAGCAAAATACACATCCTATTATTCAACCAATTATGGAGACATTAAAGCATTTTTCATCTAGGAAGTTTTTAATAGAAAAAGGCATGCTCTTTTCCACTGCAAAACTTACGTAATAACTAAGCATCATTTCCCTTCCTTCCACCCATTCTACGAGGTTAATCACATGAGTAATTCTGACATCAAATGATTTGAGGCTGCAACAATTTGGACTTTAAAAACAAGCAACTTGAATAGCTAACAGCAACAACAAGAAAAATACTACTGAACAGGTTGTAACAATCTGCAGCTAATATTCTATATAGCAGTAGTTATTGAAGATGCTAAAAATTCACCTTTGATACCAGTTATGGTAACTGATGACATATTAGATACAGTACAGTAACCTTTACTGTTAAAAGAAAAAATATATGGAAATCCTGAGAGTTTAATATTGATGTTCATGCCAAATCAGGATGAAAAGTCAAAATCTCAGAATTTTTCTCAAAACAAATATATCAAAACACTTTGTCTGTATTGAAACACAATGTTTGACCATAAAAAAACAAAGTGTTTTGTCTTAATCATCTAATGTCAGAAAGGAAGTTGTTCTTAGGAAATTTCTCTTGTGTAAGACTGCTGCTAACACTTAGGGAAAGGGTTGTGCTGAAATTTGAAAAGATGCTTCATATTAGCCCAGATCAAGCAATTCTTAACCAATTTACTTGGAACTAAGGGCATTTTCATCATAGAAGTATTTTTCATAGTCTTTGGATCTCCCATAGAACAGCTGAAAAGCAACATACTGTTGGATAAAGATTGTGTTGACTTCAGTGATGTCAGAATTAAACCAACATTAAACACTTTAGAAAATATCACTCTGCAAATGTCATGACTATACTGATGTAGAAGGCCTCCATTAAGAAAGAAACTGCTTGTCTGCCTGTTACGCTCTTTAATTCAATGCAATATGATATCCATTAAACACAGCAGGAATAAAGTAATTTCTATTGAAGGAAGACATGCAATGGAGTTTCTTAATGTCATTATTTGGTTTACATTGCTTGGTCTTTGCATTCATATTTAATAGCACTAGATCTATAATATCTTACCAACAAAGTTGTGCTGCAACCAGTACCAAGTGCTATTCAGTGTCTGTCTTATGAACGCTATCAGCAAATCAGAGCAACTTATAGCTTGTGAAAGCTGAAGATGCAGTGCTTTTTGATGTCTTCATTTTACTAAGATGTCAGTGGATTCTTCATTGTCTGCCTAATAAAACTTTCAGGATCCAGGTTGCTTTTGGAGGCCAGAAGTATGCAGCAATATGAGCAGGAAGCTCTAGCTTTTCACATAAAGCCAAAAAGTCCTTTCTTGTTATGCATTTGTATATCTAGTCTCAGCAAAAGCTGCTAATCATTCCTCTCACTGCTGGCTACCCACTTTGTAACTGGGAAAGCAGCTACATATGTAATGTTGGCAAAATAATACACAGAATAATATATAATAATCCCCATTTCCTGGAGGTGTCCGATGTCCCAATGAACAACTAAAAATCACCAAACATAAACTGTACAGAATCATAATCTTTCTGACATAGAATTTTAAAAGGCACCCTGATATATCATTAATACTCATATCCCTGGTTTTTAAAAGAACCTATGGGAGTGAGAAATATTTTCATAAATAGGATTTTAAGTTAAAATCAACAAAAAGTAAAACAAAAAACAACCCTACTGTAGAAGAGATATAACTCCTCAGGCATAAACCCATCATTAATAGACATGTGTTAGAAAGAATCTGCCAAGGGGCAAACAAAAATGTCCACCAGGGTTTCTTGCACCTCCTTCTAAAGCAGGGCTGGCCAAAATATGGCCCATGGAGGGATTTTGTCTGGCCTACAGCAGGTCCCTTGGTCCTGCCTGGCCCAGGCACCGTTTGGCCCCTTGGCACACAGCAGAGCTGGGGTGGCTCCACAGCCAGACTCCATTTCCTGGCAGGCCATGGCTGCTCCTTCTGGCTGTCACTGCTTCTGCCACCAGCCCTAGCCCCGGCCCCTGCCCCAGCTCCGGCTCTGACCGCACGGAGACCATTCAGAACCCATGCAGGCAAGGCCTGAGACTAGGTTGAGTGTGCAGCCCTGGCCCCAGCCCTGGCCTTAGCCCACCACGCACAAGAGGTCGGGGTCCCTGAACCTGCCTACCCCAGCCATGATGAGTGGCAGTGGCAGTGGCAGCAGAGCCCTGGTCCAAGCTCCAGGTCCCACTTTTTCCTGCCTCTGCCACTCATCATGGCCAGGGCAGGCAGGTCCACAGTGAATGCTGCAGGGATCCCGATTCCCCATGCAAGGCAGGTCAGGGCTGGTGCTGTGCACTGAGCCTGAGGCTCAGTTCTTGCCTGTACCTGTCTCTGTGGGGTTAGGGAAGGAGCTGTTGCCACCGTCTCTATGCCAGGGCTGCGGCTATTGAAGCTGGGCAGCAGCTCCAGCCCCTCCATGGGATAGAAGGGTGGCCCAGTGGTGGGGGGGGCCTGAGTCCTGGGGTAAGCGCACAGCCCCAGCCCATGCCCCAGTCCCAGCCCCCCTGAGCTGGGGGTCAGGGTCCCTGCAGCACCTACTCTGGAGCCACCTGCCACAGCCACGAGGGGTGGTGGGAGTGGGGAAGAGCAGAACCTAGAGCTGGGCTGGGGATGCCCTGCAGCTCCTCCCTGATAATGCTGCTGCCACCAGCAGCACCTCTGTGCCACCTTGGGGCCCCAAACCCAGCAAAGCAGTGCCACAGGGCAGCCTTGGCACCCACACCAGCCCATCTGCACCCACACCAGCTCCCCACTTACCCATGGCCCCATCCCACATAGGGAGGTTTGGTGAACTGTTGCATGCAGGGTGGGGGGTACTAACCCAGCCCACAACAGCTCTCCAAACCTCCCTATGTGGCCCATGGGCCCAAATAATTGCTCATCCTGTTCTAAAGCATCTGCTGCTTGTTATCTTTAGAGACAGGGCACTGAACTAGAGAAGTCACTGTTTGACCCAGAGTGTGCTCGTAAACCAAAGAAATGAGTCACAATAATTTCCATAAAATAATCCACATTTGCCATTTTATACTTTTGGTTTGGGTTTGGTTTTAATTGTCTTCTTGTTTGGTGTGGGGCATAGGGGGTTTTGTTGTACTTTTTTTTAAACTTATGGCCTGATTTTCAACAATGCTGAGCACCTGCAAAAGGGAGCAGCGGGGTATGCAGCATTTTTGAAAATCATACTAATTAATTAGGTGTCTAAGCATGGACTTGAGCCTAACTTTAGGCATCTGTTCTAAAAATCCTGTCCCTAAGTTAATGCAAAGTTAAAATTGTACTGTTAATATAATAAGAAATCAGGAAATGGAAAAGTTATGGTTCCTACTGCAACTTAAAGTGTTATGTCAATTAATAGGCCTTTTGCTTATATAAATGTGAATTTCATGCTTTTTCCTTGTTAAATGTATGTATCATATATTAGTCTGTTGCTAAACGTCTCCCATAATATAGGAATTGCAACGTGGCTGAAGTATGTTTCTGGAGAAATTAGAATGGGACAAATTATTAGCTGTATATGACATATTCCACAGATTTAGTCTCCTTTTTGTTTGTGAAATACCAATCTGTAATGGAGCCAATGCCCCATTTTGGCAGAAAGAGGGAGCCCAGAGTCAACCGCCAGCTCCAGCCCCTTGAACAGACTTACAGTGACAAAGGGGCATTAAATGAAATGGCCATCTGCCCCAGTATTTAACACGTCTGGAGTGGAAGTAGAGGTTCAGGTGACCCAAAGAGAGACTCATAAGCCCAGGGCTTGGCTGAGAAGGGGCAGTCTGGCCATAGGAGCCATAGAAAGCAGAGCTCTGGGGAAGAGCCAGTCAAGGACTGCTCACAAATGATGATTTCTGTGGCTCAGGAGGTGGGAAGAAACTCTGCACCCCAAACAAGAATAGAGAAGTGTCTCAAGCCTTTGTGGCAGTACTACTACCAGGCAAGATTGACCCTGGGAAGGGAACCTTTTGTTCTGGGAGCAGATGCTCATGCTTTGGGTTTGCATTTATGCCAGAGGACCAGATGTGGATGTAAAGGGAGGATTGGAGGCTGCCACTCTGTGTAGGGACACCCAGCACAAAGCACGTCCAGGGCCTGAAGCCCAGTGAGCTGTCGGGTGGAGAAACCAAGCACTTCAGAAGGAGGACTCTTGGGTGTTGGAAGATGACATATCTGGCAGCAAAGACTGAGGGGGCATAAACCCAGAGCCCACGTGGGGCAAGAACCAGGGGGCCAAGGGGCCCAGAGGCCACAAGGGCAAGCTAGGGCCTGACAGCCTGGGGTTGTGATGCAGTGGACCTCAGGCAGAAAAACTCAGCTAGATAAGAGTGGTCCAATGCCAGAGGACTGCCTCAACCCAGACAAGGACCTACCCCAAAACCCACTCTTGCCTCCTAGGGCCAGCCTCCCAGTGAACCTATAACACTAAGACATTTGGGAGGCAAGATAACAATGCTGGTAAACCCCTGGGAGGCCATAGCGGGTAGTGAGGTAGGGTCCAGGTGGTGGCCAGGAGAGGAGATCCTGCTGCTCCAACCGTGGGTGCAATATAGCATCCAACTTTTTATTATTCAATGAACAGTTTAAATGAACATATTCATTCTATATTTAGACACTATTAATTAGTATAGTTTCAAATATTCACTACTGATAATTCACCCTAGTTGAAAGTTGTCTTCAGATAGCAATGCAGTACAAGGTCTGTATATCACTTATGCCCCAATTAAACCTTCAAAAGATGGCTTAAGTAGATTTTAATTCACATCAGTTACCACTGTAACTGACCACTACAATTCACAAATTATTGTTTCTGTTTCCTGAGTGAATAATTTCTAAACCCACAAGAAGCTTTCAAGAACTCATCTGGCACAAATGCTCAGATGACTATGTTCACATGTAGTTATGATTCTTTACAAAAAAAATTCTTTGGAAACAATTTCCTCCCACAATTGTTCACAGAAAATTAAAAATACCCATCAAGTCAAATTCACAGCTGCCTTCATGTAAATGTTTGTAAATACTTTTTTCCAGCAACATCTATTCTAATACAACCCTCTTTCAGTGTTTCCTCATCTTGAGTCACTTTTGTAACTTTATCACTTTGTTAAGCCCAGGTCTTTGTATTTTACAGTTAGTCAAACCTCTCTACACCCCTGTGATATTCAAAAGTTATATGTATTCATGTGATTAAAATATAAACTGAGCTATTGAGAGGTTTCACAGTGCAGGGTTACAAAAAAAAAGGAACTGAAGCTGGAATGAGAATTAAATTTTTAAAAAGTCCAGAAAGAGCTCATTTAATGCAAATTGATCTGCGCTATCAGTAAGCAGTAAACGTTAAAAAAAATCTGGTCAATAAAACAAAAATATACCCAAGTATGTATCCTGTATATGGCAATAGTTGCAGAAATTACCAGAAAAGATATTGCAGAAAAAGAAATAGTTTGTAGCAATGTACATGCAATCAAAGAAATGAATGAGGCAAGCACCGCACTGTACAAACTGTTTATTGGAACAGCATCCCATGTCAATATTACAGAAAATACAGAATGAAAAGTAACTTTGGAATTGAATGGGGACCCTGTCACATTTGGGCTTGATACCTAGAACTGAAGCCAAGAAAGTGCCACAGAAAAGTATACAAGAACATCAGGAATAAATACAAGATGGAAAAAAAGGAAATTTAGTGATATAGAATAAAAAGAAATAACTAGCTATTGAGATGTATGAAGGTACTGTGAAGCCAACTGCTGTTATGCATGAAAGCACAAACAATATTAGAGACATATCTGTCAAGAACTAAGGGCCTTGTCACATGTTAATTTTGGGTGGCTCCTGGAGCTCTTAACCCTGGAACTGTCCATACATTAATACCTTTAAGTGACTTAAAACAGTGGTACAAAATGACACCACTCCAGGACTGGATTATCTCTGAACTGCACAACAGTACTCCTGTTCTATTAACATGTGGCCACTCCCTGAAGTCCTCCAGTATCCCAGGATGCAGTTGCCCCTCTCCCACCCTCCTGTGATGTCGGTTCCCACACCCATACCTGCTTAGTAGAGCAGCCCAGGGCCTGGAGCCACAGCATTTCTATTTCCCCCAGCCCCCAGCCTCCCCAAGTCCAGAAATGGTGGCCTATGGCACCTTTCCCCACCAGCACTGAGCCTATCTGGGTAGGCGGCCACTGCTAGACCCTGTACATTGCCCTCTCTCCCCGACAACCCTGCTGCCAAGTCCTGGGGACTGGAAGAAAGTGTGGCTAACCCCAGACCTGGCCAGGCTCCAGCAAGCCCCAGGCTCCAGCCCCGCAGCTCCAGCAGTGCCCTGATCCATGTACACAACCCATATGCAGCCCAGCAGAAGCTGGTGGCAGCTGCTGGAGGGTGGGGAGCAGCCTGCTGCTGGGGAAGCCACTGCTCCAGGGCAAGGCAGTTGTGGGTGGATCTGGGCTGCATGCGTGGGGCTCTGCCACTGTCCATGTGGACACAGAAGCTGGCTGCAGCAGACTCCACTCCCAGCTAGGGACTGAAGCCAGCGTTCAGGGAGCTGGCTGCACCAGCCGTGGCCACCACTGCTGCTGCCACAGCCCCCAGCTATGTCCCATGCCCACCGCTACCACCTCGGCCACAGCCATGAACTTCCTGGGACCACTGCCTGCGCCTCCCCTACCCCTTGGCCCAGAGGTGTCTGTTCACTCACCCCATGGCCAGGGACATCAAGGGGCATTGTTGGGGAGGAGGGTAAGTCAGGGGACCAGCTGATCCCCCCTCAGGCTGAAGTTGCCAGGGTGCAGGGAACAGCCTGAGGGACGTCTTTGGCCAGGAAATGAACCTGGACGTGTGTGACCATGAGCCCAAAGCGCGTAGGTGCTGGGAGGTGGAAACCAGACAGGCTGCAACCTCCCCATGCAGCCCCCCACTGAGTCTTCAGCCTCACTCACAAGGGACCCTGGTGTCTCCCTCTCCCCCCTGCAGTTGCAAACACTGCTGCTGAGGCAGGCGAGAGGTAGATGAAGCATAGAGGATCATAGAGAAGTATGACTGGAAGGGACCTCCCTGCTCACCAAGCCTCTAGTGGCAAATCCCAGCTGTGCACATAGGTGACAGAAGATTTCTAGACTGCTAGGTTTGACTGCTCTAAAATCCAAACTAGCACTAACCCGATCAACATTCGCGCAGCTCAAAGTACATGTAACAAGGCCGCTAGGACTGATTCAGCATACAGTGCAAGTGGTGTGAAATCTAAATGAACACTGAGCATAAAATCATAGAAAATTAGGGTTAGAAAGGCCCTCAAGAAGCCATCAATCCAACCCCCTACTCAAAGCAGGACCGCCCCACCAACATTATTCCAGACAAGGCTTTGTCTAGCCAGGTCTTAAAAAGCTCCAAAAATGTAGAGTCCATAACATCTCTCAGTAACCTGTTCCAGGTTTTACTTGTTTTAACTTCTAAAGCTTTTCCTAATATCTAACTTAAACTTCCCTTGCTGCAACTTGAGACCATTACTCCTTGTTCTGTCATCTGCCACCACTGAGAACAGAAGAATATACATCTATATCCTTCTGATGCATCAGAAGTATTCAAGGAGGTATTTAATATAGTAAGTGTCATTAAGTAGAAAACCTCAGGTAACCCCATAGTCACTACTCCACCCAAGAAAATTCCATTTAAGCTCTACAGGAACTAACACGCAGTGACTTCAAATGTTATAGATACACCTGATGACAGCAGTTTAAAACAGCAGTATGATTGATGTGGAACATGGATTTCCCTATTTCTCTTTCATTAGATTTTGTATACTCACTGGCTCAGTCTCATCTTGAAATGTTCAGACCAGGGCCAGGTCTTTGCATTTTATTTTTTTTTTTTATAAGTTCCATCACAACGGACCTTTGTGACTAGCTAGAGTGAGATTTAGAGGGAGGAACCCAACAGAGCTGTTCCGCAGGAGACAAATATTAAGCTTTGATCAGTCCTATTGAAATCAAGAGTACTATTCATGGGTTTAACATTACTCACATACATAAACACATTAATGATTCAAGGCCTAAATTGGTTTGGATTTTTAATGCATGACAATAGGTGCACAGAGTCATGGAGAGGAACATCTTGTTTATTTAATTTGATTTCACAGAACAACAATCCATAGGTCATATATACTGCCTTCCAGTACATCCAGTACAAAGTACTTTTTAAAAGACATAAACATTGCCCCCATTATACAGATAGATATACAAAAAATGGAGCACTTGGAGAAGTGACTAAGATCACCTAGTAGGCCAGTGGCAGATAGCTCAGAAGGGAACCCCTGGTAGCCTGCGTCCTAGGGTAGACCTGTAACTACTAGTTAAGGCAACTGGGTGTTCAACAAGAAAGAAAGATATTTCTATAGAAAATCCATACAAGTTTAAATAAGTACAAGATAATCTCAAATTTTTATATCCATCTACATTATTACTCAGAACAATACTGAACTTTGCTTGTACCTAGTGTTTGGATGATGCACAGTGCAATAAGCTTTTTACTCTCATTGTAATAGGGTACTTTTGTAACTTTCTTCTGGAGTCTTTAATATAGAGGTATTTTAACCACTTAGCTCGTCTATAGCACCTTCCACTGAAGGGCACATTAGGGGTTTTACTAGTATTAAAAGCTTGAACGATAGGCCACTAAAGTTCAATGTGAATCCCTCTGTTAACTGAAGTGGTGTCTGAATCAGCCCCTAATGGCTTATGCCTTATGTCAGGTAGAAAAATAACTTCATTTTACATATGGGAAAACTGAAAGGTGACAAACAGTTTCATAGTTGTTAGCAGCTAGAGGGAACCTTACAGATCATTTGGGCAGGAAAAACTGCTGGGATCAGATGACCCCAGCAAGGTTGGCATCAAGATGCTTTTTAAAGATTGCCAAGGTGGATGACTGTACCACCTCTGGGAGGAGCCTGTTCCAAACCCTCAGTACTCGACTTGTAAAGTTTTCCCTTATGTCTAGCCTGAAGCGATCCTCAATCAGCTTGTGCCCATTATTTCTTGTCCTCACCTGGGGGGTCTTGATGAATAGATGCTCCCACATGCCCTATGCCATGATATACTTACAGGCTGCCACCAAATCCCCTCTGAGTCTTCTCTTCTCCAGGCTGAACAGTCCCAAGTCTTTCAGCCTCTCCTCAAATGACCTGGTCTCTAGGCATCTAATCATGCGTGTAGCCCTCCTTTGGACTCTCTCAAGCTTCTCCACATCCTTCCTGAAGTACAGCACCCAGAACTAGATGCAAAACTCCAGCTGCGGTCTCACCAAGGTTGAGCAGAAAGGGAGGATGACATCCATAGCCTTGCTTGAAATGCCTTGGTAGATGCATGCTGGTGTTTGATTAGCTCTGCCAGCTATGGCATCACATTGGTGCCTCATGTTCATTTTGTTGTCTATCACGAAACCCAGAACTTGTTCAGATGTGGTGCTAGCAAGCGTAGCACTGCTGAGCTTGTAAGTGTGTTGTGGATTATTTTTCCCCTGATGAAGCACTTTACATTTCTCCATATTAAAGACATCTGTTTGAAGTCCGTCTGCCTTGCAAGCTTGTCCAGGTCAGCCTGTATTCCCAGCCTGTCTTTGAGTGTGACCACACTCCCCCATAGTTTAGTGTCATCAGTGAACTTTGCTAGTTTGATTTTAATCCCCAAATCCAAATCTCAACCATCCCAGGGTGCTTTGCACCTCCCGTGCAAGCCCCACTTCACAGGGTGGGTAGGCTAGCCTTGGCCCAAGTTGTCTTCTCCAGCTGAGCAGGCAGGTATGCTCTAGCACCTGCTGGCTTCTGGGTTGGGTCACTGCAGGCATGTGGTTGCATTTCTGGAATCAAAAGTGAATGGCTGTTCACTTGCTTATCAGTTCAATATATGCATCTTAGATTAACCTGTGAAAATTGAATAAATTCAACCTCATGTTTTTTGACTGCTGTTACACAGGCTCCCCACACACCAGCTGCTCTTGTTGCTGGGTAGCCTACCCACAAATCTTCACTCTGATGCAACCTCTAAACCAACACCCAAGGGCTGTGCCTTGCTCGCTTACTGCTAGTTACACCACTAGCTGAAAAGAACAATTTAAGCCCCCAAAATCAGAAAAGTATTCAGGGCTGTGACACCAATCTAAAACAGATATCTCCACACAACCCTGAGTAAGACATCTTCAACCTGAATAGGAGCAGGAGGTACGACACATGTCCCCTCGCTCAACATATTAATTCTATTCTGAAATGCTCAACTTTTCTCATTCTTTCTAGGAAGCCTAACTCAGGCACTTAAGTCCTTAGCATAGCCTGTACCTTGCCTAAATCACTCCACAAGTCAGCAAGACCAAAGTTAAAGACTCACAGTAGAAGTCCTGAATTTAAGGAGAGTTTTGCCAGGAACCTCAATAAAGCCAGGATTTTGCCTTCCGGCTCCAGGTCACTCTGATCACTACAGTGTTTAGTTCTCTAAATACCTTTATCTAGTATTCAATACTAATTTGAGCAGAGAGAATAATTTGAACAGAGATAATGAATGAAACACAGTAAACAGTGTTCTCAGTTTTAGTACCTTCCAATTCTGGTCACATAAAATAAACTGGAAACACCTCATGTTTCAATGAAGATTTGTGCTGAAATCATGACTCTCGGGTTAAGGAAACCAAACAGAAGCAGTGAAATGTTGCCTATTTTCCTTGTCACTTGATTTGCAGTCGGCCTTCAGCAAGCATTTAAATTCATAAGCTTTTTACAGCTAAGTTTCTTAATTGAATGAGAAGTTAGGCCCAACAGAGCACAAAGACTGTCTACACTACTACAAAGAACAGAACTTCCTCAGTATCTCGTGATCACTGCTTTTAAAAGGAGGCTTTGCCTTGGGACTCCCCAAGAAGAAGCCTTGTCTGGTCTCCCTCTTCTGAGATGAACCCCTGAAGCTAGTCCTGGTATGGCTTCTTGAGGGACAAGCCTCTGGCTCAAAATCCTGGTACGTCTTTGTCCCCAACTTCCTTCCAAGCCATAGCACCCCCAGCTCAGACAACTTTTTGGTCAGCTCCTGGCAAGAGGGGCATTTTCTTCTTCAAAGAAGGAAGGTCAAAGCATTAACATCCCAAACAGCACGACAGCTTAGGTCAAACAGTCTTTATTGTACCACTGCAGTTCCTTCTGTCATTCCTCAGATTCCACTTTGTCCTCCCTGGGACTGTTCGTTTCTGCCCGGCTCCATCTTCCCTGGGACCACCTTTTCTCTACTCTATCTGGCTCTCTCAGAGCCTCTCTCTTTCTCCTACACAGAGAGCACAAAAAGCTGTTACAAAAGTGTAGCAGTTTACATAGGAACTAACACTCATCCAATAAAATTAAACCTAATGTCCTAGGGCAGTGTTCCTCAAGCTGTGGGTCATGACCCAAAAAAGTGGGCTACAAGAATATATGAGAGGGTCACGAACAAACTTTTAAAATGGATCGACAAACTTTAAAAATGGATTCTCCTTTAAAGAAGGAAAACATTGGCAACCGTGGCTTTTCCCTTGCAGGCCGGCAGAGTTCCAGCCTGCGATGGGCTACTTGGAGCCCCCCTTTCCCATACACCCATCTCCTAACTCACACACTGGAGGGCTGAAGCCTGGAGGTGGGGGACAGAGGGTCACAAGTGAGAGGCCCTGGGGCAGGACTGGCCACAGATGTTTTTTTACAAATGGGTCACAATTCAAAAAAGGTTGAGAACCACTGTTTTAGGGAACCAATCATGGAGCAATCTCTCTCTGGCCCGCTGCCAGGCCAGGACTGCCATCTTTCCATGGGCATCTAGGTTTCCTATTTATGAAACTATTCACAGCAATTCATGCTCAACCTGAGGCCCATAAAGTGTTCCTCACCAGAACCGCAGGCTAGAAATCAGCCCACCTAACTTCTTTCATTAGATTCAGGATTTCTGTTATTTTGAGTGCTTTGGGTACAAAATAGGACTCAAAAGAGGGACAGGGATTGAAATGCTGAAACAAAACAAAAAGAAACAATGAAACCATTGTGGTGATTTAACATTGTGAATTTTTTTTTTGGCCAGGACACCTGCTGACAAACTTTGGAATTAGTAAAAATAAACAAGGGAGATGGAAGGCCAAATGACCTTGTTTGAGTGATTTTATTTAATTGAAAGGTTACTTTTACAAGGTTGCATATCCCCATGTTTATCTTTTCTAGTCATAAATAAAATGAGATCCAAACCTCCAGAATGAACACACTTTTCCCAGTCCTAATCCCCTGAGGTTCATCTCAGAAGCTTAAAGATCATTTAATAAGTTGTTTGAGAAGCTGATGATTTCAGTTGTTTCTGTCCTTGATATGATTATATTACTCTTAATTAATAGAATTTTGAGGCCTGGAATTTTGAATCCAGCCATCAAGATGATACAGTGACATCACAGCCATAAACCACCACAAAAATAAGACAGAATTTCAGATGTAAGAAGTGAACACGGCAGCAGCAGGAACAACAAAATGTTGGCTGCTCTCTGCTTTTCTTTTTCTTGTTCCCTGATAATAATGTTATTTATTACATGCTTGGGAGTTACTGTTAGTTTTGCATTGTATCTGGTCCTGCTGGGATAGTTTAAACCACAATAACGTTAAAACACTGGTAAATATCAGGAATTACATCAACATTACTGGAGAAACTTGCGTAAAAGCAGTGAAAGTGACAGATGGACTTTCCTGAAAAGATATACTAAAAATACATGAAAAATTAATTCTTAGGAGATCCTATACAATGTACACAGATGCACATATTAGCATGTATTATGAATAACTGCTCAAGACCTCCCTCAGAAAATGCCAGCTCTTAGTTTTCACTATTTTTTTACTACAAAAAAAATAACACAGCAGTTTTTCTGTTGCACAGAGCTCAGAAAGACCACAAAAGGTCGTAATGTTTAAACACTATGGATTCCTATTTGAAATATCTGGTTTTATCTTGTGAATCATGTTCACATACCTAACAGTGTTAATATTGTGTGGCACCCAGGGGCACCCTTGAAAGAATCTCACGGTGCCCCAGGGTTTTATATTACCCTGCTGAAGAACAGAGATAGACGGCCAATACTTCACATAGTCTCTCCTCAGCATATTCATAGGCAAAACTTGAGTCTGAGTAAAACCTTCTGCTGCAAATTCTAATGCACGCAGTGGTGGTTTCTAGTTAGTTAAATAAGTTCACTACATCATTTCAAACAATGAAAATAAATACAACCATTGCACTGAAAAAGGGATAAATTAGCTGGAAGAGGACAATGATATTTTAAACCACTTAATCCAATGCAAAACTTAAAGTAAGAGTACTAGGATCAATTTGCAGTCCCTCATCAGGCACTAGGCAAAAAAGATGATAGAGTTGGTGCAGAAGTTTTAGAAGTAAACTAAAAATGTGAAATGAAAGTTACATGATATTACTCATGAAAATTTTCTTGTTTTTTAACCTTTCTTTTCTTCTTTCCTTTGAAAAGAAAAATGTAAAGCAAAAAAAAGTATGCTGGGGGAATACATAAGGCAAAAATGGGGGAAAAATAATTTGGCAGTTTTTAAAAAATTTCATTGGGTAAAAAAAAGTTAGCTCCATCACTGAGCTGTTGACAGGAGACTCTTGGGATATATTTCCACAAGTGTATTGAGTCAGAGTTTGTCTAGTGTTTGAAACAAGGAACTAAGAATCAGGATTCCAGGATCTTGCCTCCTGACTGCCATTCGTCTATATAGGGACCCTGGACAATCTGTGCCTTAATTTATCTACTTGTGAAATAGGAATTATACAGTAAAAACTCCTGTTAGGGGAATGACGCTTAATAAAATGCCTGGAAAATGATTTTAGATTCTCAGATGAAAGTGGCCATAAAAAACACAAAGTATTATTCTATTGCAATAACACGACAACTCCTTGCCGGCTTCTTTCACTCTTCTTCCTGAGACAGTTGTAGTTCTGCTAACTGGCTGTCAGAAATGGAGAGCTTTGATTTTGGAAAGGGCACCAGCATGATAGCTGCAGACAGTACAGAAATGCAAAGGATGGGAACTTGGGCCTAGTTGGTGGTCACATTGTCTTTGATTCTAGGAGATTTTATCTGCTGCCATATCTGACAGCCCCTTGCAAAGACAAAGGCTTTTCATCATCTGAACATTGGTTTCTCAAGAAGAAATTAAACTACCGAATGTGAAAGGGGCAGCTGGGAATTCTTGTGACATTTACACTTTTAAAAAAATGCTTCAAACTGCATACGAAAGTGTCTAACTTGTTGCCAGGGTTCTTTATGCCACTCCACAGATGCACCCACCCCAGCCTACTTCTCCCACTTTTATGCACCTCCAGTGTGGCCCAGGAAGCACTGGCGGGGAGGGGGGTTTGATCAAAGATCCGCTCTTGCTCTCCCCTTGTGCAGTCTCAGCAGGGATAGTGAAGAAAACCCAGATCAAAACTACGCATTGGGAATTTCACTCACCTGTGAGCATCAGGCACCAGTTGCTGGTATTTTCCAATCTCAGTTTGCAATTCCATCCTTACCACTGGGGTATGAAGGAAGAGCCAAGCAAATCATCCCCCCCCCCCCACATTAAAGCAGGCATAAAAGGGAGCTCAGTGCTGCCTTCGACAGGCCAATACGCTCCCGGCACACATGGCAGCTACATCAGTGGCAGGACGTGTCAAAGAGGACTTCAGGAGCAGCAGCAATGGACAGGGGGCAAAGTGGTTATAGCAGAGAAACTCCTTTCAGGCTTTGGTTTCACAGGGTGGTTTACTGCTTTTGTGTCCAGTGGGCTTTTGGGAGTCAGCTTGTTTTTCACATGAGAAAAGTAAAGTTGTGAGGCAAAGAGCAAATGTCCACCTTTGGTAAAGCACTAGGGTTTTTAACCAATGTAAAGTTTTTTTTTTCAGTTATTCTTTCTGTTATTTAGGTTTCCCTGCAAATATGCAAATGATACTTGAGTTTACAGCTGTAAACCCATCCTAGTGATCATTATAATGTGCAGGCTCACTTCTGTTTTGTGGTATCTGCTGCAGTTGCTCTTACCTGATCAGTCATTTCTGAATCAAATGCTTGTTAAAACGGAAATGCTGTTGCTAAAAACCAGGTGACTTCTTTGTGCTTTCCTTTTCCTGATTGTACGTCTTGATTTTGCAACACCAAGCGTACTTAATACTGAAACCCAGGTCATTTCTGCAGAAAAAGCACTCCAGGATTTTACGACTTGAGGAAAGTCAGGATGACATCACAGCTAAACAGGAAAAATCTGGATACGTTGGTCAATATTCTGTCATTTATTATTGTAGGGTTAACCAAGGACTATGTTCTGCTGATTTCTCCTAACTCACTCATAAGGTGGCAGCTGCAATTCTCTATATACTATTTTCCCCTTATCAGTTAAATCCAGCTGCCTAAAAAGAGGCTTTGGAACTCTTCACTTCTAGTTTTGGATCTAACGCTAAGACTTTGTATGGTCTCATACAGTTCGATCCAAGATCTCCACCTCTTCTTCCACTGCCTGTAAAACAGAGTAATCATACTTGCGAACTTCCCTCATTTACATCCTGACATTCAAAGGAAGCCTGAAAGACTGGGCTGCCTCTCCACATCTCCCACTTGTCTTTAAAAACGGCTTTTTTAAATACCGGAAAGGTCAACTTCGGTCTTTCTTGGTTTTACAACAGGATTGTTGGATACATCTCAGAGGATGTTTATTGTGAACTACTGCCACTTAAATGAAGAAGAAGACATGTTGACTCTTAAACAAGGGTTTCTTTTCTTTAAAAAAAATCAGTCATTGAAAGGAAGCAAGTGTTAGTGTATGTATATATACACGAAAATGTTTTTAGAAGTCTGACTAAATAATCCCTTCCCCTCTGAGCTATTCAAGTTTCATTCACTTGACTCACTAGTTCACTAATCTTCTTTCAATCTTCCAATCTAGACTAGATCACACAGAGCTCCCAATGTAAAGAACAAATAACTGCCCCTTCCAAAAAAAAAAAATTCAATCTGTCCCTTTAGAAAGGCAAAGCATTTCTGAGCTTTCTCTACATCTCATGATGCAGCACAAAGGTGAACATGACCCTTTCCCGTCTTGGTTGGAGATCACCTTTAGTATCAGTCTGCCATCCATATTCTTGCAGTTCTTCCTTATCCCCGTACCATAAATAGATTATATCAAGATGTTATTGTTTATTTACATCAGTGAAGTAACTTATTCATCTACTAATTGAGCAGTCTGGGCTTTTCAAGGTTTCATCAGCTTATGTTTTTTGTTACTCAGTGCAGGCAACCAATGCTAGTTGCCCGATTTCCCCATGACTCCATATTAGGTCCATTAGCACTTGTAGCAACTTCTCCCCACAAACTCAGTTCTTGGGTACAATCCAAACTGCTTTAGTCACTTTACTTAGGATATTTTTTCCTTTAATTTTAATTATATCTTAGAGGAGTTCTTAGACCTGTCTCTATAGCTACCTCATGAAATAATTTGCACATGTCAGGGTAGATATCGGGGAAAACCTGAGAGCTATGCAAGACAGCAGGTAACCAGTGGTAGTAGGCTTAGTAAAGGCCATGGCTCAGCATCATCTAGGGGCAACAGAGTGATTCTTATATGCTATGACTATTAATAGACTTTATATTTGAAATATTACTACACAAGGGGGTAGTGCTACACAAGAGTTAGGCTGTATCCAGACAAGCGTGGCCGTGCGGTATGTGACACCACAGACACATCCGCAATGCCACATACCACACATTCAGCTGTTCTCCATGCTGCAAGCGAGCAGCGTGGGGGATGTGCTTTTTTTATTAAAATATTTCTATATAGAGAGAGACAGTTATATATATATATACAGCCTATAACATAAGCTTTCCATCACGCATCCTAAAACCGCGTTAAGAAACCCGTGCTTCCCAATACAATAAACACACCCGAGCAGCAGAATCACTGCTGCTGCAGCCCCAGGAGGCCCCCAGAACCCCAGGTAAGGCTGCTGGGGCTGGCCCAGTGCTGGCCCCAGCCTGCCCTACCCCACCTGGGGTAACCTGCCATGCACCAGGGACAACTAGCAGCAGCACAAAGGGTCCCACTGCTAGTTGTCCCTAGAGAAACAAATGTACATGCTTGTCTGGATGCGGCCATACTGCCCATCATGGAAGAAGTAACCGAGGTGAAGAGCCCTACCCTAAAAGAGAATGACACTACGAGAGACAGCTTACAACCTCCCTAAGGCACTGCAACAGCCTCAGAGGACACCAACTGGTCTTGAGCTAAATAGGGATGAAACTTCTGAAGGTTTCAAATGATTTGCTTTAATTCCAATAATAATAATAATAATAATAATAATACAACTTTCTGCCCAATTTCAGGATGAAAATAACTTTGAAATATCAGGATTGCCAATGGGATGGGCATTCAAATTTTCAACCAGCGCTCAATTAAAATAATGCCAATTCCTTAGACCGGTGATTCTCAACCATGGTGGCATGAGATCTTTGAAAGGTACCACATACTGGTCCCCGCCCAGCCACTCCTCCTCCCCCATTCACTGCCCAGCCCCTGGAAGAGGAGGTCAGCACAGACTCTTTTCTGCCTGGCCAAGCCTCCTCTTCTACCCTTTCTCCACAGCCCAGCCACCAGGTAAGCACTGTAATAAATAAATTATTTTTTTTAATGAGCTGCTGATAAAGTCACAACAGTTATGGAGGAGTCTAAAAAGATTGAAATCCCCTGCCTTAGACTGAGTAGTTCATGAGTATTTCAACTGTTGGCTCAGAGGGTCCATGAAGCTCCACATTGGTTCGGCTGACACAGTCAGCCCTGTAAGACAGGTATCTGTGATTAAAATTACTGCTTTGTTTTACCGTATACTAGCACAGTGGTGCTCAACTTTTTGGCCCAGTGAGGCAGATGAGGATTGCATGGTCTATCCACAGATCAGATCAGACCCCTCATGCCAGGACTGGGCCCTGCTTCATCGCCTCCCAGTCTGTGTGTGGGGATCAGGCTCTGGGATCCCATGCTATCTCTGGCCAGTCCCACATGCTGGGATTGGGCTCTGGGGGCCTTTTGCTGCCCTCATGCACCAGGATTGGGCCCCATGTGGCCCTGTACACCCAAACCTAACAATCAGGGCCAGATGACATGGTACAGGGGGCCAGATCTGGTCCATGGGCTGGAGGTGGATCATAGTGGACCAACATCTGGAAATGCAACTTAGGATTTGTTCTGTTTTGACTAAATACCAGAGGCAAGACCTCCCAAATATTCCAGTTAAATAAACAAATAAATAAATAAATAAAATAGTGCACACTATATTTGCAGACAGCTAGGAGCCTAGGAACAGCAACGTGCAAGGGACTGTTCTCATCCACTATCATGTAAATACAAGGGCATCTGTATTATCAACAGGGATTCAGGTTTTCTGTTTCCCATGGAAAAATGCAGCTTGTCCCATTTAAAGGTGAAAACCACGGCTTTCCCCTTTAAATGAAGAAAAATGCGGATTTCCCCCTTTAAAGCAGGAAAATATGGGTTTCTCCTTTTACAAACAGCTGTCTGCAGGTTGGCAGAGTTCCAGCCTGCAGGTACTGGTAGACTTCCAAATTGCTTTCAATTTGTAAATATATCAATAAAACATTGTGTTTAACTGATGCCGAGTTATATAGTGGCATTTCATTTTAAATGCAGAAAAACACAGATTTGGGGGTTTTGATCAGAGAATTTGGGATTTGTAAACAGAGATAACCAGGATCCCTGAATCAGCCTAGTGACTGGTGCAGAAAGCACCACATAAAAAAAACTTATGTTCGCAGCATCATTCCATCAATACCATTTGTCTGAAGGTGCCCAGCATTTCTAATTTGGAGGGAAAAGATGGGTCATAGATCAATGGATCCAAATTTGTGTCTTACTCCATTTAGTCTTTTTTTTTTCTTGTTAAGAATGTTTCTTCAGTTCAAATGCAAGTATTAATTGTGTGGCAATTTGCTCTTATCATCAGGAGATTATAATGAAGTGTATTTGATGGTTGCTTGTTGCTTCTGCATCTTACTTAACCATCAAACTATTCTGCTGTGTGATTAGCTCAGAACAAGCATCACTTGCTCAGCAAGAGGGGAAAGCTTTGCACCTGATTGGGCTCTCCTCCTTTGATGTCTATTATTCCTCCTGTTCTATTTTTAATCTAGTTCCTCTTTCTTGCTTGCTCCCTCACTTAGGTTTTTAGATATTTATTTATATATTTCCCTGCTAAAACGAACTGCTTCCCAATTCAAGCCTAATTGTTCAGCCTTCCTTGGGTTCTGGAAAGGAGCAAAAGAAAATATGCCAATAGCAGGCATGGTGCACGCAGGAAAAAGATGCAGTTTGCACAAAAGGGGCAGAGCTGCCATTGTGCCAAGTGCTGTGAAGCAGTTTCTTTCTCAGGTGTCCAGATTTTGCTTAACTGCAAAACAAAGGTATGACCAGGAAGAAACAAGCTTCTGCCATACTCAGAAAAGCATGAAGAGAAAAGGTAGTCAGTAAGAGAAGCTAAAAGACACTCTCAGCAAACATAACACCAACATTTCTTTCTTTTTCAAACATGTGCATCTTGCTTTCACAGCCAGCTTTCAGCCCTGCCCTTTCAGTGCAATATGGAGTTCTCTGATGGCTCTCCCATAGCTGTTGTTTCCCATCTTTAATATCTGTTTTTTAAAATGAACAATTTCAGTCATGTCTCCATTAGCAAAAGGCTTAAGTTAGTCAGCTCAGTGCAAGTCCTTCAGCTGATTTAAAGAAACTCTAGATCAAGACTTTGGAAAAGGAAGGCTAGCACTTGTTGGAAATTTCCTGATAAAATTAAAATGTGGTTGGAAAATGCCAATTTGTTGAGCCCTGAACATCTGTCTGAAGCAGTCTGGATTCCACATGTTTTCACTGAGTCCAGGTGAAACTCACTCTGGATGCCTGGAGAACTACTTTGGTTTTGAAACGACATGCGTCTAGAACCCAAAGCTCCAGGATAAATCCACCAGGCGCTCCCAGGTGAAGAACCTGGTGCTTTCAGCAGTCAGCTCCAGGGCAAACCTTTCAGGCACAGGTTTCACAGGGCTGATGTTCCAAGGGCAGGGTTTTTAGGATCTCTGCCAAGGATCTAGGAAACTGCAAATCTTAGGAGTCCCCATCTGAACCAAAGTTCAGCTGTACTGTATGGAGCTTGAAAGCCCTGAGAACCCAAATGCTAAACATAGCCACGTACCCTAGGATCCCAGGCAACTGGACGGTTCAGTTCCTCTGGTGCTATCTGCACCTCTTAGAGTTCCCCAAATGAATTTTTTTTTGCAGAATTTCCAGTTCAGAGGACATTTAAAACACTTTTTTAATTTCAGACCTTTTTTTGAAGATTAAGTTGCCCAATAATTAGAAGACTTATTTTTGTCCAGCTTTAAAAAAAACCCAAATCAGACAGTATGAACAATCCAGAGGTTCTAAATTATTTGCTGTTAATATTATTTATACCTGTCCTATTATAAGTATACATGAACAATGAGCATAGTCACAGGCACTATTGGTTCATGATTGATTTGTGGACCAAGTAAAATGGTAAAACTGCAAAGAGTATTGTTCTATATGAATATCTTGAGTATATAGTTTCATTTACAAAAAGACTGACTTATACATTGCTATCACATACGCACATCATATGTGTATGAAGAAGTTTGCATATATTTATATGTACATATGCAAGTATCATCATCCAAATCTTTACTGTCTACTGCTCATAAACATGGAGCTTGTTTATTCATCTTTGTTCATGCTGTTGGTTTCCTATTGTAACAGGGCAATAAGTAATACATTTTGTTGCACTTGGGAACTGAGGAATTTGACCCCTGAACAACATATCATGGAGTAAAAAATGTGTTCAGATTGTAGTTAAGTTGAGCTAACAATACAGGTGGCCAGGGAGTATTTTGAACGCTGTCCATATGACCCTACTTTAGCTTCACAGTGATCAATGTTTTTCTTCTTAAAAAAAAAAATACATCAGTGTTTTGGATTTTAGGAAAAAGATTAGGAGAAAAATATTAGTGGTTAAAGTATTCCCCCAACCACAAGAGTTTGAAAAACTATGAAGCAGGACCTAAACAATTAGGAAAAATCATGGGATATAAAAACCAAAAACTTATAATACATTTTGGGTTCTTTTAATTTTCCTTTTGGTTTTTGAGGCTTTAGTGTGCCCTTGGGTCACATTTTCAAGCTTTTCTTTGCAATCACGAGGACTAGAAACTAACTTTTATAAAAATGAAAACTGAGATTCTCACCTAATTAAATGCCTCCAGAAGCTGGGGCTTTGAAAAAAAAATCAAATATCTTGAGACTCACGATAAAATCACAAGGGTTGGCAACACTGAATTAATCATGTGAGCAAGGAAGCTATAGCACTTGTGCTAGCTGAATAGTAAAAACAAACAGACATAAACCCTTATTCACAAATATTTTTGCAACTAAGGGTGCCAAGTTCCAGTTGGCTGTGAGTTATGCTATTCATTATTTTAGAGTACTCATATAGGCACCAGGTACTTGTGGAAATCCTTGAGCATCCTGAATTTTCCACAAATGTCTGGATGATTAATTTGTATTGAAAATTCGTTATTTGCCAATTATCATTCTGCGGCTTAAAAAGTCTGAGTCACTCAATCTGTAGCCAATAACAATAACACATCTTAGACACCCAAACACACAATTTAACGAATATTTAAAAGAAAATCCTCACAGGCAACCCACAGACTAAAATTATAAATTAAAACTATGCAGCAAAGATTTACGAATTATTAATGCATTCACAGAAATCAAGCTTGTTTTGCAAAGTATTCAGTATCCTTAAAAAGAGGATTTAAATCATAAATATTCAAAAAGGATAGTGGGATGTGCACTGACCGTTTGTTTCTATTTCATCAGGACAAACAAACAGAGATAAACAGGCATTCTCTTCTAGTCAGCAAGTTTAGTTGATGTGCTCATCAAAAAAGATGCTTAATTTTCACTATGGATTTAACATTGTCTGTTCACCTCTGCTCTCATGATTGGAATATAGAGATATAATTCTTAGTCAACCTGCTCTAGTTTGTCCGTACAAACTTCACAGAACAGCTAAATTTGTACTTGGGTATAAATCCAATATATCCAGTATGCTGCATGATTTATACACCAGCTATCGTGCAGCCAAAGGCTGGCATTTCATTGATATGCCTATTATTTAGATGTATTCAGAATCCATCCAATGAATATAAGCTTTTCTCCTGTAGTGATTGTGTTTTCAAAGAGATGCAAGAGCCAGATCTTTTGTATTCCCCAAGGTTAAAGCAAAAAGTGAGATGTCCTTTGCTTTTCCAACTCCATACCCATACAGAATAATTCATCTGCTGATATTCATAAGGTGACTTCTAACAGCAAATGTAAAGATGTCCAAAGGAGAATTTTTAAGCACATATGTAATTGTTTATGATTGGTATCTGCTTTTATTTAGCATATTTGCTAGCACGCTTTCTGCTGCTACCCTGGAAGAATCCTTTTTGAGCAAGAGATCTGCTCTTTAGGGACCTATATTTCATGTATTTGCACTTTTTGCAATCTCTGCCATAATAGAATCAATGTATCAAATCAATTCAGTGAAGGCAGGTAAGTAGCTTAATAGCAAAGCTTTGAGAATGAAATGTTTTCTAACACAAATTTTGGGCAGGAAGGGATTAGCAGGGCTTGCTCATTTCTCTGGTTTCTTTTTTACCTCTATGAAGCATTTCCCATGTCTTTGTTCACCTTGTTTCATTACTTCTTTATTTAAAGTTTCCCTCAGAAGAAAACCCTGAGATACCATTTCTGAAGGACAGGATCTGATGGAACTAGCAAACTACCTGAATGTAGAAGATACAGCTCTAAACAAACCTTCTCTTTATCAGGACAACAATCATGCTTAATATTAGCAATGGGGGAAGTCACCTCCCAGTCTCCTTTCCCCAGTATTCTCAGAGGGTTTTAACTTTAGAAGCCTGAACATGCTGTGTACATCTAACTGCACAGGTCTGTCAGCTTTGAGAGTCCATTTTCCCCATGATATTCACTGCCACAGCCAGCTACTGGAGTTTGTCTCTCTTAAATTTGCCCCAGGAAACAGGTCCCCACCTGAAAACACCACTCTTCTACTAAATACAATGATCTATCCAGAATGTAGCATGAAGCAGAGCTTGATGATCCCTTTCTCAGTTGGGTATTAGTCATGAAGTTGACAAGTAATCTGAAAACAATGCTATCCATCCAGCTGAAGGAAGTTTTAGGGAACAATATAGGGTAAAGATCTGAAATGAATGATAAAGTCAATTCTGTCCTAGAAGTTCAGCGGTGCAGACCAAAATCTCCTTGCATTGTGCTGTTAGCACCCTCTAGGGGTCAGAACACATCAAAGCACTAATGCAAGCTGTAGACTTGCTCTGTTCAGGAGCCAGAGTTGCCTGATTTAAGTGAAAGTGAAAAATTAGTTTCTTCCCACAAAAGGGTGCAATGGGTGCAGTTCTACAGTACGGCCCCACATTCACGACTGCACATTTTCTCCCTTCTTCCCCCTCAAGTTAGAAAAGCTACTGTGCCTGTGGGAAGGGAGTCATGTAGTATAAGCTCAGTCCTAACTGCAAATCTGAGACTGATTTTTTACAGTAAATCAATCTCAAGTATAAAAGAGCAACTTGCATGCCTAGTACAGCTGTGCAACTGTCACAAAGCTGTCTCTTTGAGTTATGGCTCATAATTTTCATGAAAAGTTCTCACAGTTCGTGACCCAGGAGATCCCAAACATATGATTTAATCAGGCATTAGTCAAAGTCGAGTTTTTCCTTTCTCAGTGTTAGTCTTGATCTATACCAGATTGTCAGCATCTCTCAGCAGTGTAAGGCGGGCACAGTGCACCTTGACATGGGGCAGGGGAGTAGGGAAACAGGAAAACAGACAGCTGCAAAACTGGCGGATGTGGCCTTTAATGATTCCATATGCATGTTTTCAGCCAACGGTTAACTTCATGTTAGGCCTTCTCAGGCCTATGGCTCTCTTTCATTTGTGCAGGGTAACAAAGACGTACAGTCTCATGCTACACAGATACACTGAGATTGCTCTCGCTGTTCAAACTTTATTTGGTCTTTGCCAGAAGTGAAACAGGCTGCTACTGTGCACACATATTTGCACATGTGGTACTTTATCATCAGCCTGTGACTACAGCTGAACTAAGCTTTATTTACACCAGTTTTGGACAAGACACATTCATTCAACATGTACTTCCTCTTAAGCAAGCATACTTAGAGAGGTGACAGATATTGCGCTACCTCCTCTTAGCATGCACGTGCAGATGGCTGATAAATACTGCAGTAAGAGTGGATTCAATCTGAGCCTCATTGAAGTCAAGGCAAATTTTGCTATTGACTTCAATTAGTGCTGGGATATCATCCAACATTCACAGGCATTTGTTCAAATTGGCAATGGCTCTCCAATCTTCCTGTGCTCCTGCCCTCCGTATTCACAAGCATTTCAATGAACAGTTTTATTTGATAAATAATTGCTCTTCCTTTGCATACAAGCAAAGGTATTCACTCACAAACAGGAATATTCATTTGCTTTCTCTATTTGCTATTCAGCATTCATTCCTTCTCAAAAATTTCAGTCATCCAATCAGACAATAGAAACAAAACTATAGGCTAGATCTTTAGCTGGTCTGGCTTCTAATCACCTATGTTGGTTTACTACAACTGGGAATCAGACCTCATGCAATTTAGGCAACAAATGCTCATGACAAAGAACAAACTACAGACAGATGGAACAGATAGTTTGCAAACAAATCAATGGTCAAAAATTCTTGAAACTAGTTGATACAGAGAAATTTATTTGCAGAAGTCAGGGTCTATCTGTGAGTGACTTGCAAATAGAAAAGCAGGTTGATTTAGGCAACAGTTACTCCAACAAATTGCATATAATCACGTAAGTTATATGGCTTTTTCCTCTTGTTTTCCATGAAACTTGGTGGTTCAAAAGGTGATTCTGATATCAGCACTGGTGTAGGATCAGATGGAAAATGAGCGATGAATAGTCTCTCCATTCTCAACATACAAAGGTGGGGAATAGGAAAATTCATACCTTATTTTCGCTAACAGGGTTTCACGTGATTCTGATATGTATGAACCATTCCCTTCACTTGCAGTTTCTAGGGGCAGTTTAATATTGTAGCACAGCTTATGGTGGTTAGGTCCCATTTCACATTCATTCATTCGTTCCAAAGCCTATAAAAATTCTAAGAATTTTTACAGTAACAATAACTTCAATGAGAACCTATAAACAGTACAATAGGGTAACTGGCTCACAAACGGTAGACATAAAAATTAAATGTTGTTCCTTGGCTAAGGAGCCAGCAAGGGGGCAGGGGATACAATTCTGAGAGAGGCAACTAGCAAAAAATAAATTATTGAGTAAGAAATGTCCTAGTCTGCAGCCCAATACCTCCTGTAGTTCTGATATATATGGCAAATATTGAATACTAAACTGTAGCAGGGAGGAACAAAGAAATAAAATGAGCTAGAAAGAAGTCCCTGCAAAGGAACTGCCCAAATGAAAATCTTTTTCAAGAATCTGTTTCAGGATCTAGCACCTTCCTGCCCGAAGAAGCCTTCTGCAAAGGATGGAAAATCCACCAAAATGTCTATTAAAGCCCATGTTCTTGCCCTATCAGTCTCCTCACTGAACATGCAAGCTCTTTCTGACCACAGAGTCACCATAGACCCTGTGGAGTGTCAGGTACAGTCTGTATGCATCTGCGATACATACATTGAACCATCTGGCTAAAGATAGCTTGGATGCTAAAGTCCTTGGTAGTTCAGATGAAAGGAGACAAACTAAAGCTCAGTCTTCCTGAGTCAGTGGACTTAACATCAGTCTTTGTGTTCCATGAACATCCAAAGTATACTATAACTGTTTGTCAGATGCCTCCACAGAAGGATGAGCCAATGCCCTTCTAGAAGCCATGGCAAGAGGTGTTCACCTTTGGCAAGAAAGACTTGGGGGATCATTGGCTGTATACACACATTCAAATATCTAGGAGAATTCTCCCAAGTTTGTTGTCCTGGTAGAAAAACTTCCCTGGAGGTGGTAGAACAAACATTCAAATGCTGAGCTCCTGGAAGAGCAGAAAGCTTGCAGTACTGATGCTGCAGAACCAAGGGGCCCTATGCACATCTCAGTGTACTGCACAGACTCCCTCAGTCTGCTCAGAGACAGAAGGCAGTGGTACACAAGGCAGACCTGACGGGCTGACCCACACTGCTCAGAAGCAGCCTATGCCTCCCTCCAGCACAACATAGGATTTTGAAGGGGGCATGTTCTGCTCCCTACTTGGCTGGAGCAGCAAGCAGCATGCTGTCTTTTGGGAGGGTAGGGGGGAAGGAAAAAGAGAAGGGAAGCTGGAAGCAAAGCACTTTGGGATGATGGAGGACTGTGATGTAACATTTCATAATATTTTAAATTGAAAGGCCAGATGTTCAGCTGTTTTCTACACCATCCTTTTCCCCACTCTTCTTCAGTTATCCAAGTTATGAATTTTTGGGATCAATTCTTCAATCTTGGGGCAGAATGAGGAGCACCTTATTTACATATAAGAGTGATACACGGAAGTGATACACAGAAAAGACTACTCTAGGAGTGAGATACAACTCAGTAGGTGCCTAATAGAAATTTTCAACATGTCTGTGAAAACACAAAGCACAAAGCATGCCAACATACTCTACCCTACTTCAGCATAAGCTAGCTTAGGAATCAGCTACTGCGTGAACAGCTACATCTGTATGCTGCTGCAGTCAGCTATACTGCTTCTGGTCCTGAACTAGGAAGCACAGCACTAGTATGGAATATGTTTGCAGTGCTGTCTTACACAGTAGACATACCTTCTGGGGCCAGCTTGTGATACTCTTACTAACACTGATACTTCCTTATTTATCAAGTTGTAGCTAATACAAAGTCTCATGCAGTGGGAGCAGGGATATTGGAATTTTGTCCTTCGAAGTTTGGGGATCCTTTCCTCACTTACACTTATGCAAGCAGGCCTTTGAAATCAAAAGTGCCACAACCTGGCACTATTCTACTGCTTGTGAGTAAACCTTCTATTCTGCCTCACATTTGCAGCCTTTACTCACACAAAGTAGCACCAATCATCTGTCCTAGTCAATGCAAATTAGTGAGGTTCATCTATAATGAAACATGCAGCATGCATTTTCTTTTACTAAAATATTTATTTGTCTGCAGTAATCCCTGTAGTGAGGGGGTAAAACTCAATTTAAACAAAGTGCTGGGAAATTGCTGTATACTTCTGCAACTGTAGTTTGCGTATAAAATAATTCAAAAGCACTATTAGGCTGTGTAATTTTGCTCATATGTAGTTTGTGCATGACTTGCCAAGTGGCTGCATCCAGCTGGAAAATCAATTTCTATACACCAGATTAATAAAATCTGAGTCTTCCTCAACACACTAAGAAATGTTATGGAGTTTAAATTGTACATTATGTCAGGCTAAAGATGACTGTAAAATACAGCATGAGCTTGAAAGACAATTCCTTTCCTCCCAACATTTGTATCAATGATTGCCAATATAGGGATGGAGGAAACTTACCATAATAAGATGAAACTCTGCATAACTGAAGTGCATGTTCTCAGGGCCATGCTTTCACTTACACAAATGGATAAATGTCATTTGGGCATGTAAAGTGAAATAAGATTCTGCCCTTACTGTGCCAAAGTAGTGGATGGTCACTTTATTACAGGCAGTTAAAAAAACATGTAAGAACTGTGTTCAAAAAAGAATTGTAGGTGATTACATCAAGACTATACATTTCAGCAAACTGTCCTGGGGTATGCCTACAATGAAGTCACAGAAGAAACTCAGCATGGAAATTAGCCTACCCTGAACTCTACACTGCCACAGCCAGACTGCTACCAGCATTTGAGCTCCCTAAGTTTAAAGCTAGCTCAGGTATTGGTACTACATTCATTTCTGTGACTACAGTGTCAACACACCGTAGGATTCCTCAGATGCATACTAGAAGACAGAATTAGGGCTACTGGTACTACTTAGGTAACAGGAAGGTGCCTATGAACAGGATACGTACTAAAAGTTATTATTTAACATCACCTCAACTTGATCATCTGTAAGGATTGAAAACAGGAATTTTAGATCTTTAAGAGTGATCCCCTACTACTTGGGTTAGGGAACCAGATCTAATTGCTTAGAAACAGTGACATATTCCGAAATATCTTTTCATGGTCCATCTAGTAGCAATGAAAAAAACTATGCTGAGCTAATGTGCGTTACAATTATTTTATTAGCACTTAACTAACTGATTCTGCACAAAGGGTCATCAGATTGTAGAAATATGTTTAAAGACAGAGTTTGCATTGGCCACTATTCTCACATTTTCTGCTCAATAGCATTTAACATCCAAGACTTCAGGCACTCTTAACTGGCCTTACCATCTTGTTTAAAACTCATGTATAAACACAGCTCCCACTAGGCCAATAGTCAGTCTGTCTGAAAAGGGAAAAAGCCAAATGGAGGTAAGAGTATTCCTGAGAAACCATGCCTGACTCAGGGATAATTTCCTGTGTGCTATACTCATGTAACATGAGTAAATTCACTGAAATTAATAGGATAGCTCACATAAGTATGAAGAGCAGGATTTGTGCCTAGGTTCTTACCAATTCTGGAACAGCCATCTCAGTGGTTTGACCACGTAGGGACTCGATCATGTTAAATAACCAGAAACATGAAGGGCACAATGAACTTACTTACTCCCACACTAACAGTGTGGAAGGGACTCTATGATTGTTGTGTTTGCTTATCAAAAAGGCAGAAAGCCAGTAAGAAGAGGTAATGAGAGACTAAGGGTGCTTGCTTAGGTCCCCCTTGCCAATTTTATAGATTTAAGTACTGTAGGATCCGGACTACCTTAATTGACATCTTTTCATTACTTGATTGTTAGCTGCTTTTCTTGCTATGCTTTTTCCCACTGATATAGGTCACAACAGGCTACAGACACAAGCTATACCACTTTAAATTAACTGAGAGAGTTAAGACTGTACAAGCCCCCTAGCATGAATAGTGTTCTACCAGTTTACTGGGGCTATATACTAGAACAGTTATTCCCAAATCGGAAGGGAAATAAGCTATGCAAATATAACTGTATCCATTCTAATGGCTGTATCAATGGGGAAAAAAAACATGCTACTTACTGAAACCAAAACACTGGTACCAACCACATTTAGCTCAGTCAATTAGACACAAATGACCAAATTTAGAGGTGGTAAGTGCATGTATGTTGTGGGAGAGAGGTTGGGGAAGGAAGATTACATGGTGAGAATTACTAAGGCAATCAAAGTATGATCAAACATGATTTAAGTTTGCATAAGGTGCATAGTGAGAAGGACCTATTTATGTGTGTTATACACACCAAGGTTTTGTACCACCATACCTTTTTCAGTTAGGGTTGCAAAATGGTTATGGAAAAGTTAAACCAGTACATAGTATCCACTTGTATGAATATAGTTCTGCTAACATAAAAGTGTCTTATACTGATATAACCTATTTCCCTACCCTGTATGGCAATAAAGCATCTTTACATTTTACACTGATGTAGCTCCCTCCACGCTGGCTGCATCTACACAAGACTACAGTTCAGGAGTGTTGCATCACAGTTTCTGCCATGCGATGCTACTGCGCAGCAGTCTTAGGCTACTGCACAATCAGTGTCACCAAAAAGCCATTCATTGGCGCTAGTGCACAGTAGCACAGTCATTTACTACTTGTTTTATACTATAATACGTATATAAACAAGTACTAAAGGACTGCACAGTAACAACTGCACGGTCAGCGTCCTGTGTAAACGCAGCCACTGTATAGAGAAGAAAGTTTGTACCACTGTAACTATACCAATACAGTTAAAGCAGTGTATCTTCTGCATCTAGACAAGCCTTTATTCCCCTAAATATGCTCAGACCTAAACATT
The DNA here is from genome assembly GCF_001723895.1 of Crocodylus porosus. Classification (NCBI taxonomy): domain Eukaryota; kingdom Metazoa; phylum Chordata; order Crocodylia; family Crocodylidae; genus Crocodylus; species Crocodylus porosus. Next base: position 91,585,017 of record NW_017728886.1, read on the forward strand.
AGCTGCTGTTAAGTCCACAGTAGGCGCACCTACATGTGCCCTTATAACACCATTGTTACTGTGCCATCATTTTAATACTTCCCTTTGAAAGTACGAAATGATGGTGCAGTAACAGCCTGTACTGCCCCACGCGCATGGTGCATGGTTATTTTTAGCTGCTAAGTCACCGTAGCGATGCACTATACTGAGGGAGTGCATCACTACGACAACATAGCTGCAGGATCATGGTTTTTACCTTCGGACACTATGTGACTGTAGCGCATTGCTATTGCAACCTAGCATCACATGTAGACATGCCCAGTGGCTACTGGATATGATTTCCACTACACTAATAGCTCTACATGAGTACTACACTAATAGTTTCTACATTGTTACGTTAATAGGCTTCAGAAGAACCTGAACATGTGCAAACTGAATGATATCAATAGAACTGCTTAGATTTACCTTGGGATATAATTTGGACCATTGCGTTTAAGCTCGTTCTTCTGTGGAACAGAGCCTTACAATCTTCAACTAACATCAGGACTGATAGTAGTGATGGGCAAAAAGGAACTTGAAACATCAACTCCTCCTTATTTTCTCCTTTCTTTCTACATAATTTTGTGGTTGTCTAAGTCAGTTATGAAAGCATTTACTTTTCTGCTAAACTTACAAGTTGCCTGTACTTTCCATTTTGTTAGTTTATATTTAAGCAGGAAGAATGAATCTCCCGTTGACAATAACTCAGCTAAAGATAGGCTTTTAAGCTAGAAAGCTGTCCTGATACCAAAACTCAGATCACACTAGCTCTTCATTAGTATGCATGAGTACTAACAGAGACATATAAACATACATGCCATCTAAATGCAACAGGCCAAAGAATAATGCTCAGTGATGTCTGTCCTGTAGGCCTACTTTAAACTCTAGGGTTACAGTAGTACTCAGTGTGCCGTTTCCAGAAAAGCCCATGGTAAAGCTCTGACTATGCAATTTAATGGAATAAATATTATTTCAGATGATCTCTCAGATTATGAAATCAAGTCTTGTTTATGAATGATTATCCTAAAGGTAAGAAGTGTAAAGATGCTGGAGAACAGCCAATTCAGAAGCCAAACTCCACTTTCCACATTTCACAAAAGTCATCTTGCTACACATAATGTACACATAACCAACCAGGTGGGTCAGACAGCCCTGAAACGTGCATCTGAGGAGTTTAACCTGAATCTGGAAGGTACAGGATCTAAAAAGCAAAGAGTGTGGCCAATATTCTCGAGCCTAGGAGAGCTGCATTCAGTGCAGGGTCTCAGAATAAGAACAAAGGTGGGTTTATATTACTTCATCTCCCTGATCCCAGAGAAAATTCCCATCATTGCTAACTGCAGTCTCGTGGCTGTCCTAAATTACACCATGGTGCTTCTTCCTAATGAAACACCTGGGGACCATGTAGCCCTACCAACTCAATAGGAATATTTCCTTCCAGGACTGGATAAGAGCTATGGGACCCAATCCATTATTAGGAAGTTCAGACATACCTTTTAATGCCACCATTAAAGGTATGTCCCCCTTTTAATAGTGGACATAAAAGGGGGGACATACCTCCTATACATGTTCTGGAAGGTAAACCGGCTTTTGAGTAGAAAGAACATCATATGCATCACTTCAATTTGTGTTCCTAGCTTCTCATTGCTAGTAAGGATTATGTGCTTAATCTTCCATTTTTTTCTATGACAAAACTTTCACAAAAGTTGAAAGGTCACTTTCCCTGTAGGAAGGCCAGAACCATACACAAATACTGCTTCTCCAAAACACTCTCTCGAAATACTGTAAAGGTAGCAGAAGGTGCAAGTGATGGAGAGCAAGCAGTGGAAGGTACATGCACCACAGAGCGGGCACATGCCAAGGGGCAGAGGCACCAGGAAGAACAGGCCACAGGGGGCAAGATGCAGGAGAGCAAAGGGAAAGGGTCCAGACCACTGTATTCCCACGCCTCTTGTCCCCTCATTGCCTGCCTACCTGCTGCTTGTCTTCCTGCCACTGCTTTCTCCACTGCAGGGGTGGGGGTGGGGGACTATGAATTTAAGACAACCTTCCAATAATTAGATTCTGTATCTTGAAAATTAAAACAAATTTATAAATTTTCAGGGTATAGAATCTAAGTATGGGGTGGGTCATCTCAAATTAAAAGTCATCTTGGATTTGGGTAAACACAGTAAGTATCAACTTGGCATTGCTATGAGGTTTCATAGTTTCATAGTTTGTAGGGTCGGAAGGGACCTGAGCAGATCATCTAGTCCGACCCTCTGCCATGGCAGGAAAGAGTACTGTGGTCAAACAACCCCAGCAAAGTGTTCATCCAGCCTCCTCTTAAAGACCCCCAGGGTAGGAGCCACCACCACTTCCTAGCCACCCTGACCATGAAATAGCACCTCCTGAAGGTTGCTTGCGCAAGTAGCTGAATCAGCAGAAAAGCTGATTGGATCAAATACGTCCTTATTCCATCAGGATCACAGGTCAAGATCTTCAGAAGCGACTAGAAATGATGAGTGCCTCAGTTTCCAGAAAGGGCTAGCATGCACACACTCTTTAAAAAGCAACCCTTTACAAGTTGTGACAGGGGGCCTTCCTAGGGCTAGATCTCAAGATAGCCCACGCACCTGGCTAGGGCAGTCTCCCCAGACTCACCTGCCATGACTTGAATGTTATCATAATATATTAAGTGGAAAGCTACCTGCTCACTACCCCAATGCTAGGGGGCGCTATCCATGGCTCCGTACCTCCCCTACACCATGGCCCATGCCTTGCAGATGGCTGGCAGCCTACTGCTGGCTCTGCCTGTCTTTCCTAAGTTTGAAAATAGCCTCCTTAATCAAGCATCTGCCAGCTGCCTGCCTCCAGCCCACAAAGTGGCAGGCACCCAAAGGTGCACTGCTACACAGGTGTAGCAAGTTAGGCTCCCAAAAGTCACTGGTCATTTTTTAAAAAACGTGGTTACCATCTTTCTTTCTTATGTCTGAAAAATGGTAGAAGTGAAAGGATAGGAAAGACTGCAACCAGTTAATAATAAAAAGAGAAAGACTGATGGCTGATCACTTGTGAATAGCAGAGATAATGAATGGAAGCAATACAGCCTTGAAACGTAGACCTGAAGTCAAAAGAAAAGGGGTATGAGGGGAGATATGACAACATTTCTGAAAAGCAAAGTTTGATAATTGAAGTGAAGGTGAGTCCGGTAAGGTATCTGTAGCCACTGATGTTTCTATGCTGAGTACCAAAATGCAGGCAATTCAATCACGTCTGAATAATTTCACTGTGAGCATCTGATGCTGAAAACAGAATTTCAGATCCTTCATATTGCTGATGTGGTTTCTAAACAACAAATTGGAAACAAATTGGAAAAGGCTGCAGGCACTTGAAAATCTACAGCCGTATAAATTATCTATGTATATTTGGCTGAAGGGTTGAAGGAGGGGGGAGGACTTTCTGGAGTTTTCTTTTACTACTCGGTTTTATTTAAAAAGAAGAAAAAAAAGAAAGATGAGTTGAAAGCAGTTTTGGATTGTGAAGATATTGGCCCTTGTGAAATGGAAAGGGCATACAGGTCTCTTGCCCCAGGTCCATTGGCAATGAAAACTTGTTGGGCTGTTATAATCAAACTTTTCAGGTTTAAAGAAAAGAAGGTAATTCTAGAGAAGGCAGTACAATACTCTACAGAAAGAAAGCGGTAGAGTTGGAAAGGTGAGAGAGTTCATATTTTCTCCAGCATTACTCAAAAAGAAAAGAGGAACAATGAAAGAAACTACTGAGACTTTAATGTGAAGAGGGAAAACAGGAGAGTTTGCAACCTGCCACCCCCATAGTAATAGCAGGAAGCAGCACTATATACTTGTAGCATCTGAATAGTTTATAAAGAAGATTTTCCTTTTGCTGATGTCTTCATTTTTGTAGCTACACAGGGATTTTGCATATAATTTAGCCATATCCCTTGGCTTTTATATGAGAAGGCAAGGAGAGGATTGAATATTGCATTGGGGATTTATTCTGTGGGTCTGATCCTTTAAACACCCTATGGTATTATCTTCAGGTGTTACAATTTAGAACTGGGAGTAATCAAAGGGCTTGTTTAGTTTAATTTATCGGGCTGTTAAGTGCTTTAATTTTTATGTTATTTCAAAGTCACCACCTCATCATTTAGGAGAAAGAACAGTTTTATTCACACACTATCATGTTTCTCATTTCATGGGTCATGTCAAGTAAAATATATGAGTGCGAGGCCTGAAATGGAAAGTTGAATGCTGTCCCTGGTGAGTATGGGGGGGGGCTTGTGACATCAGTTTGTACAAATTTTTAAAAACTGCACTTCACAAAATATAGTAAGGGCCTGGCTTTTAAACGTGCTGAGTGTTCTCAGATTTTACCTAGCTCAGCTCAAAAGTGTGGCCATTCCGTGCTTCTTGAAAAATAGGGCCAGCATAAAAAAAAAGAGAAACAAGTCCTGAACAAACAAGTTGAATGGAGCAGCATTGGATTGTTATGCCATACCTATCATCATCTTATGAAGGAACTGGAGGAGGACATCATTTGAAATATCAGTCCAACTTCGTCAGCCCATAGTTAGAATGCAGTCAGTTACGGTATGTATTTCAAAATAATGGATGTCTCAGGAGATATAGGTTGCATTTTAGATAATCCAGTTTATGCTAGAGATGACAATCTCGAGGTAAATTTAGTTCACAGATGGCATCCTAGAAAATGCAATGTAAGTTGCTTCAAAAATATATTATTCTTTTGTCAATTCTGTTCTCGATATCTGCATTGTTGATATTAAAAAGACACTTCTGACACCATTTGAGCACCAGCTAGTCCAAAAATTATAAGTTGACAGGAGTCGCAACATTTTTTATCCACATTTTGAACAACTTGCTCTCTTCAGCTGGAACACTCACTGAGCTAAGCAGAGAAGTAGATGCATTTTTACCTGCTCCAAATTTATGTTGGAGGCCAGATCATTCATGCTCTATTCTTGAGCATATCATTCAGTCTTAAACAAGCATACAGCACAGCTGCAGGGGGCTCAGCCACAACTTTCGCCTCCTGTTGCATCCGGGCCAGCCCATCCCATCCCCGATCAAGCAGTGGCTTCTCCACGTGCTGCTGCACTTTCTCCTACTTGTGCCAGCTGGTCCCAAAAGGCAGGAAGCTCCGCCACCGCTTCTGCTGGCCAGCGCCGACCCAGCCGGGGCCCCCAGCAGCACGTGGGAAGCCAGCTTCAGCCACATGCTGCCCTGGATGGGATGGGCCCAGTTAGGTCAGCACCGGCCAGGAAAGGCTGCAGGCAGCTGGAGCTGGCTTCCCACATGCTGCTGGGGACAGGAGGAGGCTGGCCAGGCCAGCACTGGCCAGCAGAAGTGGCAGTGGAGCCGTGTGCCAGTCGGAACTGACCAGTGAAGGCAGAGGGAAAATGCAGCTGAGCCCCTGCTGCTCCAGCCGGGCTTATCCTGTCCTGAGCGGCACACGGCTCCACCACCACTTCTGCTGGCTGGTGCGGACCCAGCTGGGCTCCTGTCTGCAGCAGAACGTGGGAAGCCAGCTTCAGCTGCATGCTGCTCCAGATGGGACAGACCCGCCCAGGTCGGCACCAGACAGCAGAGACGGCAGCAGAGCCGTGTGCCGCTCAGAACTGACCAGCACAGGTAGGGGGAAAGTGCAGCTAAGCCCCTGTTGCTCCGGCTGGGCTCATCCTGTCTCAAGCAGCACATGGCTACACCTCTTCCCCCACGCACTGTGTTGGCAACGTCAAGCTGATGCGGTGCGTGTAGGAACCTTGTCCCTTCCCCAGCCCTTCAGGAGCCATTAGGAAGCTGCCGAGGGGCTGGGGGAGGCACAAGGGGTGGGAACGAAAGCCAACAGTGTTTAGTTTCATTTCCTGTCGCAGCACCTCAGGCCTCAGAAAATACCTTGGCGGCCTGCATGGCGGCCCACAGGCCGTATGTTGGACAAGCCTGCATTAGCCAAATGACATGGGACTCTATACTGACTATGGCTTCCAGCCACTTGTAATCAGAGACCAGCTGAAACAGGGATACAATGTCAGGGCAGGAGATGGGGCTGCAACAAGCAGCTGGGGGTCTCCTGTCACCTTAGGGCAGCAGGTTAGGCCAGCTCTATGGAGCTGCAGAGTTAGGAGTGCGGGCTGTTCCTCTATTCAGAGGGAAAAACTCTTGTGAGTAGCTGGGGGAAAACCGTGCAACAGGAAGGAGGGCATGGCTTCCAGGCATATAAACCCAGGGCCTGAGCCAAAGCGAGCAGTCTGGCCCTGTATGCTGCAGAGAGAGGAGCTCTTAACTGATATGTCTGTAGCACACACTGACAGACATCTAAGCTGCTCCCTGGAGAGAGCTAAGGCCAGCTGATGGCCTGTAGTGAGGCCACAACCAGAGCTAGGTAGATTTTTAGTTGTGAAGTAGTGGCTTGTATTTATGATGTGACTTAAGTTTTAAACTGGAGGACCCAGTGTGATTGCAAAGGGGTAAAGAAGAGGTCACAGGGGTGGCTGAGGGGCACACAAGATTTTGAGCCCTACCAAGAGATGGGGCACAAGGCACAGACAGGATTAGACCAAAAGGGCCATGTCCAGAGCTGGATCCCAGACAGGGCAACGCAGGTGGCCTTTTAGTGATGGTGTTTTGTTTTAAATTTGGAATTTGCATTAGTATTTATTATCTGTACTGTTGACTTGCCCAGCAAGAGTGACGGGGGGTGGGCAGAGCACCGCTACCCACCACCCTGTGCCACTGCCACCTCCCTGGAACAGAGGCGTGGGAAGAAATTTCCCCGCTGTCCCCTCTGGCCCCCTCCACCAGCACCCCATGCCACCACCGCCTCCAAGGAGCAGATCGGGGGAAAGGAGGGAGGCCAGCACCGCTGCCCCCCCCACTCTGTCCCCTCCATCCCCACCATTATGGTGGTACTCCACTGTCCCACTCTGTCTCTGCTGTCCCCTCTGTCCCCCTCCACCACCACCCTGCGCTGCCGCCACCTCCCAGCTTGAGACTTCCCCTGCATTGGGCCCCCTGACACCCCCCCCTGCCTCCAGCCGTCTGTCTGTGTGTCTGTCTTTGCAGCGCACTCTGATTGGTTGTTTCAGTAAGCATTGTGATTGGCTGCTGACACAACCAATCAGAGTGCTCCGAGAATGTTAAGGACAGACAGACAGACACCCAGACAGACAGATTAAGCCCTTTATATAGAGAGAGAGAGAGAATTACAGTGGAAGTTGGAGCCCCTGACTACACCTGTTGTGGTACAAATACACAGAGAAATTGAACATGCCTCCATTTCTCAGAAATTCCTACGATCAGAAATCTTTTTTGGGGGGAGCAGTACAGCCTGCAGCCGCCCCTCTCACCTGCTCTCCCCACCTTCCTCAGAGCAGGCTGATCCTGGTCTGGGGAAGGCATGGGGAGCAGTGGCTGTTCCACTCCTGCCAGTCCCAAGGTGGAGGCGGGAGCAAAAAGTCAAAGCCTTGCCATCCACTCTCCAGACTGGGGTCCCCAGTCAAGGGAGCAGGTGGGGAGCAGCAAGCAGCTGTTTCTCCACTCCAAAGCAAGCATCTGTTCCTCTGCAGCAGAGCAAAGCAGTGGGGTCGCAGGCGCCAGATGGATGTGCGGCACAGTGGGGAGTTCCCCCCTGTGTGGCACTTGCAGAGTTGCATGCCCACAGCCTCGCACATTTTAGTCTCCAAATTATGAAATACAGTCTCCTAGTTACCATTCAAACTGCCATCAAAGCCAAGCTCCAACATTTTGTCCCTCTCAACCTCAGTGGAAGCAGATGAAGACTCCAGCTGCATCTGGTTTGACTTCCCTTCAATAAACGCAGTCAACTGAACCATATTAAATAAAATTTAAGTATTCCCTTGAAATCTCATCATCCTTTTGAGGAAAACAATTGAGAAAATGCAGATTAGAAACCTAATATTTCTTGTTTGAATAAAGGATCAGGGTCTCCTGGCTTCGTGTAGGCCTTAAAATAGCAGGGAATTAAATGGCCAAATTCTCTCTTTGAACATGCTTGTTTCTGAAGTGAAAAAATGGAGCACTTAATGTCTGTCTTATGTGTATCTTCTGGTTTTCATTAGTTACCGATTAAGATTACTTAAATACTTGGCAGGACCTAAGAATCTCTAAAACTCAAAAAATAGCAAGCTTCCCAGGCTTTTTCTATGGCAGGGTCAGTCTCTCAATTCCTCAGAGGGTTCGTCTAATCCATGTTTATAGGACAAAAAAATAAGGCTTCACCTGAGGATGGAAATTGCCATCCATGACTCCTGATGATACCTACAACACATCTTAACGGAGACACACTCTGATTTCTTCATTTCAATTTCTAAGTATTTATATTTGTGCAAATAAATAGGTATGTATGTGTTTATTTGTGTTTAGTATTTATTAAGTATCCATTTATATAAGCCTCCTTGAAGATTTAGAAAAGCTTACTTAATTTCTTCATGTACAAACTTCTATATTTCATTTCATTTACCATTGTAGATTGAGGATGCCAAAGTCAGTGCCAGGAGAGCAAGATCAGATTTAAAAATATGGAGTCAAACACATCTTTGTTTCTCACGCTAGACAGAATTTGGAACAGGAAGGGTCCTATTTGCTAGTTATGCCTGTTACCCCAAATTTTACAAGAACAGTTGATCTCATGGCATTTTTCCAGTCACACCAAAACCTTAGCTTTGATCTATGTTCACACTTGATCTCTCACTTATTCTTAAGATGGATCCTGTCACCTTTATAAACCATTTTTTTCCCAGGCTCCAGTCACCAGAAGCAGAAATAATAAAATCATAAATAACTAAGTTAATAATAAAAAACACAGCATCATCTAAGAGCTCAAAGCAGTAGCTATTTTTTCCAGGGCTGGCCAACATGGGTTGCCAGCAGTCTGAATGCTCTGCTATGCTCTGAATCAACTTTCATATTTACACATGCTAAGACACAAAGTTGAATACTTGCAGGCCTGAAGAAATCATTGTCAAAGGACTTTGGATCCCATTCAGCCATGTCACAAGTGGGTGAAACCCCTTTTGAAATCTCTCCTGGACTGAAAAAAGAAGTTAGGGCCAGGGATTCTCATTAAAATAATTTGTTAAGAATGTTAAAGGGTCTCCCAGACAAATATTAGCCCTTTTACACCGCTGCATTAATCCAGTTTTATGCCTGTGTAACTTCATTACTTCCAACTGCATTAAATTGGCATGACCCTGGGATGACAGCAGCGAATCAGGACCACTGACAGGATTTTCTAATGAAGAACATATCTGGGGCTGCCGGGTCACCTCATTTACCCCACTGTCAATCAAGAGTAACTCCATTACAGAAAACAGATTTAGAGCTGCATGAGAGGAAATCAGCTTTCATATACTTCTGAGCCTACTGCTTTTCAGATGGACTGGTTGGGTGAGATGCTCAAAGTGATTTTGCTACTCCAATGCCATAAGGTGAAAATGTTACAAGACTGTCATAAAGGAGAGCTGATTTCGGCCAATGCCATGAATATTATGTCCCAATTCAAGGTAGTGCACAATGTGGTAAGTACATACAACTCCCTGTGATAAATCTGTGGTAAACTAATTAAGTTTAAATTAAACCTGATGTGGAAATAGATGAAAAATTAAATATGAGAATAAATGGTAAGGTAGCATTATTAACACCACTGAGGCATTCCACATGAGTCCAAATGAGTGCAATGTACAAATGGTTTGGCTTTTCAGTGTGTGAATTAAAGCAAGCTTCCCAACTTTAATCTGTGCCCACATTCTTTCTAAGATTCCTGCAACCAACTTGTATTCTGGCTCACATATGGGCAAAAGTCTCGTTAAGCTCAAGAGGTGTTACTTATGCCAAAGCAGACTTTGGTCTCCCACAGGATACGGTAGCAGTTAGTCACATTCGTGGTGCATGGTCGTTGATCATCAGAATGAATCATACTTGCTTTGCACATCCACAGAATGTCAGATCCATGCAGTTATACTACTTAGCTACCGCCAAACAATCTGTAATTTACACTGCTGCTGAATTGAGCCCTACTTCTCAAATGACAAAGGACAAATTCTGCTATCATGCAACCAAGCTGACTTCAAATGAGTTCCATGGGTGCAAATGATAGATGAATTCATCCCCGAGCCTTCTGGCTTCCTTTATTGCATCAGTGCACTGCCACTTTCATCGTCTGCTGATGAGCAGCTGATTCAGAAGGTTCAGGACTGTTGAAAGGTTCTGCAAAAAGAATGACCAAAACAGTTTATAAATCCTAGGAGGGAGCATAACTGCACAACATTTGTAGGACAAGAAGCATTCTTTACAGCAGTTATTTTATCCTGTGATTCATGCTGGTCCCCTCCATCTATCACATGGCTACAGTACTCAATTCTCTCTTGAAAGAATTCACTTTTGGCTTCATCCTATATTCTCCCTGCTTGAGCAACACTTTTGTTTATATAAGCCTTTCGCATTGGTTTTCTATACAATGATAAAGCCAAATAGCACTGAATTCCTCATATACCTTGTAACAGTGGCTAACAGTAAAACAACAATAGGATCCCATATCAATATTCTTCCTGGGAAATGCCAGAAATGGAGGGCATATCCCAGTAGGACAGAAAAGCATGAATCAAGGCCACCTCCATGAGTTTGTATCCAGTGACTACACAATTAAAATAGTTTTTGTTTTATTTTATTTTAAGCTCAACCTAGAGGTTTGAACCCTAATTTGAACATCCCTGAACCGTAAAGACATTTATATTCTAAATGCAATCCAGATGCTTGCAAATTATAGTATCTGTCTTTATATCAGGTAGCACAAAATCCTTGAATGTGAATTTTTCATGGTGTTGGTGCATAACATTTATATCCTAGTTCTGAACTGATGGGTGATTTGAGACCATCTCAAGTGCTCAAATGTATTAATGTTTATAAACACAGGATTGTTATTTTGGAACCCATGTAACTCCTCAAATCCCCATTCCTTTTTTTAGCAACAATCAAAATGGGCACTACAAATACAGTCCTCTACAGCTGCTCATCACGTGAATGTCTTTTATTCCTGCTATTCTACCTAGTGGAGTCCTGGATTAGGCAGGCCTGGTGAATAAAACCTGTTATAATCCCTTTTTTAGTGCTCAGATAACACTATCACCTTTACTCATCTTCTGCTATTGAAATATGCTGCATACTTGTAGATATAACTGATGTCTGAATGTTATGATGCTACTTTAATGTCATGTCAGTTCCATCTAATTTAAATCCCAAACCAAAAAAAACCCCAACTGTGGTTAAACTGTAGCTCATGTTTGCCTTTGTTGTTACTTAATCTAAAATAAAGGATATTGTGATTGAAAATATATGGGGCAAAATATCACACCACATACATTTAAAGTCGGGGCATTCAAGCCAACATTTGGCTAATAATACAGCATCCATTTGCTGTATACCATTGTGCTATATTGCACTTCTCTCTCTCAAAAGGGACTTCTCACACCTTTCAAACCTGCTGAAAGAAGAACAGCCCCTAATTATGTCAATGCATAACACATTGGGGTGTGCAAAATGGGCCCTATTAGATTTGGATTCAGCCTGAATCAGGGACAGTGATTTGACTCATTGATTCAGATCACTGTCCCTGATTCCATTCAGCTGAATCTGAATCTAAAGATCCGATGTGGATTCAGAGAATCAGCGATTCAGACACAGACACCACTTTAAATGTTTTTCCTACATATCTTGAGGTATCAGGCACCGCTTGTGAATGCTATGGTGCTGGGGCAGAGCACGGCGGGGGTCCCCCGCATGCTCAGCAGCAAACCCTAAAGTGCCCCAGGTGCCCCCCCACACCCAGGAGGAACCAGTTGCTGACCAAGGGGAGGCATGGGGGTGCCCCCCATGTGCTCCCTGATGGACCTGGAAGTGGACCAGAAGTGTTTCTGGTCCACTTTCGGGTCTGCTGCTGAGCGCACTGGGGAGCCCCCAGCATTGCAGCATTCAAGAGCCACCTGCTACCTAGAGGTATGTAGACAATATGTTTAAAGCTGTGTCTATGTCTGAATCACCAAATCTTTCTGAATCTCTCTGAATCGATTTAGATGGTTCTGATTTGATTTGGAGAGATTAAAGGGTCCTCTGATTTGATTCAAATTCAGAGATTCAGCCACCAAATCGGGCCAAATCTCCACCAAATCGAATCAGGGACCAAAACTTCACACAGCCCTATAACATATCCATTTCCATAAATAAAACTGACATCCTGCAGGTGCTGTAGGTACAAACAGAATACAATAGAAATGGAGAAGGTAAGCTGCAGACTGTTGACTAACCATAATCTATACTCAAGAATATTTCCTCTTTGGTCTCCTGAGCTACATAATGGAAAGCAATCTGTGACCTCTAGAAAAAAAGCCAGGCAGGAGTTGATCTTGAACTGTTCTTTCTTGGGCCACCTGTACTGCTCTATGGCAGGCTCATCTTTGTGCCTGCTGACTTTCCCAGTATCTTAAGAGCTAATAGCAACCAGAGACAGCTGGAAGTGGGGAGCAGGAAGAAATGGCAGATAACAAGAGCCTTTGGACTGGATCATCAGCTAATGTAAATGTCATGAATGTCAACAGAGTTATGCCAGTTTACATCAGCTGTGGATGCAGTTACATATACTTCTATTTTACATTATGTTCAATAATTATGATACCTTCTCACAACCCTCTGCTATAGGGTTCAGTATGACTCCCAATCCTTAGCAGATTTGCACTGCTGCTGGTCCATGTGTCCAATAAACCCAAAGGAAATTGGAAGGTCCATATAATATAAGAGATCACGTGTTTTCATCCTGAAGGATCATGCACTGACAATACTTCACAACAGCATCAAGAATGAGAAGAATAACTTCTTAAATTATATTTTAAAGGCAAGGAGGGGAGGCGCTGGGTAGGAAATTTAATGACCTGATCTGGCATTTGGCCAGGATAATAAAAACAAAATCATCATCTTCTTAGGAGAAGTAGTATGGTCATTAAATAACCCTGTAGTGCTCAAGATCTACTGGATACAAAAAATTATAGACTAAATATAGACAATGGATTTCTGACACATAACCTGCCTAACATCTGACTCCTTATGTAAACCCTCCACTTTTTGCCAGCTATTCTCATTCCTGTCCCCCTTCTCCCCTCCCACTCCCCCTGTCTCTCATCCTCTGACTACAGCTACATTAATTCCCTATTCTCCCCCACACCTGTCTCTTACCTACTGACCACCTCAATTTATATTTTAACTGACTGGCTTTCTTGCATCCATACTGGACTCTGGCTGATTTACCACTCCATCCAGGAAGAGCACAGACCATCTGCAGATGCTTCCTCAGCCTGATGAAGGGTGTTTATACCCAAAAGCTTGCTAAGAAGAATTTTTCCAACTATTTGAGTTGTTCTAGTAAAAGATATTGGATTTACCCAAAGAACCTTGTCTGCCTATGTCCTTAGACCAACACAGCTACAACCTACACCCAAGATCTTATTTAGCATCTCACCTGAAACAGCAAAATCAAATTTTTCTTACCATAAATGGCTCAGCAGTTAAGAGAGTAAGATGCAAGAAACCAGCTGCAACAGAAGTCTAAATGACATAGTTTAGCCAGTCTTGGTTTCTATTGCAAATAGGAACAATGACAGTGGATGAAAGTCCAGTCCAGTACAACCCTAGGGCCCAGTTGTGCCACACTTACTCTGCTGTATAAGTAGTACCACTTAAGTCAATAGGATTATGTACAGGAATAATGACTCTTTTTGTACAAGACATTTATTATGAACAGTGTTGTCCAAGAAAAACTTGTGTCCTTCATTTTTTATTAAATAAATTGAAAATTCCCTTTTCTTATTTAAAACCTCAGTTATCTGCCTTTGCACAATGTAGTCCAGATGTGGTATAAGTAACAGACAGTTTCAAGAGCACTGAAAGCCTCTCATTCCCTAGTCTGAATGTTTCTGTAGAAAGATGATGTCAAATTTCATTTGGAGGAAGGAGTCATTTTTCTACTATTCTCTGAAAAATGAACTAACAGGCAGCCCTGAACGGTTCAGGTATTTGCTGGTGGTATTGAGCCTTAAACTCAGGTCTTTGCAGGTAAATAATAAGGAAATGATTTTAAGCAGTTTTAAATTATTGGACCATTCCTATCTTTGCTTTGACCTCACTCTCCATAACTACCTCCACTGATTTATGCAAGAGGCAAGATTTTTTTTGTGGGCAATATCTTTTCTTGGACCAGCTGCATGGTCAGGAACAAGTTAGACAAGCTTTCAAATGCAAGGATCGGTGACCAGATGCAGCATGCCTTGCATTCAAAAGCTTGTCCAACTTGATCCCAACCATGCAATTGGTCCAATAAAAGATATCACCCACAAAAATCCTCGCCTCTTGCATAATTCCTGGGTTATCATGGCTACAACATAACTCCACTGATTTAGTAAATTCTCCTTTATCATATTATCATGTTATTATTTGTACTAGTATTGCCCCAGGAACTTTAGTCAAGGCATGAAACCCTATTGTGTTATGCCCTGTACCATAAAGACCAAGGAGTGCCTACCCTGAATAGTTTTTAATCTACATAGACCCTATAGAGACCCTAGCCCAGCACCATTATTATGTTAGCCATGAAAGACTCAGTTTAACAGAAGCGGCCTTACTTTGAAGCTGCACTTAAATTCAAGCCTCAGGGAGAAATTATTATATTTAATGGAAGCCACAACTTCTAAAATAAATATGACATTTTACAATTTTTGGTCTACCAGATTGACTATCTGTACATTAAATTATATAATTCTTCCTTGTACATTAGTGCAAGTGACTTAGTGACTTCAGTCTCATGTTTACATTGGTGCCAGTTGAGTTTGGTAATCACTCTCACTTCACACTTTCTAAATACTGAGCCAGATTAGCTAGTATATTCTGGCTGTTTGTTTTGCTGTGGTGATACAAAGCAGTCATATATCCCGCTGACTACCAGTTCAGCTGGGTTTACATCTCATTAGCACTGTTCGGGCAACCAGCGAATAAAACATTGAACCTAGCTTCATACACGTTTCAGTCACCTTTTAAGGTCAGATTTTGTTTTTGGTAATACTCGAGCAAAACTTATTTAATTTATGTAGAATTACTTCAGATGTTAACAGAATAATTTGGCCTGAAGTCTGTTAAGATCCAGGATCTTAAATAGTCTTTTCTTTTTTCATAATTATTTCCAATACACCTCTGAGCATCAGTACAATTTCATAGAAAACAGCATTAAATGGTGGCCTTGGAAAGAGGTCAAAAGGGTTCGACTGCAATGGCCATTAAGATGACCTGGCACATGAGACAGCAACTTTACAAATAATGGCAAGAAACTTATATACAGACACAAAGAACTTGCAATTAGTTGCACTCCCACTGCCAAAAGGAGCGTTATACACTTGCTGTTGTTGCTATTTGCTTGTGTATAGCTGTTATTTTCATTATCTTCTTTTTCCTGCTGTAGAAGAGTAAGTCTGTTCAAATAAGCTTACTTTCCAAACCCACTGAAAATGTCAAAAATTAAAAGAATGGTTTCCTCCAAACCCTTGGGAATAGAAATTTGATAGGGAGAAAAGAAAAAGAAAAAGAAAAAAAAACCTCTAATGATTTCCTTTCCAGGAAGTCCCTTTGAGGATAAAAGAATTCATACAGGATTCAAATAGCTTCCTGGATTTGTGCCTATCTGTCAAATGACCAGTGGAAAAGTCAACAGCACCCCATCTCTGCTCCAAAGTAGGATCTGTGGAAAAAAGACAGAAATTTAGGACTAGGAAATTTGAATTGCCTCCCCCACTATTCATAAGGTGAGAAATTATTTGATATCTAGGCCAGGAAAAGGTCCCCATTCCTTCATCTCGAAAGACCCATCCTGCTAACATGAACAAAGGAGGAGATTGAAGTTGCAATACATATTAAAAGTAATAGAAAGACAGACAGACACAGCAGGTAGGGAGCTGATGATAATGCAGACAAAAAAAAAGAAACTTCTTAAGATTCTTTCTAAGAAAACGAATCTTCACTGTACTAGATCTTTTATGAGCATGCCCTGCACTTTTTTCTTGCTCTCTCTTCCTGACACTGTAAGTTATGCTCAAGCTGACTGTGACACTTTGACAGAGTATACCTTATTGTTATTCTTCCCAATGGTACCGTCATGACCTGTGTGCACAGAACAGCGCTAGAGGAACAAGTGTGACTGCATCTCTGAGGATTCTATGGCTTTGGGCTGCGCAGAGCCCTAATTATCATGAAAAAGATGATCTGCAGCAGGATTTGGCACTAATTCCCTCTTTAAAACAAGTGAAAGGATGTAAAGCTATGCTGATGTAAAATAGGGGGAATCAACCCCTTTCATGATAAAGTTATTCTTTAGGGACAGAAACTATATATTACAGAAGAAGTAGACACCTGATTTCTGGAACTTTATGTAGTGCACCTGGCTATGATGTGCTGGAGTCCAGGCAGGTTTTTAAGAGGTCACAGTAGTCTCTGCATTTTGGGGTTTTTTTATAATTGATGGCACTTCCATAAAATTACATAGGCATCTTGCAAACTATTCAATCAAAGGCAAAAGTGCCCATTGGGTTACCGTGGTTAATGGTTCTAGGCTTCTGGAATGTGGTTACCATCCTATCTGGCTACCTTTGATTGTCCAACTGGAATGACCAGATATCCATTTACAGCTGGGTCCTCTGGGGCAGCCTTCAGCCCAAGTTCAAACGCAAGGTTCAAACTCTTGTCCATGGAGTTGAAGCAAGGCACCTTAATTGCTTGGCCATTACATCCCAACAGATTGTGCAGCAGAGACACCATTACTATTTGTATTACAATAGCACTGACAGCCCCATACAAGAGTAGAGTTCATAATTATAGATGTCATACAAAAACATAGAAAACAGCACAGTCAGATAGTGTGGAAGGAAAAAAGGCAAATTCTACATATGACACAGTCTTCTGCAGAACTAGGATTGAATGTAGATCTTTCTACGGCCCAGTCAAATGCCTCGCCATAAAATTGTTCTTCCTCATGGGGAAATCTTACTGTTTACAGGTGTTCTACACAGTTCCACACAATGTTGCCATACCTCAGAATGCTTCCAAGTAAAATATCATTTAAGATGTCACATGAAACAACACCCTTTGAACTGCTAATCAATCAACACATGCAAGTTTGAGTGTTGGTTGCTATTTTGTTTAAAACTACAAGTGATTTGTCCTAGGCAAATCATTGATGACAGAGGTCAGCAATTACCCAGCTCAGTCCAAGGTAGGTTGGCCCTTCCAACCTAGCTACTGCCACTGTTTCTCCATGCTGCCCAACTGCCAAGCTCCTGAAGCCCCCATTACTGAAAAGATGCCAATACCCTGGCTTCAGAGGCATTATAAAATGTCTTCAGAGTCCAGACCCACCCTGTGGTTACAGGCTGCAGACCCTATATTTAGGATCACTTTGCCTCAATATTTTCATCAGTAAAACAGGTTATATGTGAGCATATTATATGGCTGATTTCATTAATGTCTGCATAGCACTGTGAGATGGAAGATGCTATAGGATGGCATAGCACTATTTATTTTTTGCTCATAACAGACCAGTAAGCAAGAATATCTGTTTTTAATCCTCTGAAGTCCCTCAGTATGACTATCAACTGTCTCACCCACAATAAAAGAGAGGGGTGCCCTGGTAAGCAGTAGCTGGAAAAAGGCTGTCCTCCCTTACACAGCAAACTGCTGAGAATCCTTTGCACCACTCTGAATCCGGTCTTATGCAGTCATTGAAGGGTCAGATAACAGACAGGTAAATTCTTCAGAACTAGGATGTTATATAAGGCAACTGAAGATGCAGGAGATGTATAGTTGACTGTAAATTGTACATTGCTGGCTCTGGAATCCATGGTACATCTCAACCTCTCCAAGTCATGTGGTATAAACATTGAAGAGGAGGAATACTGAGCCGTTGCATTTCCATCAGCTATCCATCAAGGTCCCCTGGCAAGGGGGAAGCTTTTTAGAAGACGGAAAGGGAGGAGAGTTCATGAAGTCTAAGAACATCAGCCTTGTTAATCTATTTGTAGAGAAAAGTGCTTGGATATTAGTAAGGAGTGACAGTATACAACCCTGAGTAAGATGTCTGAAAAGAATACACTACGCTATGGCATTTATTCATTACTTCTACTATGTCTTATATAAAAGCCACATTGTTTTCTTTGTTACAACCAGTCTTGAATAAGACTCCTACACTACACATGAAACTGGAGTTGAGACTACAAGTCTTTCAACAACTTGAGAGGAAAAAAAAACCAACCTCTTCCCCCCGCAACACACACATACATTAATAACCCATGAAATCTGGAAGTAAGGTTAAGATGTGCAAACTTACTGAAAAATAGGGACACTCAAAAGGGGAAGAACGCAGGTGAGATATCAAAACAACCCACCGTCCTTCAGAAATGAGACAGCAAACTTTTTAACGATACACAGCTCACCAAGTCTGTAAGTCACCCACTTGAACAGCGCCCACCTCAAACCTTTCACGCAGCTGGCCCCCACCTCATATGAGAGTTCCCCCTGCACAGAGATTTGTGGGGAGGACACACACAAGCATAGCAGCTATCCAAAGGGCTCCTGCACTGCTCATCTGCAGAAGTAGACTCTTCAGGATAGAAAGGAGCAGTGAGGAGCTACTGGCTCTGTACTTGTTGAGTTTCTTTGGCCTGAAACCCAATCATAAAAGGTGCTGAGGCTGTTGTTGCACTGGCAGGCACTGTAAAGTGACAATGAATTCTGTCCAATTTGGCTCCATAGAGCTCAGGGAGGGGCAAGTTTCGCACTAAGTGCGCACTAAGTTCATTTTAATTTGGGAAGCCTAAATTTTTCTTGATAATGAATGGACACAACCTGGTTTATCTGCAGAGCAACTTAGCTAGGAGAAATTCAAGCCTCCTCACAGGGGTTACTGAATAAGCCTTAACCCTGTCCTAAAACAACCACCTGCAAAGACGGGGATAGTAGCATAATTTCCTTTCACTCCTCGGCTCCTCTGGTGCAGCTGCTAACAAAGATGCCAACTCTGGGAGTCCACTGTTGGGTGTTTTATATATATATATTAAAATGTAAGATACTTGGCTGCTATGAAATTTACTGAAACCACCGACTGGACCAGATCCTTAGGAGGTACACCTCGTCACAGCCACCTTGATTTATACTTATTGAGTTTCTGGCCTCTTCTCTTTTCAGTTCTTTTTCACATTAGGTGAAGGTAAAGGCATCATCAGTCTGCTGCAGCCCATCCTAAGATGGCTCTTCAGTTCATTCAGAATAGCATCAAGTATCACGCTGATATGTTGATGTTTCCTGGAACTCCCTCTCATGCCTGTATTTATTGCTTATTATCAATGAAGGCTACTAAGCCTGGAGGTGCAGGCAAGCCTGTAGCTCTTCCATATCACATGGCTGAGGTAAGGGTTTCATGAGGTTTAGCTTGTATTCATATCCATTAAGAACCACACTGGAAAACCCCAAAGAAGCCATAAAACATTTCCTACTGGAAAGAAGCCACAGGACAAATCTTTAAGTGAAATTGACTTTTTGATAGTGTTTAAGTCCCTGGGATTAACGTGGCAGGATCTGAACTGATGTAGTGGCTTTGGAAACCTACTAAAGTGATTTTCAGAAACCCTTTACCCAATCGCATTTTTTAAAATCAGGAAATCCATCATGTTGTGCATAATTTCTCTTTACTTTCCTGAAAACTATGTCAAGACAAATCTTAAGAGGAAATTAGCTGAGGATGTTATTAGTAGTTGTTTCCTGACCCCTGGGTTTCTGTATTCTGATTGCATGAGAAACTTGAAGGCAAAAGGTTTATGTGCAGATGCTGTGCTGTATTAACATCATCTATAAAATGCCATGGCATTTTCGGAAGAGAATTAGAAGGCAATTTCAGAAGAGAAGAGGAAATAACAATAGGTTGAGAAGATTGCCCCAAAACACATGTTCCCCTGCCCCCTAAAAATAGGAAGGCAGAGTAGAAGTGTTTGAAATGTGCACAACTAAATGCACAACTACTCAGAATTCAGTTTTTTGGGGGGGAAAGCTGTGCCAATTATTGGAGCAAAAATAGGGTAAATTTTCCAATGAAACAGAAGCCAATTTTTAAATATAACACCCCCCCCGTTTCAAAGAGGGAAACAGACCTGTTTATTGAGTGAAGAAGCTTTCCATATTAAAAAATAGCAGTTTTAATTTTTGCAGTTTCTCTGTGCAACTATAGACAGTTTTGAGGTAACTATAAATAAAGCATAATAGAAAGAAGTCTCCAAATAATGCAGGTTTTTTTTTTAAATGATAAATTTCACATAAGAAAACCTGTGAATTGTGTCCACTGTTAATTAGAAACCAGGTCCATAATTGGGACTAGTGGATAAATTAAGATGACCAACTTTCCTTCCTTAGAATCTAACTAGCCATTCTTGTAGGATTTCACTAAAGACTGTGCATCAGAGAGAAAGCAATACTTAAAGGCTAGGGAAAGAAGTTACACATAAACCAGTTTAAGTGACCAGAAACTGGTTTAAACCTGTAACAGAACGTAAGCTCAGTCCACATAAACCAGTTTCAAAATGGCCGAAACTGGTTGAAGATAAACCTGGTTGAATGCAGTAACAGACTTAACCGATTTAGTTCAAATCAGTTTATGGAACTTCTGTCCCGGCCCCTCCCTGTTTTAAGTTAAATCAGAGTCCCCCGGCATCCCAGCATGCTTTTCAGCCCTGGGTTGGGCTGTGCTGTGCTACCTGCTCCAGTGATTAGGACAAGGGCATGGTGAGCACACTGTCCAAATTCACAGATGACACCAACTTATGGGGCAAAGTAGGCACACTGAAGGTCAGGGAACAGATTCAGGCAGATTTGGACAGGCTGGAAAAGTGGGCAGAACAAAATAGGATGTGGTTTAACAAAGATAAGTGCAGAGTATTGCACCTGGGGAGAAGGAATCACCAACACACACACAGATTGGGAAACAACTTTCTGATAAGCACAGCAGCAGAAAGGGATCTCAGTCATAGCTGCTCAAAGATGAACATGAATCAACAATGTGTTGAAGCAATCAATAGAGCTAACAGCACTCCTTCATGCATTAACAGGTGCATCATGAACAGGTCTAAGGAAGTGATACTTCTCTTCTATGCGGCATTGGTAAGGCTGCAGCTGCAGTACTGTATCCAGTTTTGGGCACTGCACTTCAAGACGGATATGGATAATGTTGAGGGTCTAGAGAACGGCCACTCATATGGTTAGGAGCCTGCAGGAAAGGTCCTACAAGGAGAGATTAAGGGACCTGGATCTCTTCAGCTATCATAAGAAAAGGCTGAGAGGAGATCCAGTGGCCGTCTACAAATTCTTCTGTGGGGAGAGGCAGCAAGGTAAAGGAGATATTCTGTTTACCAAGGTGCCACTTGGAGTAACTCGAACAACGGCCACAAACTGACAGAGAGCAGATTTAGACTAGACATTAGGAAGTACTTCTTTATGAGAAGGGTTACCACAGTCTGGAATGGACTTCCAAGGGAGGTGGTGGTCAAAACAAAAACCTGGCGGGGGTATCTAACCCCAGCACTCTTTCCTGCCCAGGGCAGGGGGGTGGAGTCAATGATCTACCAAGGTCCTTTCCAGCCCTAAAAATCTATGGCACTAAGGCCCTGCTCCAGCAGCAGGGGTGGGGGCACAGCCAGACACCAGCTGGCATGGTGAAAGGGGAACGGAGGGGCTTTATTTTCCCCCTACCAGCCCCTGCTAGTTCTTTAACAAACAACTGCATGCCAAACCACTGCCTGCACAGCAAGGTAACTAACACCTTCTTAAAATGTTAATCCAAGAGCCATGAAGACTACAGTATGGGGCTGACAGCTTTGATTATTTCTCAGTTATTGACCTACCTACCTAGCAGAATGTGTTTTCCTATCCAGAGACTTACTGGAGAAAGGGACAAGATAGGACATTTGTTGAAAAGAAGACTCCACCCCTTCCCACCTCTGGCAGAGACTAAAATAAGTAGTTGATAAGGGGAAAGGGAGAGGGCATGATTCCCCTCAGCTTCCCCAGGCCATGGAGAAAGGGAAGAGGCTGGGGAACCAGGAAAGGACCAGACGGTGAGGTGAGAGGTGCTGGCAAAGATCTGGCACAATCATGTATGTGCTGGAGACAGAGCTAAGGGAACAGGGTCACAGACAGCTTGAGCTAGCATGACAAAAGAATGCAGTGAACTACATTTACATTATAAAGCAGAAGCTGTAAAAGGTAGAAGATTGGACCACCTAAGCAAGGACTTATCTTTTGGGTTTATTACATTCCAATTAAGTTAGATTAAGTTGTGTGCACTCTCACTGTGTTTTACTGGGCTGTATCCTAGCTTAGCTGATGGTTTTTGGCTGCTCTGCCGTGGGCTTGACATTGCAATGTCCTGTGTTCAATACATGCTTGCTTTACAGAAAGGACTATTCTTATTCAACCTTTTATGAATTCGATGCCACTACCTTTTTCCCCACCCACCCCTCCTCAGTCTAGCAGCAGCTGCCCCCCGCCTCCCTCGAGCTGTGGGGGGTGCACTGCTCTCCCCCCCCCCCCAGACTCCAGCTGGAGTCCCATGTGGGCCAGGGAGGAGATTTAAAACCCCACCCCAGTGTCCTAGCCCTGGTCTGGTGCCTGGCCACACCCCACCTCTTCCAGCAGAAAGGGGGGAAAATTCTCTGTTCCTTCCCCTGTGGCAATGGCTGGCAGGTATGCTCTTCCACCCCCTGGTCTCTGGCTTGAGTCACTGCAGGCATGTGGCTGCATTTCCTGCATCAAAAGTGAATGTCTGTCCATTTGCTAATCGGTTCAAGCTGTGCAGCTTAAGACTAACCTGCAAAGACAGAATCAATTCAGCCTCAAGCTTTATGACTGTGTGTACCTAGCCAATATGTCGTCCAATAGGATGTTTGGTAACTAAGTTTTCTGCTAAATCTCAGTCTTTAATACTATATTCCCAATGTTCATACTTATACCTAGGGATGTGTGACCAAATGAGAATGGCAGTATTTGGCCTGCAAAAGGTAGGGTACTTCTCCTTTTCCCCTGTAGTTTAAATGTTAAACAAATGTCTTTCTTCCTAACGCAAAATCATAGAAAAATAGGGCTAAAGGGGGCCTCAGTAAGTTGTCTATTCCAACTCCCTGCTCAAAGCAGGATCATCCCTTTCTAAACGATCCCAGACAAATGTTTGTCTAACACGCACTTAAAAAGTTACACTGATGGAAATTCCACAACTCCTTTAGGCAATCTATTCCATTACTTAACAGCCCCCAGAGTTAGTTCTTCTGTGTTGTAATTTAAGACCATTCCTTCTGATCATGTCCTCTGTGACATCAAAGACCATTTGATCACCATCTTCTTATAACAACCCTTTTTGTGCTTGAACTGCTGTTCAAACTGCTATGTACAGTTACCTTGTAAAGACTAAAGGCATGTTATGGTGGAATAAGCTAACGTATGGAGTAACCGTAAGCGAACGTATGGTGTAATGGCCATAGCTAATCTCATTCCCACAGGAAGGGCCAGCCTGTGTTATAGTAACGTTTATCCCCCAACTGTATATAATTGTTCAGTAACCACTAGGAAAACTCCAGCCCACTCAACCCTTCTGTGTGTAAAGGAGACCATGAGCACGTGGTCAGAGGACAGAATCTGAGAAACGTGCACAGGAAACTTGAGCTTCATTTCCTACATGCTGCAGAGCATGTCTGTATGATTGCCCAAGTTCAGAGCCACAATTACACACAGACACTATTCATTCCTGCCAAAGAAAGACGTGGCAGCCATGGGTGGAGGGGAGGCTGTAGCAGCACCAACTGTGTAAGATTCTTGTCATCACTGCCTAGCCTGTCTAAACCTCATAGATCTCCTCCACACACAGCCCTGTCAGCCAGTCTGCGGGCTGAGAAGAGGATCTAGTCTCTCCAGTAGACTGACCCTTTAATGCTCACAACCACGCAACTGCTGAAATCCAATTAATGTAAAAGGGAAGGAAGCAGACAGAAAACAGGCATTAAACTGTGGGAGGAAAGGGTATTTTGGCCAACAAGCACCACCAAACTCTAATGTCATGGGATCGCAAGCATCCACTCCAGACAAGACCAAGATATGTTAAGGTCTCCCATGAAAAACCTCAAAACTAAGCTGGCACTCAGTTAAACCCAAAGTCAAATATCTGAGTTAATAACTGCTGGGATTTGAACATGCGATTCCAAGAAATGTAGATACTTCAAGCCCAGGATTCAGAGCATTAAGTCGCTCCCTAAAATACACATTGCAGATCTAGAGAGATAGAAACTTGGGAAGTGAATCTGAAAAGGTTCAGATCCCCAGCCCAATTTACTGGCACAACCAAAGTTTGCACAGTTACCGAACTGACAAAAGTCTTGGAGTCTGTAAACTGGGAAGAGGATCTCTTGCAAGAATAGGTATTTAAGGAGTTTTCCAGTGTATTTTACTGCCAGGTGGGCCAGTAATACGAAAGTGAACTTCTCACTGTTCTATGACAGTTTCAATCCCAGTTCCACAAGGAATGTGAAGGTAGTGATATACTAAAAACAGTTTTAAAAGGAAGGAGACAGGGGAGGAATGTTAACCAGACATTTCAGAACCTTCACAAATGTTCAGCTCTAGATAAGATGACACGTTTGGTTTCTTATGTTTTCCAAATCAATACTCCCATCTCTAATGCGTACAGTATATATTAATAATGTTTAATACCGGAAGGAATTTTCTTTGGCAAGTTAAATGGAAATAAAGGTTTTTAATGAAAAGGCGACAGAGCCAAAACTCACAAATATGAAGCTATAATGTCTACACGCTTTTCTCCCTTATGTCCCCCTGAAAAAAAAGAAGTAGAGAACATTAAAGTGATTTTTTTCCACTCAGGCTAGTCTGGAAGCTGAGCTGAGAAGTACTGTGTTGGCTGATCATGCTTTTAAAAGAGCAGAAAGGGAAGGAATAGAAAACAGCCTCTTTAAATGAAATATGCCCTTGTCAAAACAATTTAACAAATGAAAATAGCATGCCTGTTATGCTAGTTCTCCAGAAGTTCATCAACCCCACTCTTAAGTGTTAGTGTATAAAAAGAATTACACTGTTTATTCTCCATAGTTTGTTTTTGAGATCAAAGCACCATGAGCAGGAAGGTGTCTTACATCCAAGAAACACTTTTTTGTTGCAATACTTTCTGTAATATCTTTTGCTGTTTTTGTTTCTTTATAAGGCTTTGGAGAAAAGCAATCAAGGCTTCCTGCGCTCTGGTATCCTGAGAAATGCCAAACAATGTACTTTTAGAACATATGGGAGTTGGATACAGTTTTTGCTACATTTCTTCTTCTTTTTTTAACCCCCATGAGGGAAAGTAACTGAAAAGCTATCTTATACCCCATTCTCCTTTCACTTATAATGGAGTTTTCCTACTACATAACCAATGAAGTTGTGTTAATCTTATAACTAAAAGAAGAATAGCATTTTTGGTTAATATAGTATTCTATTACAAACTGTTAGAGTTAATTATCTGTTGGAAATTATTGCTCTTAAACAAAACTATTAGTTTTCCAACTATAATTTTTAGCTGATTTTTAATTTTGGACCCCAAGGGTTCAGTATCAAATGAAGTACAAAGAAACTGGAGTGGGGGGCACTGAGGAACACCATGCATATAATTCATCTGTCATAAATTACTCACATTATTCCTTTAATTCAGCAGTGCTCAACCCCTGGCCCATAGGCTGGACATGGCCTGTGGAACCACGTCATCCAGCCACTCGGGCTCCCCTTGGGTCTGCGAATTTAATGGCCACTGCTTCTCTGATACCAAATTTCCAAGCCCCGTGCAGTTGGACTGGCCCTGGCTTGGTCAGCCCCACATAAAGGGACTGGGCCCTTGCCACACATGCTGGGAGTAACCCCTAGGCAGGTGGTTGCTGGAAACAGGTCCCGGGCCCTAGCCATGCCTACCCCCATGCTGGATTGGGCCCACAGACTGGATCTGGCCTGCAGGCTGACTTGGCATTGCTCATCCAGCCTGCAGAATTAAAAGATTGGGTACCACTGCTTTAACTTGATACTGTCAGGTTTTCCATATGCATTACAACAGAAATGGCCCTCAGGAAGGACCTTAACATAGAGGCTGTGTCCAGATAAGCACGGCTATGCGGTATGTGGTGCCACGGCTGCATACTGCATGTTCAGCTGTTCTCCGCATTGCAAGGTAGCAGCGCAGGGACTTTTGCTATATTTTGTTATCCGGCATCCCCCATTCCCAGGGGATGCCAGATAACAGAGCTTTTACTGTACATACACAGACTCCCCCCAAGACACGTACACACATATACAAACACATATACCCATACCTTCCCCACACACATATAACATCACCTTTGCCATTGATGTACTTAAAATATAATTGATTTGTGGATGATTTTAACCTCAGTTAATTGTTCATGCTGGAACATGTATTCACAACATAGCATATTCAAAATAGTTTGTGCTTTTTGAAGACTTTCCATAGATGAAATAGAGGAAGATGTGGAGAAGATAATTTGGTTCTCACTTTGGAATGAAACAGTGCCTTTAAGAAGTTTCTACTCAGATGCTTGCTTAAGCCTTTGATTTTGGAGAGCCATTTTCTGTGCCCCCTCTCCATACTCCCCACACCCAAAAGTCTGTTTGCTTTAGTGATTGTTCTAAGGAATCTGATAAGAGCACCACTTTTCAGAGTTTGTCCCTCTGGGATCCAGATCTGGGTTCCTCCTCTGACTCACTGTCTTATCATTGCTATGATGTTCACACTCTTACATTCAAAGCCATGCACAAACTTGTCCCTCGCTACTTCTCCATCCTTATCTATCTTCTGTGCTACCCTCACTCTCTTCTGTTTCATCAAGGATGGCAACCCCTCATCTGCTCCTCTGATCTCTTTGCATACAGACTTACCTATAACTTCTTCCCCTCTGCATCTTAGACATGCAGTATCCTTTCTGATCTGCTGGGAAAGGTTTTTACCCTCTCTGGCCACATCCACATGAGCGTGGACATTTTTCCCCTAGGGACAAGAAGCTCCAGTCTTCTAGACTAGAGACAGAAGTTACACATAAGCCAATTCAAGTGATCAGAAACTGATTTGAACCTGTAACAAAGCAGAAGTTCAGTGCACATAAACCAGTTTCAAAATGGCTGAAACTGGTTTGAGGTAAACCTGGTTGAATGTAGTACCAGACTTAACTGATAAAGAACCATGCAGGATTAACTGAGGATGACAACTGTTAAACTTTTCTATGTCAAGATCATCTTAGATTTGCTGAAGTTTCTCTCTTTGCTTCTTCTTTAACTATACACAAGACTGAGAGAAAAAAAAACTTGCTGCTTACTGAAAACTCTGAAGCTCTCCCTTTACCATAAAGTACTAGATCCCTTCCATGGATAAAAAAAAAAAAGAGGGAGGGAGGACTTGATGATCTGCTAAGGTCCCTTCTGACCCAAACATCTATGAATCTATGATTTAGGTCAAACCAGTTTATGAAACTGTTGTCCCAGTTCAAGTGAAACCACAGTCCCAAGTAGAAGACTACAGCATCCCAGCATGCTTTCCAGTCATGGGCTGGACTGTGCTGTCTGCTCCAGAGAGCAGGGCTGGCCCTGCCCCTGTCCTCCCTGGCCAGAGCAGTGAGGGCTGGCGGACAAGGGGGTGGGGGTCGGAAAACTGGCTGTGGACCACAAATGGGTCTTTCTGGAGGGAGGAGGAGGCAGCCCCTGCCAGACTTTTCCCTGCTGGAAGAGACAGGATGTGAGATGGGACATGGGATGTGGGGGGGAAGCCTGGGAGAGACTGCCCGCACCCCAGTAAACGCCAGCTGGGGTCAGGGTGTAGCCATGCCCCCTGCTCTCCACTCAAGTGGAGAGCAAGATGTGGGGGGAAGGCAGGTAGGGGGGGCGTAACAGCCTGGGAGGGACTGCCTTCCCCAGGCAAACCCTGGCTGACACCATGATGGCTCCAGGGGAAGTGCCGGGTCAGCCTTCTTGTGTAGGCAGGGGATGGTATGTGTGTGCCTGGCTGGGGTCAGGAATGGCAGCAGCAACCTGAGGGTGGCAGATAGCAGAAGTGACCCCCCGCACCCGCCCAGTGGCATGAGGAATCTGCAGCTGGAGGGGGAGGAGGCATGGAGCAGCCTGTGTATGAAGCAGCTCCATGGCAGCAGGAGCCTGGCATACATGGGCAGTGACTGACTGGGCAGCAGCATGGAGGCAGCATCACTACAGCTGCAGGTGGGTGCCTTTGCAGCTGAATTGGCTGTGTGGGATGAGCCCTTTGTGTCCGCGGCTGCCCAGGCTGACTCGAAGGCCATGGGCACAAACCCAGCCTGGGCATCTGTGGGCATGAGGGACTCATCCATGAGACCAGTCTGACCACCGAGGTACCTTCCCACAGCTGCAGTGGTGTCACCTAGGGCTCTGCAAAATTTCACTGGCCGTTTCATTTTGACACTGTTTTGACCAATTTTGATATCAAAACAGGAAAATCAGAACGAAACAAAGGCTGTCTAAATAGCCTCAAAACAAAATGAGGCTAGTCAAAGTGTTTTGAAAGTCAAAACATTTCTATCATAGGATGGGGATGGGAAGTCAGTCCAGCTGGGCTGCCTTCCACCCCCTGCATGATCTAGCACCAGGGATGGGGCAGCAGCCTAGCTGGGTTGCCTCCCACCCCCTGTGCAATCTAGCACCAGGGATGGAGTAGCAGCCTAGCTGAGCTGACTCCTGATCCCCAGTGAAACGTTTAAACAGTGTCAAAACAGCTTTTCTGTTTCAACAGAACGGAACAGTTGTTTCGACTCAAAATGAAATTTGAAACTGATCACTGTTCCATCGAACCGTCAAAACTGAAGGCAAAATGGAACCCTGCCATTTCGCACAGCTGTAGTGTTGGCTCTGTGCCGCTGCCCAGCCAGCCACAGTCTGTGTGCACCGGGGCCCCCTGGACCCTCAGGGCATGCACCTTGCTCTTGCTCTTCAGCCTCCTGATGCAACAGAGCTGCTTCATGCACAGGCTATCCCATGTTACCTCTCCTGCCAGCTGCAGGTTCCTTATGCTGCCAGCCAGGTGTGGGGCTCAATCCCACTCTCTGCCTCTCTCAAGTTGTAGCTGCCACACCTGCCCCCAACCAGGCACACACATACACCCCTTCCCTGGCTGGATGAACAGGCTGACCCAGCTCTTCCTCTGAAGCTGTCATGCTGTCAGCCGCAGTTTGCCTGAAGGGGCAGTCCATCCCAGGCTATTGTCCCCCTCCCCCATGCCCCACTCCCCTGTTGAGCCTTGCAGCAGACCTGGCAGCTGCTGGCCAATGCCTGGGAGTGCACCCGCATACATACCATCAGCGCTGCCTTTGAGGTGCTCAGGAAGCAGATACAGTGCCCGCACCCACCCATGCATGTGCACAGACATATACACATGTGTGCACAGACACACACGTGCACACACGCCCCTCCAGACCCACACTTGGACACACACACACATAGAGACATGTGCACACACACACCCCCTCCAGACCCACACATGGATACAGTAAAATCTGCACTATCCAGAATCTTACAAGCCAGCATGCTCTGCTAACTGGCATGCCAGCTTGTAAGATAAAGTGAAACTGGAAGTGCCCACTGCAGCACTTCCAGTTTCTCCCAGCCCCCATGGCCAGCGGCAAAGCAGCCTCTGCTGCCAAGCCCCCATGGCCCAGGGGCATAACAGGCTGTGCGGGGCCCGCCTCCCTGTTCCATGGGGCCCTCAGGGCTCATGGGATGGGCAGCGATGTGGTGGGAGGGACGGCAATGCCGCAGGAGGAGCGGAGGGATGCCCTAGATGCAGTGTGAGAAGCAGCAGCCGGGGCCGCTCAGTTAACCAGCATATTTTGTTATCCGGCATCCCCCATTCCCAGGGGATGCCAGATAACAGAGCTTTTACTGTACATACACAGACTCCCCCCCAGACATGTACACACATATACAAACACATATACCCACACTTTCCCCACACACACAGACACGCACTCATCATGCTCCCCCACACCGCCCCACGTACATACACATACTCCCTGTACACACACACCCCCTCCCCACATCCCCACCTGCCTAATAAATCACATGCAGGCTGAACATTCCACAAAGCCCATTCCCCTGCCTCCTTTCTGCTCCCCCCCAACCCAATGCTTCACTTCAAAGTAGAAACTGAAGTGGGTCCACGCAACTGCCAGCCCCCTTCCCAGGGAGGTTTGCAGCCCAGGCATTGCTGGCTGACTCTGCAAGAGATATGCATGCCCCTCTCCTCTCATCTTTGTCAGCCTCAAGCCTCCCTAGACCTAGGCAAGGCTAATAAAGCAGTGCTATGGGATAAAGGCTCAACCCAGCTGACTCAGGGCACCTGGGAGCAGACTAAAAATGACCTTCCTCACAATTCTGCCTTCAGCCAAAAGTTTGCCAGAGAGTTTGGGTGCATGATTTAGTATTGCAGTAGTTAGCAGCAGTCATTTGCTTAGGGGAGAAGCGGGGAGAACAGAGGTAGTGGATTGTGCTGGATGGGGCAGCTAATGCCTTGACAGCTGAAGCTTTGAGACTTGGGCTGGGTCTCATGCAGGTGACAGCGGCGGGGTTACAGCGCCCCCCCCAACCTCAGCATGCTAACCCTGGGCAGGGGCCTGGCCATGCCCCCTTCGCTCGATCAGGGAGTGGAGAAAAGCCTTAGAGCATCAGTCCTGTCCCTTTGGCAGTGGCTGGCAGGCATGCTCTAGTGCCCCCCCGACTTCTGGCCTGAGCCACTGCAGGCATGTGGCTGCAATTCCTGAATCAAAACTGAATGCGCACACTTGCTTCTCAGTTTAATTTCTGCAGCTTAGACTTACCTGCAAAGACTGAATCAATTCAGTCTTGGGCTTTTTGACTGTCTGTACGTAGTTCTATAGACCACCAAGGACAAGGCTTTGTTCAAACAGCTAAGTATTTATATTGCAGGACGTGGTGCTGATGAGGACTTTAATTAATGTGACATCTGCTGAGAGACTAGCATAGGCAGTATAACAAGTTTTGGGAGTGTGTTAAAGTATAACCCTTGGTTAGAGATGGTAGAGAGGCCAGCCAAGGAGAAAATTCTTCTCAGTTCGCTGTTGGTGAACAGAGAGGAATTAACTGGCAATGTAAAGTTGGAAGATAACTTAAGTGGGAGGGACCATGAAATGAGAGTGTTCAAGATCCTATGGAAAGAAAGGACGGAGAACAGTAGAATAAGGATTCTGGATTTCAGAAAAAACAGACTTTAACCTGCATGGCATGCAAGTCTAAGGGGAGTTCAAGAGAACTGCTTGTATCTTAGGAGACCATATAAAGGGCACAAAGGCAGGTGGTCCTGATGCAAAGAAAGGATAGAAAGTACAACAAGAGACCAGGCTGGCTGCGTAGTGATCTCTTCAATGAGCTGAAACTCAAAAAGGAATTTTATAGGAAGTAGAAATGTAGCCATATTACTAGGTATAAGCATAAAAGTACTATGTAAGCAGGCCAGAAGAAAGTCATAAAAGTTAAGGCACAAATTGAGATGCAGCTAACATTGGATATAAAAAGTATTCCACAGATATGGCAAAAGTAAAAAGACCACAGAAAGTATAGATCCCTTACTAAATGCAGAGTGCAATCTAATAATGGAAGATGTAGAAATGACTGATGTATTGAAGGACTTTTTTACATCAGTCTTCACAAGTAAGGTCAACTACCAGATGATAAGCACAACTGCCAGCAAGTAAAGGGATAAAGATAAGGAGCCTGGAGTAGAGAAAGAAAATGTCAGAAATTACTTACAGAAGTTGGATGTGTTCAAGGCAATGGAACTGGACAAAATGAATCCAACAGTATTCAACAACGGGCTGATGTATAGCAATGGACTGTTCTCTTTAAGAACTTGTGAAGTTTGGGTAAGGTTTTTGACAAATGAAAAAGTGCAAATGTAGTGTCCATCTTTTAAAAAGGGATGGAAGAGGATTATAGACCAGATCTGGCCTGTGGTGCTATGTCATCTGCCCCACAGGGCACCCCACGGTTCTGAAAACTTGGCAGTGAGGGACCAGTGGCAGCATTAATTGCCACTTCCCTGTTTCCAGATGTTCAGACCCTGGAGAACCCATGGAGCTGGGGTGGAACAGGACCTCAGGGGCCAGCCAAGACAGCATGAGGCCCGATCCAATCACACAGGGCAGGGGCAGCACAGGGCCTGATCTGGGCACTCAGGACCAGACAGAGGCAGCATGGGACCTGATCTGAGTGTGCAGGGTGGAGCAGAGGTGGCAAAAAGACCAATCTTAGTGCACTAGGCCCAGTTTGGCCAGCGGACCATCCCTGCCCCACTCATTCTGCTTACGGGCCAAAAGTTGTGCACCACTGGACTAGTCAGTACACCCTTTATACCTGGAAAGATTACTGAGCATGTCATCAAGGAATCCATCTCTAAGTATCTAGAGAAAAGAAAATTCATCAAGACTAGCCAACATGGTTATATTAAGAGCATGTCATGA
The DNA here is from genome assembly GCF_001723895.1 of Crocodylus porosus. NCBI lineage: Eukaryota > Metazoa > Chordata > Crocodylia > Crocodylidae > Crocodylus > Crocodylus porosus. Next base: position 91,617,727 of record NW_017728886.1, read on the forward strand.
ATGACCAACCCAATTTCCTTCTACAACAAGGTAAAGGACTCTGTGGATGGGAGGAGATCATTGGATGTGATATACCTCACATTTAGAAAGGCTTTCGATACTGTCTTCAATGACATTCTCTTTGGTAAGATATGGATGAATGCAATCTAGGTAAAACTACTGTAAATTAGATACATAACTGGTAAGCTTATTGGGCTCAAACAGTAGCGAGAGGAGATATCAAGTACAGTTCCCCAGGCATGTATCCTGGGTCTGGTATAGTTTAACACCTTTGTTAATGATTTGGAGGATGGGACTGAGTGCACACATAACAAATTCACAGATGATACCAAGCCAAATGGAGATGCAGACATTTTGGAGGATAGCATTAGGATTAAGAACAACCTTTATAAACAAAAAAAATAGCCCAAAATTAATTGAATTAAATTCAGTAATGGCAAGTGCAAAGTCCTGCACTTAGGACAGACCAATTACATACATAAAAACACACCAGGGACTGATTAGATAGGCTACAATACACAAAAAAGGACATGGGTTTACAGTAGACTGTAAATTGAATATGAACCAATAGTGTGTTCTTGTTCCAAAAAAAAACCCCAATAGCATATTGGGCTGTATTAACAGGAGAGCTGCTTGCAAGACAAGGGAAGTGATGTTTCCACTCTGGCACTGTTGAGACCTCACCTAGAGTATTGCGTCCAGGTTTGGGCATCACACTTCAAGAAAAATGTGGATAAATTTTAAAAAGAGTCCAATAGGGAGCAACATAAATGATTAGCAGTCTAGGACATGTGACTTGCAAGAAAAGGTTAAACAAATTGGGACTAGTTTTGAGAACAGAAGACAGTGGGGTGGATTTGATGAAAGTTTTCAGATACCAGAAGGGCAGTTGCAAAGACAATGATTCTCTGTGGGCGCAGGACAAGGAATAATGGTCTTAAACTGCAGCAAGGGATATTAAAAAGAATTTTCTCACTATGAGTGTGGTTAAGCATTGGAGCAGATTATCAAGAGAGATTGTGGGACCTTCATTCTTGGAAATTTTAAGAGCTGGTTAAGACAAACACTTCTCTGGAATGGTTTAGAAGGAATGATCCTGCACTGAGCCAGGGGCTGGACCAGATGACCTCCAACAGTCCGTATGGCTCTATTTTTCAGTTCTATTTTCAGTTAGCCTACCAATAATCTTCAACTTGCTAAACAGTTTCCTTGAATACTTTTTTTAAAAAGGAAAAAAAAAAAACTTTGTCCCCAAATGTATTAGTATTTTAAAATTACTGTCTAAGGGCTTGATACCACAATCAGATACAGGTGAATGCAAGGATGCACCCATACATATAGAACTGCTGATCTAGGATAAAGGCATGATCAGACTATGTACCATGAGAAATTTTTTTTTTTTGGTGTCTTCTGAGACACCAGTGGCAGGATGGGAAAGACTGAAAAAAGAAAACATTGCTTCCCTTTTCCTTGTAACTTGTATGAATTTTGAGACGCTTAACTCAATAATGTGTATACATTGCTTTGTGATCCAAAAATGGTGGATGAACCAACATTCAAACAAAAATTATGATAATCTTCCTTTTGTTATTTAGACAATATAAATTAAAAGAAAAAAGCAATATGATTATTGAAGTAATCAATGTCCAAAAGAGAAATTATGTTAACAGAGTATAAGAACTTGTCATTAAAATGGCTTTCCAGAATTTTTACACAAGAAAAACCTGGTTTAATGGGAGAATTTCCATCAATTTCAATTAAGTCTGGATTCTTCCTAAAACCTGCAACAGTAACCCTTTGAGTGAACTTCTTATTTTAGAGAGATTCACATTGCTGACCTCTTCACCAGGCAGTAAGTATCTGTTATCTGAAATCCTCTGCTGCCTGCCCTGTAAATGTGGATGTTTGAGATGTCATTCCAATAGAGCCTTTTATCTTTCATGTGCTTGGCTAGTATTCCCAATGTCCAGCCTGAATTACCCAGCCAGATAAAGTGACTCCTTCGTCCCCTTCTATCCAGTTGTAAAAAAGACCACAATCATGAAAGTCTTTCTTGCTCTACAGCCACCAAAGAACTAACACCCACTTCTAACCCCTGCCATATCTCAGAGTACTGCAATACAACAAAGTCAACTGTATTCACTGCAGACTTCTGCTCAAGTCATTGTCAACTCCCAACTAGTGTAGCAATTGAATAAAGGCTATTGATGTGGTAGTTCATGATACACAGGGACCTCCTCAAATCGTGATTGCTTGGATTTTACAGAAATCACAAAATCAGGCAATCTTTGCGAAATCTGCAGAAAAAAAAAACAACCCCCTAAAATCTTACTAACAATAAAATACTTGCTCCCCAGAGGAAGCCAGCAGTTCTCCTGGGCACACAGCTTGGCACGAGAGGGGCTGCCAGCATGAAAGCAACCAGGCAAGATGGCTGCTGCCCTACCCTTACTGCTGATTGGCTGAGAGGATTGCTTATCATGCGGCCCCCCCCACCCCACTCCACCAATCTGTGGCAAGGGGCTGCATGATGGACAACAACCCTCCACCAATCACTGATGAGGAGTGCAACCATATGATAGACAGCTCTCTCCACCAATCAGTGGCAGGTGTGGGGCTACCAGGGCCCCTTGGTCAGTCGGACGTGTATGGTAGGGGGCCCCACCATGAAAAGCTTGTGAAAATGGTGGCCAGGCCTGTGATCTGCCCATGAAGTTGGCCGGCCACCTGGAGTTGGGTGGGCCCCTAATGATACAGCATATCAATAGATATTCCACAGAGTCAACCCCCAACGATGCCTTGCCCGGCACAGCACAAATAGACTTCATGCACTCTTTGGGGTGTAAAGGTACTGAAGGGTTTGGTCAGAGCTTGCAAGCTCAGTCAGGGTGTTTGCACTCTTGGGACAAGGCTCGGCACCAGGCTGTGCACACAGAGTGCAGGCGCATGATTAGACAGCTGTAACTTCCAGGGTGGGAAGCCCAGGAAAAGAGGGGAGACGAGCTGAGGAGAGGGTAGCTGAAGCTGTTCTGAGCTGGGCTGCTTTGGAGGGGGCTGCTACCAGGATAGTTGCTTCCGAGACAGCGACGGGCAGAAGGATTGTTGCTGAGTGAGCTGCTACTGAGGGCTGAAGAGCCACCAGCTAATGAGTACCCAGGATTGCCTGGTATCCTTTACTAAAGGAGCATCACCACACCTCTTTTGAGTCGGAGCACTCCACAGTGGGCTACTTTGCTGTGGTCAGAGTGATTTTGTGGAGACCTGGCTGATTAAGTGTATATACCTGTTATAAGTTGCCTGAGTGTTAAAGTTGATAACATAATTGCTTTTGCTATATGCTAAGTATTTGCTTTATCTGCTGGTATAGATTATTATTGAGCTCATTGAATATATTTTGTTTGTTATTTATGGGATGTTACGTTTGTCAGTCTCTCAGTTGTTATTGTAAATCATAAATTATTGTAAATCATTATTTAGTGTGTGGTCTGGTGTGGGAAGGACCACAGGAGAGGACTCCAATGCGTGGTGGCTCCCACCCTGCAGATGGAGTAGGAGTAGACTGAGACCTAGTGGTACCCCAGGATCCCAAAAATTTGGATGTGGCTCCAGGTAACACCACTGCCAGGGTTACAGGGGTAATTCTCTTTCAAGTTATATCCAAAGATATCAGACCAAGGCAATGATGGGAAGATAACGAAAACTGCCCTGAAAGGGACAAGTGAAGATGCAACAAGGTGGAAGAAGCCTGTGCAACACAGGAGGAGATGGAAGGCTGTAGTTAAGGTGGCTATAGCCCCTCAAGGCATATAGGACCAAAGGTAGAGAGAAAAAGTGGACAACCAATACCACAGACACAGGAAGGATGCAAGAAAACCCCTCAGACAGTACAGATCACTTGAATACTCTCGAATGCTTCCTAAAGAAAAACAAAACAAAGCATGACAATCCACATGAAAGAGAAACACACAAAAAGCTAACCTGCTTTCCCCATCCCCAAATTCCCAGACCCTCACCAAGCCCCAGGGGCCAAATCGAAGCTCCTTTGGTCCACGTTGAATTGAATGCCCCCTACCCAATTAGAACCCAGTTAACATTATAAGTTAAATCCAGAATTCAGCATTACACTTGCCTAGTCTGATCTCCTACATACAACCTACACCCAAGGATTTCACCCAGAAATTTCTGAATCTAGCCTAATATTGTATAGGACTTCTAAGAAAATCCCTACAGCTTAAAAAGATCTGAACAACATATGAAATAGCCAGAGTTGTTAGATTTCCCTGATTGCTATTATACCCAATGCTAATACATTGGTATTTGCAAACAGCCACTTTAAAAAAATCTGAAGGAAATGATCTTTATGCAGTTCACTGCCATATGACTTGCAGTTTCATTCAGAACTTGAAGACTGATAAACAGTCTCGAGCTATAAATTTCAGATCTTCTGGTGAATATGGACCTTTATTCTCTCTTTCTCTTTTTTTTTTTACCCCTCTGCCTTTTCATGAATCCTTATACAAAAGTGAAACATTTGTTCAGTTCAGGATGGAGATTCTTCTCTCTGGAGGGGGAAATAATTTTATCAGTAAGACTCCCTGGTGATCAGGTAGACTTGGAACTGCTGTTAATCAGCCTTTTTGACATGGTAGCTTGAATAGCACTTCCCATGATGCTTTGTGTGTCTACCTTAATTCTTTCCTTTTGAACTCACCATGACTTATAAGTGTCTTTTTTTCCTTTTGTGTGTCTGAAGTTATCCCTCTATTAACTTTAATTGGAAAGGTACCTTTTGTTCCCTCAGAGTAGTCACACACTAACCACTGAACTCCCAAGGCTTAAATTCCTGGGGTAGCAAGAGTTCAGTTTTCTGATAACTCAAAAAAAAAATTCCTACTGATAGATCTGATAGCTTTATTATTGCTAATAAAATGAGTGAATGTTTATCCTAAGGGAAGAGGGTTGCATCAATTTCTATCAGCAAATACAGGTACTTGTGCTGTAAGTCACAGTGAGTTCAAAAGGGAAAAAAACTAAAGGCAGAAAAACAAAGCATCATGGAACAATGATCTGCAGTTTCCAGCCGTAGAAATTGTTTCCTACTATAAGTGAAAATCATTTGCAATACCTTTGGTACTAGGTTTTGTACTGTTAAACATAAACACCACACAGCAATTAGTTAAATAAGATACTTATTTTCTGAATCACAAGGGGGAGAAAAAGGATAAGGATTTGTTCTATATTTTGTTACCCATTGAAAGGATTTTTTCATACCTACATTAAAGGCTTTACAGGTGAAAAAAGTGTCAGCAATGGGCCTGAGCTGCAGAGTTTAAATCAAAACATAAATTTGATCTTTTCCAGAAATTTGGAGGGAGCATCTGACCTTAAGAACTCAGAAGATACTTTATTGCTTTTAGTGAAGCATTAAGCATTAGCCAGAGAAAGTGACCTGAAACTAATTCTCTAGTTCCTCTCGTATCAACTTCCAGGAACAGTATTGACTAAATGGTGCTATTTGTTCTAATATCTGAATTCTTGATTCACTGTTGTCTCCTACTGATGTAACAGCTAGTGGAGATATTATCTGATCTACTGCTTGAATTTGGCACTTGCCTCATGGGATGGTCTGCTTGTATTTCATTTCACTGTCCCTTCTCAGCCTCTTTAATACTTCACTTTCAGCATGTTTACACAAGTGTGCATTTGCTCTTTCATTATTCCAGTATCAGGAGAGTATAGCATTTCAGCATATGTAAGAAATGTGAAGACTGTCAGTAAGAACAGAAAAAAAAATCTCCAGATTGAGTGGAGCAATGGGGACATAGGTTAAAGTGGTGTGTGTGTGTGTGTGTGTGTGTGTGTGTGTGCGCGCGCGCGCGTGCACGCATGTGCACACATGAGAGAAAGGGAGAATGACATCACTGAGTCTGACACAGTATACTAATAGATGTAGCAGGAAGTGGCAAAATAATAAGTTTGGCTAGAAAAAAGAGCAATAGGGCTGAAAGGGAAAATATGTCTGAAATGTACATTTGAAGGGGAGCAAGAGGGGCTGCAGAAGCAGCTGTCTATACAAAAAATGAAACACGAAAAGAAACAAATATAGGAACAAGCAAATGTATTGACATTACCATCCATATCAAAAGGAATAGTATGAATTCTCAATATTTGATACAAGAAAGTTAGCACTGATACCAGACAAACATAGAGACTGAACATATATAAGGTGGGAAAATTATCAGCAGTCACCAAAGACATAGCAGGAAGCTGAAGGAAAGATAAAGGGGCACAATTAAGTTAGGGCTTATGACAGCTGGGATTGGATCAGGCAACACTATGTATATGCAAGAAGGAGGCAAAACATACTGCTACTGTAATATTTATTTGGAAAGGTAGAATTCCAGCACCATTCCAGCTGTCATGTCACAATAAGAATATTAGGAATTTCCATTAGGAATTATATATTTTTTAAATATTTTAGGTTAGCTTTAATCTATGACCTTTGCTGAGACTTTAAATAAGAGCTTGGACTGTTCACTCACACTTGCTATAAACTAGTGCAGGGGTCCCAAACTGTGGTATGTGTACCATGATGCAGACCCTACTACACACTTTTTAGTAGGTCCCCCCAACTCTATTACAGACCCTATACACACTTCTTAGTAGGTCTTCTGTAAAAAAAATCTAAGTTTGAAGAACTATTTAAGGCTGCTGAGTGTGAAACAGTTTCATTTAGGCCACTGAATGAGGTCAGATGGCTCTCTAGACATTTTGTTGTTAGTGCCTCAATGAAGAATTACAGTGTTGATGGACTACTGCACACAACAGTGGCTGAAGACAACGACGCAATTCACAAATACTGCTTGGACACACTGCAGAAACCAGAGTATCATGTTGCACTGGCCATACTAAATTATGTCATAGGTGAACTGGCTGAGTTGTGCAGAATGCTTCAATAAAGTTCACTAACAACAGTAGAAGCATTTCAGTTTGCCAAAGCTAGAATTGCCAAACTTTGTTCACAGTATCTTGGTGAGACTACATTTTTCTGAAGACATTCAAACCTTGCTGTCATCATTTGAATCACCTGTTGACACTAGATCAGTTATTCAATTCATTGAGCATACATGTGACCACATGGACAACAGATTTCCAGAAGGTGACTTGAAAGAATGATCAATTTTCAATAAGAACTCTTTTTCCTCTTCATCAAACAGGAATGATTTCTCTTTTGAGCATGAGGAGTTGAAAACATTGGCAACAAGATATAGCACCTTGCTAAATAAATCTGTAGAAACTTTTAAGAAGGACCTATGCAACAATATGCAGACTCTAAATTAACTGTTAATGAGAAGATGAAAATTGGGGCAAAAAAGTCCTTTGAAGACATGGTCACCTACATACTACAACAGGAACAAATTAGTGAACCGTCATTACTTGTTGACATCTGTGCCACTTTCCAAGCATCTAGTGCAGATTGTAAGAAAGGGTTTAGCCTCATGAAGGCAATAAAAACAAAGTCTAGAAATCGTTTAGAAGTTGATAATCTGGACAAGTTGATGCAAATTAAACTTCACTTAGCATCAGGAAAGTCTGTTAACCTGGACGCTGTATATTGTGTTTGGAAAACAGAAAAAGGTAGATGAGAGTCACTTTGGTAAATAAAGGTTAAAGTATCATCTTTGGTTGTTATACTGTGGGGCAGACCAAAGCGGCGTGCGCTGAAAGTGGGAGGTGGGACCAGTTCGGGAATGGACTGAAGCGGCGTGCTTACAGACCAAAGCAGTGTGCTCACAGACTGAAGCAGCATGCTCACGTTGCCCTGGGATAAACATGACATCTCCGGGGGGTACGTGGGAGAAATTGTGTAATGGTGGATTTAAATTTCCATAATAATAATAATTGGCATTTAAGTGGTTAAAATATAAACTGTATGCTGAGAGGGGTGCACAGGCAACTGGTAAATCTGAAAGAAAGTATGCAATAAAAAAAGGGTTGGGAACCTCTGCACTAGTTTAACTTACTGATTTCAATAGTGACTCCTGATCTACACTCATATGGATAAGAATATAATCTGATTCTTTGTGTTCAGTGTAAGGTCTCTTTTCTTATCTTCTATGAGTTACTAAGAGGGAAACAGTGCGTTTTGTATATACTGCCCTTCATCAGAGCTAAACTACTCTGTACTTAGATGCTTATTCAATACAAGTATATAGGTTCCTACATATAGAGTAGGTACAAGTGTTACATTCAAAATGGATGAATCACAGCTGATCTGTTTAAAATGCAAGGTGTTCAAGCATTAATGGCGCTTCAGATGGACTAACTGTGGTGGGTACAATGTCATCCTCATGGCACAAGGATTAACTCAGCTCTGAGTGAAGTTCAAGCAGATGATCAAATGCTTGTATAGTTTTTCAAGTAAGTGAAGCTGCCATGCTGACTTCCAGCATCCCAGACTGTACCTACCCCTTCCCCCCATCACCTCCCTCCATGGTCCCCAACCAGCCCTTGAGATTTCAATGCTGCCCTTGATGTAGGGCTGCAAGTGTGAGGCTTAATGTGCCATGCGGAGGAGGGGAGGGGAGGAGAGGAGGGTGATTCTGTCCCCACCCCCACCCCCACCGCACTTGAGACCTCTGAAGTGTCATGCCATGCCAGCTTGAAGTGTCACCCAGGGGAAAACCTCTGACCCCCACAGGGCTCAAGAGCTCCAAGCTCTGGCTGCAGTGGCAGAGCTCCCTGTGGAGTCCCAGCAGCATGGCAGGGAAAGCTCCCCCACCATGGACAGAGCCCCAGATGTGGCCACGATGGTGGGGATGCAACCTCAGCCACCTGCAGGCAAACCTCTCCTATCACAGCCAGAATCTCAGCTACCTCAGACAGGAGACCTACTCTGCTGACAGCTAAGAGAGAGGATGTTCTTAGGAAGGGGGGCATAGTCCCTTGACCACCCATTTCTAGGCAGACAAGGGGGCCTGCGAAGCACATTGGGATGTGTACACTGGGACCCCCTGTCTGGGTGCTTTTATCAGCACAGGCTGTCTGCAGACAGTTCTTTCCATCCAGTTCTTGTACAGCTTTCATTCAACTGGGTTTCAATCAGCTGAAACTAGGTTGATAAACTTCCAACTAGTTGATTTGAAAGCTTATATGTTCTCATAGGCATTGAGATGCCTTGTCCAAGGGGTGTTGTTCACCCTGCTAGGGTTAATTTCCTTGCAGAGGATTCCCTTGATTGCTACAGGACTACAGGGAAAACTCTTTTATTGCTTGTTCTTCACTACTGGCTTCCTTACTTCTAAATTCTTGTTTCTCTAGTGTCCCAGCTACAACAGGAAGGACAGGCGGTGCCCCTAGCCAGGCCATTCAAAAGCTTGGTAGTTAGGATACTCTGTCTTAGGAAAAGGTTAATATAGATTTGAACCCCTGAAGGTTGAGAAAGGCCTATAACCCTGGCCTCTGTGACAGTATGGTAATTACAAGGCTACCGTGTGAAAAGTTGGCACCACCAGATCATTTTTTACCCAAATTTACTGGGCCAAGATAGATCCTTGCTTCAAGTCAACGATGAGGTCACTCTGGAGACTTAAGCATCTCTAATCTGAATCACAGTAGATCACCAGTGGGAGTTAGCCACCTACTTCAGGGGTCAGTAACCTGCAGTCCATGAGCCAGATCCAGCCCATGGAACCACTGGAGGGCTTCAGCATTGCCTGCGAGACAGCAAGGAGAAGTGGACATGGCACTAGGACCAGACAGGTCCTAGCGCCAGCTCACCTTGGACCCAAGCTGGGTCAGTCTATCCTGCCACTGGAAAACCCCGCCTGAATACTGACCTGGGTGATCAAAGTGAGTAGCTTTTAGACTACTTGTAAAAGGTATCAAAAGTTGCAGTGATTTATTTATAGCATCAGATAGAAACACAGCAGTAAAGAGATAGAGAGGCATTTCTTATAATCAAACAATGCAATATTTTCTCGCAAGTCATATAAGAGGGCAGCAGATCACAAACGGCACTTACACATTACATGTTTTGTACTTTCTGACCTCATAAAGCACTCTATAGCAGTGGCATAAAATGGCTGATCATGCACAAAAAAAAAACCCTCCATAAATCAATTATTAGCTAAAGGCGCTGTAGAGCAGAACGCCTTAGGAAACTTCTGTTCAGGTTCCCTTGAAGGTTAATTTTTCACACGTGTGGGGCTGCCACAGAGAGGAGACAGTCTCCCTGCGCACCAGGGGAAGGAGCAGCACACAGCTGCTGGCTAGGCTTGCCATGGCCAGAGCTGCAGGAGGGGATGGAGTGGAACGGAGCCCCCTTGCCTCCCCTCTGGCCCCCAGCTACCCTGGCTGGGGTATTGAGGGGATCTGAGCCAGGCCTGTGAGGCAAGGGTGCTCTGTGCCACCCTGACCCCCCCCAGCTCTGGGAATGGCAGAGCCCAGCTGACAGCTGTATGCTGCCACTGTCAAGAGGCCCAAGCTGGAGGTTGGGGAAGAGAGAGCTGGAGGTTGGGGAAGAGAGAGCCCCCACCTCACAGGCCTGGCCTGGCTCCCCCAGTACCCCAGCCAGGCTTACTGGGTGGAGTCACAAGGTGGTGGAGGCTCCCTTCCTCCCACTCCCCACCCAGGCCTCTTGCCAGCAGCAGCATGCAGCTGCCAGCTGGGCTTTGCCATGGCCAAAGCTGGTGGGGGGCAGGGTGCCCCCCTCATCTCACTGGCACCGTCACCAGCTATCCCAGCTGGGGTGCTGGGGGTGCCAGGATGCGCACACAAGGTGAGGGGGCGTCTATTCCACTCCCCCCACCCCCAGCTCCGGCCACTGCAAAGCCCAGCCGGCAGCTGCGTGCTGTTGCTGTCAAGAGGCTTGGGCCAGGGTTGGGAGAAGGTAGCCCCCGCTTCCACCACTCCTGGCCCAAGCCTCTTGAGGGGAGCAGCACAAAGCTGCTGGCTCAGCTTTGCCCCAGAGAGAGCTGGAGGCAGGGTGAAGATGGGGAGAAGGGTGGTTTGGCAACTTCCTGGGAGGCTGGGAGCACTCCCACCTGCTCTCCAGTGCCAGTGGAGGCAGGCTTGAGCCCCTCTGACCCGACAAAATGTCTGTTGGGACATGGGGAGGATCTAGCTCATAGCACTTTATGTAAAGCATCATGAGTTAGAGAACCTCCCCTAAACATCTGTAGGCACCCAAAGAAATCACAGAGGACATCAGATCACTGCTATTAGAAAAGTCAGTTTTATCAGTGTATTTCCACTGCAGGTTACCACCTGCTACTCTTTTATATTCATATATAAGAGGACAGGAAGAGAGCCCTACAACAATCTTCAAGCTGCAAATCAAGGTACTGTGTGGTAAAATTTAGTAAATGCTAATGCACCCTGCAAAATCTGGATTATCCAGGAAAGGATTACATTAGCATTATGGCTGCAATACAGTGTCTGCTATGCTGTCACAGATGTTGAAATCAATTTGGCTCCATCCCCCTATCTGCCAAGTTCCTTCATTCTCAACTGAGGCAATGTAAAAAATGTGTGCTACATGCAACAGACATGTCACAATAAGAGAAACCAGGACTGGAAGGTCTTATCCCTCAACTCCCAAACTCGTTTCAGCTAAAAAAGAGCTACTTAGGCAAGAGCTGTACTAGCTCCCATATTCCCTCCAGGGGGTCCCAGAGGACAACAGGACAACATGAAGGGGAGACATGACTGAAATTATGTTCTTATCCTAGTGTGGACAGGACTTGAGTCTGCCTCCACAAAGAACCTTAGCAGCTATAAACTCGGAGGGTCAGATCTTCAGCTGGCATAAATCAACACAGCTCTACTGACATCACTTTACACTGATTTATACAAACAGGGGACTACCCCTCTTTCTGTAATATTTTCCAGTGTGTGCTTGCAGCACTGATGCGCTTTTCAAGGGCAGTTAAATAAAAAAAAAAATGAAACAATCATCACAGGTGTACAAAAAATATAGCTCTCTATGGGATATTCTAAAATGTTTGGTATGCTTGACTCATGGTCAGAACTTCCCGCTTCAGAAGGGTTTGATGACTGGGTGATTATAGACCTCTGAACCCCGAAACATGACATCTCAATCACATCTTCATTTCATTTTTAAGGGAATAAATATGTTTAATATCTTTATCGGTGAGTAGGAGCCAGTTATCTAAACAGGTTCATATTATGGAGCCTATAACCGTTAGATGATTATCATGTCTTATGAAAATCATACACAGCTTACTCTTGTAGCTGTATATTACAAGGGAAATGTAGAGAGAGACTGGTTCTCCTTAGATTGCTATCTATGAATTGATGCAGTATGAGCCAGAACTGCTTAAAAGGTTATAACTGATGTAATTTTTGCCATTACAGGTAATTTATGGCTCCTGTGTGTCTGACTTGTCAAATCTTCTTAGAGAGATCAAACAGGGTCTGTTTGTCATATGTGCTTATCTAACACTTGTTCCTCTGCAAGCTCCAAAATGTAATAGTTCTTCTTTTCTTAGGTGTCAATTTTCTCCTGTGAGTCTTGCCTCCTGGTCCTTGTACAGGCCCCTCTGACTAATTCAAACCCCAGAGGAGCCTCTGTAGCTAATTTGAGCAATTATTGCCTTTCTATTGTCACTTTACAGAGAGATAACATTCTTCTTCTTCAAGGGCTTTAGTCATCTCAAGATCTCTGACTCACATGAAAATTATGCAACCAAATGTTTGGAAGTTTTATTTGCATGGGAAGCTTTGTTGTCTTGTCTACTTTCCACAGGTCTCCACATTGCTCCAGATGGACATCTTACACTGGGAATAAAATGCAGGAGTGGGTATTTAAAATGCATTTTTGTGCCAAAATTCACTCACTTCTTCTGAGAGAGGAGAAAGAGTTGTTTAATTCCCACATGTTTTGTCCACCCATACTCAGGGCAGTTAATGAATGTAAGCACCTTGTGTTGTGAGTTGTAGTTCCTCCTCTGACATTGGCTACAATGAATGTGGTGTGTTTACATATAAGAGGCAAGGATTTTTTGGGGGGTGGTGAGGAGGGGTATCTTTTTATTGGACCCATTGCATAGCTGGAATAAAGTAGAAAAGCTTTTGAATGGAAGTTATTCTTCAGGAGGAGACCAATGCTGACCATCTCCTACATAGCAAGTGAAGATTTGGTAGCTCCTGTTTCCACATGTGAAGACTTCCCACTGACCTGAGGAAGCTTAAAGATGAGCAGAGGCAGGAACAGAACAGTGTTATGAAGAAACCCCACAGAGCTGCTGAAGGGAACGCAAGGCTGTCCATCTGGCCCCTTGTACAGCTGAATCATCCATCTTTCTCCCATGGAAATTATGTTACTGTAGCCTTGAGGGCACCCAAAATGGAAGGAAATGTTATTCGGACATTTGCCTGCTGTGGGAGAGGGGTTGTTTCCAAGATCTGTGCTGGCGACAGGTATCCTGGAGTTTTTGGAAATCTTAGCCCCTTGCAAGTCTATCCTCCTCAACATTGTTTAGGGGGTGTCAGCAGCCATGGCACCCTTGTACAAACCTCATCTCAGAACAGTTCCCCTGATCTCATTCATCCAGAGTGATGGGGAAAGGTAGTATTTTCCAGCATCATCACTCTGCTGTTGTTGGCACATCTAGCAATGTACTCCCCCTCCAAGGAAGGGGGAACTCCCCCACAAAGAAAGATGGACTTCCACAACGGACAGCCCCACCAAGGAAGAAAGTACGGTACTCTGTATTTTCAAAGTAGGGCTTTCAACTCCATCCTGTGGTCTCCACAACCAGCCATACTGTAGATGTCCCCTCACCACTCAACAAAAGGTCTGATTTAATTCATTAATTCCTAACACCCAAAACAAGTGTCCTTCTTTTACATAATGAAGCTCAAAAGTGAAGTAACAGGCCTGCGGATGAGATACAATGGTCTAATAGATTAGGGGTAAGAATTAAGAGACCTTGGCTGTAATCTTGATCCTGATAGCATCTTGCCTAGTAACTTTGAGCACACTGCATTGATACACTAGCCACCTTTGCATGGTAGGGGAAAACAGGAGTCATGGAACATGGCCCGTAGGTGAGGGATTGCCCAGTTACTGCACATCCCTCAAAGGTAAGCTCAGACACAGTACAGAGGATCAGGTTTGCTCCACTATACATATTACACTGCCTATATGCCTTTCATGTCAAACATACAAGTGACAAGGAGACCAGCACCATTCAGGCTTGCTCACATTTCAAGTTTATAGGCATTTTGCTGTCAAAAGCCTGTGCTTTGCCCAACTGATAAAGTATGATCATCTGTGTAGAAACACACCACACACCTCTTAAACAAGACCTTTACAGAAGGCCTGTTCTATCTGCATTACATTAGGTTTTATCTTTCCATTTAGTTCAGTACAACCAAAATTGGTTTGAGTATAACACGAACCTTAGTGATAAAAAAAAATGGAATTGAGGTGAAATTCACCTGGATGAGATCCAAGGCACAAAAGTAAGTCAATCGAGTCAGGTTTCTCTGTTGACACAGCAAGTATAGGGGTGCTGGAGGAGGGCTCATCCTACAGATACAAAGAGACAATACAGTGAGACTGAAGTTGCATGTTACACTTCAACCACACTAAATCAGTTAAGAGGTGTTCAAGTTAGAATGTGCTGTGAGCAGTCAGACATTAAGGGTTAATATCTTGTCTTGCCTGCATAGCTCTGACTTGCCATTAGAGCATGGTAAGCAGGAGTGTGGCCAGAAGCTAGGACAGCTGGACTCTATCGCTGCTCTGGGTGTGTGTATGGGATGCTGGAAGACTGAAAATTGCTGACTTTATCTCCATGGAGCAGACTAAAGTTGTCCTAACCCAAGCTAGGTAGCACCTAGGTAGCACCTCACCTGAAGTGGCATAACTTTGACATACTCAGAGGGCACTTAGTATAACTTAACAAGCTCCTTAGGGTGAGGATGCTCACGTTTTAAATGACCTTAGGATGGTCTAAGTGCAATGTGGAACTTCACCCTGAGTAAACAGGGTTGATGGCCCAAGCCACAGAGATTAAGACTGAACCCTGGGTCTGAACATACCAAAGCTTCAAGTACTGATTTGGCTTCTTACGACTGGATGCATTTGTGAAATCTCGCTCTTGGATTCAGAAGCATCTCCAAAGCTTGGGGCACTCAGATCAGGGATCTTAGTTCAGGGCCATATCTAGAAATGTTTTTAATGCAAAGCAGAAATAGAAGTCAAATAAAGAAACCAATGAGCTATTTATATCAATTACCTAAGACTAGTAATTGCAATAGGATCTTAGCAGTAAAAAAAAAAATCACTAGCAGTTAACTCCTAGGTAAGGACACTAAAAATCTATATTTTTCCAGAAGTTTCTAAGTAATCTGAAGGATGTTTTTAAAAGACAAACATATAGAAATTAATGTAAACACATGGAAGTAATATACCAAATTATTTGCTTCTTCACTGAATAGTTTTAATAGGTTAATTTCATCACGCTAAAAAATCCCAGACATGGAAGTATATCATCAATCTCACTAAGGATCTGCCGGTTTTTCTGGTATTTTCCTCTTCATTTGCTTTTTGGAGACCTATGCTGCCCAATGTTAGTCTACAGCTCACCAGAAAATAGGTGACATTAGGGAACTCAAAAGAATACTGAAGGAGAAGAACATTTAATCATTCTTCTCAGAAGGCCTTTCTGTCCTTCAAGCAAAGACAGACAGGAGAGGAACCACAACATAATTAAGTGGTGTAAACTAGAGGGTTTTGGTTTCATGTCACAGCACTCCATTTTCCATGGGGAGAAAAAGTAGTAAGATTTGGATGCCCTACATCTCAGAAGAAGTGGGGTCAATATTCTTTGGGAGTGGCTGGCTAGAGTAGTTGGGTAGCCATAAAACAAATAGCAAAAGAGGGTCAAAAGAGGAAGCAAACAAGTGCTCTTCTAGCACAAGATCAAGACTTTGAAAAAAAATCAAGACAGCAAAGGAGATGAAGAGAAAAATTATTTAATTGCTTATATAGCAATGTTAAAAACCTAAATAATAAACAAGAGGAAATGCAATTACTCATTTATGAACATAAATTCACTCTAGCTGGTATCAGAGGAAACTGGTAAAAAGATCTGCATGACGAAAATGTTGAAACCAGTAATTACAGCTTATTTAGGAATGATCCAGTACTCTGGTTCATATGGGAATTAGATCACGGAAAGGTTCTGGACAGTGTTACACAGTGGCCGGAAGAGGTTATTGTAATCCTATCATCTATTGCTATATTGATAAAATGGACTACCCTTTGCATCCATATCTCTTGCAACTTTTTTCCAACGTTATTTCACATAAATCCAATTACTGGAAAATGCACAATATATGCATATCATACTCCTACTGATGTAAAGTGAAATAGTTGACAATGTTGACTCTGTCATCATTAAGCATCTTCAGCAATATAGTGAGAAGCCCTTTATAGACAAGCATGAAGAAAAGGCCCTCTTTTCAGAGAAGTTTACAATCTACTTTCCCCAATAATACTTTGAGAATTAAATGCTATATGATAGTTATTATGGCATTATGGAAGCAGCCCATCTGTTTAGCTAATCATAACTGAATGCATTTTCTCTAAAGACATTATTTTGTCAAGTTTTCTGGGTAAAAAAAAATAATCTTTTATAAAATAAATGTGTTTCTAAAACCTGGATGAATTAGTGCATCATACGACAGTCAGAGGCTTTAGTCTGAATGTTTAATTGCTTATACTTTTGACCTGGAGGGTTATTATAATTAGTAAGTCTACATTATTACATTAATGTGTGCTGCTTAAATAAGAGTTTGTTGGTAAAACAAGCAAAGCAGTCTCACTGGAGACTTCAAACATGTCTCAGATCTGCAGTCTTGCAGAGTTCCCAATGTTAACTCATTATCTGGGGGAGGTGAAGATGTCAGACAATGGGGAAGAGAGTTAAAAAAAATGACAGTAGTGAATGCAAGTGGCAAGGAGGGGAATATGTAATTAGGAAGGAGGAAGCAGGAGTGGAAAGTTTCTGGGAAAGTTTGTCCTGACCTAGGAAAACCTGATAGTATCTTTGGCAGAAACTTCCACAGAGCTTTCCTTCATTCTCCTTCAGCCTATGCTGAGACATTATCACAAGTGGTCGTGAGGAAGTTTCACAGTTTCATAGATGTTAGGGTTGAAAGGGACCTATTAGATCATCAAATCCAACCCTCTGCCCTGGGCAGGATTGTGTGCTGGGGTCAGATGACCCCCGCCAGGTATCTGTCCAATCTCCTTTCAAGCACCTCCAAGGAAGGGGACAGCACCACCTTTCTTGGAAACCTAATTCCATGTTTTGGCAACCCTCACTGTAAAGAATTGTTTCCTGATGTCCAATCTGAATTTGCTCTCTTCCAGTTTGTGGCCATTATTTCTAGTTACCCCAACAGGTGCCCTGGTAAACATTGTATCACCTATTTCTCCCTGGCCCCAGCTGATGAGTTTGTAGGTGGCCACAAGATCACCTCTCAGCCTCCTCTTGCGGAGGCTGAAGACGTTCAGGTGTCCCAGTCAGTCCACATAGGGTTTTTTCTGTAGGCCTTTAACCAGACAAGTGGCCCTTCTCTGAACCCGCTCCAGGCCATCCACATCTCTCTTGAAGTGCAGCACCCAAAACTGGATGCAGTACTCCAGCTGCGGCCTGACCAATGCTGCATAGAGGGGAAGTATCACCTCCCTGGACCTGTTTGTGATGCACCTACTTATGCAAGGAAGGATGAGGTTAGCTTTACTTATTCCCTCATCACACTGGTGACTCATGTTCATTTTGGAGTTGACTATGATGCCGAGATCCCTTTCCACAGTTGTTCTACTTAGAGCTATAGGAGTGCTGGTGATTCTTCCTCCCCAGGTGCAACACGTGACACTTATCCTTGTTAAACTGCACCCTATTCTGTTTGGCCCATTTCCCCAGCCTGTCCAAATCAGCCTGGATTCCCTGCCATCTAATGTGTGTACCTCCCCTCACAGTTTGGTGTCATCAGAAAACTTGGACAGGGTGCTTTCTACTTCCTCGTCCAAGTCACTAATGAAAAAATTGAATAGTACCGGTCCCAGGACAGAGCCTTGGGGGACTCTGCTACCCACATTTCTTCAGGTAGAAACTGACCCATCCATTACCACTCTCTGGGTGCATCCCATAAGCCAGTTTTCTACCCACCAGACTGTGTAATAATCTACATTGCAACTGTTTAGTTTATTTATAAGAATTGGGTAGGTCACTGTGTCAAAGGCCTTTTTAAAATCTAAGTAAATAACATCTACCTCTGTTCCTTCATTCAAGCATTTTGTGACCTGGTCATGAAAAGAAACCAGGTTAGTCAGGCAGGATCTGCCTGCTATGAACCCATGCTGATTGCCCCTTAGCATCATTTTACCCACTGGTCCCCCACAAATGTGATCCTTAACAATTTTCTCAAAGATCTTGCCAAGCATAGAGGTGAGACTGACTGGCCTATAGTTACCCGGTTCCTGCTTCCTCCTCTTCTTGAAAATAGGGACTGCGTTGGCCTTTTCCAATCCTCCAGGACCTGTCCTGAGCGCTACGAGTGCTCAAAGAGTTGTGCCAGCAGCTCTGCTAAGACTCCAGCTAATTCCCTAAGTACCCTAGGATGAAGATCATCAGCACCTGTTGACTTAAATACATTCAACCCATCCAGGTGCCCCTTTACTAGGTCAGCATGAACAGTTTCATAGATTTCATAGACATCAGGGCTGGAAGGGACCTCGGGAGATCATCGAGTCCAGCCCCCTGCCCAAAGGGCAGGAAGTCAGC
>NW_017728886.1:91637678-91685013 GCF_001723895.1 Crocodylus porosus
CTCAAGGTGTTCCTTCACGAGGTCAGCATTTATGGAGGGTAGGGGATCCCCATCACCCGGATCTCCCTGTCCCATAGCAGGCATGGGCATCCCAGTTGGTGGGTTGGTATCTATACTGGGCTTGCCTAAGGTCCCAATGGGATGCATATTTGTATTTGTATCCAGGAACACGGATGCAAAGAGATCATTTAGAAGCTCCGCTTTGGCCATCCTATCTATTATCAGTTGCCCTAGTTCATCCTGAAGGGGCCCTAAGTTACCCTGCACCTTCTTTTTGCTTCCTATGTACTTAAAGAATGACTGTTATCCTTAACTTTTGCTGCCAGCCTAAGCTCCATTGCCACTTTGACTCTCCTCACTGTTTCCCTGCAAGCTCAAGCCAAGCAGGTATACTCCTCCCTGGTGGCAGCCCCCTGCTTCCACAGCCTGTAGGCCTCTTTTTTTCCCTCCAGGCTCTCCAGGATTTCCCTGCTCAACCAAGAAGGTTTCTTTGCTTTTTTACCCCCTTTTATGCCCCTTTTTAAGTTAAAAGAAACAAGTGGCCAGGCCACAAAACCTGCAGAGAGAAAGGGTCACTACTTCACTCATTTGGCTAATAATGAACTACAACTTCTGCTTTTTCTATTTCTATGTGTTTGTTTTGCTGCTTCATTCTCCCATTCTTCCCCATTCTATTTCGTTTACCCCCTGTTATGCCCTGACTGTCAGAGACTGCATTATGAGCCCTCCAGGGCGGGTGGTTCTTAGCCAACTTCATAGACTCTAGCACAAAGAGAGTCTGATTATTGATCAGCTTTCCTGGATGCTACCATAAGACAAACAAAGAATAAGTTCTTAACTATAAGAATCTGAAAGAACGTTTCACAGTTACACGTATTTGAAGTTTCAGTAAATCCCAGAAAACATTCATAAGGAAGAACATAATTCTCACAGTTAATATACTGAAAAGAAACTTAAAGAAATCCTCAAAATCCTTATAGATTGGATATTATCTTTTAACATCACGAGCCAAATTCTGCTATTATACTCATGTAGCCGGGAAGGAATTTGGCAGGAATTGCACACAGGGAGCTAAAGGTGGAATTTAAATTGATTTTTATAGCTCTCAGACCATAAATCCCATAATTTAGTCTCAAAATTGCATGCATTTCACACAAATCTGTGGTCCCCTCACATCCATTGGGCTTTCTATACAACCAATAAGGAACTGTGAAACCATCGGTGACCATCACAGCAGCTTGTGACATTTGAGTATTTATTTATTTGTTTGCTTGTTTTATATCCCTCCGTTTGGGGCTTTTATCATGTGTTACATTCCATATTTAGACTTCTGACAAATTAAGCTTCATGACTGATTGCGGGTGACATTCTCCCACAGCAAGCCACCGGTAAGAAACAGCGCACGTGTGAAAGAGTCACTGAGAAGCTGACCCAGAAATATGCCTAAGTGACACCGAGCCCTTGTGTGAAACCTAACACAAAACTCAAGTGTGTGAGAGAGAGCGAGGGAGGGATTTGATGCAGACAACACAGCTGACCCCTTCCATTCCCATTTATGCCACATTACAGAAATGCTCCTACCATTGCAGAAGAACATCTGGACTTCTGGGGCTTCTCTGGAGATGAACATCACAAAAGAAACTAAGAGCGGCTACTTGGTTCTCCACCTTTTGGGAATCACAGGAAGAGGGCTCATGACCGCAGCTCATTTATAGTCTCATACAGCATCACCTGGTGGCAGAAATGTATCATTCATTACAGTCTCTTGACAAGTTGAAATGGCAGCTACTATTTCTAAGATTGTTTGTTTCTCTATTTCTTTATTTTTTCCTTATGTTTTCTTTTCTGATTTTTATTTTTAACTCTCTCTGGACAGATGGGGTTGGAATCCCCTTGCAGGGTGTCAGGCAGAAAATGGCAAAGAGGGCATATTGATTTAATATTTCTTCTTTGTAATTTATTCATAACAATATTTGTTTGTAAACAAAAGTTATTTATAAAGGCATGGAAAGGAAAAAGGACTGATGCACTGAAGTCAAATGGGGGTGGAGCAGGAGGCCCATAATACTGGCCTCAGCAAATCAGTTCAGGACCGGTTTCTTCAGGACTGATGGACAAATTCATCAGCAGTCTAAGGTCTATTACTTTTCTAGGTAAAATGTTGGAGGTTTTAATAGTGTAATTTTTACTTTAGCACAAGTGTGGTGGTAGGTCATATTTCATCAAATAGAGCTTTAAATAAAAAAAAACACCATAGATTTCTTTTAAACAGTCTTTTGACTGATGTCTATCCTTTCTTCTCATATAGAACTAATAATATGAGCCTGTCTGCAAACCAGGAGCATGACTAACCACAAGCATTTGAGAATCAGAAGTTAGACCTGAATATATATTAATATTGGCTTAAAAATCATGGGAATTTACAATGTAAGAGTGTTGTTTTATACTTTTTTTAATTTAGATTCTGATTTTTTTAACCTTGAGGTCTTGCATTTCTAGCTTTATTCTGCAACCATAAAGGCAACATAATTCTTTGTGGAGAAGGAAAGATAGATGATGAAAGCTTGTTCTGGCTCTGGAAGCCAGGTACCATAGTGCTATATTAGATCAAAATATTTGTTACCAGGTTTGTACACATGCTATTACAAAGGCCCTTGAATTACTAACTGTGAGTAGTTCTACTGCAGTAAAGGAAACCACCCACACTTCAGACAATTAAGCAGGTGAGTAAATCATAGGATCATAACCCTCAGCAGAGAGAGTGTAGGCTCCCACTGAAGTAGATGGAAATGTTGCTGTTGAGGTCAGGATTTCACCTGATGTCTTTCCTTCCTATGCTCTATGAAGTCGTACCCTAATGCACCTCAGCTTCCAGTTAAATACCATAAATAAATCACCATATTAACAACTTAAAGACTCAAATTAAAGCACTTTTGAAAATAAACAGTGCGAGCTCAAAACACACAATTTATAATAGCTTCTAAGTATATAAGCATTATAGATATTATTAACAAAATAAGCATTACCATAGTGGTTTAGGGCATTACTTTAAAATATGGTAACATTTTTGTAAGGATAGTTGCCAGCAGCATCACAAGAACTATAATATATGATGTTTTGATTTCAAGATTAATATTGAAGTATAGTGACAATATACACTGTAAAAGTCTACCCTAAAGACCTGTGAATTCAAAGAAAACACTCCTGTTGATTTCAATGGGATTTTGATCATGTCCTGTATATGTGTGTGGTGGGGGGGGGTTATGGATGAGAATGATTTTTGCTCTATAACAACTAGTTTGGATAAAAAATGAGGAACCTGCTAAAACTAGCATCCAAGGAGTTCTCCTTCAATTCAAGTAGCAGAAGCCTGTCATTTTGCCACAGGATGTCATGGACCATCTGCAGTACCCAACGCACTCCACAAACATCAAGTGATTTTACCTTTGCAACACCCATTTAAGATAGGCATGGATTGTAATCTGTATTCCATAGTTTAAATGAATGAAGCACAGAAAGGTAAGGTCTCACTGAAGGTAAATTCCCACTGGCATCAATGGTGTAATCCAGCCCCACCTGATCATGTAGAAACAGTGCAGCAAAGCCAAAAATGGAACTTGTGTCTCATAACTCTCAATCTTGTACCCTCAGAACAAAATGAAAACAAAGTCAAGCCCAAACTACTTAGATTAGGCCCTGGAGGGCTCTGGGTGTTTACCACGATTAAGTAGGTCATGTCTCTATGGAGTCTCTATTAATTCTATTAATATCATTTAGTGCTCTTCCACATTTCATGGGATCTGATTTAACTTCTGTTAAGTAACAGATAAATTACTAGTGTCTATATTATCAGCACTTTATTAAGAGCAGGAACCCAGCTCAATGCCACTGAAATGTTATAACATCCCTATCTCATCAGCAATCAGACTGAGGTCTAGAGAATGAAATTTATCAAATTCCATTCTACAGTGTATCTATAAAGATGATAAACAGGATTCAAATTCATTTCACCAATAAGGTTGTTCATATATGCTTGATGTCCTTTTTCCTTAAAATGGTTAGACAAATTGCATAGTTTCCCTACAATGAAATTCAGTCCTGAACTTCATACAATAAACCCTGATAATAAAAATCAATGTTTTGACAAAACACATTTAGCCTGAAGAGGAAGTGTAATGTGTAATAAAATACACTTAAGTACTTTATAATTTATCCTGAGAGCAAAAAGCATTCGATCAAGTGTCATTCATCAGTCCATAGAACACAATAAGTTGAATATATAATCTATGTTCCTTTTTTAAAAAGTCCACAATGAGACAGCACACAGCAAAACACTCAAAATTTAGAAAATACTAGAGTTAAGGCTATGACTATAACTCCATCCCCTTTTGCATATATAGTATGCTACAAAAAATATCTGCAGGAACACAGACTGCCTCCCAATATTACATTTTAAAATTTTTACTACAATCTGACATAAGCATTTCACCAGTACAGTTGTTCATATGTATTTGATGCACTACCTTTTGTTATGTGGTGCAGCAAACATAGATATATTGTAAACAATGGCAAGGTTTTTGCACACCTGAATTATTCAGCATGATCTTACAATTTCCATAGTAAATGAGGCAGGGATCCCATGGTGGGAGTTAAAGACAGCTGGAAAATTTCGCAGCCTGGAGTGATTTGACACCAGTTGGAAGACCTGGCCAAGGTAAAGGGTAATCAGTGCCTGCTTCTGCTGAAATTAAGTCTCGTGGATATCGATGGTGTATTACTCAACCTGTACAAAGCATAGGAATGCATCCCAATCCTGCTCCTCAAGACACTTACACCCAGACCCACAAAGCTTTCTAAACAAATAACTCCTACTCTTACTGCACCTAATACTTATCGACTTAAATAGGCATTAGGTTGCTAAATAGGAGTGAGGTACTTAAGTTGCTAAATGCATTTGTGGATCTGGCCTTTAGATATCCCAATGGCATGCATACTATATAAGTTTAGATAAAGAGATGACAGTGGGAATTCTGCCATTGACTAAAAAAGAAGCCAGTTGAAATGAGGCCAAATGGGAGTGTTAATCAGCTCACAAGATAAGACTCTTGGTGAATGAAACTTATATTTGGCCTATTAAAACTTGTCTCACTTAATAACACATCGTATTGCTGTTCCAGTTATTGCATTCTCTTGGCCAGAAGAGCCTGGCTTGAAACCCTGCTAAGCAGTTATCTGCATACGGAAAAGCATTCTTGAAGCCCAAGAGCCCAATCCTCCTGCCATTACTCTCCTGAATAGTTTTCACTGAGTCAGTATGACTGCTCACATGAGTAAGGACAGTCGAATCAGGCTGTATAGGTGTAACATGGAGAAGTCAAGGTGTCTTAATAAAACATTTCACACTCGAAGTGTAATTGTTCTGCAATTCATGAGCATTCACTGAAAAGCAGAATCCTAGGCTGACACTAGCTAAGTTTTATGTTCAGAGAAGGTTAATGTATTTTACATACACAGTAGAACTGTTTGCAATATGAGCAAAAATCAGCCCTGGTATAAGCAGGTGCAGTTCCTATTGATCTCAATAGGAGATGCACTCATTTACACCAAGGCTGGTTTTGGCCCTGGATCTGTTTAGTGCTAGAATGAACAATACTACAAGACAGGGCACTGGAACAGTATGTGTTGAAAGCGTTTGCATGTGAATATTAAAAAAGGCTGTTTCTACAATAGCAACTATTTTGGGCTGGAGAACACAACATGTGCCAATCAGAGTTGCATAATGCTTTGCATATCTCAGGGTTCTTTACTTTGAATAGTTCTATACTGAATGGTTTCTTAATCTCTCCAATACAGTTACTGTATAGATCCTCTATCTCAAAGAACGATGTAGCGTCTTTCTCAATAGATGGTCCCTGTATTCATTCCTGAAAGCAGAAGCCAGCCAGTGGGAAAGACTAAGGCAGATTTGGCTTCAAGAGCCCAAGGGCTTGTGCTATTTTGGTACAAGAGTTTGAAAAGATAACTCACATTTTTTTACACATTTGTTTTTCATTGGTTTGAAACAGTTTTGTAGCCTAATGAAAGACCCACAGTTTTATACAAGGAAGCTCACTGATTGTCCATGGGCAGTAGGAGCCTTTTTCATTTATTACTGGGTTATTTTAAGGACATTACTGCAGTGATCCTATATGCTCTGTTATCGTATTGATTTGATTTAGGATCTTTTTTTTTTGTTTTAATTAGGCTGCCTTTTATTAAAATGCCAGATGTGTCTGTGAAAACATTGGGTCCATCACCTTGGTTATAATTTGCCTCCAGTTTGGAATGGAAAGCTTCATAAGTAAACCAGGACATTGTCTGTTCGTTACTGCAGGGCTCTCATATACAATGTGAAAACTAGGTTGATGGCGTTGGGGTCCCCAGTCAAGCTTTCTATCCAGCAGTGGGAAGGTATCTAACTTGCCAACCCACTCTTGTCTTCCAGCAGGAAGTAATTTGCCAATCTGATCTCACCCTACAGCTCTTGGACCTAAGAGAAAGGCAAATTGCCTGTGTAATATCATGTTTTGGTAGAGGAACAAAAAGGGAGGTAAATATCCATGAGTTCCTTCCCCCAGTAGACCTCAACTAGGAAGGCTAGCCATGATTTACCTAATTAGTAACAACCTCTGCTTCCCTGAAAATATATCATGAGGGCTTTTTCCCAGTAGAGTAATCACAACACATAGCTCAGCAATAAGAAACACACATGCATTTTAACACAACGAAATATACACAGAACATATTGTAAATATTCTTATTTTAGTGGCTTCATTTATTGCCTTTTCTGCATGAACAAGAGTCTACTATATACATTTAATATTGGAAGCTAATATTAACCACTACTCATATAAGTAAGGTACAGGATTCTGAATAAGTCAATGGAAAATATATTGAAAACTTAATTTCCTAAGGCCTAATTTAAAACTTTTTGGCTCATTCCTTCTTTTTTAATTGGATTTTTCCATATAATACATACTGTATCAATAAATTTCACTTTACAATCATGCCTAGAGTGGTTATTCAGTGCCAGTCTACTTCCATTCAAATAGACACCAAGGGAGAAATCAAAGATCGAGGAGGCAGACCAGGTAACTAAGTTAAGGATCCTGGAAAGGTAGGGTATCCTTCTCTCAATCCAACTTGAAGAACAGCGGTTGTTCCAGGGTCAATAGCTACAGAAGTGAGGGAAAACTGATCAATGGATCTACTGGATGTGCCTTTGCTTCACTCTGGTTCATGTGGAGGATACAGATTCACCTGGCTGCCTGCTGAAAATCTGTCCTTGAAGGCACCATGTAATGGTATGGCTTGTGTAGCCTCTAGTGCTCTCAGCAGCACAAAAAGGCAGGCAAAAAGGATTCACCTTATGTACAAAATCATGCCTGTAAGAGACTGAGTTACTGGACTTGGGTCTTGGGGAGTACAACAATCAAGTGGGAGAATTCTGCGAGGTCTGTATCCCTAAGAGCCCTAGAGCCACATTTTTGTGCATGTATGTGTGCATGTACACACACACGCATATATAGATGTGTATGTATGTGTGTGTGTGTGTGTGTACATGCACATGTGTGTACACACATACAAAAGTATGTGGCGATATATAGTTATTAAATAGTCCCAAAGGGATTTTTTCCTTCCTGATTGGGGGGGGGAGAGTAGCTTGTATTTGTTGTTTCTGTTGATATTATTGCATCATACATTCACTCTTGTTTACTCTGGTTTGGGGAGTTTCTTTGCTTGTTTTTACTGAAGGATGCTTTAGATGACAGAAATAAAGTGGCTGGATTAAGAATAGATTAAATGCACAATCCACATCGGATCCCTCCATCTAGCATTTCTGGCAAGACTGGAAAATATCACGCTTGACAGTTCTGAAGTAAAAGACAAAAATAAAGTCAAATAAAAAAATACATACAATCCCCTCCTCCCTGCACATGCACACACAGAAAAGTAACTGTTACTTGTCTATTATGCATCAGAAAGATGGTGGGGGAGGGCACAAACCTCCTCTTTTACTTCTGAACATCATCTTTAAAGTTATAGATGACTGATAGACCCTAGTGCAGTGTTTCTCAACCTTTTTAACTTCAGAGCGCCCCTTTATAAGTTATTTTAGCTTGGCATGATCCCAGTTGAGAGCTACTGTACTGCCTTGGCTTATCTTGATAACTCTCAGCTGTCATTCCTGCTGCAGCCAAGTGAACTCATAGGAAGCCAGACTGGGAAGGGTTTGGGCAGGAGAGGGGGTCTAACTAATGACTTCCATGCCCTGGGCAAAACTCCAGTGCACTATGGGACTTGGAAAGGGGAAAGGATACATAGGGGCAAGGGAAGAAGGAAGATGGTCTTACCTGCTGCAGGTGTCCCAACACCCAGTTCCTGCAGCAGGGTAATGCAGGGCTGTATTTACCCAGCTCCTTTGACCAGGTGATGCAGGCTGCTCCAGCCCTGCTTCCTCCAGCTGGGTAACAAACGGCTATTTCTGCCATGGCAAAGACTGGTGCCACCTCTAAGCTGGTGCCCGGGCTGATTCCCCTCTTTTCCTCCCTAGTTACATAATTGGACAGGAGTGCATGCTCCTGCTTGCATTAGGGTTATTTGATACACTTAAATTAGGCAGAAACACCCACTCTTGCCATGGCCCTTCCTTTAAGGCCAGGGACACTTCCACCTGCCCTACATGCTTCTGTTTCTGAGAGAAATACACGAGGTCAGGACAGGAAGGGCTGCAGTGCTCTGCACAAGACATGGGAAACTTTCACCCCATTGCACCCTCACCACAGCACCCTAGCTGAGAGCCACTCTCCCAATATTATGTCAATGGATACTAACTGAGGACCTGCAATATAGTTCTAATTAGACAGTAGGCTCTGCTAGATAGATAAATGAGGCAGTATTGTACTGGAATGGCTAAACAGTGAGTATAGTACACATGAAAAATAGCATACTGCATACCTGCAGCAAAATAACCTTTTCATTCTGATACAAATTGGTCCTTCCAGCTAGGAGCTGAAACTTTTCATGTGCGTATGAGGGACATTCGTGATAAACATCATCTGTTATAATGAAGGGCCTGTTTCTTTTCCTATTGAAGACAATAGCAAAAACTTGCACTGACTTCAGTGGGAGCCCTAAGTTTGTTTGCCGCTTGAAAAATGAAAAGCGCTGCCCCGAGTCAAACGTACAGCTTGGTGAATGATGGAATGAGCCACTCTCAGTATGGTACAAGCCAATGTTTTGCTTTTGAGGATAATGGAAATAGCTGCTTTTATGCACACCAGGTTCAACATCTGATATACACAGCAACTAGGTTCCTCATCTGATATGCACAGCAACAAATTAAAAGCACTCATGTGCTTCTCGGATATTGAATGATACCGTTTAAAGCTAGACACTGTGAGCTGCTAGTCTTCAAAGAATAGGCAGACAGGCTTGAAATTCCAGTGAATGATTTATAAATGGGTGGAAAAGAAAGTGGAAACTTCTGTGAATGTTGGTAAGGATCCAGTGTAGTGTCTTATTTTGATAGAGGGCTCCCTCTTCTGGATTTTGATTGAAATTAATTTATGGAGTCAAAACTTGGGCTGAGCCAGTGACTATACGTTTCAAACGTAAATTGTTACTAGACTGCAGGATGTATTTTTAAAAGTACTTATGTGACTCAAGAGCCTAAATCTCACAGGCCTAAGTTATTTTGGATCCTTTGGCAACTCATTCTTAGTGGGTAAATATTAGACAGATGCATAATTTTAAATGTTCCATTCTATAAACTAAGCCAGGAGTCTTCTATCTGATCTTCCAAAACAACACGTGACACGTCGAGTGTTTTTAGTTCCTTGTAAGTAGAATAAGTTGAATAGAAAAAACTGATTATAAGAGGCAGGTAATATAATAAAAAAAAAGTGTTTGTCTTGTATCTATTGGAAAAATGCAGGACAATGGGAACTCTCCATTCACATACAAAATGTTTCTTTCTTTCTCCCTGGTTATCAATAAAGATTTCATAGATTTTAGGGTCAGAAGGGACCTATTAGATCATGGAGTCCCCACCCTGGGCAGGAAAGAAAGTTGGTGTCAGATGACCCCAGCCAGGTGTTTGTCCAATCTCCTCTAAAATACTTCCCAGGTAGGGGAAAGCACCACCTCCCTAGGAAGCATACTACGTAATTTTGGCAACCCTCACTGTAAAGATTTTTTTCCTGATGTCCAGTCGAAATTGAGTTTGTGGCCATTGTTTCTAGTTACCCTGACAGGCGCCCAATCAGAGCACAGCAGTGATATTTACTACTACATATTATTAAGACTGTCAGAATACAACTTTTCTTAAATGCTACTCCTATTAAATTTCATATTTCTCCTATTGAATGCACTCCCACTGAATTAACTCCCACTGTCTTCACATGGAGCAGGAACAGAATCTATGACAAAAAATGTATACCAGTTTACAACTAAATAATAGCAACAGGCTTGTCAAATACCTGAATAAAATCGTCTTTATGTTTCAGCTTACTTATCTTGTTTAACTGTTTATTAAATCAGGATCTGGTGCTTCACCATTGAAATTGTGCCATTGGTTTTAACAGGAGCGGGAATGGGTATAAGAATTAGCAAAACTTAAGGGATGTCAGTGGATCTTCCAGTCATTACAGTGAATTACAGGTTTCCTCACTTTATGCTGTACATGCGTTCCTGGAAAACAGCGCATAACTCAAATTTGCATAAAGGGAGCCCACTTGACAATGTAACAAACAGGGATATGTTCCGAGACCTCAGCTGTACTGACCCCCAGCCCATTTCTACACTTTTACAAGACAAATTGAGAACTCAGCAAAGGCAGGCAGTACACACAAGCACAGGTGAATGTTACCGTAATGGGGTTGGCAACTATGCGGTGGCTGAAGTCCCTACCATAGCTCCTCTCTCAGCACCACCGTCACCTGCCCTGGCCACAGCCTGGCTGAGCCCATTGCCAGGAAGAGCCCAGTGCCACTCCAGCCCCAGCCCACAGTGGTAGCCTGCCCTCACCCTGTAACAGACCTGGGGGCACACATCCCCATGCCCAGGGTGCATGCAGCAGTGGGAGCCACTGCCTCCCCTGCCCATACCTCCCAGGAGAGCCACTTGCAGCTCCGTGCCATGCTACACCCCATCCTGGCTGGGCAGCATCTGCCCCTGCCCCAGCCCCAGCCCCACTCCATCCCTCACCTCAGGGGTCTCAATCTGCCCCCGCCCCCATGCTCCTTCTCTGCCCCCACCCCTTTCCCCACAACAGACTTATCAGCCGGTCGCTGGTCTCTATGCTGCAAGGCTGCATATTGGCGACTGGATCAGTATTGGCCAATATGGCTCATTAAAGATCAGCCATCGGTATTGGCCCAGAAAATTTCTATTGGTGCACCTCTACTCAGCAGTAAAGTCTCTGCATGGGTAGCTGCCTGAAGACGTTTAGCCAGCATGACATGGGCTGCCAACTTTGAAGTGCTCAGCACTACTGCCCTTGCAATGGTATACACACCAGCAGAATCTTGCGCTCCTGTATGGTTTGGAAGTTGTCACACTAAAAAGCTCATCCTGTACGTCACGGTCTGCAGAGACTCATAACAGCTTGCACACACACAGATGTATTCTCCACACTTTCAGGCATTAGACCAAGTGACATATAAAGTAACAACCCGGGGTGAGCAATTATTTTGGACAGAGGGCCGCTTACTGACTTTTGGCAAGCCATTGAGGGCCACATGACAAGCAGCCAGGGGCAGATAAATATAAATTTCCTAAATTTTTTAGGGTTCCTGCAGGCCAGATAGAATGGCCTGGTGGGCCACATTTGCCCTGTGGGCTGCATTTTTCCCCACTCCTGCCCTACCTGCTTCCCCACTGCCAGGTTTCTGGGCACGTGGAGAATCCTGCTTCACACGTACTGTGGCCTTCTGTGTTGCACTAAATTTATGTTGGGGTGGGGTAAATGGAAATGAAATGATTGTTCAGAATAATCTGGTCTGAAATCAATTCCTACAATGTTTTATACCAACACCAAACAAGACCCCCGTTGAGCATGAACATGACAGAGAAGCATGTGGGTGACGCTGAACAGACTGAGATCTGGATACAGATGCTTCAGAACAACACTGTACAAGATGAACGCCTTGGGCCCCTGTGTGAATGCAGTGTTCAGCAGACAGCACAGCACTTCCTTGAAAGCTGCAATCTTTGCAAATGCCCAGATGGGGTACATGGTATCTGCACACTGAGCAATAATACCAGACACTGGCTCATAGCTGGCTAGAGGGAAAAAGGCGGGTAGCGGAGGTAGGGGAGAGGGCTGTCACTTTTACAATATTCTGTGTGCCCTGACCATCTGTTCGGTTATGGCTATAGAGCACTTGCTGCTACTTACTATGCAATAAGTGTAATTTCTGTACCTGGCCTTTGTTAAATACTTGTAAACAGGACAACCTGTAGAGTAATAAATACTTGAAAAGAGATTAGTGAGGAGCGGACACAGTAAATGTTATCAACCTTATGAAATGAGCACAACCTCACCCTTGCATTTTTATTTATTTATTTTAATTTTTTTTTGGTTTCAGGCTTCTAGCTTACTTGTCTCTGGGGACAGAATTGTCCAATTCCCCCATTCTTCTTCTTAGCTAGCTCTAGGCAGCAGTTCCCCTGATTTTCTCAGCAGGTTGGATTTTCCTTGCAGTCCTGTTCCCTCCAGGCAATGACAGTAGTAACCGAGGACCAATTCCTTAAAGCAAGATGTTATACATTTAGCCCTTCAGAGAAAATATATCTTTAATGAAACAGGCCAAACAGAAACTTAACTCACCAAATGTTTAAACCTCTTTCAAATGGGGACCCTGAAAGACTCAGCTTTACATTGACTTTTGTACAGAGTCAGTCTGTCTCCTTCTCTGAACACTTTAGTGACAAGCCACAGACAGCCCCTGGCAACCTTGCCCTCTTCTTAGGGACCAAGATACTGTAATTGTTTATAGCCCTGTTAACTGACAGCTCCTAGCTCTGTCAGAAAGCGGCATACAACAGGTAACAGGATCTTTGAAGCTAACCTGTAACTGCCTTTCAAATGCATGCTAAAATGCTCTTATCTGGGAAGCCACTGCACTGCTCGTTTGTTCTTCTAGCAGTCACCTCTTGAGCTAGAGCAATGAATTCATATAGGGAAGTTACACACAGTGTCCATAAAATTGTTACATCTCAGCATTCATAACATGATTACAGAGTTATGCCTACCAATCTACTGCCAGAGCAAGCACCATCTACACTAAAAATATGGTATGGATTTCTGGCTTCAAACTAGGTTTCCCTTCCCTTCCCCAAAGCAGAAAGAGGTACGGATTTTGGGGGGGTGATATCTTTTCTTGGATCAACTGCATGTAAGAGCTGCTGTAAGAGCAACTGTGGGAAGGCAGGGCATTATCCTTGGCAAATCTGAGAAGGGAAATGCAAGGCTTTGTAAGACTCGAGGTATAGCATGTAGGATGACTACATATAGAATTAGCTATGAGTCTGAAAGGAGTATAGTTGCTGGGTAGAAAGAAACCTATGTAGAAACCATCTTCCCTCTCTTTTCCTCCATTCCTCTGCCCCCACCCACTCTTGCCTTTGGGCCTCCTGGTTCCCCACCTTTCCCCCCCTCCAGCAGTTCCTCCACTCCCAGCTGTAGCAATGACACCACCACTGCCACCTCCTTGACTCTAACTGGGTCACCCATGGTCAGAAACAGCAAGGAAGGCCTAGGGCAGCCAGAGTAGAAGATAGCAAAATTCTCACTGTGGGAAATACAACTTCCCATGGCTGGGAAGAGCAGGGATTACATAGAGCATTTTCTTGTGTTCTACCTGGGCTGCCCAATGCAGGGGGATATAATCCACGTCCCCTTTACAGTCAACCTCTTGGTACACACTGGATAATTGCCAGAGGTGCTATATGCAGTCAGCACTGCAGCTATCAGCAGTAGCCCCAGTGACAAGACTATATCTTTTTCAGTCTTGTGTTAAGTGTGGTGGTTTTATCCCTGATTAAATTAATCCCTTACCCAGTCGGTTCGTGCATGCGAAGCACGCTAATAGTGGTTGTGAGAGAATTCAGGGTGGTTTCCAGTAATTTATACCAATCAAAAGACAGCCATTATTGTTTTTATTGCTCTTCCCAGGCTCCCCCATGGATTTAGATTTTCCTATTTCTTCTCCTGTGCTCCTCTAAAGCTCCATCTGAGAGTCTTTTGGGAGTGAAAGAAAATAACTCTTTTCAGGTTAGAAAGCATCGTACTCAAAGTCCCATATTAAATGGGGAAAAGGAGAATCTGGAGTCCCGTTGCAGGATGCAAAGACCCAGCAAAACAAAAACACAACCAATACCCCAGCACAGCCTCAGTATCCTCAGTCACCAGAGCCCTACAGGACCTTGAACCCACTGCCTATCTGCTAAACTCTAAGCCTCAGGCTACACTACAAAGTTTTATTCTCAATGCAAAAAATTACCTGTTTCTGGATACATTTCTGGATACCTTTTTGATTCCTTTCTGACTTGCCCCTTCGTGCCTACCAGTTTTTTCCCCATTCCACTGAATTGCTAAGTCCCTACTGAAAAGTCTGCCAGCTTCATCTCTCCCCAGGTGTTGGGGTGACTCCAGTGCTGACTTCAAAGTGCTGGGCTTTTTGCTGTCCAGGTGATCTTATAACTCAAAGCTGAGATGGTCTCCCTGATGTTTCTTTTCTTTCCTGTAAATGTAGGCAGTGATTTTCT
This sequence comes from Crocodylus porosus, assembly GCF_001723895.1. Classification (NCBI taxonomy): domain Eukaryota; kingdom Metazoa; phylum Chordata; order Crocodylia; family Crocodylidae; genus Crocodylus; species Crocodylus porosus. The sequence continues at coordinate 91,652,490 of NW_017728886.1, forward strand.
CATTCACTTACTACTAGAATTCTGTCTTAATGGATATCAGAAATCAGTTTCACAGCCCTTTCTGTCCTTTAAAGAGCAGAGCACAACTAATTTCCATCTCTCCTACTCTCACCTGAGTTACACTCTCCTTCATCTCTTGCTTTCTACTGTGTTTTCTGTCTGCAAGTTACCTTTTAAGGCAGCTGTGTGTTGAATCAATCTGGATCTCTGCCTTTTAATTATATAAAAATACACTCTAAAGCATTACACTGTTAATGTTGCAAGGTCAAGCACTCCAGTTAGGAAATATCAGATTTATGGTTACCTGTGCAACCTTATTATGGTCCAGCTATGCTAATGCATTATTTTACTGTCCGTAATCATATGAACACATTATTTTGTGTAGGACCTATGCCTCATTCAGATCACTGCACGTATTATGCTTACTTAATAAGCAGGTATTCAATATTTGGTTTTATCCTTTTTATTTAAGATGTGGCTCCAAGACTTATTCACTGAACACAATTCAAACCATGCTTTAAACTAATTTAGTCATTTCCTTACAGGCTTTTCTCTGCCTCACCACTACATTATCTGAGTGTTTCACAAACATAATTGAATTCATCTTCATGGCCTCCCTGTTAGAAGATATGAGTGGGTTGTACTGATACTATTTTACAGATGAGGAGGTGAGCCCAAGAGAGCTTAAGATCAAAAGTGTACAGCAAATTTGGGTGCCTACTTTGAGATGCTTGGGATCTGATATTTTTGGTGTGTGGGCACTGACTACTTAAATAATGAAGTAGTTCCATAACATTACAGAAGAGGAGATCAGACAGTCCGATAAGATAAAACTGAAGGGACATTGCAAACTGCATTTCACTATTGTCATAGATTTAAGTCAGACCATTATAATTTTATTTGAACAATTACAAAAATAAACAGAACAACTAAATTCTACTCTCTGAAAGGTTAGCAGGACTTAAAGCATCTCTAGAGGTCAGCGTAACATCGGAAGTGGAAAGAAAAAGCCATTGAACTTGCTCTCTTGATGGACCAAAATTTATTTTATATAGAATTTTTTTCTAAATTAAAAAGGGATGAGAATGTCATGTCAAAGATTTTCATTGTACAAGAAATGACTGAAACTGTACAAGGAATGAGGTTTTAAAGGACATTTGTTGGTAATTAAACATTAGCAATGTCTATTCTACTGTGGGCAAAATTTCCACTAGTACAGTACTCAAGGATGTTATGTGCGGTGCAGCTATACACAAGGGTCTTCCTTAGTTCATACTTAGGTATAATTGCCGCTGAGCTCTTTTCAGGAATTTTCTGTGAGCAAGTATAAAATGCTAAAAAAAAAAAAAAAAAAAAGGTGTTACATCCCCCTCTAGTGGCTAGCTGACTTTAAAATGCTGACCTGATAGAGGTCCCCTGTTAAGATCCTGGAGATTGTATGATTGATAATCCACATGAGGGCTGCTTGAAAAGGATTCAGTAAAACTGAGGAAGATTTTTAGGGTTTGACACAAGAAGAACAGACCTAATTATAAATGATAAATTGTTCCTACAGATTGAAGTATATGGAAAATTTCCAAAAAGTTTAGTTAATAAGCATCTGGATGTCAATAGTGAATTCCTTGGAGCTTAAACTCCTACTGAAGTCAACAGGAATTATGAACAGGCAAAGATGGTAGCACTAATTCCCTCAGAGAGAGAGGCAGGCACTTAGCTAAATTTCTGTTTCATTGTGATTTTCCATCTTCAAAAAGTATACCTGCTATGTGTTTTCTCAAGTGCTGTTGAGGGTGACAGCTGCCCTCAAAAGGGGCAGGACTCGCAGCTTTTTCAGAAATGCTACCATCCAAAAAAAGGCTGGGCTTGAGTTACTATAATGAACGCTAGACTTTGAAAGAGTAATGTAGCCGTATGAAGCTCGTCAGCAAGAGGGTAGAGTAGTTTTGAGAGATATGATGGGCACTGTCAAACTTGAACTCAAGGCTCACAGGTTCATCCTTAGCTTCCCATCTCATTATACTCCCTGAAGTACCTGCCTTAACAGACAGCTTCAAATTGTCTTTTATGTATCTTTGCCCAACAAGAACACAGCGTTAGTACAGCAAATGCATACAGCACAGCCTTCAGCTAAACCAATAACGAAGTCAGGCACAAAAATCCAGCACTCGGAGCCCTCATGTGAATCCAAGACACTCCCTAGGGGATTTTGGCTTGATGAGGAATAAATATAAATATTATAATATGAAACAGATATAATCTCATTCCAATATTTTCTGGTTTATTTAAAAGGAAAGCTATGTATTTTTGCACAGCCCCACAGCCTAAAAGTTCAAAAGATAAAAGCACCTCTCAGCATGAACATACTGTGAAATGTATTTGAAAATAAATTCATAATGACAATTGGCATTAAAGAATTTATTTCCAAATACATTTCATAGCCTGTTCAGGCTCAGAGGTACTTTTATCTTTTGAAATTTCTGCTGAACAAAATGGAGACAGTTTCCTCTTAACTCTTTCAGTACTCTGTGAGTTGCAGACCTCAGCAGAATAGAAATTGCTTCTAAAATACTGATATTTGTACCTGCTATCTGGCTTCACTTCCTGGTCCCAAGAAAATGGGACTATATACAATATTTTCTTGCATACAACGCACATTCCTCTCCTTCCCCCCAAAAAACAGCTGCTGAAAATTATATGCAGAAAATACGGTAAGAGCAGTTCCTGCAGGTTACTGGGCAAAAGTAAAAATAAAATTTACACAGGACTCACAAAGAGCAGAACAATGAGCAAGCTCAACTCCCTAGCTGCAGCTGCTCAGTTACTTACTGCAAGGAAAGGTCTTTTTTCTTCATTCTGCCTTTCAAAAACAAGGTGCTTAATTTATTCTGAGGTGTGTTGTATGCAAGAAAAGATTACGTATACTTCCTCTTCATATATCTGGAAACCTCCTGTTTAAACTAAATATCATTTATTCCTTAGTACAAATAAAAGATTTTATAGTAATAATACTATGCTACCCACAAACCACAACTGTTAAGCCAGTATGTAAATCAGCAAGCCAGATTTTGATAGCCTTGTGCATATTGACTAACATCTTATTCCATGAACAGTCTCAAAGTAAATTTTTGACCTTTTGTTGGCAAGGGAAAGACATGCTTTTCAATAATAAGGCAGGATCAACCAATGCCATAGCCTCAAGTTCTTTTGATCTATTAGCATTATTTCTGTTTTGTTGGCCTCGAGCCTCATCCAAGCCCCAATTTCAGCCAGGCATTAGGAAAGCTCAAATCATCCAAGTCTAATGAGATTAGACTTGCTGCAGTATGTCACCCACAATCCTAACTGCATTGTCACACATGCTCAAGTGATCTGGAAGAATTCTTCCAAGTTTGTTCTCCTAGTAGAAATGCTTACCTAGAGATGACTGAACACACAATCAAGTGCTAAGCCCCTGAAGAGCAGAGAGATTACAGTACTGATGCTGCACAGAGAGGGTACTCTAATTCACTCCTTCAGTATGCCTGTTGACAGATGGAAGCTGATTGGCTGACCCAGCTTGCCCATCTTCCTGCAGCACAATGTGGGCATCGTGAAGGGGCATGTTCTTCACCCTACGGCCGTTTCTAGATGAGCAGGGGCATGTGGTTTGTGGAGCTGCAAGCTGCATGTGGGGAATGTTAAAACATGATCTGTGCTGCAAATTTGCAGCGTGGGGCCAAAATTTGCTACCAGCAAATCCTGGTAGCAAAACTAAGTGGCAGGAACAAACATAGTGTGGCACACACAACAGGAACATGAGCCCAAAGACACGTAGGCTTAGTCCTCAAGGGTGACACTCTGGTTGCTGCCCAAAACATCTCCACTACTTCACTTGTGCCTCAGCTCCTCCAGCATGCCAAAAGCCAGAGGAGCTGGGCAGAGGCAGTTTGCCTAAGCGGGACTATTTGTCCCTCCACAAAGCACACATCCAAGGGCGTGGGCTGTGCAAGAAGTAGCAGCACCAATCTGTGCCGCTATTATTTTTGCTGCTGCAAGCACACACTGCAGCACATCTAGATGCAGCCTACTTGGCTGGAGCAGAAAAATTCAGCCCAAGAGATACACTGTCTCCCTGGAGATGGGAAAGTGCAAGCAAAGCAGCCTAGGATGCTGGAGGACTGTGCTGTGGCTTCTCTCAAAAAAGAATGGGTACAAACAGTCTCTCTTATTGGAGAAACCCTTAGGCCCAATTCTGCATTCTTCAAAGTCTCCCACTGATGTTACCTGGAGCCAGTAAGACTTCATAGTAGTAAAATCAAGATGTTTAGTTTCTTATTTATACAAAAATTACTGCGCTCAAGGGCAGACAAAATTAGCAATTTAACAATAGTAGTCTTGTAATGAAGGTGGAGCATGTTTTGGAGACTGCCTGAATGGGATTGTGCAGCCCAGAGAATGATGAAGGAACCTGGCTTACTAGCAGAGTTTTACCTCTCAAGGAGCAGTCCAGGGGGAAGTAAGTTCCTTGCTTACATAAAATATATTAATATAAATAGCAGGATAATACTAGCTGTGTAAGGGCCTGTTCCTGCTTTCACTGAAACAGAGAGTGCAGCTACCACCCAGTTCAGCAGCAACAGGAACAAGCCCTAAAGGAAAAGAGGGAATGATGCATGATAAAGAAATGCCTCTTCTGGTGTAAAGGGATCCTTTGGCGTGTCAGAGCCAGAGCAATTCAGCATGTTTCAAACATTGCTTTGTTTTGCTCTTGCAGACACCATTCATGAGATACTCTTGAAGTATGTGTGTCAGATGTGCCCATTTATAGTAGTGTTTGCTTACAAATACGCTTGCATGCCTTACTACTGAGCTATAATCATATGAATAGTATTTGATTTGGATCATGTCACTTGTAAAAAAAAGAAAAAAAAAAGCATCAAAATCCTTTAAATAACTAAGTGTCAGGTATTCAGGTTGTAGGCATATTGGTCTAGACAGAAAAGCAATCCAGGCAAAAATCTTGTTGGTCTAATAAAAGATATCACCTCTGTCCACGAGCCCTGATTGCTTTTAAATAACTAATTGTTTTATAGAAAGAGATAAAAAAAATTATAATTCATGCTTGGCTCATGTCCCAGCATTGCCACAAGGCAAAGATGCTGTCTTTATGTATCTTCCTATTTTTGCTCAGAAGAGCTGAACTGTCTCAGCAGCAATATCTTCCCCTTTCATTCAGACTTACTACCACTCAGGTACTACAGAGCTACTGTGATACCATGCTGATCTTTGTCACAGAACAGTCTAGGCAAGCAGATAAAATTCAAGGAGGTCTGGCATCGATTCTTAAAGTTACATCAGCTTTTCTATCAATTCCTCTATAGATGTCAATAATTCCCTGTGAGAGGGGTTCTCAAGGGCAATGGCAAGTCAGGGCAGCACACTGTCAAATATAGCCAGGCTGTCAGAGAGCTTGCCACTAATTAGGAGTCACCAAAACTTCTGTAGGGACACAATGCCTTTGTGTGGATGTCCTTGACCCTCCAGCAAGACAACTGCTGATTTCAAGACCTGAAACCCCTGTCCATTTTATACAGGCATGCTCTGAACCTTCTTTTCTGCAGTCATATGTGCGGGGGAGACCTCTTCAAGGAGACCTCTTCATGGAGTTTTTCTTCTTGTGAGTCCCATCACACCAGGTTTCCAAAAGAAGGAATGATCTAGTGACTGCCCTATGTAATAGGTGCATACGCTATTCCATATGATTATAGAGCCATTGATGGAGAAGTGGAGAAATACAGGAAATATAGGAAAGGGAGAAAGCCCATGTGTTTCAGAAATGGAGAACTGATACAGTAGAAGGCAAAAAGATGTCTCATAAAGCAAGAGTTGAGCAGTAAAAATGTACCACTGCAGATTTTACATTAGCCTACAACAGTATCTATGAATCAGCTAAACCTGTTTTTCTCTTTCCTTGGGGAAATTGCAATCGCAAACAAAAAAAAAAAGTGCCTAATTCTCCATCTCTCCTTTCTTTTTTTCTTCTCTCTTCTACTAATTCCTGGCATTTTCATTGATTGTAAAGAGTGATCGGGCACAAGTGAGTTTCCATTAACATGATGAGACCTTGTGGGTAACTCTGAGTACTCTTCTGACAGGCCTCGCAATGCAATCAGTGTCCCATTGTCTAGTATTTTTCCGGATGTGCTAATGGCAGGAAGCAGAGAAACTTTGGAGCCAGTGCAGGTTCCTTTGACCTGAAACTGCCACAGTTAATCCCAATGCAGGATCTGTATAGAGCTTGCCTACATGCAGAATTGCATTAGTTTAACCTAAAATACTATTTTTAAAGTGATCTAGTTCAACAGATCCAAAATGCTGTGAGAATGCTGTTATTTTGGTTCAGTCACACTTATTGCAGGATACCTTAGGATGATTAAGAACAGGTTTAGATTAATCAAATTAAGCTACTCCTAAAATAAAACAAGTTTCCGCGCAGCCTTTTGCACCAGTTTCATTACAACAGTTCAGACTTGGATTTGAAATTAACCCAGTGCAGCTTTCTCCTGAAAACAAGGCAATAGCCTTAAGGTACGTACAGGCATTTAAGAAGTCTGAGGCAGACACGAACTACCTTTTAAACTTTATTCTAAGCACCCAAGGTTAGGGCAGGACTGAATACAACAGACATTAGCCCTTCAGTAGGACAGGACTGCCTGCATGGGCCAAGCCCTGCAAGTTGCGGGGGGAGCTCCTGCACGCCTTCCAGTGTGACCCATGGGCTCCCTGGGCTGCCAAAGACTCCTGAATGCAGCTGAATGGCCAAGCCGGCTCTGATTGACTGCTGGGCGTGGACCACTATGCCTCTACATCCAGACTGGGAAAGGTGACTTCCTTTCCCAGCCTGCATCTCCAAGCAAGCAGGGAGACCCAGGAGCTGTGGCAGCTCCTGCTGGTTGCCCCGTGTGAGTCTTGCTGGAGGCCGCGGGACACCCACCTGGACTTGGTGCAGCAGCGGCTCATCATGGCATGTGCCCTCATGGCCACGAGCCACCAGCCAGCTGTCACGTGCATGGCCACCAAGGGCACCTTGCGTCCACCATGCATGTGTGTGTGCATGTATGTCCCAGACACCTGTGCTGTGTGTGTGTGCGTGTGCGTGTGTGTGTGTGTGTGTGTGTGTCTTGGTTTCCGCATTTCCCGCAGTGCTGTTGGTGGCCCCAGCCTCACACAACAGCAAGCTGTCCAGATCTGTGAAACCCTATGAGTCTAGCTCCTCACCTCTGAGGACTGGGAGCCCTCCCTGGATGGGTGGGCTGGGGGGCTTTGAGTACCCCCACCCTGGCAGCAGGCCATGGGTCTCCAGCCACAGACTCCTCTGGCCCTGCATCATGGGCAATGCTGCCCACAACCCAGGCTCCTGGGCATTATCCCCCTTCCCCTCTGCCTCCCCAAGGGCACACACTGGGGTACAGGGAATGCAGCCCAAAGAAGAGACTTGCCTCATTTTAATCAAATATTGAAGCTGTCAAACTTTTAGTGTGTTTATGAAACAAAAATGGTGGAATGTTGCCTGCTCTGCAACTTGAAACCATCTTCTCAGTTAACAGTGAAAGAGTGGGGATAGGCCCTGGCTGCACTGTGGTTATGCCATTGAGGAGTGGAGGGAAGGAAGGTGGGAAGCCGTGGGGGCTCAACTTAAACACAAAACCTTGAGGCAGCAGGCGGAATGCCACATGAGAAACTGATGCCCTTCAGTTTAATTAAATGTTGCAGCTGCCAAACTTTTCATGTGCACAATAAAGAAAAACTGTGGCGCTTTGCCCATTGCAGAGCTTGGACCCAATCCTGGGCTTGGATGGCTTGTTCAAGTGCCTCAGCAGTGCAGGTGTAAGCTGTCATCAGCCTGCCCTTTCCCACCTTCACATCCAGGATCCCATTTGGTCCTCATTTAGCCAGCTCCATCTATGCACATCTCATGTGATCTGCATGCGTCCAGCTGACCATCCTGGATCTAGCATCACAGCCTTCACAGCTGGGCCTGCCACACACAAATGCAGAGTCTGCAGACAAGGAGACACCAAAGGACCTATAGTAAGTCCCCTGTCTGGACCCTCTCTCTCCCTCCTGGGGCTGGAAACCACATAGCTGCTCACAACCTGGCACTGACCACGCTGTGAAATGCCTGCGTTCCACCTCCCAGCTGGAAAACCTGGATGCCTGGGTTCTTCCTGTGGGAGTCAGGATGCCTGGGAACCCAAGGATCTGGGCCTGGAGAGATGAGTCTTCTCCAGTTCCAGAAGGAGAGGCAGGGAGGGAGGGAGTGTGGGGGAGGAGTTCTGTTAGGGGGAATTTTTCCCCATTCCCACTGTGCCTTATATATGTAGGTACTCCACCAAATAGCACTGTGGCGATGGCACCGAGAGGCATGCCAGCAAAAACCTGCAGTTGCAACTGTTGGTTATATTTTAATTCTGGGGCTCAAAAAAAGTTTTCAGCATCTTTCAGTGTCTGGGTGCTGGTTTGCATCAAGTGCTTCTGTATCAGTGCACTGACTTTTCTCAGAAAACCTATGGGACTCTGAGGGATGGGGCGGTCAGTTGTTAATTAACCAGATTTATGGTCACACTCAATATAACAGATTAATAAGCCCCCAACAACAGTAAAGTGTACCAATCCTGGCGCATAAGTTTTGTTGCAGGCCAATGGCACGGAGATTGGGGGTGGAAGGTATTTGAAAGGCAGGAGGTAAGTGGGGAGCATCAGTAAATCAATATTATCACTCTTCCACCTGGACAATTGTTGAGCCAAGTGCACGCTGAATATCAAAATAGGCAACCACATCCTTCCCATGACTATACCCCAAGCAACCAAGGAGTCGCATTAGACCATTCCCTCACCTATAAACATCACATTCATGTTGTGAGCAGCAGAGTCTCTGCACAGGTAGCTGCCTTAAAACATTTAGCCAGCACAACAAGGGCTGCCAACTTCAAAGTGCTCTGAACCATTGCACCTACAGGCTAGGGACAGACATTACACATAGACCAGTTTAAGTGATCAAAAACCGACTGAAACCTGTAACTGAACAGACATTCACAGTGCACATAAACCAGTTTCAAAATGGCCAAAACCAGTTTGAAGTAAACCTGGTTAAATGTAGTATCAGACTTAACTGATTTGACTCAAACTGTTTTATTCAATGTCTGTCCCACACCCCTTCCTGGTTTAACTTAAACCAGAGTCTTCCATGCTCTCTGGGCTGGGCTCTCTGCTCTAGCACAGCCGGGCTGGCCCTACCCCTCTGCTCCAGAGCAGGGACAGGCAGGGGCATGGGTCTGGCCACAGAGGAGTTTAATTCCCCACTCCCTGTCCTACTGGAAGGGACCCGAGCAGGGTCTGCCAGGCGCTCCCCACTTGCTGCTGCAGCAGTGGGACATCATGGCCCCTGAGGCAGAGAGGGGAGTTAGGCTCCCCTCTACCCCCACTGGCTGCCAGGTCTGCCCACAACCGCACTCACTCCCTGTGGTGGAATAAGCCCCCTGCTGTCCCCTCCACAGGGCGCTGGAGGGACAGGGAATAACCCTCATTCCTGCACCCCGCAAAGGTTCCTGCCAGCCAGTGTGTGGCAACACCTGGGCCTCACCACTGCAGCGGGAGGGGACAGGCCCTTGATGGGAGCAGCAGCCCCTGTCATAATGTTGCGGAGCATAAGCCCCTTTCCAGGGTGGGGGGGCACACTGCGGGGCAGGCAGAGCTGCAGCGGGCTGCATGCAACAGCACAGGGGTCCAGAGAGGACCAGAGCCCTCCGGGGCCCCTGCAGCGCTGCTGCGCTCCACAGCAGCTCTGCCTGCCCCACAGAGCAACCCCTTGCTGGGAAGTGGCTTCTGCTTTGGGAAACGGTGATGGGGGCTGCTGTCCCCATCATGGCCGCTCCTCCCTCGGCTGGGTGGGGCCGAGCCAGATGTCGCCAGCAGGGCCCGGAGGGGAGGGAAGGGACAGGGAGCAAGGTTATTCCCCCTTCTGCCCCCAGGGCACTGTAGCTTGGTCTGCCTGGCCTGGCTGCAGCCACTGTTCGGTCTGTGCTCGGGGCCAGCCAGACCCGGTTGCAGTGCCCTGGGAGCCAAGTGAGGAATAACCCTGCTCCTTGAGGCCCCCAGGTGCCCTGACAGTGGCATCTGGCCCCACCCCCACTGGCTGCTGGAGCAGCGAGAGGGGATCCACCGTGACAGGAGCAACATCCCGTCACATTTTCCCTAAATGTGAGCCTCTTCCCGGCAGGGGGCTGTGCTGTGGTGCAGGCAGAGCTGCTGCAGAGTGTGGCGGCTCTGCAGGGGGCTCGGAGGGTGCTGGCCCCCTGCAGACCACGGTGCTGCCACACACAGCCCACTGCAGCTCTGCCCACCCTGCAACACGGCCCCCCACCGGGAAGAGGCTTGTGCTCCATGACATTATGATAGGGGTTACTGTCCCCATCAAGGGCCTTGCCGCCTTCCACTGCAGTCTCCCCTTGGGGCAAGGCCCCTTCGGGGTACAGGGACCATCCCTCTGGTGTCCGGGTTATTCCCCATGCCTCTGGCGGAAGGGACAGCAGAGGGTTTATTCCGCCACAGGGAGCGAGTGCAGTGGTGGTGGTGGGCAGACCTGGCTGCCAGTGGGGGGTAGAGGGAAGACTAGCCTTCCTCCCTGCCCCCCTCTGCCTCAGGGGCCATGGTGCCACCTGCTGCAGCAGTGAGAGTGGAACGCCCTGCAGACCCCACTTGGGTCCCTGCTGGTAGGACGGGGAAGGGGGGATTAAACCTCTATCTGCCCAGTTCAGCCAGGACTGGCCACGCCACCCCCCTGCCCCCTCTACATACTTCCCTGCAGCCGAGGGCATGCTCTAGCACCCCCCAGAGCCTGGCCTCAGCAACTGCAGGCATGCGCCCACATTGCCTCAGTCCAGAGAGAATGTCTGTCCTGTTTCAGCCTAGGCAGCTTAGACTAACCTGCAAAGGTTGAATCAATTCAAGCTCTAGCTTTTTGAATGTCTTCCCTAGCTGTCATGCTGTATGCCCCATCAGGCTACTGTGCTCCTGTACAGTCCAGAAATTGTCACACTTAAAAGCTCGACACTGTCCTTAGCAGTGTGCAGAGACTCATAACAGGCTGCATAACTTACACACACACAGTTATACTCCTGGCACTCTAGGGCATTAGACTGAGATACATATGAAGACAGACACTATCTGCTCCCCTGCGGCCAGGTTTCTGGACCCGTGGAGAGTCTGGGAGGCCACGTAAATGTGGCCTTGTGTGTTAATTTATATAAGAGGTGGGGGTGAATGGAAATGAAATGATCATTCAGACTAATCTGGTCTGAAATGTATTCCTAGTGTTATATACCAGGACCAACTGAGTCATCCAATGGGCACAACCTTGACAGAGAAGCACAGGTCAAACTGAACAGACAAAGCTCTGGAAACAGATGCTTCAAAACAACACTACAAAATGCTTATCTTATCTAACACATCGCACCCCCTCTTTCTTTTGACACTTCCTTTCTCTATAAATATTTCTGAAAATAAGGCCAGAGTTATCTTAGGTAAACCAAAAACTGAGACACCCCCAAAATTGGCTACTTCCTAAAGTCTTGCCCCAGAATTCTTTTTTCCACCTTCCTACCAGCTATGCAATTTCAGGTCAGCTACAAAATTGCTATGGCCCTTTTATCTATTTTCTATATTTTTTTAGAAATCTGTGTTTTTAGAACACAGTTAGCTTGCAGAACTCCTTGATATCAGATATCACTAAAACCAAGATTTTAGCAAGATTCAAAAAGGGATAAGGTATTTCTATTGACTATCAAAACCAGAATTACAATAATAATGAAGACATAAACACAATGATCAGGGAAAAAAACAGAGGTTTTGGAAGAAATAGGGTAAGATATTTGAAGCGCAAAATTTTGCCTGTGGAAAAATATTTATATCTTCCACTGGGTCTGACCACGGCTTGCAACAGGATACAGAACAGAGTGATCTGATCCAGAATGGTAATTCCTATATTATTCTGTTCCTATTACCAACTATGCAAGTACCTTATCAAGTAATCAGTCGAAATAGAGCAATTCCTCTCTACCTTCCCTGAGGCACTTGGTATCTATCACCTACACACACATCATTTTTCTCTTTATTGTTATTTCTATGGCAGTTCTGGAAAAGCTAAAATGAAGAAATTAGTTTAATACTTCTCTCAGGAAGCAGAGAGATGTGATTATTCAAAGCTCCCAGAGCCTGAGAATCCCCAGCTGTGAAATGGGAATAAGTTACCTGCCTTTGTAAAGTACTTTGAGGTCCCTGAATAAAAACATCTAAGCCTTGGCCACTGTAAAGCCCAGCCTCTAACTGCACATAAAAATATTAATTCACATTGACAGTAATGTATTATAATCTTATAACTATAACCAAGCCCACCCTCATGTATAACCTTAGCATTTAGTTCCCGCTTCAGATTTTTTATAAATCCTCCAGAGTGGATGAAGCTCAGTATCTCTTACAAAACAAGAAAGAAATGAACATTAGCTCCCTGCAACTTGTTTGCAACATTACATGTGACTATAGAGTTTAGTTTTGGGGGAAAAAAATCAAGTCTTCTTAAAAGAGGTGAACAAAAAACAAGACGGTGGTTTTGCTTTCTGCTTCTTCCACTTAATAAATAATTACAGTGAGTGGAGCAGTATGTTGAGTCTGCTTCGCTTATTTTCTTCTCCCACTTCCGTGGCTCATGCATGACACCAGGTTTAGGCTGTGAAGAGAACAGATAGTGCTGTTGGTCTGTAAAGTCCCCCTCATGACCCTGTGTTCAATTCACGATTTACATCATAATTGAAGAATAATTGCCCTCAGGCTTGGACACACAACATGCTTCAACTAGCATTCCACTAATCTGCCTTTACACTGATACACAAAAGAAGTAGACTCACAACATACTCATATATGTAGGGAGTAAAAGGAGGGGTATGTAGAAAGTAAAAGGAAGGTGCAGGGCAGCATAGGACCCCTACTGAACAAGAAGGAGCAATTAGTGACAGACAGGGGAGACAAAGATGAGCTATTCAATGAGTTTTTTGCCTCGGTGTTCCTGAACCAGGGTCAAGGTAAGTCTCCTAATGGGTTCTTAGACGAGCATCAGAGGGACACAAGCCCACCAACTGTCAACACTGACTTGGTGCAGTTACTTAGATGGACTGGATGTGTTCAAGGCAGCAGGCCTGGATGAGCTGCATCTGAGGGTACTGAAGGAATTGGCCGGTGTTGTAGCAAAACCACTGGCACGGCTGTTTGAGCACTTGTGGCACTTGGGTCAGGTCCCAGAGGGCTGGAAAAGGACCAAGGGGTCCCTATTTTCAAGAAGGGGAGGAAGTAATTATAGGCCAGTTAGTCTCACCTCCATCCTTGGAAAGGTCTTTGAAAAGATTATGAAGGATCATATAAGTAGGAGTCCAGCGGGAAAAATAATGCAGCAGGGAAACCAGCATGGATTCGTAGCAGGTAGATCATGCCTGACCAATCTGGTTTTGTTTTATGCTTAGATGCGGGAGTAGAGGTAGATGTCATTTTCTTGGATTTTAGCAAGGCCTTCGATACAGTACTCATCCCATTCTCATAAGCCGATCTTCCAGAGATGCAGAAGAGGACTTCATAACTATCTTAAACCCTAATGTCCAGATCTGGGGGCAGAAAAAACCTTTTCCCATATGCCATAGGACAGGTCTCATTGTCTCATCAGAATGGAGTGTAGTTCACCTGCTCAGATCAGCTGGGTATATTCCACTAACTCAGTTCCCTGCTATTGCAGGCTCTGCAGTTATTGGAGGTACCTTAATCTGTTCTGTCATTTTCCTCTGGCTCATAGGTTAGCATCCTAAAGACTTGATGGCCTGCATTTCAAAGTCTTTATGACTAACAAAGGGTACCTGGGTGAAATATGATGGCCTTTGCTGTTCAGGAGCTCAGGTTATATGAACTAACAATCCTTTACAGCTCTTCTATGAAAATCTCAACCAGAAATTAGTTGGCAACAGTGTTTGGGGATATACTTTCAATGAAAGTTGTAAGAAACATTTCTGACCAACTGTAACTGTTCCTCAGCATGAATAAGGGTGGTAAAGTGTGACTGTTGATTGGTGTGATTTCAAACCACGCAAAATTCATTCTAGTTTATTATATACACAGGTGTAGATACAGAGGTATATATGCATATGGTATGTTACATCTATACATTTACTGTAATAATATGTAATACATAGGTTGTCAATCTCTAAAATAGTTGAGAGTTGTCACAAATTAATCAAAACAAAAGCACTAGTGAAAATGTGCCTTTGAGTGTCTTTATGTCAGATGCATTTTATCAAAAAGCTGCAAGTTCCTACATAAGCATCAGTCAAGCAAAGGGTCCAGTGATATCTACAAGTCAAATGCAAATGCAAATGCAAATACAAATGCAAATGCCCCCATTCGGGTCAAGGGGCTGTTATGAGCAAGGACTATTTGCACAACAGGGATCCAGATTCAGTTCCTTTTTAATCTAGTTGGACCACAACCCTTTAGCATAGTAAACCGTAAGGAAATATAGGATTAAAGGGTACTGCAGCATTCATCCCATGAACTAAATGCAAAGATACATCTTAGTTGGGTGAAGTCAAGGCTTCACAATACCGTGTGTAAGAGGCCTGTACACAGCAGGTAGACCACCAGTAATGTCTGAAAAGGCCAATTCTTCTGCTTTACATAACACTTCACATTTTCTCAGAGCAGTCTGCAAAAGTTAACTTCAAAAGACTATTGCCTCATCTTAGATAAATCACCTATGAGGAGTGTAACACAACCCCGCTTCACAGAGCATGAATAGTTACCCCTGTCATGCGTGCCCTGGGGAGAATTACTCTCTCATCTCATAAGAAGAAAAAGGTGTTCTTGTTATGTGCATCTTGTCTTTCCAGAAAATCTGGCCCTTACTATTGGTGAAGAAATTGACGTTTTAAACACCAGTTTGCATTACATGTTGTGCAATTCAAGAGGTCTATGAATGTCAGTCTTGCTTGTCTAACTGAAAAAAAACCCTTCCATGTGGTCTCTCAAGCAAGTTTCGAAACTCATTATGGTTTTTCTGTGAACAGACTTGGTTCTCCTGGTTTTTAAAAGGTGACTTGCTGTCTGCTTCAAAAACCAATATTTTAAAACTGTTCTTTGATACCATTGTACAGAAATGCAATCAGCCTGAATATGCATATGTATGTATGCATGTGCATCTCCTATTGGGAAATTAGGAAGCTTCTCTAAATTAGTAATCTTCCCTTTTCAGTGTATTACGCGTATTCTCTAGTCAAAAGGGTGGCCTTGCTCGAAAGCAATCGTGCTTCTTTTATGTATAGAAAAGCTATCAGTAGCCAAAGACTAATGGCCTGTTAGGGGCCTCAGGTAGGGATTAGGGGGCAGGGAAGGGAAATGCCACATGTGCAAGTGGAGGGGAAAATATTTCTCTGTCAGGTTATTTTTTTTTTTTAAAGCTGATCAGATAATGGTTTGTTTCCCTATAGAAAATGTGAATAAAAACTTTTCATTGTTTTCTTTATTTGCATCAGCATTTGCAATAGAAAATGTCAGCCTTTCAGTAAAATACAAACAAACAAGTATTTTGCCCCAGAATAAAAAGAAACAGGTTTTAATTGGGGGACATTCACTTTACATTGAAAACGGCATTATTCTGTTGTTGAGAGAAATTTTTGACAAGAAAAATTCTTTCTATTGAAAACCTCAATTTTCTGTCAAAACGAAAACAAAAAACAGTTTCCAAAAAGCTAATTTTTTTTCCAAATAGGTTTTTGGCCAACCTGAATTTTTTTCATGGTGTCTGTCTAAAATCACTTCAGGACTTGGAACATTAAAAACCCTGCAAGGAGAAATGGTTTGCCAAACAGAGAGCAGATAAAGTGGACACAGGTCCATGACACTTTTACCATATAACTTGGCTGTACGTTACTTGGCTTTCCAATTTATTACATGGATAGTATGAAATCACAGATTATCAACCGGTGTAATTTAATACAACTTCAAGTCAACTGATTTATGCTATTTTCCAGCTGGGGAGCTGACCTATGCCTGCTTATGCAATATATGTTGTGCTTGTGTATGGTTCCATAAAACTATTTTGAATACAAAAATACTTTTTTACAAAACCTAAAAGGTTTTTTCACCTTTTTAAAAACAAAGCAGTGTTTTCGCATGTTTTAAAAACGCACTGATGTTTTTATGTGGATGTAACCATTCTCCATCAATTTTCAGAACTCAAATGTTGTAGCACTAGGGTAGGGCATGAAAAGAGAGGTAAATTGACATGTTGGTCTGAAGGCAATCAGAAGCCAGGGTAGAAATGCACCTTTATAGACTAATTAAATGAGATATATAGATACAGCACAAGCTTTCGTGAACCAATGAATGAGGCTCAGAAGGTGAAATGGACTGTGAACTAAAGTGAAACTGATTAGTGCACCCACTAAAATGAGAGAAATAATCAGAACTGAGTGAAGAAATGTAACTTTGTTTTTAAAAAGTCTTTATGTTTTGATGATTTTAGGTAACTGTGTGTTATGTTATAGGCTTATGACTGTCCGTTTACTAAAAAGTTTAGTCCTGCGGGAAAGAACAAATGGTCACTCTTTAATTCAACTGTTGACTGAGAAGTGAATTGTTATCTTTATTCCATCTGCAAGTGAAATTTTAAATGCTACAGTCTCGGCAGAATTAACACACCCACGTTACTTTCCCCCCCTAGAGACAGTGGATGGGAGTTGCCACCACCAGCACGTAATCTTATTTCTGCTCTAGAGATAAATAGGTAATGTCAGGAGAAAAAACTGGGCTCAAATGACTCCAGCCAGGTAGGCATCAAGCCTCTTCTTAAATTATCTAGGTGCTCAGCACACACATGCAAAGTATGGTGCAATTTTCACCCTTCCAACAATTAAATTGGACATTTCCATCATCTAAAATGTGGAGCTGGTTATCCAGCTCCAGTATTGCTGGAAGACGCACTGAATACTTGCTAGAAGTCGAAACATGATACCCAATTTGTATATTCATAGAGTCGTAGAATTTAAGGCTCAGAAGGACCTGGAAATCAGTCAGTCTGACCTCCTGTATAACACAGGCTGTTACTTTTGACCAGCTACCTCTACATTAATACCAGTACCTTGTGACTAAAGCATGAAGTAATCTAGTTTTGGTTTTCAGTTACTGGTTTGTTATACCTTTGGTCTTCTAAATTAAAGCCCCTTCTAATACATGCTATTTTCTTTCCCTGATAGTACTTCAAAGCCATAATCACATCACTGCTGCATTTTCTCATTGATCTGCTAGAGACTCTTTAAAGAGTTTCTTGCTGTGAGACATTTTCTCCAACAAACAAATCATTTATGGTTTCCTTCTGCAAAATCTCAAATTTTTCAATTCCCATTTTAAATGTGAACTCCCAAATCTTATCCCATGTTCCAAGCTTTAGGAAGGCACTGGCTCTGAGAACTGCTTTCCAGGTGACAATCTCCAAGCCTCTACAGATACACAGCCTTGCATTCCTTGTCCCTAAATATGTAGCATTTCATTTGGCTGTATTAAAATGCATTATGTTTGAATGGACCCAGCTCAGTAAGCCATCCAGATTGGTCTGGATCGCTGCCCTGTACTCACCATTATTTACCACTCTGCCAATCTTTGTTTTACCTATGCTTTTTATCTTCAGTGATTTTATGTTCATTTCCATTGAGGACAATGTTCACCATCAGGCCTCGTGGCAATCGTTGCAGAATGCAGCTAGAAGCACATCTGCTAGACAATTTCCCATTGACAGCTACTTTTTTGAGATCTGCCAGGCCAGTCCCTATGCTGTCATGTCTTCATTGTTATGGAATAGTGCTGATTTTTCATTTAGAGTGCCATAAGAAATCAAGAAAAGTTACTTAAGATAATCCACAACATCTACACATTTACCTGTTTCAACCCAGCTTGAATCCTCCTTTGTCTGACAAAACCCATTTTCTATAAAAGTATGCTGGCTGGTATTAATTACATTCCTATCCTTTATTAATCGAATTTTACGCCCACTGTCCCATTATGTGGCCGAGCATTGCTGGCATACTAACTGGCTTTCAGCAAGCTTGCCCTCATTCAATATTCCATCCTGCTTGATCTTTTGCAGCCCAAAACTAGCTTTTCTCCAGTCCTTACAAATTTACTTGGACTTCCAGACTGCTTAAAATTAGCAACAATAGGGCAAAGATCTCCTCAGTTAGAGGGCTCAAGAACAAGTCATCCAGGCCTCCTGATTTAAACATATTAATGTAAATACTTTAATACAATTGTACTTGTTTTTTGCCCAGAAAGATGAAAAGGAGTCCTTACAGGCTTTCAACAGCAATACAAACATACAACAGACTTGTGCCCTCTGGTTCAGGGATGACAGACAAGAAAAGTATTTTAGGATTCTCTGGGCTGCATTTGGCCTTTAAGCTGTAGTTTGGACACTGCTTAGCTATGAGGAAAAAGCTGTGCAGGGCAGGGACTAACGCAGAAACCTTATGGCCTGGATTATACAGGGGGTCTGACTAGCTTCAATAACCCATTCTGGCCTTAAAAATCTAAGCATATTCATCTATTTCTGGGAAGAGTGAGCCAGATTAGGCTGAGCATTCCTGATGACATGTCCAACACTTGCAAATATCCAGATAAATCAAATTCTGAGGGGCTCAGTAACGTGCACACAAAGGAAGTGCACCTCACCCACGCATGCAAAAAAAAATATGAGAAACCAGAAATCTTACTGGAGCTGAAACTAATTCAGCTCAATGAACCGGGTGGGTATATCCTACCTTCTTTTTCCTGCACTGTTTCAATTCATTCCTCCCCAAGAGAAATACAGTAGAACCTCATTGTATCAAACCTTGTTGGAACAAACCCCTCCTTTTAACAATCCCAGCAGGAGGAACCAATTGTTGCAATTTTGATGATGCAGTGAATAGATTAACCCTGTTATAGCAAGCACCCTCTGTTAATGAAGTTTTCTCCTGGTTCCATGGGGGGTTATTATAATAGGATTGTAATGTATTTCACTCAGAAAATGTAAAAACTAACATTGGGATTCACATTCACACTCATAAGAGTCAATTATCTGAATTTTCTTGGCCTGTGCATTATATTGATACTCTATACAGCCACAATCTTGATCAAGCAATCTTAATAATCCATTCACAATTTTATAGAGAAGTTAAATCAACCTTAGGTTGCAACTAGTAACAGTGGAGGAAGCTATAGCAGAAACTGAACAGCTGTAGATATTAATGAACCTCAGCTTCTTTTCACTGCAAACCAAAAAAAAAAAATCTGTCTTGCACCACAAAAGCATGATTACAAGAATAATGCCTTAGGCAAACCCCTGAGATGGAGGCAACTTGACAGAAATTCAGTGCTGAGAAACTAGCTTGATGCAATATTAAGGAAAGGTTTCAGAGGTATAAAGATCAGAACATCCCAAAGTTAATGAGTGTGAGCCTGAATCCCCTCACAGTAAATTTACACTGGTGTGACACTGCTATTTTTTTCTAATCAGCTTTGGCCCACAGCTGTTTCAATAACAGTATTTAAATAAAAGGAGCAGGCTTCTATGTTGCTTTAATTTATGTTGGCTGCTAAGAGCCTAAACAGCCAACACTGCAGCTGGGAATTTGCTACAACAAATATAGGTTTCTTGGCCCTGACTCCATCCTGTGAGCAGAGATGGGTGAATAGCCACTGGAGTCTATGCCAGAGGATCCCTTTTTGTATACTTAGAGATTTATCAGTTATATAGCTACCTTCAACCAACAAAGTCATGCAAAGTAGGCATTTCAGCTTGCTGACATCAATCAGATACTCCAAATGCATTTATTTACCTTTGAGTTGAGATACAGTGTGGAAAACAGCAGTCCTGGGGTGCTTGCATGTAAGTTGTAATAACTGAAAAGAGGGCTTTCCAATTAAATATCCATCCAAGCTTTTTGGCTGTTATGTTACTATTCTTACCATTCAAATGCATTCCTTATGACATAGTAAAAAGAGCAGGCTGACGCTCACCTTATCTCCAGCTGCCTGGGGCACTTTCTGTTTGTCAAGAGTTGTATCGGGATTTTCAAATTCCTCAGTGGAAGCTAATTTAAAAACTTGTCTTGAGAAACGAACAGTGCCAGAAACACATCTGGTGACATCATTATTGGTGTTGCTATAGTTTATGGCCTTTTCCATGACTGCCACTCTCATCAGCCTGCAATTGGCCTCCACAGTTTGTGTTAAAGGTTATTTCGGTGGTGTTGTGTGGCAACTGACTAATGAGAATCCAGCAGCCCTCAACAACCAGAGATTCATCTTTGAGCATGTCATCAGGCCAGTTTGCAACCTGCTGTTTTCGGGAAGATTTGAAGTGGGCTGAGCCCAGGGGTTTGCTTTAAATACAGCCAGAGACTGTATTTTGGGTGGAGACTGCAGATTTCTCTCTTGCTTCCTGGCACACACACTTTATGTAAGGTACTGGTGCAACCATGCTGAAAAAGAGGTTGATCTTTTCCACACTGTTGGCTCTGATTCTGGTCAATCTGATAAATGTGCAAGGTAAGTCAAACCCATTGAGACAACACAGATGCAGGGGGCTTGTTTTACAAGTGGAATCAAACTCAGGAATAATTCTGTTCACTTCAGTAGAGTGGATTGGTATTCAGGGATTGGTTATGCCCAGGATCTTTCTTTCTCTAGCTGTCATAGTTATTTTCCACGAGAAAACTTGTACCTGGAATCTCTGGCCACAACTTTCAAATTTGGTAGCTTACAAGTTTTTAAATCCATGTGCAGGTACCACAGTAAGTAACCCAGTCCTCCTCTTTTTTTTTTTCCCCAGAGGCATTTGTTACCCTTCTATCTACAGGATCAAGTATAGAAGCACAGAGCACGGGGCCAGCCACAGAGCCCCGCACAGGGCCAGCCACAGAGCCCCACGTGGAGCCCAGCACAGGGTCAACCACAGAGCCAAGCTCCAAGTCAAGTGTGGAACCAAGCACTGAGCCCAGCCATGAAGAAAATGAGGAGCCCAGTGGAGGGCCCTGCATTGAAGAAAGTGAGGAGACCAGTGGAGAACCCAGCCCAGATCCAATTACAGAGTCAACCAGAAACCCAAGTGGAGAACCAAGTACGGAGCCAAACACAGAACTACCCTGTAAGTGAATTCCTCCTATTTCCCCTGTGCTGTTATTCCCTACTTCCTTTCCTTTTTTACCTGTAAGTCCTCATGTCTTGCCCATGGAAGAACAATATGTACCCAGAGCACTTCTCCATCCCCCTAACCTGAATACTTATATTGGACAGGACCATCAGATGTCAAGCAACCCCTCCACCAATTCACCAGCTAGGTATTGGCAGGAAGGCTAACCTCCCCCCATTTTCTTGTCTAAGATGAAGTCTGTCTACTTCCAGCTAAATGTGAGCAACAGTGAATCTCCCACTCCCCGTAGAGCTGCTTCTATAGTGGATTAAGTTGTTATAGTAGAAGGCTGGTTCAGATTATTGCATTTACAGAAATTCTTGAGCAGTGCTGTTACAGAGGACAGCACAGGTTCTGCTGAATTATCCAGAGAACCTCAGCTGGGAGGCTGGAATCATCCTCTGTGCAGAGAAAAACCCTGTGCAAGAAACTGGAAATTCTGTGAATTAGAGTTCACAATTTCCCTGATTATTATTCCCTTACGTGGGATCTGGCCCCCGCTTTTAGAGAGGCTGAAACTCATATAGTCCATGCACTGTTCTCATCCAGGCAGGCACACCATATCCTTTTGTTTCACTGGAGCTGAATTGCCAAAGGAGGATGCTGCTGCTTTCATAATACAAGCCAGTATCTCTATAAATCCACAACTTTATGGGGGAAGGAAATACCCAGCCTGCTTGGACCAACATATTAAAATCCCAGCCCAGCCACCTCCTATCTATCATCCTGCTGGGATGGAATAATTGATTACCAGCCTTTTGCAGAAGGAGGGATCAACTAGGATTGTAAAACTGTTATTCTTAACCCAGGTACTGTGGCAAGATCTTTTCAAGGGTACCATGGGATGATATGCAATGTCAGTACTGTTAGATGTTCAAACACCAACTTGAGTCACAAGATAAACCCAGAGATTTCAGACTGTGTCAAAAACATGCTGACCTGTTATGGTCTTCCTGAGTTCTTTGTAACAGAAGAATTGCTCCATTATTTTTGTGTAGTCCAAGAAACAAGTGAGCGGCAAGAGCTGTCACTTCCCAAGGGATACCATGAGTCTAATGAGGGGCATCTGGGAGTCCAAAAAAGTTGAGAAACAGTCTTAAGTACATAATGTGGCCTTGTGCATACTGGAAACCCCATAGGACTTCATAAATGCAAACACTTTCACTTGATCAAATGACATATGAAATCTCTCTCATCTAAGAAATGGCCCTATCTCTACAGTGTTCATAGAACTGGAAACCATGTTAACAGGAACCAGGCTATGAACTGCAAGAGACTCATAGTGAAGAAAGGGTATGGGCTCAATCTTTAGCTCCTGCCATTCAGTGCAATATTTTCTCATTCAACCTTTTGTTTTTACTTTTAGAATAACCTCATCAGCAGAGTATAGCCATCCCTTCCTGACAACTTCAGCTTCCTGGAAGAAGAATTC
This sequence comes from Crocodylus porosus, assembly GCF_001723895.1. Classification (NCBI taxonomy): domain Eukaryota; kingdom Metazoa; phylum Chordata; order Crocodylia; family Crocodylidae; genus Crocodylus; species Crocodylus porosus. The sequence goes on from NW_017728886.1 coordinate 91,675,217, forward strand.
TAGATGATGGCATGTCAAAGCTAAATTCAATATACTTGTAGAAGCTACAGCTCATAGAAAGTTAGCCACACCTGTTTGTGTTTCAACACAATCACTCCATCCATTCCCATGTATTTTGTTATAATTTTATTTAATCGTGACTGGTTAGACAAATGAGGGCTGATGTGTAGCACTTGTACTGCAGCACTTCCCTTCCCTTGCAAGTTCATCATTCCCTGCTGGTAATCTTGTTCTCGTTGCATAACAGCAATAAATACATACTTACATGCATACAAATGTTATTAGGGTAGCACATCTTGTTATTGTCAAAACTTCCATCCAATCATCAGCTAAAACTAGTTAGGTTTTTTTTCTAACTTTCCACATAAAATGTTTCCACATAAAAGTTAGTACTATATTCCTCCATAGTACTACTTATTGTTAATCTGTGAACAAACCTATTTTCTGAGTTGGAAGGAGAGGGCAGGTGGGTGGGTGGACATGGTGTGAATACCTTCATATAAGCCTCAGCAGTGACCCCTACAGCCATACTTCCTATTCTCATACTCAGTTCTGGAGAGTTCAATCTCCCTCTATTCCTGAATGTGACATTCTGATACAGGAACGTTAGCCCTGGAAACTGCAGTACAGTAACTACTTACAGAACAAACAGTGACACAGGAGTTTCCCACATTGATTTTTCCATGGTGACCAACAATAGTATGAAATGTTGACTCATTTTTTAGCCTCTCTATCTACAAGAATGCCAATTATTGCCAAGCACAGACATGCTATGCAGAAATACCTTTGTTTTCTTGTTCTCAGACTTCCAAACCAAGTAGTGAGCAAACATCAGAAATACTACCTCCTGAAGCTCAGGTTTAAAAAAAAAAACAAAAAACAGGCAGGTAGAGAGAGGGAAGGGAAAACTACTCCTGAGTGAGATTTCAGATACATTATTAAAAACACGAAGAAGAGTAAATATGCATAAGACCCAGCCCTAACAGCATCCAATTTAACATTTTAGGTAAATCTGAAAACTCAAAATTACTTCTTAATAAGCCAACATAAGAGTGAGCTCAGCGCTGTCTAGAACAAACAGGACTCCAGGTCCTTACAATCACATGCAATAAGACAATGCACCCAGAAAGGACAACCTGAAGAACAAAATGGTCCACAATGCTCTGTTAAATCTTGGTTTAAGAATAACCACTTCCTAAATGAACAGATTCAAGCTGACAGGTTTCCCATATAAGGTGTATTTGCAGTGAAGCAACAAAGTTTTCACTGTCTTCACATCCTCCAACTGCTTATGACAGGTCAGATATGCTCAGAGGCAACTAGGAGCCAGAAGCCCAGGCTAGTAGTACCAGGTATGTGACCCTCATTTAATTTCACTCTTCCAGTTCCTCATCTGTAAAAGTCATAGTGCTACTATTTCCCTACCCCAGCCCAGATATTCTGAGTCTTTAATACATATGAATCACCAAAATTCTTCACTAGAAGGTAATTCAGAAGCACGGATTATTACAGTAACAACATTTTTTAGCCCCAACCCATTTAATGTCGAACTATACTTTGTAATATACTTTCAACCGATGAAAAATGCATTTTTGTTTTGCTAAACTAGAAAACTGCTGAAAGGGAAAAGGGGCTAAAGTCTTGCGTCAATTTGTTTATGGCACCAAATCAATGTGGAGACATATGAAGTAATAAAAAGGACTCAAAGTTGCTTGGATGTCCTGGGGGCATACAGAGCATTTCAAAAGCTCCCTCACATTTTCTTCATCTATTGCATGCATGATGGATGGAAAATTGAGTGCAGGCAGGGGATGTGGATGTCATTCAAACACCAAACAAATGTATTAAAAAAAATACTTGAACTTGAAATGGCTTAAACCCCCACATGATGATGCATCAGGACTCCAAAACTTACACACTGTTGCAGTTCATCTGGCATGAATTTTGCACAAGTGAGTACAGACCATAACAGGTTACCCTCCACTGAGTGGGGTGAATGTCACCCCTAAATGTTTCAGAGCGAGTAACATGGGGAGGATGGAGAGTGGGGGAAAACAGCATTTTGAACACACAGCCGGCAAGTAAGGTACAGAGACATTCAATACAGGCAAGTTTTTCTAGGAGGCACACTTGAATCAACAAGCAAAGAAATCCTGTTCCCTTGTAATCTATCCTATTAATGTAAGCTTTATGGTGATAATTTTAAACACCTTTTAAAGCTCCAGCTTGAAACAATTTAGTCTTTCAAAAGATGATGAGAATGTTACAAGGCAAAAAGACAATTAAAAACTCAAGTACATAATGCTTTAAACTGAATATTTTAATAAGGTAGAACACAGTTAACATTCTTCATTGAAATGCCATTATCCTAGTGAATAAATTAGACCTATTGAATTGAAAACAAAAATTACATTTACAGAGGATACAAGTCCTTTAAGGAACTGTATTTCTCCAGCAATTACAGTTAATATTCTGACTGATGCACATGAAAAGAAAGTGTACTGTTTTAACAGTTCTAGTTCTTAGCTTCTTCCTGCAGCAGGTTTAATCAGCAATTGTAACAGAAACTTCACCCACCGGCATAAATCATTTATCTTAAAGACCATAATTAATTAGGTGGCTTCATCAAAGCCCACAACCTGCTGTACAATTCTTTGGTAAAGGTGTGGCAACAGACTCCTTGCTTTCTGTCAGTGCTCTTGGCTGATGGATAAATACACTAAACTTGACTCCTTGATTAGCTGCTGCCCTAACAAAACCGCTGTTCGCAGTCACTGTGATGGCTTTTAAAGTGTCTCCCGTCCCAAAGATGGTTAGTGAGCGGCTATTGATTTTTGAACTAGCCACTAGTCTTAAGGCACGGTCAGATGGCTGGTCTGGCACCACATTAACTCTCCTAATTAGCAACATGGCTCGTTCTTTCTCCCCTGGTCCACCTAAAGTTTCCAAGATGGATTGAAAATCTTTGACTGCAGATTCACAAGCAAACAGCTCCTTTCCTTTCATGAAATCCTCCAGCTGAGGCAGGACTCTCTCTTTCCTTTCCTGTGCTGCCTGCTCTGTTAACACCTTCTCCTTAAAGATGAAATAGCAGCCACCATAGCTAAGTGCAGATACATAGGTAATTAAAGTGGTGATGTCCAAATTAACCCTATTGCATGCATCTACTTTAATCGCTGTAGGAAAAGCAATGCTGGCTACTAAGTTCTCTCGATCTACACTGGTCACCTGCAGCAGCTCAGGGCTTTCTTCATCAGATTCACTGGCACTTAGGTGTCTGTTTTCATCTGAGGTTTCTACCAAAGAATTAACGGCCACTATATCTCCCCGCACAGATATACCCATCTCTTTGAGCCTCTCTGCCATAGGACTGGACACACTGTTGTAAAAAGCAAAAATAATATGTGGGTTGCTGTACTGAACTGGTTGCTGGTGGCTGGCTTGCAGGAAATCCTCTGCCTGTTCAATAATGCTTTTGTCACCATACTGGCCCCTGCCCAGCCAAATGTTGTGCAGAGCTTCAGCTTTTCGACCAATTGCTTTCACCCAAGTGTGACCGCCATTTGCAACAACATCTACCACCAGCATCTGCTTTTCACCAAACTTGTCTTCATAGGCAAAGACATGGAGAATGCTGACAACATCTTCGAGGTTCTCTGCCGATTCAATAATGGCTTGGAGGTGCGTGAGATTTGTGCTCTGTAGATGGGATTCCTTAATGGCCACCTTCCCTGCTTCCACCTTGAGCAAGAATTTTAATTCGGCTTTCAGTTTGCTGCAGAGCTTTGCTCCACCTTCTATACCTCCTTTGTATGACCTGGAAAGGGCTTCTGCTCTTTTTATTAATTCCTTAGCAACAGCGATTCTGTCACAAAGCAGCGAATGCACAGACATGTTGGTAACATTATTCCTACCAAAGGAGAGAAAGACAGGATAAATATTACTAGTTCAGTGATAAAGAGTTTTTTCCAATACTGTGTGTCAGAGTTTTTGCATCAGATTTAATGCAAGGACTACAACTATTCCCAAAACATGAACAATAGGAACTTGCCGCAACAGCTAAGATTTAAAACAAAACAAAAAAAAATTAGAAAGGCTTGAGTGCCTGATTTGAAACACCTTGAAGGAGACCAATTTTCAGTAAGGGAACACACAGAAAAGGCAAGCCTCTTCAAAGAGGGTTTCTTGTGATTCCATGTTCTTCCTCTTTGAATTCTTAACATCAGTCGCTTTTGAAGAGGTGAGGAGAACCTCAGCCCTCACTTCTGAACTTACTCACACAAGGAAAATATCCCTTCAAACATCTCTTGCTAAAAATAGGAACCCTGTTATGTTGCAAGAAAAAAAAAAATCTCTATCCCCTTTTGCAAGATTTACATACCATAAATGTCACATTTTTAAATTGTTAGCATAGCATGGTAGGAGTTTTACAACACTTTCATAACAGGCCCCTGTCTTTGTTTCCCAGTTACCTTGTAGAACAGTTTCCTGCTAGTTAAATGCATGAGCCTGAAGACTGTTGCATGACTGACCTTTTATCCCAGGAAGTTCCAAATCCTAGGAAGCTGCACAGAATCTGGGTGGCCTGAGAACAAGCCAAGGGGATCCAGGAACTCCTGCACTCTAACCTGGGCCTGCTGGAGAGTCACTACTACAGTTACCACATGACATCAGGAAAGTCATTTCCCAGCTAATATTCTCTCAAACTGCCTACTTGGCAACAGTGTAAAGTGGACTGGTTAGTCAATGTGGGTAGACTAAGGAAAGAAGTGTGCAATACTATCCCAATTTTACCTACAGGAGCAACATATAGTATACACACCTGCTGCTATGATTTTTAACTAAGTTAGTGCACACAAGGTCAAAACAGCTGGTATTGGTGACAAAGATCCCAGACCACCGAGACCCAATCCAAGTGTATCGGTGCAGTGCCAGGCTCCCAGGCACCAATCCCAGTGCACAAGGGCAGGAGAGGGGTTGTGTCAGGCCCCAAGGCTCAATCCCAATACACAGGGCTCTATCCAGTCTACAGACCAGCCTACCCCATTCATCTGGTTCACGGGGCCAAAATGTTCAGCAACACTGTTTTAAATGGATGTCCTAGTGCAGGACTGTTCAACTTCAAAGCAGCTGAGGGCCACATCCCCCACGGACCACATACTGTAGGAGCAGCACTAGCAGAGGTGCTTGGCCCCTGCTACTGATACCCCTCAGCCAGCATGACCTATGCACGTACAGTACACAGAAGGCACTTCCCCACATGGCACAGCAGCCCACCCCAACTTGGCACCATGCCACACGAGCATCCTGGGCTACCTGGCATGGCAGCCTGCGCCACAGAATGAAGCCCTGTATCCTTGGGTGGAGGCATACAGCTGGAGCCCAAAGACCAGCTGGAGCCCAAAGACCCCACCTGATGCTGCAGCCAAAGTAATAAGGGCAGTGGCCACCAAATGAGAGTTCTGGGGCTGCATGTTAACCCCTCACAAGCCACCAACTCGATAACCCTGAGCTAGTACCAGTTTTGATCCCACATTTGTTAAACCTTTGATCCTTTCTATGATGCATGTGAAACAAAACTTGAACCACTAGGATTTACTAATAGCTGCAATCTCTACCCAAAATCTTCCATTTTGAGTTGTACCTGTTCCACCATCACAATCAACTAAATCTCTTCAGGCTCTTTACTATGTTCAAAACACACCCCACACAATTTTTCTATTACACTACCACATAGAAGCAATCCACCACTATTCCACCAAGTTTTTTAGATCATATTCATATGTTCCTGAGACATTTACTGGGTCTCCACTGGCCACCAAATCAAATGTAAGCTCCTTAGATCCTACCCAGCACTATCCACAACTAGCATTTTCTTCACATTTCCCTCTCTGTACCTTCACTGTTTAGGAAAAGATGTCTGTCACAGTACTCCTTTCATGTCCTTTTAGCACTGTTGCACCTTACTCTCTTCATACTTGCTGGCAGCACTCCATGCCAGATGCCTTTCCCAGCCACATTTGCAAAGCTTTTCTCCAAACTTAGTAAAAAACCCAATTTTTCAATGCTTTTTAGCAAATGCTAACATCCCCACACCCAGCACCTCTCAACACTGCTTCTAATAGTAATCCTCTCAAGAGACTGATGCTCAGTCTCTCACATTATCTGGATGTAAAACAGACTGGGGGGCTCTCTGTTCTGCACCAAGTTAACTGAACTGACTGAAACAAGCACCTAAATTATAATAAAGGGAAAAGAATTAAGTGCATTCAGAAATCCATTTCATCCTCTTCCAGGGGGAAGGTCTAACCAGCAGATCACCTGGCAGAAACAGCCAGCTCCGTACCCACGCACTGGCTTTGAGGGATCATAGGAAAGCAGGGCTGGATCATCCCTGACTAAACCATCCCATTAGTTGGTGGGAGAGTGGTAACTTGCTCTTGAAGGGGAGCATCGGGCTCTTCAACACATGCTGTCTATCACAGCTGGACAAGGTAGGTCCACACTATTCAGACCAGACACTAAGGCCATCAGCCCTTAAAGCCACTTTTACACAGTGCCTCAGGCCGCATACAAGGCCCCTGCTACATTACATATTTTATGCGATTAACTGGTTAACTGTGCAATAAATTTAAACTGGCCATACAAAGTAACTGTTACACTGACTAAAAAAGGCTATAAAAAGAGGCAACCAGCTATTAAGCTGGTGCTTGAAAATGTGTGGGAACTCTATAGCTGGTTTCTATCCAGCTTTAATTTGAATGCGTGTCAGGGCTCTTAGGGAACAAGTCAATAGGACAATCTTGCTGCTGTTAAAGGAGCGCTGGTTTGGGATGGGCACTTCCTCCAACAAAGACCAGACTTGGGTCTGGGCTGTCAGAGCCATGAAGCTGCCCCCCCACCAGGTCAGCTTCACACAGGAAAAGACAGACACACATCACACCTGCAGCACCACAGGGGCTATGGAGGGAACCAGGTGTGCGTGTGGGGGGCAGGGTACAGTGGGGTAGGTGTGTGCGCGGGCACGTGTAGGAGGTAGGGTGGGGGGGTGTATATAGGGTAGGTGCAAGTAGGCTTGTGCATTAGGAGTGCACATAGCAGGGTAGGTGTCAGTGGGGGGCACGTAGGGGGTGGTGTGTGTATGTATATCTAGGGGTGGGGGGTGAGTGTAGGTGAAAGGTAGGGGGTGCGTCTGTCTGCATGTCGCCCCTGCACTAACCCGGCTTCCCCCGTGCCCTAGCCCCTGAAGCACGGCCGAGGCAGGCTGGGGACCCGGCGGGCGACGCGACCCTGCGCGGCTCCGCAGCCGGAGGGAACGCCGCCACCCCTCCACCCCGCGGCACACGCGAGTCCCACCAGCTACTGCCGCGCCCCGGCGTGCGGAAGTCACGTGGCTCCAAGATGGCAGCGGGGGGGGGCTGGAGGAAGCAAACAGAGCTGTCATCTCAAGTGCGAGCAAAGACGCCCTTCCGCCAGCCCCGCCGAGCAGGCTCCGGGCGCAACCCGCGGCAGCAGCAGCACCAGCGTGCGCGGCGGGCTAGCAGGAGGCGGGCAGCACGTACCGTGTGGGGCGGTATGGGGAGCAGCTCCCGACTCCCGGGCAGCCACTGGGCTCTGGGTGCGCCGCGCCAGCTTTACGTCACCCGCCGCGCGCTCGGGCTCTCGCGAGACTTCTAAGCCCGGCCTGCAGCGCCCCCTGCTGTCTTCTCGCCCGGCCCCGGGCGGACGTCGTCGCCCGGGCGCTTGTGGGACTGACGAGGGCTGAGGGGCCGCTCGCCGGCGCGGCCTCCTCCGAGCTCTGGACCAGACCGACCCCCGGCCTCGCCCGCCACGGGTGCGGCGGCAGCCTATGCCCTGCTGCTATAAAATGTTGTCAGGACACCCTCCAGGTGCCAACTCCCGAGGAAGGCCAATCCTGCCCCACCCCCCCTTTCCTCCCACGCTTCCTGGGGATGGGCATTTATTCCTTTGTTGGGAGACATTAAAATAAAATCACAAGCCACTGGGCAAAAGCAGCCATTAGAGTAAAAGGGGCATCTTTTTTATTTTTCCCTCCATAGGATGCGATTTAGCCCGAGGGCACGTCCAAGTTACTGCCCCACCTAAATGAACGGTGTTCACTGTGAAAGAGGAGCCCCCTGGCCAGGAGGTAAGGGGTAGCAGAACTGCCAGAGCAGGACGGCCCACAGCAACTCTGGTGGCAGCTCCTATGAATAATGGATTTAGAAGGGATCGGGAACATCATGGCTCATTCTCATGTCATGCAGTTAAGTTGCCTGCTCGCTAGTGCCAGAGTAGAAATGTTGCTGCAGCTGCCAAGCAGTTAGGCTTAAGCTTTGGGTGAACCAAAGTGGGGGGGGGGAGGGCAGTTACACCACTACACCTTGCCCATCTACCTCACTTCTCCCCCCCCCAAGGACTTCACTACTCAATCATTTCCCACATTAAACTCTTTCAAATCACTTCTCTTACAGCAGAGCACTTCTGCTCCTCCAAAAAACTAGGTCATGATAAAGAAAGCTTTTAACCAAACTTTTCAACGTCCCTTTGATTTCTTTTAAAAAAGGAAAAAGCAGTGTGAATGAAGTTACATTTTGGAGACTTGTATCTTAATGGGTGTGTTTTACTTCATGGCAAGGTAGATGCTGGCAGCCCTCTTTTATAGACTAACTGAATCAGAGAGAGAGAGAGAGAGAGGTGTGCAACAGTGCAAGCCTTTGCGCCTCCAGCATGGTAGTTTTTCCTGGTTCCCTAGGAATCATGAGGGGCAAGGATTTGGGAGGTAATAGCATTTACTAGACCAGTCTTACACTTGAAGTGTGTATTTTTCATTTCTTGATAAACACATCCCACGCCCATTACCAGAATTTAAATATTGTAAAAAGTCAAGAAGTTGTATTTCTTAACTTTCAGTCACCCCTCCCCAGCCACCTCCTCCCCACCATGCATCAAACTGCTAGGCTTTTGAATGCCATATAAAGGGTAGCTGGCTCTTAAATGTCTTTTATTTTCAGTGCTGCTCTGTTGGTACCATGGCATTTCCATAATAGCATTAATTCAACAAACAACATGGGGGCTATAGTCCTAGAAGGAGCCTCCTGGGCCATCAAGTTCAGCTTTCTGCATTCAGAGGAAAGGAAACTGCCAAATCACCTCTTCAAGTCCTCATTCACAACTACAAGGAAAAGAAGGAAGCTACTGTATTAAGTTCAAGCCACTTAAGTCACCAAAATGAAACATAGCTCAAAATACAGCAACATGCTCATTTTCACTGGGCCTTGCTCCCCCTTTAGTGGGGCTTCAACACGTGCATTTACCCTTAGACTTGCCTCTTGTGTGACCTTCTACCCTCCATGATCCTCTTCTGTCTTACGTGAGAACTGGAGCAGTTAATTTAAAATGTAAACATTTATCACAGTATTTAACCTCTTGCCTGTCAGGCCTACTGTTTTATGCTAATCCCTACGTCGGTTACATGATCATAGCTTTGAAGCATCTTTGCAACTGAAGCGGGGATTTCAATATGGTAATAAAGATACAAGGCAATACAGGGAACAATGCAGCACCTTTACAGAAATGCCAAGACAGTTTTTTGGTATGAACTACTGGAAACTTCACTACATTGTTTTCTTGCTTTCCAAGAAGCATATTTCTTCATTCTTTTGAAAACAAGAATATGCCACCTCACTGGCCTAAATATAGCCACCCCCGTAAGGCCATTTTGCTTATGGCACTTGCTCTCCCATAATCATTTTCAGCTAGTGTAAAATCTTTTGATCAGAATAATTTAAAAACAA
>NW_017728886.1:91685113-91686897 GCF_001723895.1 Crocodylus porosus
ATTATGGCCCCAGGCCCCAAGCCCCACACACTGCCCAGCAGGACAGCAGCCCCAGCCCTGTCCAACTCCCTCCATATGGGGGCCTCAATCCCCTTGTCCATATACAGCAGCTTCTGTAGGTAAGTGACACGGTGCCCCCTGCCTAACTACCCTGCTCCTGCTCCCTCCCAGCCCCCTGCAGGCTGGAACTGTGCCAGCCTGTAGAGGGCTTGCAGAAAAACTACAAAATCTGTGGGTTTCTCTGCTAAAATGAGAAATCCACATTTTACCATTTTTAGGTGGAAATGGAAAACCTGGATCCCTGGTCATGACTGGTATGGTATGAGGTGCCCGTTTTAAAAGTGATATTGAAACCTGAACTGTACGTAAAAAAAAAAAAAAAAACCAAAAAAAACACACCCTATCACAATACCCCTCAGGTAAGGTACTAGAATTCCCTTATCTTCTATCAGCTGAACTATTCAGATGCTGAAGAAACTTAAATGGAACCAAATTTGGGGGAAATTAAAACCAACACCTTTCCATCCATGTATTGGACATTTCTACATGTGCACCAATGCACCGTAATTACGGCACATTAAGTTCAGTGCCTGTAATAACAGGTACTAGCAGTGGCACATGCCTTTTTAGTGATGCTAAATGTACAGAAGACTAATTCTACAACAAATTAGCACAGCTTTTGCCATGATGTGCTAATACATAGTAGAATTAGTCTGCTGTGCATTTAGCACCTCATGTACATACACCCACTGAGTAGTTCCCTACAGTAATGGAGTTCAGAAAAAATATTAATGATAGCAAATTCTCTGATAAAAACCCCCAAATCCATAATTAAAAGGTCCCCCACAGCACTCCTGATGCCTCTCACTCTCCCAACAGCCCGCCAGCCCTACTGGTGCCCCTCATTCCCCCCACCACAGCCTCCCAGGCTTACTGGTGCCTCCCCTCCAGCCTTCACTTACCAGGATGTACAATGCTGAGCAACACTGATATGCCAGTGTCCTGCCCCGCCCCTTGCCCCTCACTCACAGCCCTCCCCCCAAGTTCTGCTAGGGGGGCCCCCAGTTGCCCGGGCCAGCAACCCAGGTCTACAACCCCCTGCCCCTGACAGAAGGCAGCTGCTGCAGGAGCACTGAGCCCGCTTAGCCCCTGCTGCAGGCTCAGGCAGGTGCAGGGGTGGACCCAGCTTCCCACTGCAGCACACTCCCAGGGAGTGGGGTGGGGGGGGACCTACAACCCCTAGGTCTGTGCAGGGTGCATGTGGGCTCGTGTTCCCTGCCCTGCTGCCCTCCCCCAGGGCCTCCGCAGCATAGTGTGACCCAGTGCGGCCGCGCAGGAAAGCTGCTTGTTCATGTGCCCCGGCAACACTTCCCCTGCACATGCGGGCAGCAGTGAGGCGCACAACCCTGCACATGCGGGCAGCAGTGAGGCGCACAACCCTGCACATGCAGAGGAAGTGTCGCTGGGGTAGCATGGAGCTCACAGAGGCAAGCAGCTTTCCTGTGCGGCCCCTCTGTGCCCTGCCGCACTGGGTATGCACCCGCCCCAGCTCTGTGCACCACGCTCTGGGGGACACCATTCCCCCGTCCCCTGACAGTGCACTCTGGCAGGGAGCCAGCTCTACCTCCCACCCCCGAACAAGCCACCCGTGGCCTTGTCCTGCTCCTTACCAGGGCTCTGAGGCCACACATTATGGCCCCAGGCCCCAAGCCCCACACACTGCCCAGCAGGACAGCAGCCCCAGCCCTGTCCAACTCCCTCCATATGGGGGCCTCAATCCCCTT
>NW_017728886.1:91687052-91708469 GCF_001723895.1 Crocodylus porosus
AAAAAAAAAAAAAAAATCCACAGGCACAAGCATTTCCCCGAAAACTGTTGCCTTCAAATTTTATTCTGTATCCTCTATAAGGTTTCTTTATAACTTTAGAATTTGTACAGTTTCATGTACAAAGATTCCATATCTCAAGGGAAATAATTCCTTGTATGAAGTTCATATATCAGTATTAGAACCACAGCATTTGCACCTGTGATATTTAAAAAAATCCATTGGACATGTAGAAATAAGTATGCAAAAACTGCAAACAAAAACATTTAAGTAGCCAAAATTAAAAAGATCCTTGTGTGAATCTACAGTCTTGCTTGATTCATACTAGGCTATTGCAGCCAAGTAATCTTTAACCTCAGTTGGAGTAAGCCTTCTAAATCCTGCTTCATTACAGATGCCAACTTCTATGTTATCTTCTGTCATTTGGCCCTCAAAGCTTTCCTATTAAACAGAAAAACACAATTTACTTTGCTATACCAGTGATTTAATAAAACAGTAAAACATATTTGTTAAATCTCTGTCTAACCTTTAGTGTTAAGATAGCCGTATGTATGGCATCCTCAAGTTCCAAATCTTCATTGTATCTGTATAAATGAGATTAATATTTTAAATCTGCAAATTACTGAATTGTCTCAAAGGCCATGATACCCAATTTATTTCAAGCTTTATACGTATAACCTGAATTAGCATTTTTCTTGTTAGCTAAACTGATGGCACTGAACACATCAGACTTGTTAGCCAAACTGACGGCACACACTTATAAGGCTCCCGATACACGTTTTTTCATGCAACTATCCCTTGCCTCTATACAAAAGCCAACAAATGAGTAACAAACACAAACAACCCCTACAAAAACCCAACAACTTTTTGGTATCCTTCTTTAAACATGTTATTAAAGCTTTTAAACAGTTTAAATGAATACATATTGTAACCTAGCTGTGATATTCCAAAACTTGGAGAACACAGATGCACATCTATATTCTTCTAAATTCTTTTGGTAGGCTCTACCAGCATTACCTTTTTTCAAGAAAAGTTTTTCCATTCACGTAATTTTTTCCCATGGCTGTTGCTTTCCAAGCAAAGTAAGCTCCCTGTACAGATGAAAACATTAGCCCAGTTACATGACAATTAAAACGCTTAACTATGGATTAATAAAATACAATACTTTTTATGAAATCTTATTGGACTTTTGATATTTGGACTCTCACAACCACTCTGAGATACTTAAATGTGTACTGTTAAAAATACAAATATTATTATTTTTTTTAAGATATGACATACCTTCAATGTTCGTTTGACATTTCCCTTCATTTTTAAAAGGTAAATGTGATGCATTTCTCAATTTGGAATTATTTAAACAAAAAAGGTGAGGTGTTTGCACCATTAGGAATAAGACTGAAATATGTTCATCAGACCTACTTGTGCAGTGCAGTCAACACGATATTTCCGATGAACCAACGATAAAACTGAATAGCTATTTTGGGACTGATTCTATACATTAATTTAGCATGGGGCTACCTACCCATGCCTTCATGAAGTCCTCAACCAGGGCAAGGACAGCTTTTGATGCCATTTGGAGTCAGATGTATGAGTCAGAAAGAAAGTATATTCTTACATTTCCAAGAAAATAAAGCTTTGTTACTATGCTACATTTTAACTACTTAAGAGCTTAGAGTCATTAGTACAACTAATTTTTTTCATGGAATACAAGGTGTTACATACAAAGTAGTATGAGCATAAAATAGCTATTCATATATTGAAAGCTTTACATCTCTTAAGATGGAAACTGTTTACTCACATGAATTAATTATTTTGCTCATTCAATTATTATATGTAAACTAGTTTTCAAAGTTTAATCATAACTTCCTAAAATTTAGGTTAAACTTCAGATTCCACATTCCATTCTAGAAAGATGACATTTCACAAATCCATTTAATGCTTAAACTTCCTTGTAAAAATGCTGGATTTCAGAACAGCAAGACAGTATGTATTTGATACTTACAGATGGATCAGACTGAAATAAATAGGGTCGCCCCTCATTCCAGCCACATATAAGCAATGATACTCCAAATGGACGTACGCCACTATGAGGGGAGAAGGAAAAAAAAAAAGGTTATTGCTCAAATCAAAGAGTTGTTAAGATAGTTTGGTTGTTTTTGCCTCAAGTAGTTATTGCTATATGCCTCCTCCTCATAACAGAAATCAGGCTTTATTTTAAAAAAAATAAAAAAAGGTAATTTAAAATATCTACTACTCTCCAATCTTTACACTTCCAAAATACTAACATTGCATTCCACCTGTGACACACAGATCATCTTTGTGATGTGGCTTCAGAGGCACCACATTTTAGAGACCTCTCTGGATTAAACAAAACAAGCAGCAGTTTCCTTTTGATATTAAGCATTTAATAATTATGCTTTACACTTATACAACATCCTTCCTCCAAGCACTAAAAACAAAACAAAAAAACCACTCCAGAAAAATGGAGTCAGTAGATTAAGTAATTTCTTCAAAGACTATTATAAGCCTCCCTGTGACAGGAAGGCAGAAATTCAGTTAAAGATATTACACTATTTGGTTAAACAAATCAAAATACTTCAAGTTGAGCAAGAGCAGCTTACCCAGACTGTGTGTACTCCTGCATCACAGAAGCAATCCTCTGTACTAGCTGAGCGGTTGGAATGGGCTCATGGTAAACCAAGTAATACTGTTGGGCCAGCTTCCGAGCTCTGTGCACAAGTACTCTAAAAAGCAACATAAATAGATTGTGTATGACAATATCTATTATTAGAACTAAAAAAAGCTGTTCTACTGCAATGGTACTATGCTCAGGTAGTGGTTTTCAACCTTTTTAGATGCAAGACCCATCCTCTCCCCTCAGAAAATGTCAACTTTAAATTTACACTTCATTTTAACTATGGAAAAAATAAAACATTTTTTCTGTTGCAAACAACTCAAAAGACAACAACGGGTCAGAATGGTTTTAAGGCTACAGATTTCCATTTGAAATCTATGGGTATTCTGCATCTTCAGAAAAAACCAGACTGACGTAAGGAATTAATGTAACTTCTACTGGAACACATTAAGTATCAACGCAAAACACCCTTAGGCATTTAAGGACACATGAAACCATATCCAAGGTTAGATCACATTTTTTTCATAAACATTTGATTCTCTTTATTAATTTGTCTATTCACTTAAGTGGAAACATGCCTTTATATTTATAATCCAATTGTTTCAGAGAGCATGCATACTTTAAACATACATTTTTCAGACAGTATATTACATTAGTCATGTTATATGATATGCCACTAACAGTTGAGCTATTAAAGTGTGCTATATGCTGAAGAGACACCGAAGAGCTTTAATAACTTTAAGAACAGATGTACAGGGAATGGGAAATCATAAATGGCTACTTTCAGTGCAGCCTTCAATTTTCCTAAGTTAGGGAGATGCAAGTCAATACCAACAGAGCTTCTCAAACAACAGCATTTTTCTGATACCTGTAATCAGGTCCCATGCCACTATATACCAAGCCTATGTGTTTGGTAATTGATTCTACTTTGTGTACGCTCCTTTCGTCATAGAGAATAGATTTCTGTTTCTTCTCAGTTGCCAACACAACACCATTTGCAGCTGGAAAGGTGAAAGAAAAAATACTTTGGTTTAAATATACAAGGGTTACCAGGAGCAACCAAAATTAAACGGATTTACTAATACATAAAGAATTTCTCTTTTTCCCACCAGATCTACAGATGTTATCATTCATCTAGGATGTTAAGCAATTACTTTTGAGACCTCCACTGCATCGCATTCAAGTGCTCAACATGCAATCATATTCAATTTTAAAACAAAAAAAAAAATCATTTTTTTTCAGTTTTTTCATTAGGTGCAATTGTTCCAGAAAATACACAAAACAAGACATACCTACCCAGGGAACAAAAATGCTCAAAGCGTTTTTTTCAGTAAAATCCTCCTCAATATAGTAAAATTATCAAAAGTTCGTAGTTCTCAAATAGCATTAATTAAAGTCTTCTTCTCCCACTTTAAAACCATTTCTCTGATAAAATTCAATGCTATGAAATGTTATCCAGATAAGCATATGAAAATACATTTAAGAAAAATAAATAAAGAAGGGCCATACTTTTTTTTTCCATTCTCTGTCCACATCCCAACAAGGGGAAAGACAACAACATCGAATGCAATTTAATAGGCCTAAATCTATCCTAGTTTTCCCAACTGACAATGGATCAGTCCATTACCCAATACTCTGAAGCAAACGTCAGGTTAGTCATATTATCATACCTTTAATTCCAACAGATGGAGCTCCTGCAGCAACTGCTGCCAACGCATATTCAATCTGGACAAGCTTACCAGAAGGACTAAAAAAAAAAAAAACCATAATAGAGCTCAGCCATAATATAGTTCACGATCTTTAATGCGTCAAATTGAAATTTGTCTTTTATCATTTGCTTTTTACTTCCTGCATCTTAGTAGTGAATTGCATACATCACAAATGAAAACAGTTGTCACTTTCATGCTAGTTTTAAAAGGACTTGGACTAGTTTAGCAAAGAACTTGCTGAAGCACAGCTCTTCCAGGAAACCTGCATACACCAGCCCCAGCCCCATTTGTTCCAAGCAGCTACAAAGCAGGTCCAAGATGATTTGTTTTTCTTCTCAACCTTGCCAATCCCCACCTCTTCCTTACCTGAGAGATTTGTATTTAACATGGCGCTTTCAGGATCAGGACATGGATTCTTAACAGGCAGAAAGCAAAAGTGAAAGCCCCAAGACAGACTGCTAAACAAATCCTCTTTCTAATTTCATTGTATGCCTTTTCTTTTTTTAAAGGCTGAACACCGCAATATTCTGAATAACTAGAAAACCAGGCAAACGGCTTGCTGTAGAGTTACAAAAGTGAGATTAATAGGCCAGTGCGATATCTGCTCCCAACTGCTGAATGAAGCAGCAGGGAAGAGAATGCACACACTCACATATTTATCCTTGCAACAAGAATTGGGTCACATACCATATTTTCCTCACATACAACATACCCTTTCCCCCCCCTAAAATCTGCCCTGCCCCAAACCCAGGGTGCATCTCCTAGGCAAGGAAATTAGCTTTCTACCAGGTGGATGGGGGAGGAATAGTAGCCCTCTGCTTTGGCTCCCGCTAGGCTATTTGAACAGCTGGGGGAGTCGATTCACTTGACAGCCAATTTTTCTTCACTCTATAAAAGTCAACCACCTTCTCCTCTTTCTGGTGTTTTCAGTGTTTCACTGAGTAAACAAACCCTTTCTCTGGACAATTTTGGTGCCTAGCAGTTGGTCCTGCCAGCCTAAGCAGCACGAGGCAGCCATCACCCCGGGGACCTTACTTTGGAAAGGCAAAATGAAGGGCCGCAGAAAGGGGGGGCGCTATATTCCAGAGCACGATGTAAATCGGACAATACAGTACCTCGCCGCCTGCCTCCGCGGCAGCTATACACGAGAAAATACGGTGCCGGTCTCCCCCGGCCAGGCCATGACGCTGCAAACCGTCAGCCTCCCCCCCACCTCTGCTCCGCCCCCGCGGCCGCAGCCCCCTCCACGGCGGTCATCCTTCCCGCTCCGCCTTGCGCCAAGCCTCAGCCGCCGCCACCCCTCGGCGGCCCAGACCAGTACCTGAAAGTGGTGAGAGAGAAGCTGTAGCCGCGCTCCGCCATTTTGGTACGTTAGCAGCCGCTCCGCTCCACGCACGCGCAGCTCCTTCCTTCCTTCCTTCCTCCCGCGCCGGCCCCCGCCGCCCTGATTGGCTAAAGCGGGAGGGCCAGCACTGCCGCTTACCAAGACACACCACCCCCATCCCTCGAAGGAGATCCGCCCCTAAGACGGATGTGGTCGAAAGGCATTCCGGGACTTGGAGTCCCAGGCCGCCGGGGCGCGCTAGGCATGCTGGGGTGGGGAGTCCCGCTCCGCGTGCTTCCCGACATGCCCCGTGCATACTCTGTGCTGGAGAAACGCTATGGCGGCGCGGCTCGTAGTAGGGTCCACGCTGGCGCCGCTGCGCGGTTTCCTGCGGCGCTGCTGGGGGCAGCTGTGGCGGGCCTTCCCCGACGCCGGCCAGACCTGGGGTGGGTGCTGCGCGGGGCTGCGGGCCTGGGGCGGGGTGGGGTGTTGCTCTGCCTGTCCGTCCGTGCCCGGCGTCTGTGCGTGTGCACGCGAGGAGGCGGTGTTTCCTGGACTTCACCTGCGCGGCGATGTGACTCCATGGGCCACATCCCCTGCCAGGCCTAGGGACGGAAGTTGCACACGCAGAGGTTTAAGTGGGGGGAAATCAGTTCAACTGCAACACAACAGAAGTCCTCTGCGCCTAAACCGCTTTCAAAATGGCGGACACTGGTTCAGCTAAACCTGGGTGGATGTACGGAAGTGTTGTAAGTTAAATCGGTTCACTGAATGTCTGTCCCAGAGCCCCTCCAGATTCAAGGTAATCCGCAGTCTGCCAGCTTCCCAGGGTGCACCACCCCTGTTAACTTCCCCCTTTAGGCTGATTTGGCCCAAGCTGTCTGCTTCTGCCAAGCAGGGAGGTGTGCTCTAGCACCAGCCCCTGGCCTGGGCCACTACAGGCTTGGGGCTGCATTTTCTGAGTCAAAAGTGAATGTCTGTTCACTCTCCATGGCTCTGCTTGGAGCAGGGGTTGGACTAGACCTCCTGAGGTCTCTGCTAACCCCTGTTTCCTATGATTCTGTGATTCATTTGCTTCTCAGTTCAATATATGCATCCTAGACCAATTTGCGAAGACTGAATTGATTCAGCCTCGGGCTTTTTGACTGTCTGTACTTAAGTAAATGAGGTGGCCCTGTGCCAAGTTCATCGCTAAGTATCTTTTTCCTTCTCTGTCCTAAGCGCCAGCATTGGCTGTTCAGGCTCCAGCTGCTCTTCCTGAGCTAACGGAAGATGTGGGTGAAAGTAATGATGCTCCAAGCTTCTTGGATAACATTTTTTGGATGGCAGCTCCCAAGTCGAGGCGGACCATTGAGGTAAACCGCTGCAGAAGACGAAACCCCCGTAACATGATAAAACTCAAGGTAACTTGACAGATTTCTATCAGCTTTTCCTCTGGGTCATCAAAAGGAATTTTCTGCCACAAAGCTTGCAGTACGTTTTAATCAGGGGTGTCATATGTGCTCGTTTCCCAGATCTAGACTAGGCTGTGGCCATGGGGTAAACTACAGCAGCATGAGCAGCACTGCTTTCAGGCAGTGGTCATTCATTCCCTGCTGCCAAAGGCCATCCCCAGTGAGGCCTTGTAACCATGAATTCATTGCTCCCCTGTGTCACTTTCAAAATGGATTCAAAGAGTTGTAAACAAAGAAAGCAGCAAAAGACTATTCCTATCATTAGATTACAGTGAAGATGGATTTTTTTTTTTGGTTTATATCTAAACATTTCAGTATGAGTGAAACTTCTAAATACTTTGCAATTCAAGATACATTTATATATCTTATAACCCAATCCTGCAGATTTTGCCAGGTGTAATACTTCAGGCATTAACTTCAAAGGGCTGCTCTTGGTTATAAACACTAAGTTTAATGATACTCCTTAATATTTGCCAAAAGTGCAATTAAAATTGTAAATTAGTAAGTCAACAAAAAACTCTAAACCAGCTCCTTTATCATTGATTCGTTGTATTTTGACAACTAATCCTTAATTTTATACTTTGTTAAGTTGAAACTTGTGTATTTTAATTTTTTTGTAATGGGAAACAGCACTGTTGTTTGCTTTTATTAAATATTTGCTGTTAAATTGGAAAAGAAATTTAGCGTACAACGCTGTTGTGTGTGTCTGAGTTTTAGTGGGGTGAAGGTTCGCTGTGGGAATATGGAGCCTTGAATTTTAAACTTTGTACAGCTCTTCTACATATGGAAATTTGTAATAAAATATATCTTGATGCAGGGGGAATAACTCTTCACTCAAAATGTCTAGAGTATTTGTAAAGTATTTTCTTGTTTGTCTTTGCTTTTAATTTTAAACTGTTCCATTTTTTTTCTCTAGACAAATATAGATGTTTGTCCTAAATGTGGCAATGTGAAACTGAAGCATGTCCTTTGTAAATACTGTTATACAAAGGTTCAAATGGAAACTTCTCTCATAAGGGCTGAAATAAAGAAAAAGGAAGGAGGACCATTTAATACGCCCACTGTAGAGACTCTAGTTTTGTATCAGGGAGAGAAACCCAGAGAACAAGATCAAGGCAAACGGATCATTGAAAGAAACAGGAAACGTCCGTCCTGGTTCCCACTGAACTGATGCCACAAAACTATAGAACCTCATGGTAACAAAACAGTCCATCCAGCAGGAAAGGAGAAGATGTTTCCCAATAATATTTTCATTTTTTAGTTTATTTAATGCCAAAATAGAAACTGTCATCCTTTGAAATCTGCTTCATGAGCATTTCATGTTGGATCATCAGAGCCATCAAAATACAGAAAATTAGGAACATGTTGGGGTTGGGAAGACCATTTTTGTGCATTAAGTACTATATATTGTAATGCTGTCTTGATGTTTTTGTAAATTTAAGTTGTCATTTTTATGACCATGAAACAGCATAAAAACATCGTAAGTGTAAAATAAAGTATATATAGCTCTATAGCAAGACTCTTTCTTTCTGGGTTTTCTTTTCAGCTTCTCTGAAAAAGTTGTGTGGCTTTGCAGAATTACTTTAAGATCAATACTCTGGGCTACTGGTGGTCTGTAAAGCTGTGGTTAGCCAACCCTGGATAGCTCCGGACCCCTCAGCTTCATTTTCACTTAAAAGGTTTACTTAAAGATATGTGGTCATCTAGAAGAAATTTTGAGGGTTGACCATGGTATCTGGGTCTATAGTAGCAGCACTGAATGAGACATCAGGAATATTTTGAGGAAAAGATAAATGTCAGAGTCTGAAGAGCATGGAGATGAGTTAGCAACTTGGGTCACTATGAAAAATGTTTGGAATGGGAATTTAGAGTGTTTTGAAACAGGGAATTTGTAGCCAGATTCTGTTGCATCGATACGTTCACTAACACTGAACTGCATGTGATAGGTTATTTAATGTGTGTCAACTCCAAGTGTATAAAATTAACAATTATCTCAGAAGAATGTGATGAAGCCTTAAGTAATTGAAAGTCATTAGGGGCTACTTGAATGGAAGTATACTTACTAGAAAGTTACATATAGGTTTAGCAGGATTTGATTTTTATTGGTAAAAGTTGATAAATATTGATTTCACCTCATACAGACTAATGAAAAAACATTACCATTGTTAATAATTAAAATTTATAGAAAGAGGAGGTAAGAAAAATGATGGCTGATGGAGCGTGTGATGATGACAGGGAGAGCAGTCATACAGAACCATGATGACTGTAGTTTGGACTGCAACTCCCAGAACAAAGGAGGCAAAGTGACAAAGCAGAGGAGGGAGCTAGGGGCAAGTGGGCTCTAGATGGATGGGAGCTCTACCGTTCAGCTGGCAGCAGTCCTGCAGTACTTTTTGTTATAATAAAATGACTAATCCCCCATACCCCTAATTTCACGCAATCCTAAAAAAAGAGAAAAACTGAACTAAAAGCTTAAAAATAAACATTAATGTATGTCAAAATTATTATTTTTTAAAATTAGAATAGAATTTTGCCAAGCCTAGCTATATATTTTGTACGGGGGAGTCATGGCTGTTCCACAACATTTTCATTTATTTTAACTGATGATGCTGTCTAGAATGCCCATCTGGTCCCAGACTGTTACAACTTGTAACATAGTGCCTATCTGCAGTGTCAGGCTGTTACTTCTGAAGAAAGAAAGTGCCTGCTGTTGCCACTAGCTGCTTCCCCTTTTTGTTATCAATTTACAGCATTTAGATGGGTCTTGATTTTTGCCATTATACTGTTGGGGTAGTTGGGTCTTCAATTTTGCCATTATACTGTTGGGGTAGTAGCACTGTCGTTAATACGGAGACTAGGTTACCGCATAAAAGATTACTTTTTTTTTCCCTCCCCAAAGTGGTCCAAAACAGATGTACTTAAGTGAATTAATTGCTTAGCCTTGTGAGGACCTGAGGTAGACTTAGTGTTCCAAATCTGACACTGAGAGAGATTCCTGGACTACAGCACAGGGACAGAAGACAAAATTAAGGTTGTAGGTGCAACTGATATGTTTCTTAACACTTCATCTCTTGGTTTTTTCCCCCCAGAGGTTTAAGCATAGATGCATCAGAGTGTGAGGCACCTAAGTTCAGGGGCATGGAATAGGCTTCCACCCCTGCTTCTAGCCTTCAGACACAAAAAACTGGCTTGAGGACAGATGTGAGGGTGAAGTTTCCTTAATATGCATCATGTAGCCCAACATGCAGCCTATCATCCAAAAGAGGAATGAGCATCAATAGAGGTGAACAAACAGTCACTTCCAAGCCAACTTCCAAGCTTGAATCCTTCCATATGTGTCCAAGCAGTGACATTATTAACATGATTATGTTCATGCCTATTCCCCATCCTAAAAGAAAGCCTTGGAAATAAGGGATTATGTAAGTTACATGAAAAATGGATTTTCTTGTGCAAAAGGTGGATGCAATACAAATATGGAAATTTTGGATAGGGGATAGGACCAGTGAGGAGATGGATTATTTTACTCAGAAAAGAAAAAGAGTTTAGGGAATGTCAGTGAATGTAGCCCTAAATGTATCAAGTATCCAGGTTGTAGCCCTATTGGTCTAGAGGCAAAAGGAGTTCTGAGCCCTAAATATGAGGTCCTTAGTGGTTTGGGAGTTTTCCTCTGGGGTCAGCCGTATTGATCTGGGGCTATATGATATCAGTTCAAACCAAGACTCTGTCTATCATATGGTCCTTAGAGGTATACTGTTCCCCTACTGCCTACTGTTTCCCCAAGTAACAAATCTTGGTGCCCACAGACATTGCAATAGCCTGTTGAATAGATGTGGTAGCTCTGATGTAAAAATGGAAAGTTTATACAGGTAAATAGTAGAATATGTGGTTTAAAGTGTATGGCTTGTCTGGTGAACTGTGATAGTTGGAGAGCTTGCTCCTGGAAGAAAGTTTCTAGGAGATGCATGTTTAATGCCTATAAAAGCAATAATGGTAATACTTTAGAAGGATTCAGTCAAAGGCATTGAAAAGATTTCAAGTTGTTGAGCATGGAGTAATTTTATTTTAAAGACAAATAACTTTCACTATTTAAAAAAAAACAACTTTTCAGTAGTTTTAGAGGACTTGCCTTGCAAAGATTACTTAGTAACAGACAGTGTGTCCTCACAGACTCTTTTATTATTTCTTAAGAGAGAGTCTTGGAGAGTCTATGGCCCTTTTCTATGAGAGAGAGGTTGTCATAAATATATTTATAGCACTAGGGGGCAGTAGAGTTCTAATTTTCTGGTACATGGCCAACAAGCTGATGAGCATTTCATTTGAACTAAGTCAAAGGCAGATTTAATAAATCAATGTCTTCAGAAATGACAGGTCTGTAGACAGATTAACTCTGATAATTAAGGAAAAATATGATAGCTGTTATTGAACAGAAACCTTATCTAATGCAGAGCATTGTTTTGTGTCCTTTTAGTTAGATTTATGCTTAGAAACTTAACTATTGGCTTCCAGATATGTTTATGTACTTCTGCCCTCTCCTGAATGAATTGTGTGATATCTATTAGGCCACTGCATGATAGCATTATGGTGAATTACAAGGAGGGAATAAAGATTGTGTATTGGTTTAAAGATTGTGGCTCAGGCAGCAAAGCAGCAGGGGGACTGATGAAATGCAGCATAGCATTCAGATGGCCAACTCCTCAGAACAGTAAAGAATGACTGAACTTTGTATACAATAACTGATCATCAGTGGGCACAGCTACACGTCACCCTACAGTGACGTAGTGATCACACAGGTTTACATGTGATCACTAGCTATGTCACCATAGCAGCGTGCTTCCTGTTTATAACATGCTGCTACAGCAGGGCGGGCAAAATGTGCACCTTTTAGTTTTTGGTCACTGTATCCAGCCCATGGGGCCCCTAAAAAATTTAGAAAATTAATATTAATCTGCCCTGAGCTGCCTATCATGCGGCCCTCGATGGCTTGCCAAAACTCAGTAAGCGGCCCTCTGCCCAAAATAATTGCCCACCCCTGTGCTACAGCATCATAATGGGGAAATCTAAGCATGTGCCACCAATAAGTGCAGTATGGGTGGTTACTGGGCCATGCTTTAGTACTTCCAAAAGGAAGTACTGAAACATGGCACAGTAACAACATCACCATATGGCGACATGTAGATCCAGTGGGTACAAGAAGTGCTTCTGCATAACCTCCACCCTGAACTGAGTCATTTGACAAAGAGGTCATTCTGCTGGGCCAAAAAGGGAGTGCAAACAGAAACAGATGGGGCAATGGGGAGAGCTGGAAGGAATGTGGCATTTTAGATATGAGAAACTGAGTCAGGTTTTGCTCTGAGCTTATGCCCATGAAATGTCATCAAAATCAATGGGGTATAACTGCGGGACAGAATCTGGTTGTCTTAATGACAATGCTGAAGCCTCAAAACCTTGTTACAGGTTTTGTTTTTTACTGTAAACCAAACAGCCCTGTGATACCACTCCTGGATGCTAACAGTGAATCAACAGAGTGTAAAACTGATTATGCCTGTGTTTAATGGATATCATTAATTTCAGTCTATGCTAAGGCTGATAGATGGATGTTCCAAAGAGAAACAAGAGCAGCCCTTGCTCCTATAATCACGTAAGTATTTGAGAATCTTTTTCCCATTTTTTCCCACAGAGAAGGTAAGTTTCTATCCCTTGTGGCTGTGGAACACAGCATGAAGGAAGTGCACCCAGAGGGATCAGAAACTCCAATAACAAAAGGGGGGAAGCCCTATAGAACTTGTATTTTAAAAATTCTCATGATTTTTCAGCCAATTCTATAATTTTGAACCTTTAGGGTTAACGCTGATGCCTCTGACTAGCCAAATGCTCAATTTATTTGACCATTTCTTGTTTTAAAAAACCCTCATAGACTCTCTTCTGTACAGTGCATCTCAAGACTTGTACTTTTGAGGATACGCGGCATAAGATATCCTCCTTCATCTTGTACAGAAGCTGGATTAACTTGTTGAGTGGACCAGAGGATTAAGTTTGAGCTGCAATGTTTATTGCATTGTCTCTCCTGCAGTGGCGGATTTACCATGAAACAAACTATGCGGTGGCACAGGGCCCCCAATGACAGGGGGCGCCAAATTACAGGGCAAATATGACGAATGACTGAACTTAATAAGCGTTGCAAGTCGCAAAGTAGTCCAGGCTTTCTGCATGCTGCAAACTTCTGTGAACTATGTGCTAAACATGGTTTTTTGAAGTAGTCTAGCAAAGAACTTGCTTTGCCATTTTTTTGCTGTCTCAAATGTTCTTTTTCTTGGCTGGGTCCTGAGCGGGGAGGAGGGAGCGGAAATGAAGCTGTGCACAGGGCCCCTTACTAACTCTAAATCCGTCACTGCTCCCCTGAGGTATCACACATCACTTATTTCTGTACAACACCAATCAAGAGGCCAGGTCTGCCACAGCTGTAGAAGGGAAGGGCACTATTTGCACAACTCCTCTAGATCTTGCATCCATTTTCAAAGAATACTAATGTTCTTCCCATTCTTAGCCCCTGCACTTGTGAACATGTGTAATTTACAGCTCTTTTCTCTTTAAATGTAGTCTAGACTATAATATTATATGAAATGTTCCCATTGCCGCTCAGGATTTTGAGAAGACCTAGAAAGATGGATTTTATTATTTTATAATCTGGGATTAATATTAAATACAAGAAGCATCATTCTTAATGGACTACCAAGCAGTTTTAGCCCCCAAGTTGACCTGTTATAGTATTGCAGGAAATCCATATATTTTTATATTTAATGGACTTGCCTGTCTTGCTTTGTCTCCGTAGCGCAATGGGTTAGCACATTTGGCTATTAACCAGAAAGTCGGTGGTTTGAGCCCACCCAGGGAGGGTGCCTAGTGTGCCCTCTGCCCCTGCTGCCCTTCTCATAATAGGGGCTAAGAAGCCCTCTTGGTGGAACCTAAGGGCAAAGAAAGAGGTGTACAGTCTGTGGAAACATGAGGTAGCTACCAAGGAGGAGTATACCTCCCTGGCTTGCACTTGCAGGGAATCAGTTAAAAGGCCAAAGTAGGATTACAATTTAGGCTGGCAACAAAAAGTCCTTCATCAGGCATACAGGGAGCAAAAGGAAGACACAGAGTAGCCACTACAGGACAAACTAGGGCAATTGGTGATAGAGAGGGCGGACAAAGCTGAGCTCTTTAATGAGTTCTTTACATCTGTATTCCTAGACACAGACCAAGACAAATCTCCCAATTGGGTCATAGACAGACACAGGAGGGACACCAGCCCACCCACTGTTAGCATAGACTTGGTGAAGGGGCACTGGAGGGATTGAACGCATGCAGATCAGTGGGCCCAGATGAACTTCATCCAAAGGTGCCGAAGGAATTGGCCAGTGTCGTAGCAGAGCCGCTGGCACAGCTGTTTGAGTACTCATGGTCCTCTGGTCAGGTCCCAGAGGACTGGAAAAGAGCCAATGTGGTCCTTATTTTCAAGAAGAGGAGGAGGGAAGAACCAGGAAACTATAGATCAGTTAGTCTCACCTCTATCCTTGGGAAAACTCTGGAAAAAATCACTAAGGCTCACATTTGTGGGAGCCCAGCAGGAGAAATAATGCTGAAAGGAAATCAGCGTGGGTTCACTGCAGGTAGAACCTGCCTGATTAACCTTGTTTCTTTTTATGACCAGGTCACAAAATGCTTAGACACAGGAGTCGAGGTGGATATCATCTATCTGGACTTTAAGAAGGCCTTCGATACGCTATCTCGTTCTGTTCTCCTAAATAAACTGACAGGCTGTGATGCAGATGATTAGATGGTCAAGTGAGTGGCAAATTGGCTTGGGGGTCACACCCAGAGAGTGGTGGTGGATGGGTCGATATCAACCTGCAAAGATGTGGGCAGTGGAGTCCTGCAAAGCTCAGTCCTTGGACTGGTGCTCTTCAATATCTTAATCAGGGACTTGGAAGAGGGTGTAGAGAGCACTATGTCCAAGTTTGCAGATGATACCAAATTATGGGGCAAAGTTAATACACCAGAGGGTAGGGAATGAATCCAGGAAAATCTGGACAGGTTGGGAAAATGGGCAGAACAAAATAGGATGCAGTTCAACAAAGACAAGTGCAAAGTGGTGCACCTGGGCAAAAAGAACCACCAACACACTTACTGGCTGGGGGATGACCTTCTCAGCAGCACAGCAGCAGAAAGGGATCTTGGAGTCATAGTTGACTCAAAGATGAACATGAGTCGTCAATGTGACGAAGTGATCACCAAGGGTAAGCACACTTTATCGTGCATCAGCAGATGCACAATGAACAGATCC
This sequence comes from Crocodylus porosus, assembly GCF_001723895.1. Lineage (NCBI taxonomy): Eukaryota > Metazoa > Chordata > Crocodylia > Crocodylidae > Crocodylus > Crocodylus porosus. The sequence continues at coordinate 91,702,498 of NW_017728886.1, forward strand.
AGGGATGTGATGCTTCCCCTCTGCACAGCACTGGTCAGGCTGCAGTTGGAGTACTGCACCCAGTTTTGGATGCCCCACTTCATGAGGGATGCAGAGAATCTTGAGAGGGTTCAGAGGAGGGCCACTTATATGGTGAGAGGCCTTCAGGCAAGACCCTACAAGGAGAAACTGAGGGACCCAGATCTCTTCAGCCTTTGCAAGATCTTGTGGTTGCCTATAAATTCATTATAGCGGGAAATAGGAGATGCTCTATTTACTAGGGCGCCCCTTGGAGTAACTAGGAACAACGGCCATAAATTGATGGAGAGCAGATTTAGGTTGGGCATTAGGAAGAACTTCTTTATGGTAAGGGTTGCCAGAATCTGGAATGGGCTTCCAAGGGAGGTGGTGCTCTCCCCTACCCTGGAGGTCTTCAAGAAGAGACTGGACAAGCACATAGCTGAGGTCATCTGACCCCAGTGCTCTTTCCTGCCCAAGGCAGGGAGTCGGACTCTGTGACCTACAGAGGTGCCTTCTGATCCTAACATTTATGAATCTATGACCCAATCCGCCAGTTCATGCTCAGGTTTCACATGTTCTCAAATTTCAAATTCTCAAAATTTCAAATGTTTTTGATGGAAGAATTTCAGGGCCTGGCCCAGTTTTCTTCTTGCAATATTTAATTAACCTCATGTATTATCTCAGGGCCCAGTTCAGCCACAGTTAGTAATGCTCATCTGTACCATGTTCTACAAGTACCACTGAATTCAATAGAACAGCATCTAGACTAGCCTAACACCCCAAATGAGTAAGGTATTGATTGGTATTGTACAGAAATAAGTCTACAAGTAAAACTTTGAATGAAATTCTGGCCCCACTGAAGTCAATGATAATTTTCCTATTGACTTAAGTAGTCAGGATTTTACCCCATAATCCTAGCTCTAAAGATCAGCTACCAATGCCCATGCCCGTACAGTGCCCCAACTCCTGCCCCACCTATCTTCAGTGACAATTCTTGTGAAAGATGCACACAAACTATTTCTAGGTATAGAAGAGATGTTTAAGGCATCATACAGCCCTGAAATATTTTGGTAGCTCTGGCTCCATATCCCTTCTTCCTGTTTCTGGCCTCTACAGATAAGAAGAGCAGAAGAGAAAACACCATGAATCAGAGTGTGAGAAAGGAAAGTAGGGAACATTCACTGAGGGAGTGGGAGGGATGGGGAAATAAGATACCTGCAGACTGAAGAGGAAAAGAGGATGTGGCTTCTATGTGTGAAGGAGGGAAGATACCAGCAACAGGAAGGGTGAGATGAGAGATCACTGGAGGAGTAGCATCTTTAGGTGGTGCTACCATACAGGAGGCAACAAGAAAGAAGATGCTTAAGGTGGTAGTACTAATTGCTTGTAGATCTTAGATGCAGGTAAGTGGTGTTATTTCCATTCTACAGATATGCAAATTAAGACAAAGAGTGCTAAAGTGATTTGCCCCAAACTACCTGTTAAGTCAGTAGCAGACTCAGGAAATGAATGTGCGCGTCTTATCCACTCCCTTACTCACTATGCCACACACCAGTGAACAATTATAACTTCCTTGATTTTTGGACTAAATCCCAGTTTTGCCACTGAAACACTTTTCAAAAACCACAGTAGTATTTCTTTATAGACAGCATGATTTATTTCATGCTGCTCAAGATGATGCACAAGTCAATTAACATCATATTCCCTGAGCTAATGTGACGTCAATCATGGCACTAGCAAGTGAAGGGGGAAGCAAATAAAAAAGGTATCAGGTTGATGCATAAGAAACACAGGGAGGAAAAGAGAGAGAATGAAGCCAAACAAATTCCTGGCAAGTCAAAAAAAAAAGGCAACATTACCACTGTGGAGGAAGGGATTCAATTTTGTTCCAGGTGGGATGAATGATAATTATTCTGTACAAAGAACAGTACTGGAATAAGCTGCACTTCTTGCTTTAACATAATTTCCAATTTTTTCAGACTTGGTTATTTTATGTTTCTCTGGTTTAGTCAAGTAAGGCTTTGCAGAACTATTGTATGACAATATTATGCATTCATAGGCTATGGGTCCTGAAGGGTCTTTGTCTAGTGCTCTCCAGATCATATAAAGCTCTTGTGTGCTTTTACTGAGTGATGCCTGACTGCTCACTTCTTCATTGAGCAAAGTGGAGCTCCAACCCGAGTTTAGGGCAGCTGTCTTAAACAGTCAGTCTCTGCCACCCTTATTTGTATTGCATTCCCCTCACCCTGTGAGAAGTCCCAGTTTTCTAAGTGAGATTCTTCAAAGAGTTGAGGTACTGCCCATTGTGAACCAGGGTATCAAAATTCATCCTCAGGATTTTTTTAACTGTATAGATCCAATATGGTTCAAAAAAGAGTTTTTCCTTCTTCTTCATTAGATTCGGTTGTCAAGGAATAATACACCTTCTTTCCTGAGTATGTAAAAGGCATAATAACAACAGAATATTCAATAGTTAAAGGATTTTTAACAAAGTGCTATAAAAGACACAGATCGTTTGCCAGTGATGGGTGCACAAATAATATTGGTATGTTACTTATCAAGAAAGGTTTAAATATCTTGCTGTTTATCAGGCTCTCCGCTAAGCTAGCCCTTGCAAGCTGGAAAAACTCAGATAAAGAAACTTGCTACAGTTCACATTGCTTCTGATCAAAGAGCTGTACTTCCCTTTCAAGCCACTGGAGTGTATCATCCTCATCTTGCTGATCTGCCAGATGCTGGGATCCCCTCATCTGTCACATACGTGCATCACTGTTTATCAGATTCGGCTGACAACTGTTTTAGATTGGGTAGCCTTTACTGCAAGTAGTTTAATTCAGTCCAGCTTATTGATGATTTAATATCTTTGATTATAATGATGTTGCCCTCCCAAGAACAGTCATTATCTTTGCTACTATCTTTTTCCAAAACGCTGTCTCTACTGAGAACAGAGGTGCATGAAGAATAGTGCTTTTCACATACAGAACCATCTTCACCACATCCACATCTATCCTACAAACTATGCCTTCCTCACCACTAGAACATCTTAATTCTTTTATGTACAGTGGATTACAGCAAAGTTTTCCATATAATGGACTGTGCCAATTAACATGGCTTCTAAAAATAGACAGATTCTCACATTCTTTTTAGTCAAAGGAGCCATCCCCATCTGGACCTTCTCTAATGAGATTTCCCTAGCAGTGAGGGACAGTTCCTAGCTGGCATATATTTGGAAAAGGAACACTGTACTTCTTTCCCCCACCCATCATTTACGGCTGGCAAAATCAGAGCAGCCATAACAACAGAGCACACCCCACAGTCAGGGACCCACAATCAGTTCCTTTAGGTCTTTCACCCATCCCTAGCAGCACTTAGCAGGGAAACTGAGGCACAGGGAAACTTATAGCTGTACAAAACTTCCTGGGGGAGGTCTTCAGTCAATCAAGAATGCCAAAAGTATGACAAGGTGCTTGACAGGCCTGGCCAGAGCTGCAAATGCCTGTTCTGCTCCCTTTGCAAAACTCTGACACTCAGTCCTGCTCATGAACCCCATTGAGGTTCCTTCTGGAGCCTGCCTGCATTTAGCGGCAGCTTTTGGTATTCTTGTGCTCTAACAGAGTCGTGTTTACACTGACTGCAAAATTTGCAGTCTCTGCAGAAACATGCAAAGTTTAGGGATTCTTCATATTTTTCTCAACTGCTGGGGGGGGAGGTTAAGAGACTTTTCAAGAGTTTAGAAATGAGTGATATGAAATTTTGATCACATTTCCAAAGAAATGTCTGCAATTTCACACAGCCCAGTCCTGTCAGTACTACCCTCTTCGTCTCTCTGATAGGTCCTTGGAGCCAATTTCATCCTTGTTAGTAAACCATTGATTCAAGTGGCTTGTATTAAGCATAAATGTGGCTCCACATTTCCAAATGAGTTACTGCTGGGATTCGATCCCCTAAAAGACTCTACCTTGACTCACTTCTGATTAGGAATAAAAAAGTGGCACTGAGTTGAAGGTGCAGGATTTAAGCCACGCTCACTTAGCCTACTTACATTTCAGGGACAAAACGCTGAACCCAGGGGCAAACTTCAGCAGGTCCAAGGATTTGCTCATGTCTTCTGTCAGTGAATTAATGTACTTAAGGAATCGGTGAACACTGGCTGTAAAGTATTTTGTTCTACATTCTGATGAGGTCAACAGCAGTTGGGGTTGTTAGTGCCTTGTAGGTTCAAGACCTTACACTGTAGGATGAAATGTATAACACTTTCTATTTGCCATTAGTTATAGATTATTTTTCTACTTGGCCTCCCCGAGTTCCTGGAATACAACCCTGAAAAGGTTTGCTCATTCTAGTGTGCCCATATTGTGGGAACTACTTTGAATAAGATTTTTTATCATGTGCTTGTTGGAGACCTTGCAGATCCATTCTTTTTAGTGTGTCCTTTAAAAAAAGACATTGTGCTTTTCTGAAATTCGACTATTACAAAGGAATGCTTTGTTTCTACAGAGCTCCAGTGTGATACAGTACATAATATCAAAGTAGGAGAGCTAGTTATAGGGGGGAATCCTTGCAAAAAGAGGTAACTAAGAAACATGAGAGAATATTTGTGTCTGAATTTTGCTATTACTGACCAGCTACAAAAGACAAGAGTTGTATTGAAATAAAGCTGTAATGCATTGCTCATTATGCTGTGACTAATATGGCTTTATATCTTATTTTAGCTCCAGAGGAAGCCCCGAGGCAGTGGGGATTATCAGAAAAGCAGCAGTATGGGCATGGGAATAGAAAAAAAGAGCTGGAGAGTGCCCAATGCTAGCTCTCTACAGGGGAAGTGCATATCCCTTTATAAATGCATAGATCCCTTATGCTTGTGTAAATGGAGCCACCGATTACTATTTAGCCTATACAACCTCTCAATCAACCATGGAATACGCAACACATTCATTTTATATCCCATGATAATCAGCACAGTTTCCTTCCTCTTGCCCTTTAATGTATGTGGCTGCAGTGTCTTGCAATTAGCTTATGCCTTTGTTTTCCTAATGGTAAAAGAAAGCTGTATTTTGTAATCAATTCATTTTTAATACTGTACCAGCACATGAGAAACTTCTTTAATTAGTACCTACCACACTCTCTGGGCATAAAAGTTTTACTATTACTCATATACAAATACTACAGACACTCCATATGTTCCTTTGAGAGAAAAAAAAGTTTTTAAAGAACTAGAATTGCTGTTGTACTTGCATACAAGGGCTCAGGAGTTACAAGGGTAAATTATCCCATCACATGATTCAGAACTTCTTTTCAAGTCAATGACCTTATCACAGTTAAGAATCAGAAACGTGAATCAAGACATGCAAAATTCAGCAGCTGAAAACCCATAAGTAATGACTGCTAATGATCTTATTAAAATAGGTCACTTTCTTTCCCTTTGTACTGCTTTCCACAGCCCAGAGCCTTCTTTCTCTCCACCCCTATTGACCCCACCACCCCACTTCTACTTCAGAAAGCAATGAACTCTGCCTGATTGACTCCATATTTAAGGTGCCCTGATCCCCACTGTGTCTTATATCTTCCTTTTTCCCTCCACTGCATCTCAGGAGTCCCCTTACTCCCTCCTACTGCCAACCCAACCTTTATTTCATTAACCTCTCTGCACCTCAGAATACCTCTAAGTGCTCAGCTCTTCAAAATCTACCTCCCCTGCTGTCGGGGAACAGCAGCCCCAAGGTCACGGTGGGCTGAGGGTTTCGGTATGGAACAGGTGGGATTAGCGGTGAGGAGTCTGAGCGGTACAGGTGTTAGAAATATTATTAGAAATGCATAACGAATAAGCTGAGTCGTCTTCGGAACAAGAAGCCAGCAAGCGGAGCTGTGAACCTACTGGTGATCTCCAAGTGCGCCTGAGACGGCTTAATCAAAGTTCAGAAAATTAGACAAGAAAGTAAAAAGGGAAACATTTAGGCTGTATTTGATCTCAT
>NW_017728886.1:91708480-91743866 GCF_001723895.1 Crocodylus porosus
CCTTGAAAGGGGGCGGGATTTCAACTCTTGGTGACCTAGAGAGCTTTCTGAGCGTGCGTAATTAGCTGATGCATATATGCCTATCCGCCCCACATACTTAAGTAGTTAATTATAATGCACATGCGACGGATGACGTGACATAATTACATGCATGTTTGTATGAACCGGAAATAAGTTGTAAGAGTTCCTGTTTCTGCACACGTGCCCAGGAGGAAAGAGATAAAAGCCAGCTAAGAGTTTCCTCGGGGGCAGAGTAATCTGAGATTTTCTGTCTCTGCTCTGACCCTATTTGCAAATACACCTTTTGTGCTGCTAATAGTGTGTGCCCGAGAATTATTATTTGCGAGTCTCCAAAAGAAACGAACCGCAATTTTTGCATCACAGGACTCGTGCGGTTTTAAACAAAGTGGATTTATTTACTTAAGCTTACGGAGCGTAGGCAGAAATTTTGCTTGTTCGGTTACAGTATTAACGAATGTACGAATGACAAAAGGGGTCTGTTGGCCGACGAGGTTCTCGAGCTGAGCCCTTGCTTTCTAGCCGGAGCTAGGTGCAGCTGCCCAACTCGATAGTCCCAGGGCTGGTCAGCAGCTCATTAATCGAGAAAACAAACAACAGAACTGTAACGCGAAGAACGATGTGACGCCAGTCCACAGTGGACGAAAACGGATGGTCAGTAGTGATGCCGAAGTCGATTGAGAACAATGCCGAGGGATGCAGCGATGTTGTAGTCAGTGGTCAAGAAGCAGTTCGAGTCAGTCAGGATTGTGGTCGGTTGATGCCAGAAATCAGTTCGGTAGCCGGGAAATGAGATCGAGGACGAAATCGAATAAGTCATGAAACCGCAGCCGTGAGGAGGCCAGTGGGCCTAAACCCCTCCTGAGGAGCAGTCCCTGCAGCTGCCACCCCTGCTGCGAGGTCGGGTCAGGGTCTCTTCCCTGTGAAACAGTCTCTGCCAAGGCAGTATCTGTTCACAGGTCAAGCGTGGTCTCCCTCCTGAGGAGCAGTCCCTGCGATAGCAGCCTCTGCTCTCAGGTTCGGACAGGAAGGAGACCAGTGGGCTTAAAGCCCTCCTGAAGAGCAGTCCCTGCAGCCGCAGCCTCTGCTCTCAGGTTGAATCTTTTTCTGTCAGCACTGCTGTCAGAACCCAAAAACTCTCCCCCACTCTGTCTTTCACTAAAAAAAAAATCCCTTGGGACAGGCCCCCAAGTCTTTTATGACAACCAGGTAGCCAATCAGGTTGTCTTCTCTAAAGAAATTTCTAGTCCGATTACGTCATGCAGTCTGAGCATGCGTCTGGTCAGATTACTTCATCTGCTGAGCAGAACTGAGCATGTGCATTGTTACAAAACTAGGTCAGTTGTGACTGACAAGCCAAGGGTCGCACAGGGGGCACATGCTGGGCACGCTGTGGAATTTTCCATAGGCCTTGTCTGCTTGTCTGCGCATGATCAAACTTAACTCTTGTGTTACCAGCAGACATTCAAAATTTGGTCCGGACACCCCCCAGTCTCCTGGGGCCTAGTCCAGCAAGCACACTTCACTTCCATTAAAAATATAAATAACACCAGCAATGACAGTCATTTCACAAGGAGATCCCCTGGGCAGCCTAAAGGCATTGCTCAGGATGGTGTTAGTGAGCAGGAAGAAAGAGGGAGGGGTCTTGTGCAGTGGCAGCCTAATCTACTCAGCACCTTGCGTGTTCAGGCTTGGTGAAGAAGACCTCTGTGTCTTCCCTCTTACAGATGCTTCATATCCCCTCCCCAGCAACAAGGCTGCACTCCTTGTGTTGTCTCTGCAACCGTTGAAATTGGAGCTTTTCATCTCATGTATTTAATAGGTTAGCTGAGAAAATTAAGTGATTCCTGATCAAATTATTTTGTATGTAATGGCATTAGCATGACTTGAGGGGTAGAGGGGATCAGTCAGCAGCATGTTAAGGGGAAAATAACACCCATTTTTACATTAGAAACTAATGCCACAGATAAAGGCTCCTCTCCTTCACTTCTTTGCTCTTCACCAAGACAATAATTACTTCCCAATTAAAGACTTGATCATGACTCTAGGCACAGCCCTAGAAAAGAGTGGTGTACAAACTGTACCATCCTGAGCAGACCCAGAAGGCCCCTATGATCCAAAAACTGTCCGTCAATCAGCGTGATAGCTGACTGCCTGGAGTTTAATGGAGAGGGAGCTAATAAGTTTGTCCTACAGCTAAGAATCGGTCTTGGCCATTTAGGAAGAGCTTTGCTCCAGATTTAGCAATTAACCTGGCTTAGGCCTGGTAGACTGCAGCTGGAAAGAATTGTCTAGGCCAAGGTTGTCCAACTTGCAACCTGTGACCCATAAGGGATTAAATTGTGGCTTGTGGGCTTCTGCCTGGGTGATGTTCCCCACTGCTGCAGTCTCCAGGCTCCCCTTCTCTCTGGCTTCAGTGTCCTGCCTCTGCCTTCGACAGCCCAGGGAGTCCACAGGCTTCAGGAGCCTCAGTCCCTCACATGGCATGGCATGGTGCGGCCTAGCAAGAGGGCACTGCCAGGTTTGACACAGCTCAGCAAAGGGGGGGCGGGGTATAGCACCAACTCAAAGCCCCCCCACAACCACTCAGAAGTTGGATATCCCTGGCCTGTCTTAGATTTTAAAGGCTGCAGCAAGTTAGCAAGTCTGGTTTAGACTGTTATTGTGAAAGATTTAGATAAACCTAAAAAGAGATTTACCTAATTCAGCTTAGAAATCCTGGTTTAGAAAGATTTTATTTTGCCTAGAAGGGCTTGCTCAAATTCTGCAGTTTTTTATTTTATAAACTGGGAGCTATGTTGTGCAGAATGGGCATCTCTGTAGCCTTAGTTTTCCTACAGAACCTAAGAGCATTTATAGACATGCTCCGGGAGTAGGAGGGGTGGGGGTACTTTACTTAGAGCGGCTCTGAGAGCTTCATGTATATCTGCTCAGTCAACGAGCTTTAGTTAAAGTGACCCTGTCACCATTTTTCAGTGTGGGGACACTGATGTACATGACACTGGGGTCTGCTGGAGCGCAGTAATTACCACGCTTCAGCAGACTTGATTAATTGAGTCTGCTCTGATGTGTTGTAATTACAGCACATTAGAACAGCCTCACTGCACTTCTACAGGTGCCTGAAAATTATAAATAAGTAAATAAATACTCTTACGCTCCAATTTTTGTTGCACTTCTTCTATGACAGTATTTGAATTTAGAGATCACAATGAACAAGTGCTGGTTTATGACAGTATGCTGTTGTTCTCCCTCTGAGCACGTTTTCCTTTTGCATCCTTATTTTACACAAGTTTTTGTCCGTCTCTTCTGAAATGTCGCACGTCCTCAGATCTTATTTTATGCATTTGTACCATGTCTTTGTTCTCCTACTTTAGACTCAGGGCCTAGAGAGCATTTTGATAGAGAATTCAGTTTTCCTCCTAGTATCCTCCTATTTTGTTTTGAGGACATGAGGTAGTATATTATTTCTGGTATAAACTCCCTCCATTGAGCACTGAGGAGGAGGACTGATGCTAAGGCACCGTGCATTCCCCATCCACTTCCTTCAGTGTGCATGGGGTCTTTTTTTCTCCTGTATGTTTGAGCTCAAAATCCAGGTAGCTCATGCAGAGGTACAAGGAAGCATTCCCACTTCCTGGTATTGGTGGGTATTTCAAATCACCATTTTGCCTTTCATTTTTTAAAGTAAAATAAAATGTGTCTCGTTGGTCTTTTGAGGGATGACCACAGGGCAATCTGCAGCCATATTTTTGAGAACAAGGTTGAAATGGAACCAAAAAAATACAAAGCTGAGAAAACTAATCAAAAACATTGAAATATTTCAGTATAATAGTCCCCCTTTTTATTGCCATGGCTCATCTCTAGGTTGTTTGCTTCAAAGGATGGGTAAGAGTTCAGGCTGGTATTTTCTAAACTGGCTCATCCACCTTTAAGAGTCTTATGGGCTATATATATTTGTGTTGCTGCTATTCATCTGAAAGCATATGTAAAATATTCATGTAAAAATGATAGTTATTTTTAATGCCTGCAGAAAAGAATACTTGAAAAACTTTTCTAGCAACCAAGTAAATCCTTGGAGGATCTCCCTTCCAGGATGGAAATGTTTCTGGGCAGCTATAAAACTGACTTAAAAGGGTGTGTAGAAACAGCATAATGAACAGTGAGAGATGTGTACACACATTTGACCATCCTTCATCTGGTTTCTATGGGACCAAATCCAGCCCATAAAAGCCCATGACTCCCTTTGACTTCAATGAGAGCTGCAAGTTTTCCTCAGATTCTCAATACCTCTTCAGAATTTGGTCTGATGTTGTGTAATTTATTCCTGCGTAATTTATTCTTGTTGGTTAAATTTTCAAAGCAGTCTGCTGTATCTAGACACATCTATTAAAATGAATGGGAATGCATTAAACTGCCTTAGATGTCTTTGAAAATCTTAGCTGTGAATTAGGGAGTGACAGTGTTTGGCTTGAATGTGCCTTATATAGTGTGCACTTTCTATGCCTGAGCACAGGATCAAAGGGGACCTTGCTAAGATCTTGAGGCCAAGGAAAGGAAGGGGTCTTGAGTGAGTTCCTGCCAGGCAATGTCAATGAGCATTTATGGAGATATCAGACATATTGCAACTGCAGCAAACCAGCTGCAGAGACAGGTAACTGTGCCTTAAATGGAGTTTCCTTTCTGTTCCAGAAGTGATCAGGGATGAAACACTGTACAAAAGAAGGAAAAAAAGAAAAAAACCAAGCAACTAGAAGGATCAAGTCAGTGACTCAGAGTGTAGTAGATAAACCTCAAGAAATTTACTCCTGGGCATATAAATAAAGAAAATGCAGCAAGAAAACGCATGTATTTACTTGAATCCAAGGTTCAAGTAAATATAAGGTTTTTTCTCCATTCAACATGTGGGGGGAGGATGGGACGAAAGCCTAGTCTTGGATATGAGTGCTGGGGTCAAGACTAGAAATGTAAGCTGGGGCTCAGATCAGAGCTACTGCAGTCATTGGAGTTTAGCTGGGGCTGAGGCAAGATGGCTCATGTGGTCTGGGAGAGGACATCCTAGAATGGAGGAGGGAGGCAATACTGTGCAACTTGGAGGGAAGCATAGGAGAGACCTCACAGCAAAAGAGGAGCTGCTGCAGCTCTGGCTCCAAGCCTGACTCTGGAGCTGCTGCCACTGCTACTGCGTACTTGGAGCCCAGGCTGGGGCCACTGTGTTCTCTGTACCCCAAGCCAGAGTCAGAGCAGCCATATAGGGTAAGTGGCAGTGGGGAGAGGGAAGGTTGGAGGGGCAGGCACTGGGGGAGGCACGTGACAGGGGGACAGGCCCCAGCGGAAGGGAGAGGCATCAGGGGGGCAAGTGGCAGAGGGGCAGGCAAGGCGACCAAGGGGGGTAAGACTGCCTGCCCCCCACCATTTCCCCCTACCACTGCTTACCCTGCCACAGTATTGAGGGTGACAAATTTAAGATGACCCTCCAATAAATAGATTCTATATATGGAAAATGCTGACATATTTATAATTTCTATAAAAATAATTTAATATACAGATATGATGCATCATTATAATTGCTATATTATATTATATGGAATGTATTAAAAATTTATAATTTTCCATGTATAATGAATAATTACTGGGGGTTCATCTTAAATTCCGGTAAATATGGCAACTAGCCAAGAGAGGCCCTGAAACATCAATTCTGCTGCAGGTTTCCTATGTGGTAGTCTTTACTTTATCTATTTTGAGAATCATGCTTTCTATTTTCAGCATGCTGAGGCTTGCTTTCTTATTAAAGGCCAAGTACCCCCAGGACACTCTCTGCCTTGGTACCAGGTTTTCCTTGCTCTCCTGATGGAAAATGAGTAGAAGAATGACCTCCAAGGCATGCTTCTGCACAGCTGACAGGCAGTCACTGCTCCTTCCTGCTGCAAGTATAGGACCAGAGCCCTTCCTGTGTCCCTCAAAGCCAGCTGGGGGCAACATCTCCTTACCTTCCCTCTTCTCTATGGATTGAGGGCAGAAAGAAGGTAAAGGACTCCTTGCTAATGTTGCCCTCTCAAGCTTTAGAGTGGAAATTAAGCAAGATGCCCAGTGTGGCTCCTCACCCCATCTTTTTTGACATTTGAGGCCATCTGTAGCTGCTCCCAGCCAGCCTGGGAGGAAGTCCTGGCAGCAGTCTGGGACAGAGCAGGATAATCAGTGGCAGCAGAACTGGTTCTTCAAAGAGGTATTAAAGGAAGCACTATTCAATCATGTTTTGGGAGGAGGGAACTCTTAAAATTCACATATTAGGAGGCACGTGTGGGGTCCCTGAGAGACAGTAGCAATTCAAATGCTGAGGACAGTAGCATTAACTAGAGTTTGTGCTTGTTCTGTAGCACAGGAGAGGTGTGGAAGGTCCTTCACCATCAAGGAGCAATGATGGGAAGGGCATGAAATACATGCAAGTTTACATCCAGTTCTTCTTGTTGTGACAAAACATTGGTAGGTCTACACTGATCAATTCAGATAGATAAAAGGTATCAGACCCTAGCCCAGAGTCTGCCAGAGGAACTGTGTTCCCAAACAAATCCTTCTATTTGGCAGTCCTCGTAACCTCTTAAAGAAAATGAAGAGGAAACTCTTGCCTCTTGAGACCAAAACAAAACACATGAAAAGCCAAACCAAACTAAGTCAGGATGACATGCACACTTGCTGTGTATTGGTGCTCAGACCACAGGTGGCTTTAACTATTCCTGAACAGTTATACTTTCCCAGCACTTTCTCCTACCTACTTTTCCCATAGGCTCAGCAATACTTAGGATGGGGAAGCTTTTGTGGCACTGCCGTACTACTGCGTAACTGCTTTGTGAGCATCTTTCACAAGTATTCCTTCAAAATTTAAAAGCCAACTTCTGCTTCCCTAATTATGTCAACTGAAGCAAATAAGATGCTTCCTCTCCACCTTAAGTAAGGAACAGGGCCTGAGAGACACATGAGTTGGAATTTAGAGCACATTCCCCCATGTAATGAATCCATTTCCATATTCTCACAATAATACTTCAGATTTCAGGCCCCATAGAGGTTTTGTTCTGTTAAAAAACATTATAAAAAGGAGAAAAATAAAATGTAGCCTGTAGCTAGCCCTCCTTCAATTCACCAAAGTGTCAACTTGTCACTGATCAGATTCAATGAACCTTCCCTGGGGAAGCCAGCAAACTCAAAAATACAAAATCAAAACAAGCCAGGCAACAGCTGCGCAACTTTTATGGCTGTGCAACTGGGAGATAGATGGGAGGAAGCCATGGGAGTGGGGGGATGAAGAGGACAATCTTATTTTGTTAGAAATGGTCATAGTCCCAATTTCAGACTGAGATGAAGTAGAAATAAAACGATTGTTTGAAGTTCTTCGATAATGTATTATGGTATGTGTTTTGTGGTTCGGAAGAGGGTGAAAACTTATTTTTTGCAAGAAGAAAAGAGTATAAATTTCATATTAACTATGAGATTTAAAAGGCGGTTTAAAAAGTGGTACTCAAGTGTCGTGTCCTAGCTATCCTTAAAAAGCATACAGCAGCCTTTCCCAGTTGTGGTAGTTTGTGATATGAAAGCTTGTCTGTGGGGAACTGGACTGAAATCATTAACTCACTTCAGCTTGGCTACCAAAATGGTGGCTAGCAGGTGACTCCAAACTGGACTGGATTTGAATAGTGGAGAGGGTTACATTACCAGTCTTTAGATTAATGTTTGTTCTGTTCTTTGTATAGTTCCATAGACTGATGTGTTTTTCTTTCTTGATTGGATGCCCCCTCGTACCATTGTCCTTGTGTGATTTAAACTGCTTAAAATGTAGATTTAAATGAAATAACAAAAGTAAACATGGATGTCTTGATCAATTCCTGGCTCTGCCACCAGCCTATTACCTGACTTTGGGTAGATCTCTTTGGTCTGTGTCCTCAAGCTCCCCTTGATCTCAGTGGGAATTACTGGTAAATGCAGAATGCCTTTGAGGATCCTGTCCCTCATCATTCTGTGCCTCAGTTTCCCTGTTGGTAAAATAGAGGCAATGATAATAATACCAAACTCCTTTTGCAAAGCGCTTTGAGATGTACTGATGAAAAGTGCCATGTAAGAATTATGTATTATCATTTTTTCTCCTTTGCCTAGTAAACCAGCAGAACTGTCCTTCCATGCTTGTTACTGTGTGGTAAAGAAACTAGAAGGCTAAACAAATTCATTATCTTTATCTGCTACATCTCCTTCAGCTGTGAAACTTAGAGAGAGAGAGATTTTTTTTAGAGAGTAAGAAAAAAATAACTATATTAACTTTACAAAGAGGTGGTGGAGAAAAATGACAGTCATTCTAATGTAGGAGGTATGCTGAAGGACTGCTCTGGCTCAGAGCCTGAATCTGTGAGGTGTTGAGCACCCTGAACACACATTGCTTCTCAGGAGGATTGAGTCCACAGCTGTCAATACCTGTTATTCCATTATGCCGCATACTAACTCTTCTTAAATACATCTTAAATCTTTGGCATGAGACCATTGCATTTATTGTAACCTGCTTTCTGGGCCACTGTCACTTTCTGTGACATTTAAAACATTAAGCTGTGTTGAACAAGTAAATTATGCAGTAAGAACTTCGCATAGAGAATACAGGGATAGCCCCAAACCAAGAAATCTGGATTTAAACTTCTGCCAAATTCAGGGGCTGTTTGGAATTTAATCATGCAAACATATAAAACATAGTAGATCCTATTTGCAGTGGTTTCTGCAGTCTATATTCAAGCTGAAGAGCAGTTAGTTGGGCATGGTTAAAGAGGAATACACGTGAGGGCAAACATTGCTCATCATAAATAGCTGTTGTACAGTTTGGCATATTTAGTCCCTACTTGTCAACTGAAATGTCTGAAAACTTAGTGAAACTTTCAACAACTCTGTAACAAAACCCCAGATCAAGAAAGTTTTGCCTGGTTTGGGGTTTTATTATGGATTTTTCTCACTGCTTCAGCTGAAACATGCTGCATGACCCTGCCCCAATTTAGCTGACACTATATTTAAAAAAAAATGCGGTTTGGAAGATTGTTTTTATGTTATTCAAAGGCTAAACAGAACTGGATGATAGGAGGTTTGTAATTGCAAATATGCATACTGTCATTGCTCTGTTGAAGCACTGACATTTTCTGTAACCGAGAAATACTAGTGTCACGTAAGATGGGCAACTGGTGCCCCCCAAGTCTGCAGAGGCACCAAATTGCTGACAGGGGGGTGTCCCCCAGCAGCCAATAGAGGATGGGGGGGGGTCCCCTAGCCGTGACTGATCACCGAGCCAGCAGCAAAGCCGGTGAAACCAGAAGTGCACTTCCAGTAGCACTTCCAGTTCCGCAACTGGCGCTTTCAGGGGGTGCATGGCTGATCTCAGGGAGTGCACGTGCACCCACGGGCATCCCCTACGTGTCGCCAGTGCTTAATAACAATGCTGAAATAGGTGCTGGTGGCAAGGCTGCAATTGTAATGATCACAGAATGGTGTGAGATCCAACGTGGTCCTGTGACACCTGTGCTTGCTCAGATTGTTGTGAAATTATCATGACTGTGGCCCTGATCCTGCAGTGAGTCTACGGCTGTGGACTCCCGCACTCATGCAGGGTACTGAAGTAAAAAAGGCTCTGTGTGGGCATAAAGGTTTGCCAATGCAGAACCTTTGTGGGGGAATGCTCCCTGTCCTGTAAGTTAGGAACCTCATACTATGAGGGGCTGGGTGAATAACAGTTATTTAAAAATGACCAGTGACAGATTTGATGGGGCCCTAGGCTTTTATAGGTGAATTTTACTTTGCTACTAAGATAAAAATGGCTTAAATTCAGTGAATCCATGTCCCCAAGGAAACCCTACTATGTGCAAAAAATTTAGTAGCAGCCCTTCCAGAAGCTCTTGTACCTCCAAGGTCATCCCCTATTCTTGGTTGTTGGTGACCAGGAAACATCTGCTCTAAACAAAGTAAAGAAGCTGAGGAGAAAAAAATCAATACCGAGCTATATAAATGGGTTTTGCCATCTGGCCTGTCTTGAAATCAGCCACAGGTTTCCAAAACAAATGAGTAGGGAAAAGAAACAAAATAGAAATCTCTACCATTTGGAAAATTGTCCAGAAGAAAACAATTTGCACTAATCATTTTTTTAACATCGTGCTCCCAGAACTGAATGTGTGCTGGGCTGTGACAAAAAAGCAATCATTAAATAATGAAGAGCAGCCTGACTCAAGACACAGCTCCTTAATAGTCCTTGGCAGCACTACTGTTTGTAAAGGTATCCTTAATGTATTTGGTACTGATTAGATTTTCAAACACACAGGTGACCACTGCTCAACGCATTTTTTCTTAAACATTCATACTTTTTTTTCACATTGTAGGTTTAAGCTGCTGAAATGATCAATCTTATATCTTTTGAATGTCATATTAATTAATATTGTGTTATTATGTCTATCAAACAGAGATAGGCCTTAATCCAGCAAAGCATTTAATCATGTGCTTAAAGTGTGTATGTAGTCACATTAACTTCAATGGGATGGGTCATATACTTAAATGGTTTCAAGGACTTTAATGGATCTGGACCATGTAACTATTAAACTGCAGGTTGTAAAATCCAACATTGGCAGCTACTAACCTCATTGAAGTGGACAGGTATGCTACCTTTCATTCAGCCTACATGAATATTAATGATTTTTTTTGTTTGATAGCTGAATCAGTAAAAGCTACAACCCTAGTTGCACAATAGCATAGAAATGCTATAGTTATATGTGGTAAAAATGTGAGATGGTTGTTCTAGCAGTTATTTGGATTGCACAGGGATATGCAAGACAGAGAGAGAGAAGAAAAAGCAGCGACACAAACTAAAAAAACCAGCCAGAGGCCTTGAAAGTAGGCAGTGTTTGAACAAAATGTTGGCAGGAAGCAGGCTTGGATCTCACAAATGTGTTGCTTGGTTTTGTTGCTACTGGGTTCAGGGGGACAGGAGTTAATGTACTTTCCTTTGAAATAACCAGGCTGGTGACTACATAACTCAGTCACCAAATTCTCCTCTAAAAGCATGGCACACAGAAGAGTTGCACTAGTAAACACTTGTTGTTATCTGTCTTGTAAAGTGACTAGTTAAGTGACTGGCCAAACCTCACAAAATCAGAGCTAGCATCAGGATTAGGTGAGCAAGTTCTGAATCTCATCCCTTGTTCAAATCTCAGCAAAATCCCTACTCTGATGATGCTCTTTTTTTTCTTTTTTCCTTTTTTTTCCTTTGAGCTGGGCAGTTTAGCATAAGCAGATGTTTAGTTAGGCTTCAAAAGAGGGGGAGGAATGATGCAGGATTCCATATGGAAGTTTACAGTTTGGGTTTTGATGAATTATTTACATCCTTGCTGTTTATAGAGGGCTATGAACATGCTGTGCTCTATTGCTTTGACCAAAGAAGCAGAGAAAGTGTAAGTGAAATGACCAGCTAAAAGTTTGAATGCATTATTAATAGCAATGCTGCCATAGATAGAGTTCTGTTGAATGTTTGGCAGTCCTTGGAGATCTTACCTTCTACTATAAATTAATCCACATGGCCAGGAGTAACTTATCTTGTTTCTTTGATTCTTTAAATAGACCTTTAAAAGAAATCAAACTTCTGCTGTTAGGATTTGTTCAGATTTCTTATTTCTGTATGTTTTTATGGTTTCAGTACACACAGCTTTTTCTGCTCACCTTATATTATTGTTGCTGCATTTTGTATTTGTACTCGGAGAACAAATCACACTAAGGTGTGTTGAAGGCTTCCACACTGAAAAATGCAGCACTGTGCTGTGACAGTTGTCCAGCTGTTTACATAGGACTCTGTCTCCATCCAATATCCCTAAGCCCTAGCTCTACATAGCATGAGGGGGTAAATATTGGTTGGAGCATGACAAGATTATTGCTTTTGAATTCTGGGTTAGACCAAGTCCGTGGCCGCAAATCCCCACACAAAAGCATGGTGGGGGTCACAACCTGTATTCCAGCCTAGCAGCTCAAATCTGAGATGTGGGAGCGGGGTATAATTGTCTTTCATGTTACATATTACTACCCAGGCTGGGAGACCTGGACTTTCATAAATCCCATAACCAAACTATCGCATATTTTTGTGTGCCATCTTTGTGTGCTCTGCAGTTTTTTCTGGAGCATGTGGAAGTTGCTTCATTAATTAAAGATGATCAGTATTCTTACCAGTGGGACTGGGTTCAAACTAATCTTTATGCAATTTTGCTTTTCATGTGAATAACGTTTTGATCATAAAAATAAAAAGCTGAAAATTACATAAGGAAATTTGTTTGCATTGAAAGGAAATATATTTTTCTAGGTATATTATTTGACTTATGTGATAGCCATCATAATTCCTTTGCTTTCTGTAGTGCCTTCCATCTGAGGACCTCAAAGTGCTTTGCAAACAGTACTTAATTAATGTCTGTAGGTACCTAATATCTAATGTCTCCAGTTTACAAATAGGCAAACTGTGTTACAGAGCATGTTTGGTTGATTTATGGGCATTATGCAGAGCTCACAGAAATCAGATGAAAGGCTTCTAAGGTCACATTACTAATCAAGTGGCAGCGCCAGTAATGGGAGCTTTCTTTCTAGATTTTCAAGCTTATTCTCCAGTCACAAGGCATGTCTTCTTTATTGATGGGCTGGTGGTAGTTGCAGATGTGTTTAGTTTTTTAATTAAAAATAAATCTATTTTTAGTCACATGTTGGTAACCATTTTCCCAGGGTAGAAATTCAGTATCATTTTATATCATTAAAAAGCCCTTAAATCCAGTGTAGGGTAGCATGGCTAGGGTTTTTATAAGTTAAAGAATGTGAAAAACATACATTTTTAGTTTTATGTGACGTTTAACACTGTTGTTGAATAACAAAGCTGACTTTGAACATGCAGTTTATTGTATGAATGTAGCCCTTTTAGTATGTACATAATAGAGTATAAAAAGTAAGTGGATAAAGATAGAACATTGCATGCAAAGTCATCTCCTTGATGACTCTCCTCTGCACTCAAACTGAAGGTGCCTGTGGTCTGCTTTGCAGAATTATATGGGCTGCATTTAGCTAGATCTGCAGTTGCAAAGCATATTAAAAAGGCTTTGGTTCTGTCTTTCTGTCCCAACCGTACCATTTGCTGTCCCTAGAAAGAAAATCCTCAAGAAGCTCTGACTTTATCTTTTAAATAGTCTATGGACACAAAAAAATAGAATTTAGAGATGGTTAGCACAACTACTAGGAGCTCAGTACATGGATCTAGGAGTATCCTGTCAAACTGTTCTTGAGAGAAGCTCTGTATAATTAAAACCTGGGAGAGGCAAAGGCCATCCCAGTATATAGCATTATTGCCATCTCATGTCAGCACTTCCTTCAGGTGCTGAACTTGTTGGTTAGAGACAGACATTCAAAAAGCCTGGGCCTGAATTGATTCAATCTTTGCAGGTTAGTCTAACCTGGCTAGGCTGAAACCAGTTTTGACATCCTCTCTAGACTGAAGAAGTGAAGACACATGCCTGCAGTAGCTCAGGCTAGAAGCCAGGGAGTGCTCAAGCAGCCCTCCCTTCCCTTCCATAGTGCTGGGCTAAGGTGTGGTGTGGCCAAGCCTAGGCAGGACATTCTGATCAGGGCGAGGTCTCCCCTGCCCCACGAGCAACCCAGCAGGGAGTTGATAACATAGTATTTATCAACCCTAACTCAGTGCTTATTAGCCCATTCATAAAATAACAGCCTCCCTCCATTAGTTCAAGGTCTTCTTAAACAGCTTTTCCAAGGAAGGAATGGAGGGCCATTACCAGCTACCTGTTGATTAGCTCCAAACAGTCCTAAGCCAACACAGTCCTGTCTGCCTTTGTCCCATCTCCCAAAGCATGGACCGTAGCCATCTTGTGGTCTTCTAGCTAATGCTGAGAGGTGTCTGTGTAAGGAAGAGGGAGCAAGGAGTGGTGAGGGGGAGGAGGGGGAGCAAGAGGAAGCCAGACAGACTCCTCTATAGGTGCAATCTCTGCTGGAGCTGTAGCCAGGGAGAAGAAGGGAGGAGCCAGCCAGCTCTCTGGAGCAGAGAGCCCTGCCCAGCCCAGAGAGCATAACAGGATGCTGGGGGAGTCTGGTTTATCTTAAACGAGGAAGAGGTCTGGGACAGACATTGCATAAATCGGTTTGGCCCAAATCAGTTGAGTCTGATCCTACATTCAACCAGGTTTATCTCAAACTGGTTTCAGCCATTTTCAAACTGGTTTACGTGCACTGAACTTCTGTTCTGTTACAGGTTTAAACCAGTTTCTGATCACTTAAACCAGATTATGTATAATGTCTGTCTCTAGCTATTGAGGTTAATAGAAAGACTCCCATATGCTTCAGTGAGTGTTGCATCAATGCCCTACATACAAGTGATACAATTTTTGAGGGGCTTGGATTGAAAGCAATAAATGGAGGGTAAATAAGAAATTGAGCAGGAAAAGTGAAATGTGGCCAGTACAGTACCAAAGCCCCCCACCCTCCTACCCCTTTCAGAGAGAAAATAATAGAGCCACAAATCTGTAAACTAAAGCCATATATGTAGAGACTGCATGGAATGTACCCATTTTTGTTACATGGGGAAAAAATACCTCCTGGTCAGACAAAACACTCATTCACTGATTCTTCCTCCTCCTCCCCCTCATCACCCAATGTACATGAATGTAAACAGACCAAAATGAACCTTTGGAATAATTTCCACACATGGGGTCCATTTTCTGTGCAGTCCATGGAATAATAGGTGCTGAAGAGACTATTAACAATCCAGAGAGTTGCTTGCACCTAATTACCCCAAGTGACAATGTATCTCTGTCCTGTTTTCTAATTAGAAATGGGGGGAGGCAGGGATGGGGTTTCTCCTCTTCCCACCCCAAATTCTCTTTCATTTGTATTCAATAAGAGCTCAGGAAGTGATACAACACCAAGCACATTAAGTACAGACATGTCAGGGCTCTCCAGGGAGCACAGATGGGGGTTTCAGCTGCAGCAGGTGCTGCAAAGATAGATCACAACTCAAGCACAGAATTATTGTGAATCATCTGTATGGGCCTATTGTCTAAATGCATCTAACTTGGTCACATGCTACACATGGCAATGGTGGTGCCAATGGGGGCTAATTCAATTGCTGCTTTTAATTTGGGACATGAAAAGGATGCTCTCCCATCACTTGCCTTCCATAATGCAGCCCTCTTAGATTTCTCAAACAGCTCCACATTCAGGCTGTGTATGTGTGTGGTGAAAGGTTGGGGTAGGGAAATTAGCTGGTCATTATGTTTGCAAATGCATTTTCTGAAGTCCTTTTAAGGGATCCCTATTCATTTAATTTTATATAAAGAAATTAGTCAGACTCTAAGATTATCAAGTATTCCTTTTTGTGCTATAATCCAAGCCACATTTTTACTGTGTAATTTAAAAGTAAGCAGGACAGAGCACTGATTAATAACCCAGTAGTGGTAGGGAAATAAATAAGATGGCTGAATAGGTATTTACCAACATCTATGGTAGATAATGAATGATCAAAATAGCCTGCATCATATGTACCTATGAGTTTTTGCTGGCCAGAGCAATTTAAAAACTACAATCATTCCTTAAGAAAACAAATATGGTTTACAACAAATGCTTTAAAGGAACAGAGTTGTAATCTGTTCTTTAAAATCAATGGCTTTGCAATCAGCAAGATTTTAGCTTACAAATTCTTTGTAAGAGTTTTAAATCTGAATTATTTCAGAACAGCTCAGAGGTCTAATACTAAAGAGATATGGTTTAAAGCAGTGGTTCTTTAGAATCTCTGGGCCAACTGTTAGTTTCCTGAACTCTTAGTACTATGAATAGGGGAAGAAAGATGAATGGATTATGTTGTTCAGTACTGAATCCTTCTGGACATGCCGTGGGAAAGAGATGAGTCAATAAAGACTAGTATATCAAGCCTGAAGGGGAGTGAGGATAGTATTGTCAGCAAGGAAGAAGGAAGGTTGTGGGTGTGAAGATAAGTTGTACTTTTGCTGTTTTAAGTTTACATTGGTGATAGAACTCCAAAGATGAAACATCAGAAGGGGAACAGGTCAGATGAGAAGTAGATATGTGAGTCATCAGCAGAGTTTAATTTTAGAGAATGCAGTAACAACAATATACAACATTATGCTCCTAATGAAAGTAGGTAATATTTGAAGCTACTATAGAATATAACTATATTGTCATTTTTCTTGAATTACTCTTCCTACCTGTGTTCATAAATGATCTTAACATTTCCTAAATAAAAGTGAGGGGGAAAATAGAGTAGACATCAGGGGGAAGGGAAGAAGACCTGATATAAAGTTCACTCAGCTATATATACCTTGGTTCCTTTAGGAACGGATGTTGGAATGGGAATCCAGCCTTCAAATAAATATAAGTAGGCTGTGGAGCTGGCTTAAAAATACCTTTTTGAATAATTGACTATACCTCTATACAGTGTCAGAATAATCCTTCTTTACTTGCAGTAATCCTAGAGGACCCCTTTGTAATTCTTTGCTGCTCTTCTCTTGCTGGCTACTGGCATCAAAGCACTAGACTTTACACATTATGTAAAGACAGGACTAAGTCTCACAAGTCTCATATTTGCATGGCAAGAACAATATTTTCTAGCCTTTTCTTTTTCTGGAGGGAAATAAGTGGTAAGGTTTTCAATCCAAGAAATGTTTTTGTATTGGCAATCTGCAATCTTTTTACTGATAGCCAAGGTTTTTTTACTGACACCTTTTTACTGAACTATGCTTTACGCACTGTAAATGGAACTCTGCTGCCAGGCCCTTTCCTGCTATCAGGCCCCAATTAGAAGGGCAGGGTTCAATTTTAAGGGTTTAGGCAGCATTGCTTAACTGCAACAATGGTTAAACGTCACACTGTCCCCACCCCAGGGGTCCTCTATTCATCCCTATATCCTGATATCCCCCAACCACACCCTGTACCATGCTGCCCTCCTAAACCACTCCCCAGCCTTACCTCTGTCAGGTAAGACTGACAGGTCCACCCTCTGACAGGTCCCCTCTCCTGCCCCGCATCCCAGCTTTGATCCCTGAAGAAGCCTACCTGCAACTCAACAGTATTACAGGACCAGACACAGCAGCAGCAACAGCACACAGATAGAGGGAGAGGGATCTATAAAGCCCTCAGAGAAGGCTTCCTGCAGGATACTGAGTTCCTGCTCAGATACCAAGTAGTGCTACTCTGCTCTTTCTGTCCTTCCATCAAGCTCTGGCTGTTCAGATTCTTTCCAAGAGGGATCTTCAATCAAGCAGACTGGCAGCTTTGTGTTTTTAAGGATAGCTTGAATTTATTTATTTACCTGATACTATCTTCATAGGAAGAAGGGCTGGAGGCGTTAACCACAGCCAGCATCTTCAGATGACAGTGAGATGAGTCTCCTTTCTCCATAAGGTGGGTGGGAAGTGGTGTTTCAGGTCATTTCCCACCTCTGTCTACCCATAAAAGAGCTATTCTTATAATACTACGGACCTTCTATTTCAAATGCTGCCTGAATCAAGGGTAAGAAGAGGATTTAAGTAAGTGTAGCCTAGGTGTACTCAGGTATATACTCCCCTTCTCCAACTGAAGGGAATTGTTAGCTGGCAGGTGTGCTATGGGGGAACTGCAGACTGGTCAGTTTCCCTCTGTCCCTATAGAACCACACCAGGACAGTCAGGGGACTTAACTATATACAAATGTATTTACATTAACTTATCACAAGGAATAGAAACATGGATATAAACATATGTACAATATGTTTATATATGTATATATGTACTATATATATATGATATCTAAACTAATAACAAACAATACCCTCTGGGTAAATGCTATAAAACCTTACAGCAGTGCTCCAGATATAAGTAAGTCACAGGTAAGTATGTAATCTGAAACAGATAAACCCCAAAATAAACATAGATAGCCAACAGATAAACTGTAGATAAGTATAGGTGAACAATAAATAAGCCACAAATAAACAACAGGTGAAATAGCAAAAGGGGTCCCAGTAGAGCCCTAGGTCTCTATTAATCTACTAATTTACAACATGAGAGTTCACAAAATAGAAGGCATGACATCACACTACTTATGGCGTAAGGACCTGAAAGATAAACTTAATCCCAAGGGGAAACCCCAGTTCCCTAGGGCTTTTTCCCAAGCCCTTCAAGGAAGCTGGTAACTTGAGGGGGTCCCTTCTAGTGGGAGGGCCCCCCTCAAGTTATGGGTTGGAGGCCTGGGTCACCTCTGCAGCACCGGGCTTGGTCCGCTCCCAGACTCTCCATGCAGTGCCTCCTGCACCAAGCTCCAGCCTCATGCTGGGGGCTGGGGACCTGAGCTGCCCAAGCACTCCAAAGATCCTGCTCCATGCACTGGCCTGTGCACTGTGTCTCTGTCTGCACACCAGAGGTTGCAGACCTGAGCCCCCTCACACAGCTCCTAGGGTCTGGACGCCATGTGCTGTCCTGAACACTGAGAGCCTAGCTCCTGGAGCCATCTGCCGTTACCCGCCGATAGAAGTCTTCAGGGGCACGTTCAGGCTACTGTTTTGCCCTGCTGAGCAGCTCTCCTCAGCTCTTGTAAGCCCTGCTCTTCTCTCTTCTTTGTCCCGAATGTGTCTCCCCCGTGCTGGCCATGCAGCTCCTTTTATACTCTCCAGGGCTGAAGTCTTCCAGACCTGACAGGGTTGCAGTCTACAACCAGGTCCGAAGGGAGCTCCTCTCCTCATCTCCTCAGGAAAGGGGTGTGACTTAACTCCTCTTGCTGCCTCCTGATTGATGAATGATGTCCACCAATCAAAACAGCAAAATCTCAAGCCTGAGACTAAACCCAAGCTCCGAAAGGCAAGCCTGATACACAAGGCACTTTTAAAATTTTGTTCTGAAATTGTCCAGACACATCAGGGATATGTGTTTAGTTTATTCAAAGTAGTTTAGCAAAAAGATTCTTAGCATCTACTGTAACCTGGATGTACATGGTTGTGTACCCCCTTCTCCAGTTGAAGGGAGTTGTTGGCAGGGCTGGTGTGCTGTGGTGGTGGGAAAAACTGCTGGCTGCATGCAACTTTCCTCCTTCCACTATAGAGAGCCAAACCAGGACACTATATATCTTAACTATATACAAGTTTATTAATATTTACAAAACATTAAGAGATAAATGTGTATATAAACACAAACATATATATACACATATTCTATAAGACTATTATTACCCTATTCTCTCTATATACATATATACACATCACTAGGGAAAACAGATAAATCAAAGATAAATACTACACTGGAGGATCCCATCCGGGCCTCCCTAAAAGTCACACACTCGAACTTCTATCATATTATAAATTTACAAATATAATGATACACAAAATATAGCATACCATATTGAACTTCATTTAAATCTAAATTCACATAAACATTGAATACTCATATACTAACATATATACTTCTATACCTCCATTTTAAACACTCAGGCCTACAAGTTTAAACTAATATTTCAACACAAATGACACAACCTTAAACTATATCAACTCACAGCTACCTAACTGTAAACATACAAAATATAAGGCACCCTCTCACTGAATATAAGGCACAGCAACCTTTCAACTCAAGTTAACTTCACAGGGACACCAAGACTCAGGCTACTCTGGAGCCTTGGCTGCATTCCCGGGGCTGCAACGAGGAGGGGAGAAGCTCCCCTGGTGCCCTCTAGGCTTTCCCCCAGCCCAGCCAAAATATTTCTCAATAACTTAAAACTCCAAACTCAGGGAGCACTGCCCCTCTAGGCTTCCCCTGCAATGGTTAGACTTACTGATCCAGGTGCATTCCCTCTCCCCTGTGG
Organism: Crocodylus porosus; assembly: GCF_001723895.1. Classification (NCBI taxonomy): domain Eukaryota; kingdom Metazoa; phylum Chordata; order Crocodylia; family Crocodylidae; genus Crocodylus; species Crocodylus porosus. The sequence goes on from NW_017728886.1 coordinate 91,728,371, forward strand.
GAGTCCTTTTCCCTGGTAACTCATGACTCTGGGGTTGTGCTGGGGGGTCCTTCTCTCTCTCCTGGCAAATTGCCACCTTTCTTGCTATGGCTCCAGTTGTTTCTGGCTTCCTCTGGGCCTGCCAGCCACTGGTAGCTCTGTGCACCATGGTGTGCAACAAGAGCTTTACTTTTCTGCCCGGGGTTGGGGCTCTGAGCTGCCTTGCAGGGTTCCAGGGTCTCAGTTCCAACCAGGGCCCTCCATGCAAGGCTTCCACTTTAAATGCCCAGTTTTGTGCCAGGGGCTGTAGACTTGAGCCACCCCACACAGCTCCCAGGACCTGGGTTTGCTCCTGGATTCACCATGCAGTACCACCTACACCGAGTCTCCCTGGACTCATACCGGGGTGGGAGACCCAAGCTACCTCATAGGGCTCCAGGGTCCCAGTCCCACATGGACCACACCATGCATTGTCCACACACCAAGGACCTGGCTGCTTGCCATAGGATGAGGACCTGAGCTGCCTTGGGCAGCTCCCAGAGTCTGGGTCCACTCGCGGACCACTCCATGCAGCACTGCCCACACCGCTCCACTCTGGCCGCATGCCGGGGCTGGAGACCTGAGCCGCATCATGCGGCTCCCATGGTCCCTCCCGTGCACCACCTGTGCACCACTGAGCTGGAGACCCGAGTCACCTCATACGGCTATGCACCACTCCTCACTCCTCAGCGGTGGTGCTGGGACCCGACCACTTGCCACCCCCCATCCGAGGACGAGAAGGGGTCTTTGGACTCTTCTGGGGTTACTGTATTCACCCTGCTGGGCAGCTCTCCCCAGCTCTTCTTTAGCCCATCTTCCCTCTTCTCCATCCCTCACAGTTGTGTGTCCGTGCATCAGGCACACTGTTCTTTTATAGCCTCTGGAGGCTCTGCCCCCAGATCACAAAAAGGACTAGTCAGGGTGAGGAGCAGTAGGGTCCTCACCCAGGTCCAGGCTCTTCACCTTGCCCCAGGCAGGGGCTGGGCAGCCTCTCCTCCATCACCTCCTGATTGGTGGGAAAGTCCCACCAATGGCTCGAAGCCCTATTGAGGCGACAAGCCAGGCTGCTATCAGCATGCCTGCCACATATTTAAGATAGAGAGAATAATGACAATATTTTCCACCTCCCCGCTGATCCCCTCTAAAGTTACTGTAACACTGCTGGGTGTACTCAGTTATTCCTCTACTGATACACAGGAGGTTACCCTGGCCTACTGGCCTCTCTGGAGTGGACACTGGACTTAGAAGTTTAGTTGGGTGCCATCCAGAGCAATCAGTACACAGCATCATAGAAACTTCTATTACAGCAGTAGTTAAAAATGTGAGATGTTGCATCTGATGAAGTTTTAAGTCTATACCAGTATTTGTAGCATTGTAAACATAGGTGTATGCTGGTAACATGAATGCAAAGGTGCAGAAAATGTCTGATTCTTAATTGCACATACACTGTATGAAGTTGTCACACTCTTCTGAAAGATTCCCCTCACATATAGTTAGAACATTTGTAGGCCCTACATCTAGCCTTGCAAAAATCATCTGCATTCCCTGTGGGATTAAAGTCCAGCCCAGCTAGACAGGTGTGACTGTTCTGGAATATTACTTTCTGCATTGCTTTTGTTAAAATGGATTATGACATTGCAATTATCTTTTAATCACTCACTCAAACTGGCATTTTCTCTTTTCATGACATCGGTTGGATAGATATTTCTAATTCAAACACAGTATCCCCTGAAGTAATCATGTTGGGATGTGTCCAGATCTTAAATCAGACACAAATTGTGCTCCTTGGTGGGACTGTGTCTTGATAGGGCTCTTTCTGAAAATCTACTGCTATAGCACCATAACACCAACCAGTGATTTTCAGAAAGAAGGATATCTGGATAAAACTTCTGAGGAGAATTGCAGGCATTGACAATCTGAATTATTTTCTTAATTTTTCTGACTTTTTCTTAATTTCATATTTCACCCACTATTTATAACTGAAGAGAAAAAAAAATATTTGGTGAAGTGTTGTGGGTACTGGGTGATTCTTAGACATAGGGATCTTCTTCCAAATCACAGGGGGGGTTTTTATCCAAAAATGGTAAAAACGAAATTGTGCAGTAGCCATTGCTAAAGTCAAGGTCAGCCAAAAAAAAATTTAAAAACTCCAGCTGTGATTTAAGGGAATTGGTTGAAGAACCTATTGAACCAGAGCCAATTATTTTTGCAAAGTCATGGAGAATTGGGGAGAAACCAGAAAATGAGTGAATATACTACTATTTTTTATGATGGGAAAGTGCTCCCAGGAATTATCATCTCAGAATTTCAATTCCCAGTAAAATTAATGGAACAAAATTAAAGGAAGAATTCAACATATAGAGGATACCAGAGTAATGGGCAAACAGCAACATAGTTTTATAAGGAATTAATCTTGCCAGACAAGTTTATATATATATTTTCGTATAACATTTAAAAATGAAGGGCTCTAATGAGCTTGGATTTCAGTAAAACATTTAACACTAAATCTCCAGAAATGATACTTGAAATGGCCTGGATAAGACCCCTGTAGGGTATAATGAAAATCATTGCTTGCATACAGACATTTATTTAATCAAGATGATACATTGAAAAATAACAATTTTGGGAAAAGTGCCCAGTGGAATACACCATCTTCCTCTAACTTGAAAGGCCTGACAACGGCACTGTATGGTAATGAAGCATATATTTCAAGCAGCATCATAGGGGACTCACACAGTTTTAGAGCAATAAAAGTTAAGAGTTTTCCTCTGTCCCCATAGAACCAGGCCAGGAGAGATACATGGCTGCGGTGTTATGACCCTGTCACCCGTTCCTGCCCGGGGCAGGGGGGGGTCAGACCTGATGATCTGTTTAGGTCCCTTCTGACCCTAAGCGCTATGACACTATGACTAGTTTTCCCACTGGAAAGAAATTGGGCCAAATTGCTATAACATTGGAATAAAAAACCCTGCATGGTCCAAGTTCATCTTAATGGTTTTGGTACACCTAATATTAGTGACTCACTAATATTTTGATCACTTTTATTTAATAGGAAGAAAATATGTGGTGATATGAGTTACCCTAAGACTTAGCTAAATGGTGCTAAAGCTTCCTTATGTGTTGACACAGTATTGTGTGTGACTGGTCCAATCTTTGTTATCAATAAGGGACTCATGGTATAAAATCATCAAGTTTGTGCTGTTGGGTTTTGTACCAATTAGTGATATGTTGCTTATTTAGGTTTTGTTGCAGAATTAATCTAACAAGATTTGAAGGTTGTAATCACAATTGATATTGATTGGGGGGGGTCCATTAATATGGTGAAAAGGTTGCTTTTCAACATGGGCAGATGGAGAAAGGAAATTCAGCGGCCAGTCAATAAATAATCCACTGCTCTTATCCCTTAAAAATAGCTTGCTACAAGGGAAGAGAATTAGAATGATAGTAATGAAGGTTTCAAAAGGCAGGAGTTCTAAAGATACACTAGGATAATCTTATTAAATGACTGCCCTGTGTAGTACCTCTCTCTCAGGACTGGAATTTTTGGTCAAAAACAGCATCAGGAGGATTTGAAAGGATTTTTTCTTTCTTCAAATTACTTTGAGATCCTTCTGAAGGATTTAATCACACTTTCTGCTTCTTTTAACCTAATGTTGCTAGTAAGTGGCAATACCAACTTCTCAAACTGCAGGTACTTTCTGATTCCTTCTGGCCAAGTTATCAGGGTTCCAAACAAAGGATTTTCTAATTTGCTTTGCCCCCATCCATCACACCTTCATGTATGTTGAATACTTGTCTAGGAATGTCTCACTAAGACCAATTTTATTTTGCCTTACTCAAGAAGACACAAAGCTATTTGCTTCCTCTGTCTCATATCGAAAAAAAGACTTTAACGGATGGCACCCTGCCATCAAATCCTAGCAGATGTCCAGGTGGGCAGTTGATGGAAGCTGATGCTGTGCTCAGCAATGTTACATCTGACTCTGTTCCTACACTTTCTCAGGGTAATGGTGACTGCAGGTGGAAGTGTGGGTGGATGAGGCAATGGAAAATATGCGTCAGGAGTCATTCCAATGAAACCAGTGAATTTAACAACAGTGCAAAATTTGTGTTAGTGAGATCAGGGTCAGGCCCAATTCAATTATATGTAGAGTACAGACCATTAGAAGTTTGTATTATCAAAAAGAACCAATATGAATATAGCATTTAAACCTAGCAGTGGGTTTAGCTATTTGTTTTGCCACTTTAACTTTCTCATAATTCTGATGAAATTTAAATTAAGAATTTGACCAACATTTATCATATACATGCAGAGAAGGCTTGTATATTCTGCAAAACAGCACAGTAATATAAACACTATGCAATATATAACACTGAAACTTCCTAAGCCAACAGTGCCCTCACAGCTTTTGCTGCAAGATCAGTTTATAAAACCTTCATGAATCCCTCTGAAACAGCCTAGCAAAAATCTATCTGCATTTTGATGATCCTAGAACCCTATATTTGGGGATCAGTTAGGCAGAGAAGAGTGTCTGAAATAACTAGAGACAGAACTTGCTGACTTGGAGGGTCCTCAAGACCTGCATTCCCAAACTGAGGGTCCTCAAGAACTGCGTTCCTAAACTGATGATAGAATTTGGATGTGTTCTTCTTCTTTCAATTCAGCTGAGTTATGCTTTTTAAAGCTGTTTCATCCTTAAATAACTGTATCCACTAGCTACTGTTGGATTGAACCACACTTTGATTTTAAAAAATGATCTAAAATTGTCTAAAGGGAATGAACAGTGGTCATTTCATGTAAAGCTACTACAAGCACAGACAAATGTGAGAAAAATGCTGTGAACAGAATTTAGACAAAATAAGCAGCATGTTAGGGATGCTGAGGTTATTCATGTGTTTGCATTGTGACTTGAGCTGGTAAAAGATGATTTTTCTAACAAAATGAATGTTTTTGTGAAAATATCAGTTTTTCTAGGGATTAAAACATGGGAGACATGCAAATTTTTAAAAGGTCAGGCATAATATAGGCAGAAAGCAGCCATATCTACTGTACCATTTTAGATTCTGTGCACATGATACCAATATAATTTTTTAGGTCCAACTTTTTTGATATCCCTTTGATATCTTTCTGAGCTATGCGCTGGGAATAAAAGTAGGGAGCCTGTCCACTTCATGCTCTTAGTGATTCCCTCTACCTCATTTAAATTTAAATTTGCTATTGTGGGGAGGGCTAATAATGTTTTGTTGCATCATTAAAAATGTAGGCATGTTATATAGCATGTCAAGTAGGCTACAGTGGAACAAGGCTATTACATAGAAATATAACCTTAATTGGCCCTAATCTCAGAGTCAGAAGGGTGATAGTTTTAATGAGCTAAGCCTGCTACTTCACTAAGACATTGTATCACATTCAAAAGAGAAATATGTGTAATTTTGGTTTGACACAATTGACAGTGTTGGTAAAAATGCAGTCATTATCTCTGAATTTGCTTTGTGTCCAACAGAAGATTAGGAATCACAGCATGCATCAAACAATACAAGAAAACATATCAAATGCATTGGCAAAGAATGAATAGTTTCCAAACTTCACTAAGGAAGCAAGTTTTAAAAATGTTTTCTAGAGTATGAAATGTAACCACAATTTTTTTGAAAACTAAGGACAGTGATTTACTGGTATCTACAATATTGTTTCTCTCCACCATCAGCTACTGAGTTAGCAACTCAATGCTATATAAAAGCTGATAGGTAGGGCAGAGCTAAATTATAGCTTTGTTCCAAATTCTTTTTTTCCGGTTTTCAGCAGATGCTCCTTGAAGAAGTGGAGCTGTGGCTGAATTGGTGCTTTCTGGAATTCCCTAATATGGCAAAGTTGTTAAACTCTGCAAGACCATTGAGTTATAGACCCTTGACACAGGGTCTGACAGGGAAAAATCATCTTGAAATCTGTTCAGGGCATGCCTCCTTTAAATGCCTCCGTCTGGGTCTAAGCTATAGTTGCAGCTGGTTTTAAAAATTGATGTAGATGAAGTGGTTTAAAAGAGTTAAATTTCCCCAACTAGGTGGACCCTTAGAATTTAGACTTTGGCCTGAAAAACCCTCTCACTGGCTACGTCTACATGAAACACTGAGTGCGCAGTTGCTCATTACTACTGCACAGTAGTAGCATGTGGCATGATGAGTGATGCGACGCTACTGCACAGTAATAATGAGCTACTGCACAATCAGCACGACCTAAAAGCCGTTTGGCAACACTACTACGCAGTAGCAACTGCTCAGTCAACGTTTTGTGTAGATGTTAGGAGTTAGATTTTTGAAGGATTTCAGATAATTCCTAACATTTTAAGACTTTTTTTGATTTTTAGGATCATACAATCCTGACTAAGACATTTCTGGTAGAAGAGATCACTTGTAAGACTTACTAACCTTTATACAAAATTTAAATTTATTCTCCTTCTTTCTTTATAATGACACAAATGGAGAAGGGTGGCAACTGAGAGTGCAAGACACAACCTCCCTGTTCTCAGTTCCAGAGCCAGTTTCCACGCTGGTTTAGAACAGCCAGTACAGGAAGTCTTTTTTTCCTTTGGTAGCTGTGACCTCTAAGTAGCATCCTCATGGCACTTGAACTGTTCGGTCACATAGGCTAGAGACAGAAGTTACACATAAACCAGTTTAAGTGATCAGAAACTGATTTAAACTTGTAACAGAACATAAGTTCAGTGCACATAAACCAGTTTCAAAATGGCTGAAACTGGTTTAAGATAGACCTAGTTGAATCAGACAGTGGCGACACATAGGGGGTGCACAGAGGTGCATGTGCACCCCCCGAGAGCACTGGTGCACCCCCTGACAGGCCATGCTCCCTGCTCAGGCAATGGGGAGGGGGGGAGGCAGGAGCACCAGTGCCCTCCTGCAAGCACTGGCCAGGGAGTGGGAGTGCTGCAACCACTTCCAGGTCAGCATGATCAGCCGCAGGGAAACCTCTCCCATCCCCAGTCACTGACTGGTTGCTGGGGGGGGGCGGTAAATGCCCCCCCTGCCTAAGGTGGCACCAGTGGCCTATGGTATCAAACTTAACTGATTTGGGTCAAACAGGTTTATACAACTTCTGTCCCAGACCATATAGGTCTCTGAGGGGATGAAGCATGCTCAGGGAGGAATAGCATTTTCATCAGTTTTAGCTGCTTAAATTTAAGAAGTCTGCTGAGTGCATGCAAACTATTTTTCCATAACTTGGCGATGTTTGAATAGATTTTCACACAGATGGCATAAAGCACATCCCTGACACAAAGGCCACCTATGGCAAGTTTCAGTTTCCTTCAGCAAAGGGGCCCTAGAGCACTTCAAGAAAAGGTTCCGTGGAATTTTTTTAACATGGCCAAATAATATTTTTTTATCTAGTATTGATCTTAAAAACTGTTAAGCTAAATTTTTCTAACTGAAAATTCACAATGGGCGCATCTACCTGAGATGCTAAAAGCGCAGTAGACTAATTCTACTGTGTATTAGCGCGTCACAGTGAAAGCCATGCTAATGCACTAATGGACAGTAAAAGTAGTCTGCTCTGCATCAGTATCACATAAAAGATGTGCACCAGCACTACTGCACCGTAATATCGATTACAGTGCATCAAGTTTAGTACCAGTTATTACAGGTACTAAACTTAATGTGCCATAATTACAGCTCATTAATGCACATGTAGATGTGCCCAATGAAAATCAAACTAAACCAAAAGCCAAAAACAAAAAAAATCCATAAACAAACAAACAAACATGAGGTAGACATTCAGCATAGAAAATTCCTGCCCAAAGAGTTAAAATTTGGCAAAGTTATAAGCAAATGACAACAGTCTAATCATGGGAAGCACCGGGCAACCCTGATAGGCAGTACTTAACAGCTTATAATAAAATAAAATAAAAGGCCTAAGTAAACTTAGGTACCACAGTGTTCAGTTCAGGATTTTTGGAGGTCATACTTCTGTTTTTACACAAGAATATAAATGTCATGCCTGTTAAACTAAAAAAGCAAATTAAAATCAATGAGAACTTGGAGCACCAGGACTGCTTCATTCTTATTTATTGGGGAAGCTTACAATTTGAAAGCCATCCTGCCTGTGGCATTTTAAACTTTGTTTCCTGAGGCAATCTAGCAACTTAAATTTAAAGTAAGATGCTGCTGGTGCTCATAATTTTGAAGAAAGTAAAAAAAAAATTTGTGAAGCCTGACTTTTAATTAGATTAATTGCTTACTACCTAATTTGCTTTGCTTCATTTTAACAAGCACTTACAACAGCCTGCTTGTTTATCAGAGACATACTGGGCTAATAACATTTACTTTTATTGGATGTATGTAGAATCTTAATGATGGTTTTGATTTAAGTGTAAACTAAGTGAAAATTGGAACCATGCATCTGGCCAACTTGCAAACCTGTTCAGATCATTTCAGGAAAAAGTCAAAACAGTAATGTTTGAATTTGGATCCTAACTTCTCCATAGGTTCAGATCAAATGTTCATCTTGTTGGAGTTCATTTTTAGATTATATTGTATCAGGATTAAGCCTTGTTGTACCATTTGAAAAACTGAAGTTATCATAGCTGTGGATATGGACTGTCACACTTGGATCCAATGTCAGGCTCACCATGCACAGAGCCTGGTCTGCATTCAGTTAGCACTTTTTAAAGTTACCTGTCTGGTTCATTTGGGTCTAAGGCTCTGTGCATGGTAAGCCTGACATTGGATCCAAGTGTGACAGCCCATATCCACAGCTATGATAACTTCAGTTTTTCAAATGGTAGCAAAACTAACCAGCAAATCTAAAGAATTCTATGTGTGAGCTTACAACAAAACTTAATCCTGGCACAATATAATCTAAAAATTCTTTTCGTACCTTAAGGTTCCCAAGTTCCAAAGGGCTGGTTTTATATATCACTTGGTAAATGTGTCATCAGATCACTAACATTTTAAAAGAAGCCAAAGAATAGAGAGTTTATTAACTCCACAATAAAAAGAAAAAGCCATGCCTGCATTTCGGTGAACTATTTGTGTTTGGGTTTTCAAAAAATAATAATTGATTTTTTCCCCATGAAGATGTACATGCTCGATTGGTTTTCTATTTCAGAAAACCTTACTGCTGTGTGGCTAGTCAGTCCTAGAGGCAGGCCTGTACCACAGCTCTCTAAGCCTAACGTGTTCATTCTGCTAAATGATCACCCAGGTCATCAGAAATCTGACAATGCCATCCGGTGTCATAGAGGACAGTAATATAGTCCTAGGATGATGCCACAGCAGTGCAACAGAGAGATTTGTTTTAGAGAGCAAGGTCTAAAAGTCCAGCTGAAAGGTGTTTCTCTTCAGGTACTTATTTATCTTTACTGTCCTATTTTCTGAGCATCTCATAATCATTGCTGAATTTTATCCTCTTAAAACCACCTTCTGAAAGTAGAAAAGTATTATCCTCACATTACAGATGGGCAAGTGGGTCAGAGTGTAGACAAACTGGTTTATCCCCATTTGCCTAGGAAGTTTGTGGCTAAATAAAAATTTGTAACCAGCTCTTTATTCCATTTGTGTTTTATTCAATATACCATTCTTCCTACCTTCATAAGCATCCTGTTAGATATATAGCAACTTCTCATTTGGTTAGTGTAGCAACACCATTCACATTTCTATATTCAGTATTCTCTTACCATTTTAACTTGGGTCCTAATTTAGAGCCTTGATACCACACGCCTAAATCAGAATCCTCTGCCCCAGAAGCATTTTTTTTTCTGCAGATTAGAAACTTAATTTCATTGCAATTTTCAATTTAAAAAAACTATAAACACAGGCTCTGAAATCAGTAGTTAGAGACCTGATGTAGCAGTTACTGAGCACCAGGCATAGTGCTTACTACTGTGAAAAGTCTTGTTACAGCAACAGTTGACTTCAAGCCTCATTGAATTCCAGCTTCTTTTAGCTACTGGGGGGTTGGTATCTACACAAAATGCTTTATTGTGCAGTACATTGATCTATTGCGCAGTAAAACATCACTATCTACAATGTGCTCACGATTACTGTGCAGTAAATTAGTCTACTACAAAGTTAGGTAATACCTATAAGTACAGGTAGTAAACTAACTGCACACTAGATACTGTGCAGTAATCTGTGCAGAGATGCTGACCGGGAGCAAATTTGTTCCTGGTCAGCCTAGTAGCCAAGGGGATAAGAAGCTCTTTGTCTATGGCCCTGGAGCTCCCTGGCTCCCCCCAGAAGCTGGGGAGCTGATCAGGGCCAGAACTGGGGAGCTCTCTGCCCCCTGTTCTTGCTCCTCAAGTGGAGCTGGATGCTCTGGGGAGACAAGTGAGGGCTTGATTACCAGCCCTCCCCTCCTCCCCATAGCAGCCAGCTCCATACCAATCAGGGCAGCTGCCAGCAAGCCCCATGCCCAGCAGGAGGCTCACCCACAGCTGCCCCACACTGTGGACAGCTTCCCTTTTATTATCCTGGAGTTTGGGGCATATCTCTCTATCAGTAGGATACCCTAAGAACATGAGACACAAACTTGCAGATGGATTAGCAGTGTCTCATCACTCAGCAAGCAGGCATCTCACCAATAGGTGTTCTATTATGTATTTGCCAGCTGGCTGGGAAGACTCTGGCTCCAGATTAATTGAAGAGGAAGACAGGAGAAATCCCTTGCAGTGCGTTCACTGAAAGAAAATGACAGTAGTCTGTGTTCGCTGATCCTATTTATTCAATAAAGATCCTCTGCCTCCATGAGACTAGTGCTTGGCCAGAGAGAATACTTTTCTCTATTCTCTTTCTGATTCTGTCACTGAAATCTTTTATCAAATATACAAGCAGATGTGGGGCATGCTGTTCTGTAATCTTATGAAAACACTGACCCTTTCAAATGCTGGCCACCCAATGCAATGCCATGGTAGTCATTTATATCCCCCCTGAAAATCCCCTTACTAATTAGGAGTATACATAGACTTGACTCTATAAAAGGTTATTTTAATATAGGAAACAGTACCTATTTTAAGCTCTGGAGATGAGATGCTAGCACTCTGCTTTATATTAAACTAGACTTTATAGAATTTGCCATAATTGCTTAAGCTCCTATATTAAATGTACATGCACTGATGCCTGTTCTACCAGTAGCCACATCTGTCATGCTTTACAGTAAGTTGCTATGGCATCATCTGGTAAGCATTTTTCAGTAATGCATTTTAATAAATTCTTTATCATAAGTTAAAGACTATAGCTGCATGTGCTCAGAGCTACAAATAAAGTATTTATAAAAAGCTTTTCTAGAAAAAATAATAATTTTGTGTCTTTTTCTGACTATCTCTATTGGTGGGGTTTAGGTTTTTTTGCTTTATATAAAGTAAGTCCCTGGGTTTTCTCATTCACAAAGGGGAGAAATTAAACAATGCTACCTCCCAAGACACAACGGAGGTGAAATGCTTTAAGTCTCACAACAAGCTTATTTCAAAGGTATTTCAGTCTCTTAACATTTAGGGTATTATTTATTGAAACTCACCCTTTCTCTGAATTTAAAATAATACCGATTTTTACATAGCTAGTTAGTCTGCCACCATATTTGATCATTAAAGCTATGTACAAGCATCCTGTTTCTACCAATGATTCTCCCGATAGAAACCACAAGTATGCAGACATTCCAACTTCTTCTCCTGGAGCAAAAATGGCTGTTTTGGGAAAAGAGTAACCAGGCTCCAACCACATAAAAGTGGCTCCTGGAAAAGCAAATGTCCACACACTTTCTTGTGGCTTAACTTACCCCAAGGACCAGGAGGAATGAAGCCATGGGCAAAGGTTCTCATGTCTTCCAGAGAACAGGGTGACTTCAGTCTGGACAGGGTGAGGGTGAGGGTGGGAGGCAGTTGCTCACATCTTTTGTGTAGATGAGAAGGGGCCCCAGATGCTTCCCTCCCCAGCTGCTCCAACATGGGAGTCCCCAGTGTAAGAGGAAGGCAGGAGACTGTCCTGCTGCTCCATCTGTTTGGCATCCAGACACCAGGAGCTGAACCTCAAGCAGAGTTCATTTGGATTTGGAGGGAAAATCTTATTTAATGCTAATTGATTTGCTGTGCCTGAATTGAAATTTCCAGTTGCAGTCATGGCCTTTGTTTGCATTTTACTCAGTGTTAAGACTGAAGTAATAGAAACAGTATGAAGGATGCCAGCTTTGTGGAGATCAAGACTAATACTTGTTCTAGTAATGCTTAAGAAGTGTGCATTACCATATTTACTTGAATCCAAGATGAGGTTCTTTTCTCCCCAAGCAACATGGGGTGGGAGAGCAGTACTTTCAGATAAGAGCACTGGGTTAGGGCCCCCTGCCCTATCTCCCTCTTCCCCCGCCCCCCAGCTCTGATCCAGAGCTGCCACCACTGTTTCTGCCTAGCCAAAATGAGCTGTCTGCCTGGCAAAAGTGGGGTGGGGAATGCTGCAGAGGATAAAAAGGCAAGCATGTGGGGAGAGACAGTTGGCTGGTGTCAGCATGGGGGCAGGTGACAGGACGGGAGTGGAGGATATGGGACAGGCTTGGTAGGGGTAAAGGGCAGGCAACAGGGGGCACAGAAAATGAGAACAAGAATGGGGGTAAGGGGTGGATGCAGGCACAAAGGTGAGGCAGGAGGAGCAGGGGTTGTGGGGCAGGGAGTGGGCACAGGCAATGGACTGATGAGGTTGGGGGCAGGCAGCAGGGGGCACTATAGCAGGGGGGAGGCGCTGGGAGGTCAAAGGGTGGGAAACTGGCCCATCTTCCCCTGCTGCTGCTTTCCCCACCACAGCAGTGGGAGGACACATTTAAGATGACCTTCCACTGATTAGATTCTATACATGGGAAATTATAAATGTGTTATAACTGTCAATGTATAGAATCCATGTATAGAATCCAATTATTGGAGGGGTTCATCTTAAATTTGAAGTTGTCTTCATTTAAACATGATAGTTCATCTCTATGGATGGTCCACAGAAGCTCTAGATATGCAGTGATTCACATTTTCATTACAAGGAGGTCTGAGAGCTCAGTTTGAAGCTAACCCAAGCAGATAATGGACTCCCGGCTTGCTTAGTTGGCCTGTTCTCCAACTTCACACACAGCCTCTTAATTTGACCCTTTGACTGTAAAGAAATCAAAGTTTGGCTTGTATATTTTTACAGCAGCTTCTGGATCCCAATTATGTGTTATAGCAATGTAGCCTCCTTTACATGTTGGTAAATAGGCCTAAGAAAGTATAAGAAAGTCAGTTTATACAAGTTCCAACATCTCACTCCATTTCCCATGAATCTAGCTCTGGCTCTATTATATATAAAGCTCCGGGCTAACTTTGTATGTGGGTTTCTTATTTCTTTTCCCATGTTATACTCACCATCTTGGAATCGGAGTGTGTGGTTTCCAGGGGGGCTAAACCTCCCCAACCAATTATATTAAGAGGACAGTAAATCCTGTATCTCTTCCTCTGAACAGTACAGTCCTTTGGGAGCTCTGAGCAGGTATTTTGATGGGAATGGAGGTGCTTAGTATATCTAAAAAGGAGCTTTGCACCTTGCATGATCCAGCCTATATTAAACAGCCACAGGGGGTTGATAAAACCAATATGTCCTGCAAAGATTCCTGGTACTTGCATGGCCTCTGTTCCATTAACTTTATCTTCTCTGCCCACAAAACCAACAGTAGGTATCTGCTTAAGAGTGTTTTCCAATACAGTCTGACCTTGAGGGAGGCAACTTTTTCGATCGGCTGCAGTGGCAGCATAGATTGTGAGCACTCAAAACTGCCTACCCACTACTAAATTTAATGAAATATCAATGAAGTAAAAATAGTTAATGTTGTCCAAAAAAAATTGTGGCTAGGAAAAGACTTTTTTCTTCTGATATTACAGGAAACAATGTTTTGACTTGGCTTTGTGCACCACATTAAAGGTTATATTTCTGACCTGTGCTACCTTTGACAACTTACTCAGCAGATGAACAAAGAAGATGAGCATAGAGTGTCAGTAAAACTGTCACCCGGAGCACTAAATGTTTTCAGGGTTAACATTCAGTAGTGGAGAGCACTGAGCTTTGTCACTATAGCACTACCCTTTTGTTCCTGAGTAAATAGGAGTGTATGCTCTGAATTTTGCTCTAGCTGCAAGTGAGCTTCCACTATTGGAAATGAAGTTTGGCATTGGTTGTGAATACAGAAAGACTGACACCTTGGGAAAAAAGTGTTGGCTGCTTTCTGCTGCTTCCTAATACACCAAGAAGAAAGCAAATAAATAATTACACCCCTTACCTTTCCTAGTAAGGAACTGTGTGTTCTACTTTAGAACTTCATATTGACTTATCTGGTGTCTTAGTGGATATTGAAAACGTCAGCCATGCATTGATGGGGTGTCAGTAGGACACAACAATTAACATGCACCGATATAATCATGTAAAATGTATTTCTGTGCCTTGGTTATAGCCCAGTTTGTCTGAAAGACATAATGATGCTAGGTATCCATTGATTCCAAAATGTGCTCCTTTATCTTGCTAAAGTGCATTTGGGACTGTCGTGAATGTTATCAGTATTCTAGCCAAAAAGTAATCACTTCTTAATATTAGAGAAAATGTTACCTTTTTACTTTTGACCAATTTAATAAGCTCTATGCAAGTTCATCATACTTTACTTATGGTGGGGGGAGGGGAGGTAGATGGTGTTTTCATATCCTAGGAAGTGTATGTGTGTACAACCATCTTTCATTAGCCTTTAACAAAGATGATGTTGGTAATCAGGAGCCCAGAAGTTTTGCACCAAGAAGATCTTACAGTCAGGTATCTGAAAACTGGCTTATTCACAGTTGTAGTGATTGCTTTCAGACCCTGACATACCTGCAAGGTGCATGCAAAGGTATTTTTTTCACGAATGAAGAGAGAATGCAATAAACAAATTATCACCCACAAAGCATCTTTCACATTAACAAATACAAAACTCCTTATTTTCTTTAGGGGATTTAGTGCACCTTTATACAAAGAAGATACTACCTAACAGCTAGGTACCAGAGCTGATCAGGCCCCCGTTCTCAGGTTTCTTGCCATATAAATAGTGTAGAAACTTTAAGGGTAAGAATGGACTCTAAATTAAATGCCCCTCTCTCTCCTTTTTCCTAATACATGTAGTTTTGGGCTGCATTAACAGGAGCATTGTATGTAAGACATAACAGGTGATCGTGGCATTCAAGAGTGGTTAGGCCTCAACTGACCTATTGTGCCCAGTTCTGGGTTCTTCATTTTAAAAAAGTGTTGCAAAAATGTTGCGGTTCATTTCTCGGGAGGCGAAGAACTCTCAGACACACACTATTAGCAACACAAAAGGTATATTTGCAAATAGGGTCAGAGTGAAGACAAAAGACCACACTCTGCCCCCGAGGAAAACTCTCAGCTGGGGTTTATCCCTTCCCTCCTGGGCACGTGTGCAGAAGCAGGAACTCTTACAACTCATTTC
>NW_017728886.1:91743877-91749667 GCF_001723895.1 Crocodylus porosus
TCTCTTTCCCAAGGACACAGCCAATTAAATCACAGCCTTTGTAGTTTACAAGAGTAGAGGCAGAGGAGTTTGAAGGTATGTGTGATTTAGTGTTACAAAGAGATAGTAAATTAGCGAGATGTCCTTGGTGGTGTTACTGCTTATCAGGTACAAGATACAAACTGTGCAGTTCTAACAACACTCTATTCACTATACATTTTTAATGATATTTCTAACAATAGGACATGAAGAAACTGAAGAGGGTCCAGAACAAGTGATTGGCAAGCATAAAGGGATTGGAATGCAAGCCTCAGGAGGAAAGGCTGAGAGAGCTAGATATCTCCTTTGCGCCAAACTAAAAGGGATTAAGGGAGAGGGGCATGAAAGCAGCTCTCAAATATCTGATGGGGTGCCAAAAAGAAGGAGAACAGTTGTTTCTGTTGCAGATGGCAAGGCATGAAGCGATAGTTTTAAATTGCAGTGAGGTAGATTAGATACCAGGGGAAAATCCTCCCTGTTTAAACAGTGCGGCAGTGGATTAGATTGCCCAGGAATGTAGAATCTTCTTTAGAGATTTTCAAGAAGCAGCTGATTAAACATTGGATGGGAGTGATATGAGTGGTGCTTTCTGCATTTGTGCTGAGGATTGGGCCAGATGACCCTTGAGGTCCCTTCGAACCCCATAACTCAATGATTTAATTCTATTACATTGAAGCCAGAAAGATGCTGAAAGGTTGAAGGGAATTGAGAACCATGTCACACAGGGCACTTGGTATGTGTTAAATCTGTGGAAGGTTATGCAGTATTAAAGTCAAAACTTATTCTGAGCAGGTGCATGATAATGTTTACTGTGGACTCCAACATGCACGGCTCACTCCTTGCTGCTAGAGGCTGGTAAACAGGCATCTTGGCATGCTTGGTTGGAGTACCATTTTTTGGGCATGTTTCTGACAGCAGCTGAAAGCAGCTGAACACAGAAGAAAGCATTGATTGGTTAATTGTTGCCCTGTGGGGTCAGGCCAATGCTCAGGATCTCGATATTGTGCCGTTAGACAGGAGGGCATGGTATACAGTTGCACATGCACACGTATCACCAATTCAAGCACATACACACCCTTAATGATAATGACATGAAATTATACGCAATACACACATACATACATATATACACGCAGGTTAAACACTGACTCAGGTGATAGTGTGTGTGTGTTGGTGTCTGTAGTACTTATGCTTGGGGTGCTTGGTAACTAAAGAGCAAGCGGCAGAGATCAGGGAAAAAGGCAGTGGGGATGAGGCAATAGCAGTGGCAGAAATTGGGGAAAGGCAGTGGAAATGAAGCAATAGCAGTGGCAGAGATCAGAGGAAAAGGCAGTGGAGATGAGGCAATAGCAGTGGCAGAGAACATAGGAAAAGGCAGTGGAGGTGGGGCAATAGCAGTGGCAGAGATCAGGTGGGAAAAGCAGTGGAGATGTGGCAATAGCAAAGAAACGGGTTTGCAGGCAGAAAGTTGCTCAGGACGGCTGGAGCCACAGGCGCATAGGACAGGTGTTGGAGTGGCAGTGAGCCAGAAGCAGGAGAGGGAGAAATGAGACAGAAGTCAAAGGGACAAGGAGCAGAGACTGGAGCAGGGCCAGAACCATAGTAAAGCAAAACCCAACTCGGGTCCAAATAACAGTTTTATTAAATGACCACTGTACTGTGCAGCTTGGTTGCTACTCACGCAAGCACTCCCACACACACTCGCACAATGGCAGGAGGAGAAAGAGACTCAGTGGAAGGGTTGGGGTCCAGGTAGGGAAGAGAAGCAGAGTCCAAGTCCTTGGCTGAAGAGAGGGTGGGGGTGATAGTTACCTATCCAGGCTGGGAGGGGGTCCTCGATGGCCAGTCAGGGTCTTTCTCCAGCAGGTGTTGTCCAGAGGGGGTCATCGGCAGGGCCTCTGGGTTGACTGGCAGCATGATGTGCAGCAGGTCTGATCCAGGTGAAGATGGCATCCCAAAGAGTCAGTCTTCACTACCTCTTTTTATGGGGCAGACTACCTATGACCTCCTATGGGGAGGGCCTGTCCAGGCAAGGCGAGACCTGCTCAAGAGGGCTCCAGGTGTTCGTACTGAGCATGTGCAGCCTGGCACAATGGTGGGTTGCCTCATCTTTTGTTTCTTGAATGCTGAGGGTGGTTCCAATGGCTGGGTCTTTGGTCCAGGTATTGCTTTTGATGGTGGGGTGATTTAGTAGGGGATCCTGCTATCATTGTGTTTCACTCATCCATTCACTCTTTTGCTTCAGGCATTCAAGGAAAACCAATTTACATAGAAGGGGCAGGTATGAATCATAGTTGCAATATATTGTATAGGACAGGGGACACAAGGTGGAGGCTTGACATACAAAATGGAAACTTAACATTACTATACAGACACAGGCTTAAACCATACAGTATTAATGTGAATCAATACAAAACAATGCAAAAATAACAGGAATACAATATAATAAAATACAAAACAGTAAAAATCAATATAAACACAACAGAACACTATTTACAGTATAAAAAGGGGCTTATTACAATAATAGCATGCAAGAACTTAGCTTACCTAGTACTACTTGTAATCACTTACAAGGGATAGAGAAGGCAGAGAGCAAGTCAGAAATGGTTAGGGGAAGGGAAGGGAATGCATTTCAAAATAATAAAAAAGAAAAACTGGGGGTTTTGCTACAATCTCAGAGGTTGCAATTTCTGATCCCTCCTTGAAGGACTGCTCTAGCTGGGATGGGATCTCCAGGGGCTTCTGGGAGATGAGTGGTGGAACTGAGCAAATCCTTGCCTCAGTTGCTCTAATCTATAGGTACTCGGGGCTTCAGTGGCATGGGTTTCTGGCTCTGGTGAAGCACTACTTTGAGGACCATGATGCTGCCATAGATGTTATGGTGGGTCCCTTGCAGAGTGCTATGGGCCTAGGATCAGATGCCACTTCATCACTGCTGGGCATTACCAGAGAGCTTAAACTGCTCTCACCAGTTCATATTTGGCATCTCTGACAGTGAGCACTGGCAGCAAAACTTTAGGCTGTCCCATGGCACATTCATGGACCATTCTGCAGAGCTGGACACCCTTCTGTAGCACTATGACACTGAACATGGGGCACCAAAGCCCAGCAAGATGCATGGACCTGCTGATTTGGAAGCTGGTGAAGGCGGACAGCCTCCATTTCATTGCCAACCAGGTTAGTATAGGGTGGACAACAGTGATGACAGCCATGCGTAAAGTGTACAACACCATACTTGAGGACCTGGACCTTGGTTCGTCTGGCTTAGGGACCCACAGGAGGTCATTTCTGGGCTCAAGCAGATGGGCTTCCAAAACTGTGTGGGAGGTCTTCAATGGGTGCTCAGGTGGCACCATGTGAGCTGGGGTCATTCTCCTCTCCCCTCCCCCTGGGAGAATAGGGGTGTCAGCTTGGGGCTGGTACCCTTAGGCAGTAGAATTATGGTAGCTGAATACAATGTACAATGAGTGGGAGGAGCTGGGAGCAGTGCATTCTGGGATGCTGGAAGAATGCAACTTGCTTGTATTATCTCCATAGAACTGGCCAACAGTAGCTGGACACGTGTTCCTTTATATGATCTGGAGATAGTCCTCTTGCGAAAAGTTATGTTTGCTATGATATGAGTGCACTTAGCACGTGTTTTATTGATTGAACATGTTACCCATGTTTTCAGTGCATTTAATGCATAGTAAGTACCCTGTGTGACATGGCACTCCGTGAAAAGCAAAATAAAAATTCCCTGTTTTCAATCCTGATAAGGAAATTTAAAGGACTTTTGTAAGGTGGGTAATGAAAAAAAGATTAAAAGTGTGATGTAATCTCTTTATTAGTGTCTGCAGGATAAGTTTTGTAGGCCGATATAGATAATGTAACTAAAACAAATGGCATGAAATTAGGCTGAATAAAGCAGTGGCACAAAATATTGCAGATATTGGTAGCATAACTAGAGTGGGGCAACTGGGGTAGCAGCTTCAGGCTCTGGTTTGTGTGTTTGTTTTGGCTGAGGGAGAGGGGCTGAAGGGAAAATAACAGCTGCCTCTGCAGCTGCACAATTGTGACGGTAGCAGCTGGAAGTTGCTGCAGTCCTCATGCATCACACTGTCCCAAATGCCCAGCTCCTTATTATGCCTGTAACTCTTATCTAGAAAACTGATAGCTGTGCAAAGGGAATGAGACCCCCTGTACCTTGGATCTACTGGATCATATACTACATTAGGAACTAATAAAAATTGACTAGATGACTTGTAATGAGTGATCTTTCTGATTATTTTGTATTAAATCACAAACTGGTTTCCTGCCAGAAATGTAGAGCATCTGCACTGTATGAGCATGTAGCTCAAGATCTATAAGAAGAGACCTAGTAGTTGCCTCTTTTTCAGTTTCTGATTCCTTTGCTGTTTTCATTTGCTTTTTTCCATGTTATGAACATAAATTTACAGAGCTTCTCAGTTGATCCTTTCCAAGCCTGATTACGTGTGATGTTGCAAAACAGCTTTCTACGTTTTGTGTGTAGGATCTGCTTCTGGCTCTGCTTCACTCAGCTATTCTCAGCAGGTGCACAAATACTATTTTTTGCTTTTGAACTCATACAGCTCTACTGGAAAGTGAATGATTCTCTACATGCTTATTTAGCCTATTTAACCTTAGGTGGCTTGGCTTGGCTGGCGCAGCATACTTGGTATGTGTATACACGTGTGTTTTTTTTAGTGATGCTACTCAATTTGCAGAGAAGTGGTAAACTGTGTGCATGGGCGACTGGTGCCTCCCGAATCTGGGGGGGCACCAGATGATTGATTGCGGGGGGATCCTCCAGTAGCCAATCACTGAGCCAGTGGTGAAACCGAAAGTGCACTTCCAGTGGCACTTTCAGTTTTGTGGCTGGGCTTCCAGGGGGTGCACAGCCAATTTCAGGGGGTGCAAGTACACCCGTGTGCACCCCCTACACGTCACCAATGTGTGTCTATGATAAGGCAGGGTGACACTGTAGAGACTAACTGGTTCAGAAGTATAAGCTTGTGTAGGCAACAACCTACTTCACCAGACTGCAGCCCATCCATAGTATCTGCTCAAAGTGCAATACAGAATGAAACAACACAAGAGCCCAGAATTCAGAGGAGCTTGTGTGTGATATTTTGCTATTGGTGAGAAAAGAGTTCATGTTATGGGTAAGAGAAGGCCTTACAGCTAATGACATGAGTGAGGCTGAATGGTGTGTGGTAGTCAGATGTGCCAAGTACCCTGGCTAGAATATGGTAAAACTGCTTCAAGGGTATGCTTGTGGTGTGATCTTCAGCCAGTATGTGCAATAAGCAGCATTGCTTAGCCTCAGTGACATAGCAAGGGGGGAGGCAAGCAGGGCAACTGCACCAGGTGCCAAAGCAAAGGGACGCCAGGAGGCACTGCCCAGTCAGCATGGGGCACGGGACAGAGCTTGGTTGGAGGGTGCCCAGAGGAGAAGGGAGTGACTCCTGCCCCTGCATGCACTTCCAGGCAAGCATGGGGGGGGGGGTGTCCCCCAGATCTGTGTGTAGGGTGAGGGCAGGCTGCCATTACAGGCTTGCCCCAGACACCAAACTTACTTGCTACAGCACTGCTTAGCCATCTTGCTTTGCTTCTTCCTGCGCACCTCCATTCCCAACCAACTGGAGGAGGAGAGTGTGGGAGCTCGATGCCGAATTATATAGGACTGAATTAAGCACAGGCTCAGACCTGTTCAATTTAAAACTTTTATTGTTTCACAAAGTCATAAACTAAAGGAGGTCTGTTGGTTCA
>NW_017728886.1:91749962-91803842 GCF_001723895.1 Crocodylus porosus
AGTTCAGTATTTTCATCTAAGGGTCAGAAAGTGATTACCAGAATGTCAATCGCTGACTCCTCAACCTCCTTGAAGCATTCTGGGAGTTTTAGTGCATTTTTTTTAATGCTAGGCCTTGCTTAGCATAAGCACTCTCTCACAGAGAGCACATCAGTGAACTTATCTACAGCTTAAGTCAACCAGAAAACTTATGAACAACAAATCTTGTAAAGTCTGAATGTATTAGAATGTCTTTTCTACCAACCAGGAGGTATTACATGACATCAAAGGAAAACAGGGTTGTGTAACTTTACATGGATTGATAACAAAATGGCAAGAGGTATCAGAACAGCTTGCCCAGCGGTCTGTCCTCAGTTCAAAGTTGCTTAACACTTTTTGTTAATGATTTGGGTGCTAAAATGGAGAGCTTCCTGATCAGGTAAGTAAATGACACAAAACTAGGAGAGGCTGCAAACACCTTAAAGGCTAGGATTAGAATGCAAAAGGTTCTTGATAAATTGGAGAATTGGGAACTCAATGAAAAAATATACTTTCAAAACTGCTGTCGTGTCCCACTGCAACAATAAGCACTCCTCTCCAAACAAAAATAGGTATAAAATGATTTTCTTTTAGGTCACATTTTAATACTTCGTCTTCAGAAATAATTGTTTCTTTGATTTAAGGTAATAAAATGGAAGGCTTATTTAGGTAAGTACTTGTTATACTCAATTGTCATTGAGCATAACTACCAGGATTGGACATACAAAATATTTATATAAGCTTTTAACATGTAGAAATAATGATGGTATCATTTTATATTCAGCTGCATGAGAACAACATCTTTGGTTTAGAGAATAATGAACTAAGATACACCTCTGTACAATTTTATAGCATCTAATTTATTGTTTTCTGAACAGCTCTGGGTTTTGAGCATGCATTTACTAGCTTTCAAATTTGCAATATTCAAAATACAGTGGCTTCTGAGTAATTGCTTTTCTCTCTGAATATGCAGACTGTACATTAAAATGCTGTAGTTTGAAATGTGTAGTTCTTTTACTAAAAAACAAACAAAAAAAACCCTCTCCAAAACAACCTCTCCAATTTAACCCAAATGAATCCAAGAATTTTTTTCCTTTTCAAAAGCATGTAGTTAGGCATTCCCAGAAGAGTTCGTCTTGTACTTAGATTTTAGAAGAGTTCCCTTAAGGGAGGGAACACTATAGTCAAGTTTGTGATTCCCAGGAGAGTAATACTGCCTTTTCCTCTGCATTTTCCTCTAAGATTTTAGAGCACCAGCTGCTATCTTCATTTTTTTTTCTTGCCACTCTCACTAATGATAAGGAGTTTAACTAAGGCAATGAATCATTCATGCTGTTTTTCAGAAAGCCCACAGTTTATTTCATGAACTCTTGGATGTATTACTTTCAAAGTTGTTTCTTATGTTGCAAGAATTTGACAGAATCTGAATTAAATCAGGACATAGACATAGCTTGCTTTTCTCTCTTTAAAGAACATGGTTTTCTTAGTATTCTTAGCTGAACACCAGCGTGGTATTTTACAGTAATAAGTAATATGCCAAATGCAAGAGAAAATAGTTCTGTATGTAGCAGTATGGTACAATGGAGAGAAATAGGTGTAGTGAATCAAAAATTAAAACTATACAACTGCAATGGAACACTTCTTCCAGTAGTTCTTGTAAAAGAACAAAACACATTATTTTTAATTTGTGATATTGTATGGTAGAGGCAAGAATCCTCACTAAAACTGTTTTCAAACAGGAGTGCCATCAGTATATCAAATATTATCTGCACTTCCTATGAAGCCAAATGGAGTAATAAACTATTTACAACAGGCTGTATGAAAAATGAATTACCCCATGTAATGTTACACCCCTTTTAAATATTAAAAGTGCCAAAGTGCGAACTGAAGCAAAATCTTATGTCCTTGAAATCCTTTGGAGCTTTGACAAGGGCTGTCACAACAGGAAGGTTTTTTGTCATGGGCTCTATTCCCAGGTCCTCTATAGACTTTCTCTGTGCTCTTGGGTAAGTCGCCTGACTTCTCCATGTGTGAGTTACCGATAGAAAAAGTAGGGATAATTTTGACTCCCTTTTTCACTGGGATTTTGTGAACCTGTATTCACTGATATCTCAACATTGGAGATCTTCAGACAGAAGGTGAGATAAGACTGCAAAGTGAGAGGTTATTAAATGGAATACTCTAAAGGGGACTAGCAATCTCTGCTCACTGTAGTTGAGTCAAGACCTTTGGATTTCAGCCAGTAATATCTTTTGCTTCAATAGCATCTTCCCTATGGGAATTCCAGGACACTTTGTAAGACCTGAGTGAATTAGGTTTCACCTCATCCCTATTTATACTTGTAGCAGGCTTACCTTTTGGAGCTTGGGTTGAATCCCAGGCTTGAGAGTCTGCTGTTTTGATTGGTGGAGCCCTGGAGAGTATAAAAGGAGCTGCATGTCCAGCACGGTGGAGACACATCTGGGACAAAGAAGAGAGAAGAGCAGAGCTTAGAAAAGCTGAGGAGAGCTGCTCAGTAGGGTGAACCAGTAGCCTGGAAGAGCCCCTGAAGACGTTGATTGGCGGGGAGCTGTGGATGGCTCCAGCGGTTAGGCTCTTGGTATGTAATACGGCACACGGCGTGCTGACCCTGGGAGCTGCTCGGGTCTGCAACCTTTGGCATGAGGTGGCTCGGATCTGCAACCTTTGCCATGCAGCCAGAGACACAGTGCACAGGCCAGTGCATGGAGCAGGATCTTTGCAGCCACTTGGGCGGCTCAGGTCCCCAACCTCCGTATGAGGCCAGGAGCCCAGTGCAGGAGGCGCTGCACAGACTGTGTGAGGCCCTGGGAGCCACTTGAGGTGGCTTGGGTCTACAACTGCTGGCACGGGGCAGCAGCTCCATGTAGATGATGCTGCACAGGGGGTCTGGGAGCAAACTGTGCCCCAGTGCTGCACAACGTTGCCTGGGCCTCCAACTCCTAGCACTAGGCGGAGCACCCACTACACACAGTGGTGGTGCATGTAGCCCTAAGCCAGGCCAGCAGCAGCAGAGTTGGGTGGCAGGAAAACCCAGCAGGGAACAGAGCTTGACCTGGAGAATGGAAGGCAGCCTTCTGGGACTGTGGAGTAGTAAGTTACCCTGGAAAGAGGGTCCCCACAGGGGAGGGACCCTCACGGTTGTAAAGGGGCACCACATGGGCCACTCCTGGGTGATAGGGATGGCTTAGGAGACTTTGGGGTCTCCCTCTTCTTTTCTTTCCCCTACCTCCTTTCCTGTAGTGGGAGTGGGGCCCCAGCCCTGGAGGGCACCCAGGTAGTCTAAGGATTGTGTGTTTTATTTGTAGACTGTGCCTTATAGTGTATGTGAATAAGTTGAAGTAATAGTTTGTATATTTATAGAGTTAGAAGTTTGCCCAAACAACACCCTTTGTTCTGGGTTGTTCTATTGTTCACCTGTATTTTTGAATAATAATTGTGTGTGTGTGTGTGTGTGTGTGTGTGTGTGGTATCGGGTTTATTGTTTTGCAGATTTGTACATATATATATTCTATGTCCTTACCCTTTAATGGTTTTGTTGTAATAATACATTTGTATATAGTTAAGTAATTGATTGAATTACTCTGACTCTATAGGGACCTGACTATAGGGGACAGAGGCAGCTGCTGGGCTGCTGTGTCCCTCTACAGCACACTGCCCTGCCAATAATTCCCTCAGTTGGAGAGGGGAGAACAAACCCATGTACACGGGGGCTACATACTGGTGAGGAATCTAAGAGACAGAGTGGAGTGATTAAGTGACTTGCCCTTAGTCACAAAGCCATGGATAGAATACAGATCTCCAAATTTTCAGCTTTGGATTAATAGCTTGCTGCCATTATTTCAGTGGGTTAACATGTAGGACAGGACATCTTGATCATGGGAATGGGAAAGAGAAGAAAACTATTTTCTTCTGGGGGGGGGGTTTTCTCTTTTTCTTCTAAACTCCTGGATAAAGGGAGAAATAGATTGCATTCTTTTGTATCCAATTTACCATTTTGAGGTCTAACCCTGCAAACGCTTAGTGATGTGACTGAACCACTTCATTGCTCTGTTCACAACTGTGTCTGTACATGCTCTCCCAGCTTCTCTAAATAGAGTCAGGATCACAATGATATTCTGTGTATAGTCTGTACCTCACCAAGTATTTTCTGGGTTTGATAAAGAGATGTATGCAATGAAATCAAATACCTGCATCTAAGACACACCACAGTAAGATTTAACTATACACTATCTGTATGTTCTAACAACATGAATGGCTTTGATGAGTACCCAAACTTTAGCGGAGATTCCATCAAGATTCTGCATTTACTATATAACCATGGTTGTGGCATCAGTAACCTGTACATTACAGCAGATGTTACAGTAGCATTTTACTGTCTGTCTTCAGAGAGAAGCTGTCAGGAGCACCATTATTAGAAATGCATCTTATATGCATTTCCTGATTCTGCAGTCAGCCACACTTGGGGTCCTGTGCATGAATAGTCTTGCTGAACTCAACAAGAGCATTTAGCAGGCTTGGACGAAGAGCTCAGTCATTTGTATGTATAACTGGAAAAAGGCCAAACTGATTGATTGTGTTCTGGTTACTCATAGTTCATTGGCTATGGGTCCACATGAACCCACAAGTTTGGAGGGCTTTATTTGCCTATCCACATCTTCAATAACAGGTCAGTTATTTTAGGCTGACCTTAACTTCTGTGCTACTTCCCAGTGAGGTCCGTCATACAACTTTGGTTGTGACCTTACAAGTAATACTTCTCTCATGTGGACAGTCTCTTACAAGCCTGGTCCATTAATTTGTGTGTATGTAATATATATAAACAAAAACTCAAATTGGTGGGGGAGGAGGGTTTGGCAAAAAGTACCATTCATTTGTTTTTAGTTAAAATAGCATGTAATTTTTAACAAAAAAATTACATTTGTATATAATAATAGGATAATATCACTTATCATGATTAAAAAAGCAATTATGGGGCACATGCTTATGTATATAATGCACCCATGTGCTTCTCATATATATTTTTAAAATTTCTGATGCTAACAAATTCCTTTTGAGTCTTGGTTTAAGCTGCTAACACAGAGGCGGGCAATTATTTCGGGCAGAAGGCCGCAAAGGGCCGCTTACTGAGTTTTGGCAAGCCATCGAGGGCTGCATGACAGGCAGCCAGAGGGAGATAAATATTAATTTTCTAAATTTTTTAGGGGCCCTGCAGGCCAGACAGAATGGCCTGGCAGGCTGCATTTTGCCCACCCCTATGCTAACCCCTCTCCCCTACTTTAAAAAACACAGGTACTTTGTTATCAAGCTTTACGAACTAAAAATAGTAAGAAGCATAAAGACATTCCTTTTTTCATGTCATCTTTCTGGGATAGGAAAAAAACATTTTTAAAACTAGCCAGATATTATTTGTATGATCTTGAGTCATATATCACATGCCTAAAATTGTTTCAGTAACATCTTAGTTTCCTGTTCTGTCTCCATTAATGAAATATGCAAATAGAGATCCAAATCATATCTGTTTTCAAGTTTCCTCCTTTCTAACAAATTGTATTTAATGTCTGCTTCCAAGGGAAAATGGATTTCCTTTTTCCTTTACGTAAGCTCTTTACAGCCCAAAACCTTGTGCATGCTGGATTTCTAGCTATTCAGTTCATAAAAATGTATCACATTTGGTAGAACATCCATTTTTCTAATGTTATACTCATTCTGCTGACTGAGGAATATCAAAAATACCTTTTTTCCTACCTTTGGGAGTGCATGGCATGTTTTCCCTCCTCCTTCAACATCCACTTGGTTTTCCCAGCAAGGTCTGCCACATAAGTGACTGCCTTAGATTTATGCATTTAGATTATCCCTGCAGACTTACCTTGCTACTAATGTGAATTGAATAACCAGAAAATGCTTCTTGGGTATGAATAATATAACGTTTAGTAATGGTTGCTAAAAATAGAATTTAGTCTGATCTAATAAGTCATAGAAACATGCTAGAAAATTAGTTGCAACAAGTTCATATTTTGGCTCCTTTCCCCCACCCCAAATAATGCATTGGTTTCTGCTGTGTTCAGGTACACCCGTTGCAATGGCCATATTGATAATTAATCCCCCAGTTTGTGTGTGTGTAGGAGGGTATTTTCATGTGTGTGGGTTTTCTAGCTGAAAGGAGAGAGAGAAGAGCCCAAAAGACTATTTGTCCCTGAACTTCTTGTATAATGGTGCTGTCCTCTTTTGCCACTAAATGGGGAGGTTTACCTGCTTAATGCAGAAATGCAGAGTATGCTATCCTGTGAACTGCCTCACTGCTGTGAAGACTGAGTGAGAGCTTCTAACACTTTTTTCCAGTCTTCCTGCCTTGCACTTATGTAATATAATCAAAGGTGGCTATTTAATTATTCTAAAGGTATTAGATTCCTTAATGTTTGCCTTTTCCTTAACAAATCTGTAAACATGATGCCAACACTGACAGGGTCATGACACAACTTGCTGCATAGTATAGAAACCATCATTCACCAATCATCTGAATAGTGATTCAGACGCTACTACGTTATTTCATTTTGCTTCTTTCTGATCACAGAGGCTTCAGTTCAGCAAGGATCTATGAAAAGATTCAACTTCATACTTATAAGCAGCAAAACTAACTGGAGGAAGTGGTAAGCATCCTCTTATGGATCTTTTTCTTTTGGAAAGTGCTTATTTTATAACAGGTGTTCTTTAACAAACATTTTGCTGTACATAACAGGAATCAATAAGTTTCCAAAGAAAATTCAATCAGGCACCCCAAGGAGGTTTTAAATGTCAGTCTCCCAGAATGACCTGTTTAGTAGGTATATGGGCTGCCTAGTTCTGTCAGCATCCAGTTTCCCAGCTGCTTCTTTGGGGACCCAGTCCAAAGACTTCTCAAAACTTCCTTTTTGGCCCTTCCAAAAATTGGAATATTCTTGACATTTTCCTTTCCAAAGAAAACGATGCAGATTTTTATTTTCAAATTGAAAGAAAGTTGGATGTACAGAATTTTCCAGGAGACGGACATTGTAGTTCCTGAACAGCTGTAGTGATCAGGTTGTTAAATGTTTGTTGGGGCTTCACATTCTTTTAGTGAAAAGTGATTAACCTAGACATCTCTGTTAATAACAATTAAGGTTGTTTAACACTTCATTACAAAACAAAGTTAGCATCCAAAACTATAACTCCTCCAAACATTTGGCCGTATCTAGGGTTCATCTTCAGTGACTATTTGAAACCTTCATTTATCTAACAGAGACATAAGGGCAATGGCTGGAAGCTGAAGCCAGGCAAATGTAATTGGGGTATGATGTACAAATATTGAAGGCAGTTACCTATTGGGACATCTGATTAGATGCACAACAGAACAGCTTTCTGTGCTGGGTAGTATGACTGCACCACAACTACACAACAGCAACTATTTTTGTCTCCCCAGTTGCTGATATCTGTAAGTCAAGTCTGGTTGACTTTCTGCGACATGTACCTTAGCCTAGTGCTTGCCATTTGTTTTAAACTTTTTTTCCCTCAGTGGTCTACAAATATATACCTTTTCTCAGCCTGTTAATGGGAAGTAGACTGAGACTATTCAAAATGGAGAAAAGTCTATCAGACTTTAACCCTGTATACACTGAAGTGGTTCACAGAAACTGGCTGAACTGTAACCTAAAAATGTCTTGCTACCTTGCAATCAGTGATGTTTTGACTTGGTAAAAATGAATTGCCAGCAGCACCCCTCTCCCCATCAGATGGTTGTTGTTCCTAATAGATCTGGATTTTATTATTTCTATTCACTGAATATTCTAAAGCAATAGATTCAGTTTTCTGCTCTACTTACAGTTAAGATGTATTGGACCGTGCTAAGACTTGGCAAAAGTAAATTCAGAGAACATGTGTGTTAAAAAGTAAAGGGATTTCAAGGAACTAATCTGACAGGCTTTAAGCTCTAGGGTAGTGATCTCCAAAGTGGGGTGCGCAAGACAATCCATTGGGGTGCGGGAAGAAAATATTAGAATTTCTATTTCTATTTATATAAATATACATATATTGGGGGAGTGTGCTCAAACATTTTTTACTGATAGGGGTGCATGACCAAAAATGTTTGGAGACCACTGCTCTAGTGGATGGGGAGGAGCTATGATAAGCAATGAGCAGATAAGATTTGTGTGTTCATTGTAATAAAAGCATGACTCTTGGAAAGCAGTGAAATTCTGACCTAAGCTGCCTTCTTGGGCAGGGTTATAAAGGGTCAAAGCAGAGGTCAGACACTACTTTATCCAGTGGCCCTTGTATATTCTCTTCACTGGTTTTTATGACAGCTCTTTTATTGTGAGACCTTCATAGACAACTTGGCATTTCTTGTTTCAAAAACTGAGTCACACCAGTTACTAGTATCATGCCACTGAATGATTGGAGTTATTCACTTCGAGGATAAATCTGGCCATTTTTATTTTAGAAACTACATCCAGAATACATCCATTATTTAGAAACTACATAATTTTCCAAATAATAGGCATAATTGTTTCATAACAAACAGGCTGCAGTAGCATAATATGTCTTTTGTTTTCCTTTGTACAGTAGGTAAACATATGGGAGAGTAAGTGGCTATCTGCCAAATCCGAGGCCCCAAATCAGAATCCTGCCCAAAGGATTCTTCCCATTGTTTCAGGTAGTGTATTATTAACATGCATTTTATGCCAATGTTACATGCTAAAGCACAAAACAGAGCACAGCAGAGAGTTAGTGCAATAGGTGACTGGCATCTGTCCTGGGACAGAGAAGATTATTATGAGCTGTTTAATAATATTAAACATTTACAGCACTGACCAAAGCTTCAGATCAGATGCGTTACAATACATAGGCCTCACTCCCACAGCTGGATCAATAAAGGAATACAAAATCATTGAATTTTTTCTTACTGAATTATAAGTACTACACTTAGGAATGAACCAGCAAAGTGGGGCCCAGTTTTTTTGGCAAATGTCCAACAAATTAAACCCTGAGTCATTCCTATGTGCCACTCTGATTCCCTTCCCCTACCTAACATGCTACATTTTCTACTGCCTGCCCCCTCCCCTGTCTGCCATGTGCCACACACAGAGGCTGTGCCATTTGTAGATATAAAAAAGGAAGAGGAGAAAGGAGGAGGAGTGGATGGGTGTATTACAAGCTGAATACGAGTCAGCAGTGTTATAATATTGCAAGAAATCATGCATCTGTTGAAGTCAGTAGGAACTTTGCTTAAAGCATTTTCTCAGCTTTATTAAGCAACATCATTGTCAAGGTTTAAAAGAACACTTTGGCCCTGGTCTCACGCAGCTCTTACTCCTGCATTATCCTTGTTTGCTTGATCAGCCTCACTAACTACAATGGGAATAGTTTCATAAAGAAGAATTGCAATATCATTCCCTTATATTTAGGACAATGGGGTAGGGAGGAGGAATGAACTTCAGGGCTGCACCAGTGGACTCATTTTCAAATATGCTTCACATCTTAAGTTCTATTTGTTGGACTGAAGGAAGTACATTGCAGTATTGCCATCCCAACCCAAAATCCTCAGTCAGGCCCTATGAAATTTGACTTGGACTCATGATGTATTTTTAAAGGTATTATTTTCAGAGTTTTTTACTTGTTTTCCAGTTTGAGCCTTTAGGCTGAGCTTGGATTATTCTTTTCAAGTTGGAATTTCTCTCTCTCCAACCATGAAGGCTAAAAATTTCTTCTTAAACCCCCCCCCCCCCCCAAAAACCAAAAAAACCCCCAAGCAGTTACTTTAATAACTGGGGCTTTAAAAACTATGATGCTGATCAGGGTTTTTCTCATATTGGGAAGTTTGCCATAAAGAGAAAGAGGATAAATTGTTCTCCTAGCTGCTGAGGATAGGACAGTAGTTTTAAACTACAAAAAGGCAGGCAGATACAGGTTAAACCTCAGGAAATAATTCCTCAGTGTCAGAGCGGCTGCATATTGGAACAAACTGGCCAAGGATATTGGCAATCTCTGGCAGGTTGGGAAGGACCAGGAGCAGGGGGTAGAACTGAAGATGTTGTATAGGCATCCATTATTGATGATTTAGGTATAAAACCTGCTTCCATACAGGAGGGTAGAATACATGAGTTTGGAGAGGTCCCTTTCAGCCCTGCATGATTCTGTAAAAAAGAAACCACATCAAATAGTGGGAGACTTGTGAAAAATCATGAGTTGGAAACACTGATATCCACCATGACATTACTACTAATCTTGTACAAATATAAAATAAGCCACCTA
This sequence comes from Crocodylus porosus, assembly GCF_001723895.1. NCBI lineage: Eukaryota > Metazoa > Chordata > Crocodylia > Crocodylidae > Crocodylus > Crocodylus porosus. Next base: position 91,760,265 of record NW_017728886.1, read on the forward strand.
GCTGGATCATCCAGGTTTTGTTCTACCATTCCTAGCATACAGTGGCCCACTAAAGGCTAAAATTCCCTGCTGGTATCATGGAAGTATAAGCTGGAAGGAGGCTCCAGATGCCTTAGAAGTCACTGACATACATGTGGGAGATACACTCTTTAGGCTTTTTAAACAGATTTTAAATCTACTTGAAGGCAAGCTGAAAGGAAAAGTAAAGGTTATTTTTAAAATCAGCTTCTCCCCTCCCTTCCTTCCCCTCTCTTGAGCCACTGCAGCCCCACTAAAATGAATTTCTAAGGTATGGGGGGTGAACCGCTTGGGACTGAGTCTAAAACCATGGGCCAAATTCTGCTGCTCTTCCCTGACACTGTTATCTCTATACTGCCTGATAGCAACTTTTGAGCTTGAAATTGTAAGTTTCAACCGTCTTGGAGGCTTTGTGATCCTCAGTGCCTAAAGCCTCAGGTTCTTTTGTTTTATTCATTTAAACAACCTAAACAATCACTCCAGTTCAACCTGCAGGTGATCAGTGCTTCTAAAACTCATGCTCTCAGCTATAGGATTATATGAGCCTGAAGAACAAAGCTTAAAATCATAGTATTTGAAAAAAAAAAAAACCCTTGCCAATAGTAAGGGAGCAATATCACTTTATATTTCCCTTTTCCTTTTTTTGGTGCATCAGTGTAGCCTAGCAGCTGAATAAATCAAACTGCTCCTAGTGCATTTGTTATACATTTACTTGCCACTTATAACAGCAGCCTTTTTTAGCTAGCCTATAAGGCTTCATTTTTTTTGCCTGTTTAATACAACCTAATATGATCTTTCCCAGAGGAAATAACACACCTCAAGCTTTTATTCTTCCCTTCTTTACATGAGGAAAGAGCATCATTCCTATTCTTAAATACAAAAGCCTCCACTAACTGCTATGGGGATAGTGAATTAACGTGGCAGACTGCAGTTTACCAAATGTGCAAGGCAGGCAGACTTCCACCTCCTGTTTGCATGTTGGGCACCAAGATTAGCAGTAGGAGGTTGTCCATCTTTGACTGCAGTCTGATAATTATGTGCAACACATTGTTTCCCTCTGGCCAGGATTAAGAACAACTACAATCTTTCAAGAATACCCCTGGATGGAAAGGAACATGTGTAGATAGATGAATGGGCAAATTATCTTAAGGCTTTTATCAGCCTTGCCATTCCTTTTGATGACTAAAACTGTCAAATATATTTTTCCACGTAGCATGTAACATATGCACAGTTTACAAAAACAAGAAAAGATTACTCCATAATAGGCACAGAAGGGGTAGGAGTTCCCTGCTGCCTCAGAGGCACAGTCTCTTCATATTCTCATGTCCACCTTGGGCAAGTAGCGCTGACATTGCACTGTAGGTGAAGTCACCGTACAGTAGATTGTTTATGTCCCACTGAGAGTATTGCAAATCACTGATTGCCCTGGAGATCAGAGAGCAAAATATAGCTGTCATATGCACTGTAGCTGAGGAAAGTTTTATCCCAGCAGGAGAGAAATTGTATGGCTGGATACAAAGCTAAGTCATAAATAAAGGATGATCCCATATCTTAACAAATGCATATGGAAGCTTGATATAAAAGCATCATACACACTTTGCAACTCATGACATAAGAATCACAGACTAGATTCAGAAGAGGTGCCTAAAATTTAGGCTTTGAAGCCCTAGGAGCAAAGCAGGCCTCGGAGTGAGAAAAGTAGGCTCCCTCTACAACAGCATGGTGAGAATAAGGAAGCATCTGCTAAGCTGAGGTGCCAGGTAGCATCATACTAAGAAACCCTGCACCCTCTCTCTGTGTGCTAATAATTAAACCAATAATGAATCCTGGAGTGTGTGTACAGGACCACATTAGGACTGCTGTATTACTTCCAGTTCAGTAGGCAGAATGTGTGAAATGGGTGTCAGCTCATACTGGCACCATACTTAGATGGTACAGGTATATCCTTAGATGCCTTGATATGGGATCTAGAAAAACAGCCAGTAAACAGAACAGGGAGACATCTGGAGTCAGCCCACATGGCAAATGGTTGCCTAGAACTACATAACTGGAAACAGAGGACTGTCATAGGGGCAAGTCCTTAAATCATACTGCTCAAGCACATCACTCAGGGCTTCCAGCAGGCCCCTGTCTTCCCTGGGGATCCACAGCCCTGAACCCTCTCCTGAAGTTAAGAGACTGTGACTTTTCAAAGGCTGAGTAATAATCAATCTTGCCTTTTAAGATGCCCCTAACAGAGAGGCTGAGCAAATGTGACCATATTGCTTTTGGTACCCAAGCTAGCTCTTATCTTTTCATGGGACTACACTGTATAGTGCAGACATACCCTAAAGCTAATGATTTGTTAATGTTCTGGCTGACCATCCATGTTGATTTTAAAATCATATGTCATCGCTTTAAGACTGTTTTCTATAACTCGATATTCTGTAGGGCATAGAGCCCAAGTTGCAAGAACTGAGTTATATGGCACCGGACCATGAAGTGGCTAATCTTTTATTGATCTGGAAAGCAATTTTATTTAGACCTGCTTCTAGAAATGGGGTTTCTCCACCTAGTCCTTTTTATTTCCTTTGCAAATAATTGTCCCTTCTTCATTGGAAATTTCCATAATTTGGATTTTTTTTTGACCAGCTCTGCTTGCAGAAACTGAGCCCAAGATTCCCCAGTGCACCCAGTGGGTTCTCCAGTGGGTGACATCTACACTGTAGAGCCTGGGACTCCTGCTGAGAAACAAGTTCTGCCAACTTCTGCTCCATGTACACCCAGACTTGGGAGCCAGGCAGTATAGATGGCTTAGAGGTGCCCTTCAGAGTGCTGAGGCATGCCTTCAAGTATGCCCTAAGCCATACACTCCACCTAATTGCTGGGTCTTAGTGTATACAGAACAGGAATGAATGGATGAGGTGATCTAAATTATAGCAGTCTGCATGGGCTGCAGCTCTGCCCAGACTCTCTACAGCAGGGGTGTCAGAATCATAGACTCATAGAAAATGAAGGTTGAAAGGGACCTTAGGAGGTCATCTAGTCCAACCCCCTGCTCAAAGCAGGACCATCCCCAAATAAATCATCCCAACCAAGGCTTTGTCTAGCCAGGTCTTAAAAATCTCCAAGGATAGAGATTCCACAACCTCTCTGGGTAACCTGTTCCACTGCTTTACTGCCCTCCTAGTGAGGAAGTTTTCCTAATATCCAATCTAAATGAGTGGCCCAGGACGAGTCCATAGGCTGAATGAATGGCTTGTGGCTGGCCCTGCTGGCTAAATGGGGCCCACAAACCCTTCCTCACTCCACCAAATGCTGGATCCAGCACCTGTAGTGCTTGCTGTAGCCAGTCCAGGACCGAACTGCATGTGATACCCACCCTGGATTGGCTGGAGTGAGCACCATGTGCAGCCTACATCCTGGCCTGGTCCTAGCGGACATTACATGCAGAGCAGTCCCCAGCTGGCTCAAACAGGTGCCATAGGTGCTGGATTGGCATGCCAGGGGTTTGGGAGTTGTAGGGGTTCCCAGCCTGGCCCCATATGAGGCCAGCACTGAGGGCTGGATGATGTGACTTTGTGGGCTCTATCCTGACCATAGACTGTATTTTTATTCTGCTTGCTCTACAGTATTGTGGACAGCTATGAAACATGCTTTCTCCCTCCAGCCCTATCCTCAACTTACCCCTGCACCAGGGCTTGCAAGGAGGTCCTGGGATGGAAGCCCTATATCTTTTTTCATAGTGCTTGTCCCTAGAACCCTCCCCCAAGTTGAAACAAAGATTGAGGCTCTTTGGATACTCAGCATCAAGGCATCACTATTCTGTGTTCTCACTTGCAGTATCATCACAGTTTCATTTGGACACAATTTGAGGAAAAGGCCAATAATAAATAATATTAATTTAAAGAACCCACTTCTCCAATCTGGTAACAATACACACCAAATTACACATTAACTAAACAGAGTTCTAGGTAAAACTCCATATGGATGCTATATGCTCCTAGGAGGGCATTATATAGAATTGGCAACTTAGAGACCCATGTAGAAGCCAAGACCTTTTTCATGCCAAACTGGTTAGTAATCCCTGGTAATTCCCCCCTCTAGAGTGGTCAATAAGTGATTTAAAAAAAAATTCCCGTTACAGTGTTTTTAAAGCAGCATAAAATCCTGTGTCGGATGCCATGTCAACAAATCATTGAAATTCTTAAAGTCTCATTTTAATTGGTTTTTATTTAATATCCTTCACACATTTTATATATATAAATTTTCCAAGGTGTTTAAGTCTACTGAGAGGCTATTCACTGTGGCTGTATGATTTTTATCTAGCTGTTTCAAATGCTAGGGAAAGACCGCCTGTAGTAAGAGAGCTGTCATACCATAAAGTGACCCAAATATAAAATTTAAAAATCAGACATCTGTTGGGTAGTAGGTGGGAGCAGAGAAAGGGGTTATGCCTGTCAATCCTTATAAATAAGCAAAAATAATAATAATTGTAGCACCATTAACATAGTTCTACTGTTTGAATTAAAAAAAATGTTTTGCAATTTTTCTTTCAATCAAATATAGAAGCCCTAATCTCAAAGACTGAAAACCCATCAGTCATCCTTCCTCAAAATAGGTAGCATTACTAGGGGTGGGCAGTTTAGGGCACCAGCTGTGGACACCAATTTAGAGGAAGCACAAAAATGACAACTGGGCTGACTGCCACTGCTGCCACCGCCTTTTCCTCCCAGGGCACAACAGGTCCTTGTTATTCTGAGGGAAGGAATAATGGGATTGAGAGAGATGGAAGTCTGCTTTGTTTTGAGTCTTTAGGTGGAGCAGTGAAGCTTTTGATGAGAATTTGAAAGCCCTATTCTCTCACATGCATGTAAGTGGATGACTTTGCTATCCCTGAATTTTTTCTCTCTCTTTGGTTTAAATCATCCTTAATTCATTTGCAATCTTTAGATGCATGTCTTTAAGCTTTTCTCTTGTAGCCTTGAAGGCTGGAACTTGCTCCTTTTTTAATTCACCTACAGTGTAGGCTCTAGGATGGCCACCGACACATCCCTAGAATACAGGACATCCCCTTGGAAGGGAGGTGGGGAGGAGGAAACCACTGGACCAATCTGCAGTGCAGGGCAGGGCTGCCATCCCTTCAGCCAATCTGCAGAGAGGGGTGGGACCATAAAAAGGCCACCTCCCTCCCTCCACCCCTGGCTGGGAACCCAGCTTCTCCTGGCTGTGCACTGCCCTACCACTAGGCACAGCCAATAGAATCATGAGGACAAATTATTAACATGTTTTTCCACAATGAACTGAAAAAAAAGGACATTTTTCAGTTCATTCCTCATTTAGAAATGGACAGGGAACAAAGGGTTTGAAAACAGGACAGTTCAGTATAAACAAAGCCAATGGCCACCGTAATAGGTTCCCCCATTCAGGCAACTACTTGTTAAGCAATAAGGTGTAAAAAAAGGGCTTTCTGATTCAAACCAATAGGTTTTTAATTGGAGCAGCTCACAAGTTTATATGTTATTGATGTTGAGAGGTACTTAAGAAAACTTTGTAACAATTGACAATATTTTGTTATAGGAATTTATGGTGGCCAGTTGCAGGATTATGACCCAAGGAACAGATTTAAATAAAACTGGACTCAGAGTACTAGTGGCCCTTTAGTGAAATTACCTATATGACTTGATTAATTGGAAACTAGCCTTGAATTTCTAGGCACAGGATGCACATTTTTTAATCCCCGTTTGGGTACGCAATTCTTGTTTTTATTCACTAAACTTCTCACTTAACCCCTGCATAGGCACCAACTTCCACCAGTTTATTTAAGCAAATGTGAACTCCTTTATATATGCTAATTTCTATTTGGCAGTGTCTTTTTTTTGATCTAGCTCGAACCTAGTCCTAATCAAGCAGCATCAGTGTCACCATCAGGGATGAAAGAAGGCCCAGCCCTGTAGCTTGGGAAATGGAGGGGAAAGGTGAATTTCATACAATCTAGTTGTATCATATTTAGGTTATTAATATAAATACAATAGGTTGTCTTATAATTGTGAGCATTGGCGATGCTACCATAATAGATATAGCAATGTAAGTATTTTATCGCAACTCTTGTGGTGTTTGGAGCTCTCAAAGCCTCAGCTCTGGGAGCCATCTAAATGGAAGAACCTAAGCTGCCTTTAAATTAAAAAAGGACCAAGTTTCCACCATTGAGACTCAAAAAAAGCTTGAAAACATGCACCTAAAGATTCCAACTGAATTAAGCCTGAATTAATCCAAAAACAAAGGCCAAAGTTAAGGGCTGGTAAAGTCAATCGAGTTGCCACCATTTATTACGTGTGACAGAATATGGCCTTAGAATTCTAATTGTGACTCAACAGTGAGGCCTTTCAAAGTTGTCTTTTTTTTTCCTTTTCCTAATTAGAACATTATTCCTCAACTTCAGACACATGCAAGTGTCCCACAGGCATAAGTAAGTGCTATTCGGTGTGTGTAAGGGCTGAAGAATTAGATACAAATGAGATGCTCAGTTTCTCTTGATCCAGACCCTTTTAAATGAGACAGACGGTGATTTTGGACAGTAAAAAAACATTAGACACTCTTCTACCCAATAGGAAATGTGTTTGGAGAACTAGCTTTAATTGATTAATGTTGTTAAAAATTGTAACTGCTCCAGTCCCTCCCTCTGCCCACCCCTTTTCCCCAGAGACAGGGCATACCTGTCAATTTTTTAAATTCATTAAGTTGCTTGTAAGCCTCTAAAAGTTTTTGAGACTACTCCAAGCTTGCTATACATTTTTGTATTGCCAACAGGGAATTGCATAATCCTGAGAACTTTCCATATGCTCAACACACAGCTAAAGGCAACATTACAACCTGAAACTTCCCCCTCTCTAGCCAAATGATTCAATTTCATTCCTGTAAGAATTAACTTAATAAAATTAAAGCTTGCTTAAATCATAGAATAATAATAAAAAAAAATCACTAAATCCTACAATTGTGCAGTCTGTCCCCACGTGCATAGTCCTCTAGATTTAAAGTTTGCAGGATCAGTCCTTGAAAGAATATTAAAAACTTAATTTGCTTTTCATTACTTAATATATTTTAAAGTTACTATTGTTTTTAAATGTGCTGTGGTACAACATATCACTTTGAGATGCTGTGTTTGCTGCTTAGAATTAAAGTTCTGATTCTTTTTCCCATACTACATGTGAAAGAGAAAGTGATCTCTAGAAAGATGCAGTTTTATCTTTGTGGCCTGTTCCTCACAAAATGTCCCCCCCAGAGGGACTCTGAGAGATACAGGGGTCTGCAGAGCTGGGAGGACAGGTAACTGGAGCAGGTTATACTCCTCTGGATTCTTTTCTCCAAGCCTACAGGCATAGGTGGATCTTGGGAGTCAAGGGGAAGGTGCACCACCCTTTCACTTGACCTTTATTTTTTTTAAGGGGGGGTGGGAATTTTTGAGTAGGAGAAAATAAAATACTTTACCTTTGTTTTGGCACTGCTGTTAGCACCAAAGGAGTACTGTGTCCAGTTCCAGGACCAAGAATGCAAGGAAGATTTTGGAAAAATTAGAGGGACTGTGGTGACTGACTGAAGGACTGTAAATCATGCTTTTCTGTTAGAGCCTCCCAGAGCTCAATCTACTTAGCTCATTGGAAAGAAAGGTTAAAGGGCACAAGCATTTGACAATGACAGGTTTATTGATCTATTAGACCTAAATACAACAAAATTCAGTGGCTAGACTAATTTTGCTTGGCATTTTGGTTCTGAATACTAATGCAGAGGGGAATTGGAACAATTTATTAAAGGCAGTGTAACTTAACTTCCAACTCCATAACTGCTCATTTTTAAATTAAGAGTGGAGATCTAATTAATACCCTGAAGTCCTATGGACTGTTTCATTCAGGAGCTCAGACAAAATTATTATGAGGTTCCCTTCTTCCCTTTTAACCTCTTAAAAATCATCAGTGATGGTCATGACATGATGAGGCTGCCTTAATTGGTCCTGTTTTCCCATCTACAGTGTGAAACCTGTGCTTTAGGGGATAGTAAGATTAGCTGTAGTACAGGTTGCAACCCACTAGCTTAAATGACAAAGCAGAAGCAAAGGTCATCCATGTGGATGCCACTTCTCTCTTGTAAATCACAAAACAATATTGCATTCTTAGAAGGGTTAGTACAGCAGCTGAGCTCCTCTGTGATAGCATTGCCTAAAGGCACAAAAGCTCAAGCATGGATTCACCAAGTTCAAATCATGCCTGACCAACCTCATTTCCTTCTATGGTAAAGTGATAGGCTCTGTGGATGGGGGAAGAGAGTGGTGGATGCAATGTAACTTGACTTTAGCAAGGATTTTGACACTCCCACAACATTGTTATCAACAAGATAAGGAAATAGGGTGTCTCTACACATGCTCTGGGGGTGTGGGAGAGTACTTTAATTAGAATGGCTCTCAGGAGCCATCCTAATTAAAGTGCCTGAAGCATCTCTTAAATTTCAGCGTCCTGTGCTTCAAAATGGCGACAGGGGCACTTGAACTAAAGGTAGGGCAGACAAATGATTGACATGCATTTCTACCAATGAACTGAAAAACAGCACATTTTGCAGTCCGGTTCTCAGTCAAAAATGGGTAGGGGACAAAGGTTTTAAAAACATTGGCAATGAGTATGGCGGTGCACCCCCTATGAAAAGTGCCACCGATGCTGCCAGTGGCATCTGCAGGCAGTCCCCAATGACTGCTGGCCACTGCCGATGCTGCCAGTGGTGTCTGCGGTTGGTCACTGACTGCTTGTCAGTGCTGGCCACCCTGCCTCCCTCCCTCCCCCCTGCTGACACCACTGTGGCTGCCTGTGGGAGCTCCCCTGTTGCTACCGCAACTCCCCCACCACCGACACTGCCGTCACCACCTGTGGGCAGTTGCTGTGCCCCCTTCTCCAGCTTCCAGGGGCATGCGGTGTTCATGTAGTTTAGCGTAAAACAGGACCAATGGCCACCCTAGCACTGGCACAGCTGCACTGGAGCAGCTGCACCTCCCTTTTGGACTGAACCTTGCTGCTTTAGTCTGGGGTGCTCCTGCCTTGACCAGGGTCTGGGCTAGATGGCTTTGCAAGGACCCTTCCAGCCCCACTTTCCTATAATCCTAGATCTTATTTTCTGCTGCTGTGGTACAGGGTTTCTCCCCACCTCCAAAGCAGGCTTGCACACAATAAATACAATATAAACCACATCTGGGGGATTTAAATCCAAAAATACCCCTGAATTCCAAGATTTAAACATCATTTTGAAAAGGGAGAATTGATTAGTCAAGTTAATTGATTTTTTTAATTAATTTTTTTTCCCTAAAAGTAGGGAAAATATTGCATTCCAAATATTGATTTGGAAGGACTTCTTTCAGGTGACTTTGCTGGACTTTTTTGAAGGGCTCTTGGTTGGACTTTTTGAAGGGCTCTTGGCTGGAGTCTTCTCAGGGGCCTTGCCTGCAGGCTTTTCTGGAGTCTTGTCTGCTTTCTTAAAGAAAATGTCCAAGGAAGTTTGGACAGATGTTCTCTACAGATTCCTTGATGGGGCTATTCTCGACATTATAAATTAGCAGAATCATGTACGTTAAGCCTGGGACCTGCTTTCAAAAGCAAATAATGATTTTGGGTGCCCAGCCTGAATAAACTTAAAAGGAACTTGATTTTTAAAGGCAGTGGCAAAAACAACTGCACTCACAGCCACTTGTGAGAACATCTATCCCTGCTTCTCCTTTCAATTGTCTGTAACAATATCACTCACCTTCTTCATCAGCTGTTGTTGTCCATATTAATATGGCAGGTGCTTTTCTTCAAAATTTGTTTTTTTTAACTTGAAGACAATATGAACTTCTTTGCTGCTGTAAATCTGCATGGCTCAATTAACTTCACTGTGCCTACTAAGGAGCTATCAGCTTAATTTCTTCCTGAGCTAGCTATTTTTTCCAGAATTTCCCTGAAAGACTCCTGCCCCTTCACCCCATTTTCCTCTTAAAAATACAAGAAGTCCTTGACTTGCAATGTTTCGAGTTACAATGTTTTGCACTTACAGCCTTCATAAATTGACACCAGATTTCAATTTTCTGACCTCATTTTCAACTTTACAATGCTTGATCTGATGTGACACCATGACAGCGAACAAGCCACTGCACCACCCATCTCCCTGGAGAACATCTGTCCAAACTTCCTTGGACATTTTCTTTAAGAAAGCAGACAAGACTCCAGAAAAGCCTGCAGGCAAGGCCCCTGAGAAGACTCCAGCCAAGAGCCCTTCAAAAAGTCCAACCAAGAGCCCTTCAAAAAAGTCCAGCAAAGTCACCTGAAAGAAGTCCTTCCAAATCAATATGATTGCTATTTACAATATAAATACGTTAATGTAGCTCTATTACTCATCTATAATTGACTGAATACGAAATTATGGGTTATTTTTGGTGCAAACAGGGTATTGGGCCTTGGTTCAGGAACCAATTCCACATTTATAACAATTTTTTCCCATATGAAACATCGGTTCCGAGTTACAACATTTTGACTTAAGATGCCTTTTTCAGGAACCAATTGTGTCAGAAGTCCGAGGACTGCCTGTACTGCATATTTTATGCTCCTTGTTGCTCTCTTGGGCTTAATAAGTCTCACCTTTTCTGGCTGCCTACGAGAGTTGGTAGAATAGTTCTGCACCTGATACCAGAGCTCTGAACCAAGATTTTATTTTTTATAAAATCCTTTTAGAAGAACAAAGGGAAGGAAAAGAAGTGAATTTGGAAGAGAGTAGAGAAAGATCTGCTAAGAAACTGTTTTGTGAGTAATAGTTTAACTGAAAGCAGCATTAAACCATCACAGTTAGTAATAGGACTGCACTGGTATAGAAGAACAGCATGCTCTCTGCTCTATCCTGCATTGCCACCAGGAAAGGGACACCGCCATCACATATGAAGTCTAATGAAGGACCAATCCCCCTTTCATTCAATGCAGCAAATTTCCTGCGTGCTTGAATTCTGAGACAGGCTCCCCCATCACTTCACACTTCCCCTCACATCAGAAAGTGTCAGAATAAATCTCTTCTCTCTCATGAAAAAGCCTTTGGCATAAAAATTCCACAGAGCGATTGCATAAGCCCCCATGTAAACCCCTATTTTAATAATCAACCCCGCTGTACCCAAAAGCCTGGTTACCCAGAGTTCTTGAGCTGTAAAAAGCTCATGGCTACTATCTGTGCTGTGCAGGCAGCAGAAAATCACAGACTGAGTTAAGTTGAAATCAAAAGTTTGTATTACTGTGCTGCTGTTCCTAGAAGTATTGCTTTTGAAATCTGTATGTTTGGAAATAATGAAACCTAATGCTATAGGAGCAAGCAAGGTGACACTTGTTGACCAAGTGACAGCTGAACACGTATGCTTCCACACGGTCTGGTGTTTGTATAGTTAATCAAACATTATGAAATGATATTGCCTACATGTTTTGTTTGTTTGTCCTACCCAGTGACTTCTATGTGAAAGACAATTTCAAGTTTAGTGTAATCTGTACTCCCAAAATTTAAATGCCCAGGTACTCAGCTGGTATAAATGAACAACACAGCAATCAGTGAAGTCAGTGCAACTAGGCCAGTGCAGTCCAGGTGAGGCCTGATTCATTAATTATCTAAATTGGAGAGACACACGCACTACTTCCCTCTCCTTTCTTCTTTCCCTTTTCTTTTTTTCCCCCGAGTGATGTCACAGAAGGAAGTGTAGCTTTACCCACCACCAGGTATGAGGTATAGAAAGACATTTGCAAGCCTCATGGTCCATTGTGAGCCCTGAAGTGGAACTGGAAATAACTGATAATTCCACCATGTTCGAAAATGTTGCTCTAATATTATCAGAATGCAAATTTTGAAGAAAAGCACCTGCCATATTAATATGGACAACAACAGCTGATGAAGAAGGTGAGTGATATTGTTACAGACAATTGAAAGGAGAAGCAGGGATAGATGTTCTCACAAGTGGCTGTGAGTGCAGTTGTTTTTGCCACTGCCTTTAAAAATCAAGTTCCTTTTAAGTTTATTCAGGCTGGGCACCCAAAATCATTATTTGCTTTTGAAAGCAGGTCCCAGGCTTAACGTACATGATTCTGCTAATTTATAATGTCGAGAATAGCCCCATCAAGGAATCTGTAACAAGAAATGTTTAGCTAGTAAGTATGCTGCAGCAATCCAGGCTGCACTCCACTGCTATGAAAAATGTTTTTCTGGGAGCTCATGTTATTGCTCAAGAGGTGTGAGGGAACTTGTGACTTGTTACAGCAGCTTCTGTCAGAACTGATTACTTGTGACTAGTGCATGTTAGCACATACCTACCACATACAGCGAGTGGGCAAAATTCTCTTCTCACTGTGCTGTTAAAATGGGAATAGCCCTGTTAGCATCAATGAGGTTATGCTTGATTTGAACTGGAATAACCTAGAAAAGAATATGGCCTCATCTACGTAGAACAGTGTTGCATCTCTTTCTAGAATAAATCATTTACATGAAGGCCTCTACTGGACTTTTTCACAAATTGCAGGGGTTGCTGTGAAGGAAGATATCATCCAAAAGGCAAGCAAAGTTCACTATCCAGAGTGTAACAAGGGGCCAGTCTCCGCATGGCCCGCCCACCTGTTCTTGGGCTAACCGCCTGCCTTCTCGCCCGCAACATCTTGATCTTACTAATTAATAGATATAATTAAGTGGGACGCTGCCCATTTTCTGCCCCACTGCTAGGGGGTGCTATCTGCAGCTCCATTCCTCCCCTACACTGCAGCCCAAACCTCACAGATGACATCATGGTGTTCTCATACGTGCCAGTCCGACAAAATGAGCCCCAGAATCCTACTGTAGGACCCCACCCGGGTTCCTCCCTTCAAGCAGACTCTGCCGCTGTCATACCAGGCCACATATCTCCCTGCAACTGGTTCCCCTTTGGGTGTGGTCCCCTCACTGGGACCTTCAGATCCTCTAGCCCTGGCCCACCCTCAGGCCAGTCAGGGCCCCAGGCCCCTGGCTCTTGGGCATCCCTCTCAGTGGGCCCCCTAGCTCTTCTGACCCTCCTGGTCCTGGCCCCTGCCTGGGCCAGTCGGGGAAACTCTGACAGGCCTCGATGTATGACCCTTACTCTTTCCCCGAGGTCCCCATCTCTGGGTCCTCCTTCATGGACATGGGGAGCTGGGGTACCTCACACCACAACTGGTGCCTCAGAGTCTCACAAGGGACTCTCACTTCCCCCCCCGGGCAGCAGGTCATGGTGCTACTATGGATGTGATTTTCAACCCACACTCTGCCTCCCAACAGTGGAGGACTTACTGGGGTCAGGACTCAGCTCTCTCACCCTCTGGCTGAGCCCTCTTTTTCCCCTCACTGGGCTGCACCTTACACTGCCCCCTCACACTGGGGCTTGGGTGCTATATTTGACCCAAACTCTGCCTCCCAGCATTGGAGAACTTACTGGGGTCGGGACTCAGCTCTCTCACTCTCTGGCTCAGCCCCCATTCTTCTCTCACAGCTGGGGGCTGCTCACGTTGCCCCCCCCCCAGCTGGGGGCTGCTCATTGCTTGTAACACCCCCTCTACTCGGGGTCTCAGGGCTTCCCTCCTTGGGGGGCTCAGGTGGCTGTAGCCGTGCCTGGCCCCAACTCTCCCCCTTAGGGTCTCAAACCCCCTCAGGGCTCAGGCAGTCTCAGCCATACCTGGCCTCCAACTCCCCACTCTCCTTCTCGGGGCTTGCACGCCCCCCCCCACCACTACCTCCAATGGAACGCAACCCACCCAAAGGTAGGGGCTAGGGGTTATGTCACCCACTCACTGGGGTGATCACTGGCCTGGCATTTCCAGGGGGCTTCCACACCACTGGGAGCCCCACCAGGCCACCCACTCCTGGCAGGGTGTAGTTTTAGGCCATATCCAGGACCAGCAGCCTCCAAACCATTCCCTACAGCTCATCCCTTACCTCCAGATGAAACTCAGCAACCCTCTAGCCAGACAATGTTGTTGCCTGGCCACTAGCAGCCAAACTGCGCTGTTTATATGGACAGCCCTGAACCTAAAATGCCTGCCCTCATTAGGCATCTGGCGGCTGCCAGCTGCAGGGCCTTAAAGTGGCAAGCACACACAGTGCCCTGCCACACAGAGACCAGATACAGCATAAGCACCAAAACTATATGTCCTCCCTGTAGCAGACACTAGGTTGCCTGCTACTGGCAATAGTGATGTGGGCTTAGCTGTCAGTCAACAGGGCAGCACAGCCGGGGGTTGCTAAGGCGACCGATTGGGTCAGATGACCAGAAGGGGGCAGGGCCTGGCCCTTTATAAGCAGTCAGGCTGAGGCCAGGAGTCAGTTTCATCTGGCAGCCTGAGCAACAGGAAGCTCTGCTGCAGAGCCGAGCCGAGCCGAGCCGAGCCGAGCAGAGCAGCCTGACCACCCAAGCGTCGGCATTATGATACGGGGTGGAGAGAACCCTGACAGGGAGATGGAGAATGGCCAGGGTAGCGCTGAACGTATGTTATAGCCAGGAGGCTTATTTTGAGCTACAGTTGGTTGGCTTACGGCTTTGAGTTTCTGTTGGGTTGTTTGTGTAAAACCGGAGGACTGGGTGAGGCTGTAGGGGAAGGAGGAGGCCTCAGGGGAGCGCCCCAGTTGCGTGGGGGTTCCTGGTGCCCTTGGAGGGCACGGCAATTTGGTGCCAAGGATGGCACAGCAGGTGGTCCACTGTAGGGTGGCACTGTGTTGTGGGGTGTCCCAACCCCAGCCCAGCGGGGCGACATCGGGCGGCGTTAGTGGGGTGTCCTGACCCCAGCCCAGCAGGGCAGTATTCGGGAGTAGAGCCCAAGCAGGGCATAGGACCCAGAAGTAGGGTCAGGGGGCCAGGCACGGCGACAGGCCACCTGAGCCCCGAGCGCGAGAGGCGCGAGTACAGGCCCCAGTGCGGGCAGGGGAGTGCGAGAGGCGCGAGTGCAGGCAGGGGAGCGTGAGTAAGAGCCTGGAGAATGGCGAGCGCACAAGTAAGAGCCCGGAGAAGGGCAAGCGCACGGTGAGAAGCCCCAGAGAGGGCGCGTGCATATTGGGAGGCCCCGGAGAGGGCACGTGCATAACAGCGAGACGATCCGAGATGGGTCACTAAGACAAGTGTTGACACGAGAACATCCAGTACACCTGCGAGGCTTGGGGCATGCTAAAGGGGAGGTTGGAGGCACGCATAGCCCATAAGGCTGGGGTGCACTAGGTCACCCTTTACAGGATAGGGGCCAGTATAAGAGCACCGGGTCCAAGGGGCCAAGTAAGGCAGCCTTCCATTAATCCTATAGGAACAGCAAAGTCGTGGCGGGTGAGAAAGAGGGTGCTAGACCGGCAACTTGGCACGGTAGGGGCGCCAGGAGAGATCACGGCCGCTCCTGCGCCCCGCCCCATGACACTCCCATTTTCCTTGCTTATGTAATTTGGTCTTGATCTGGAAGTAGCAAATTTAGTGTTGAACTGAACTGCAGTTTACTTCTAATGTCTAGTCAATCTAGTGCTACAATTGCAAGAAGGGTCATTAACCCCATCTATGATTATTGTAACTGCGGCATTTTATGACGCAGAAAGCAGACAGGTGAAGAGTTAATAGCATATTTCTCACTGTGCTTGGAATCAGTGCTCAATTTTCCGTACCAGTTGTAAGTGTCTATCCTCTTAGCTTTTGTCTGCACTAAAATATATTTGCCCAGTTGCAGAACAAATGACTATATATTTTAAGTTCATTGTGATCAAAAGTCATTGCTTTTTGTTTGCTGGGTAAACGTGAAAGGAAATGAGAGATTCATTTGGTTGATATCATCATTCTCTTTAGAGACTGAGAAGAATTATTCCTGTTCACAAGGGAACCTAGGTGTTCCATTTTTCCAGCACAGCAAACAGTTAGAGAGACATATGGTAGCAAGAATATATTAATAAACATACAGGTGCCTAACTAACTATTAACAAAATAGAATGCCTCCAGGCAATATAAAATGTTTGCAATAATAGAGACAGATGATGCCTACACCTGTCATTGCTTTCCACAAGTCTGTTTCCTTCCCCTCTAATCCAGGGGTATCAACCTTGATTTTATATCAAGGGGCTTCCTGTGAGTCTGATGACCTGCAGATGGTATAGTTAATCCCCACAACTGCCACTGTTTCAGCACAGCTCTGGAATGCTGCGAGTTAACACTACTGCCTCTCAGAGCCCTCTTGTTCCCTGCCATTGACGTTTTTAACTCACCAGGTGTGACAAAAAATTGTGGGTTTTTTTGGCAGTAGATAAGATATGGGAGGAAGTGAGCAGTGTTAAATCCCAGGGTCTTGGAGCTATGCCGAAACAGCAGGTCTGGCAACTGATGGATTAATACTGCTATCCCAGATGTTCTAGTATCCACAGTGATGAGCCCTGTGGAGCAGATTGGGCCTGTTGAGGTGGGTGCTCCAGTCTGCAAGAAGCCCATCAGGCCAAATAAATTACCCCTGCAGGCCTAATCCAGTCTGTCAGCTGTACGTTTGGCACCCATGCTTTAAATCATTGGGTAGGTTATTGCACCATAGTATGGCGTCTCTAGTAGATGCTGTGAGTACCACACTGCCCCCTTGGTCGGGGTCCCCCAACTCTTCTGCCATGACTTGTTGTTACCTGAAGAAAAGAGGTGTTCAGTGGTGTTCTTCTTCCCAGTTGACCCAATGATGGGGTACTTGCAGCAGTGCCACGGTGTTCTTTGGGGCTCCACCTCCTCTACACCCCATCCACTTGCCAACTGCTCGGGTGTCCCACTCATGGTTCCACCATTCCCTGCAAGCAGCTAAGGGGTCTGGGGTCAGCTTCAGCACCAGCCAGTTGCCTGGATGTTAAGGTATCTGGAGCCTCAGCCCCTGATCCCAAAGGGCTGAGCTCCCATTGTCTAGTGTCCTTCTCCCTCCAAGGGAGAGGGATGCTCCTATAAGCTTTGAATTTTAAGGTGGCTGGGGATTGACCATCCCCAGCCTGAAGCAGGGGCCTTGGATGCAGGGGATGTGCATGCAGTGCTGCTATTGCCACTGCCTGCCCAGCGTGCTCCCCGCTGGTTCTCTCCCATCCTCCCCCTGCTGGTTTCTGGTGGGGTTTTTAAATTTCCCACGGTGGCAGCATTAGCTGCCACAGTTAGCCAGCTGTTGCCCCGCCCAGGAAGCAGATGTTTGAAGAGCCAGCCTAATGCCGGCTCGCGCAGCTTCGGCTGCAGCTCTGGCTCTGCTCCTGGTGGTAAGTTTACCGGGGCACAGGGGGCCTGCTTGTTCCCCCTGGTAATGCCTGGGGCTGTCCCCAGCACCCTTAGTGCCTGTGGGGGCTTCTCACTGTCACATGTAGATTAACAGTCAACAGCCTTTTCAGGTTGCAGGCTGGAATGACCCAGCACAGGTCAAGATGCTAGTCTTCAAAATTGTAAGGTTTTGTCTGACATACTGAGTGGTTTTAGTATGGATTATAAGAGGCAAAATAATTAGTAGTAGTCTCATGATCATTACTGTGTAACACTTCTGTATTCAGTATGTGGACGGAACCTGCATGTCCATTGCTAAATAAAGCTGCAAAAAGTGCAGAAATAATTAGCTATCATGATGTGAATACAGGCAACCCCCGCTTAAAATTGTTTCACTTACCACTATTTGCCTATAACACTCATTTTAAATTGATACCTGATTTCACTTAGTGCTCAGTGAGTTTTGCTATAACACTTGCGGTCGCCATCTTGGGTCATCAAATACTTTTAGTTTCACTTAATGTTCATTTCGCTTAACACTCGGTTTTTCAGGAACCAATTAAGATCCCTAAGTGGGGGTTGCCTATAATCGGATAAGAGAACAGAACAACAAGAGTAAATACATTCAGCCAAATCACTGTATCCTTTACCAAAAGTATTAATAAGTCGTGGTTATAAATTGATATACCTCCTCACAGAAGTTGGGGCATTTTAGCAATCCCCCAAGGAACTTAATGAGTTTTCTTTATTGTCTGAAAAAATGAATGGAAACTTGAATAATCTTCCTTTGCCATATCCTGACTATCTGTTTCTATGCAGAATTCAACTACCAGGTGCTTCACTAACAGAGTTCTACAGTGCGTGTATACTGGACTAAATCCTGCTCTTCTTAATTATGTTATCAGTCGTGTTGTCAATGCAGGATTTAGGCCATTTAAATGAATATAATATCTCTCTTGATGTCATCAGTTTTCAGACATCCAGCAGTAGTATTTCAGGCTTGGCGGGTAGAGTGTCAGCCGTGCTTTCAGAGCATCTTTGGAATGAACCTGAGTGTAAAATGCTTTCACCTTGAAGAAAATAAGCTGTTTTAAAATATTTTCAGCTACTTTGTAAAAATGAAGAATGCAGGGAAGCTGAGACTTGTCCCAGAGGACCGAGAATTAGAACTCCTGGGTTCTCTTCCAACTTCTCTGCTGACCTTTTGCATGACCTTGGGCAGTTCACAGTTTGTGCCTCACTACAGTCAACTACAAAAAAAGATTAAATATAATGGACAGCTCCAGGTTAGGACTTTAGTTGAGGCACCGTTGCTTACTGTGACTCACGGTGTGTGTTTAATTCACTCTTCCCCAGGTTGTGTGGTGACTAACAGGTTGTTCTGGGATGTTCTGCTGTTACCCACTGCAAAAACGTGTTTTATGCAGGATGGAGTCTGGGGTACTGGAGTAATTCTTTTATATGTTCCCTTCAGCTGAGTAGAAGAAGACTTGTAAGATTTCTTTCCTTGTAATATCCTTTTTATTGAGCAACCATTGACTTAAAAAACCCCAAAAATAATTTACTGATCTTCACATGGCTGTCATAAAAATTAGCATGGGTACAGTGCTTGAAGAATAGTGTTGATTGTATTATCATATTGTTTTCTTTGCTATTTGGGGGGGGGCTTCTGGAAACCATTTTTTACTTGTTAAATAATTTGCAAAGCATGATATATAAGGCTGATGTGAGTTTTGTAGCTCTCATGACAGTAAAAACCAGTATTGTACAATATGTAGTAACCTCTTACTTCCTGTTTCTATAGAAAAAATAATTTGCTGTATAGAGGTGAGGGGCTGAGAGAAGCATTTAAGCAATGCTTGGGGAAAATATAAATTAAGGGTGGTGTTTTAGGCCTCTTCCTGCTGTCTTTGCTTTTGGTTGCTTTCATTCTCACAATCAATGCTACTTCAATATGGTTTAATTTCTCTCACCCAGTTTGGATTACTGATCTTGTAAACATGGTACCATGTAAGTGAAAAGCTTTTGTTGATATAAGTGCTCCCTTTATAATGTGACACTTTTTCAGGTGTTTGCCGTGTGTTGAGTATAATAATGCATCATGCACCGTCTTAAAACATTGCACAAATTGAAAATCAATAGGATAGCACATAAATATCTTTTACTGTTACATAGGGTATATAAAATCCTAGTAATATATCTCTAGATTTTCATTTATAATGTGTAATAAAAATAGAAGGCAAATGCTAAATTGTTCATGGACCTAGATAAGGGGTGTCCAACTCATCCAGCCTGATGGGCTGAATGAGTGAGTTGTGGGGGTGGTCCACAGGCCAGACCAAACCCACAGACCAGCTCTGCATCCTAGTCCTGCTTCTTCCACCACGGAGTTGTGCCACATGGTGCAGGCATGTGGCTACTCCAGGGCTGCGCCACACATACTAGCTGCTCCACCACTCTACAGGCATTGCATGGGACTATGCAGCACATGCTGTATGCTGCCTCTGGATCACTTTAGGACCCATGGGCAGCACTGGGGGCCAGACGATATGTCTCCATGAGCTAGATCTTCGACACCCCTGACACTGATAATGCTTGGCCTATAGATTGTGCGGAAGGGAAGGGGCCAATGAGGCTAGTGATAGGAACTTTACAGCAATGTAGACAGACAAGCTCACCATCCCACTTCCCTCTCTTCATTGGGCCATAGTGGAGGTCAGGGGCACTGGTTGTCGGGTCTTCATTGCCCAAAGGATGAAGGAGTATGTTGAAAAGAGAGTGCATCCTGAAGCAGTACTGTGGCAAGGAAGTTTGGTGCCCAGAGCAAAGCACACAGCAGCAGCCTATTCTCACCCCACACACAGATCTGGGAGACACATGGCCCTCCATGTTTGCCCAGGAGTGCACGCGACAGTAGGAGCTGCCCCCCCCACCCCGCCCCAATGAGCTGCTCGTGGCTCTGTCCCATGCCGCACCCCAGCTGGAGAGTGACTGTTGGCACCCCTTCACTTTGGCACCCAGGGCAGTCTCCCTGCTCCCCCCGCCCTTACTATGTTACTGTCTTGAAGTATGTGATTTGATAACCGCAATGTTGGTGGCTGCATATTCCCAGCTTCAGAAAGTCACTTGTCTACATTTTATTCTAATGCTGGCCTAACAGGAAAAAACCCCAAACAAATCACTGGCATGATTAACAACTATAACAATTGATAAAAACCAACCTGGCCCCCAGATTAGCTGGGAGGAAGATAAAAAACTTGGTTGAAAGAAATTTCTCCCGACCCTCTCTATCTTTCCTTCCTTTCTCCCCCGCCCTGCCCCTGCCTTAACCATGAATTAATATTCATCATCAAGAGACAGGTAACTAAATGCATTTATAATTGTGCTAGTATATTACTTTCACTAAATAATCCTGAACCATCAGGAATATTACTAAGAGAGTTATCCTCCTTGAATGGGGAGATTTAAGAGGACTATTATTTTACATCACTGTTCTCTGCCTGTAACTCCCCACTTGTACTCTTTTACATGTTCTTTGCCTTCTTTTGTGTATCTTGAAGAGACTCGTTGGGGTGCTATGACAATTTACAAATGACTTCACTCCTGCAAGAGAAGAGATTTTGAAGGGTTTTGTCCTAAAAGCATCTTTATAAAGATGGACTTGCAGTACACTGCTTTGAATGGTGAGAATTTGGTAAAAGTTGAATAAGAAATAAACTACTGGTTCAGAAACAGAACAGGCAGAAGTCAGGGCAGGGTAGCCCCTTAGAGATTCACTGTTTTGGAAAACAGCATCTGATGAAGTAGACTGTCACTTAAAAAAGGTCAAGCCTCTCTGAACCAGTTAGGGTGGCACCTTAGAGATGCCTGCCTTCTGCTTGACTTCAGACTGACATGGCCAACTACCTCTCTCTAGAAGTGGAAGAATCATGGAATGAATGTGAAGACAGGGAAGAAATGGATGGTTTGGTGTTTTTTTGTTTTTTAAGTTTCTTTGCTTTTCAGGTGCCTGTTTTAAGACTCCCTAAATCAGAATTTTTTTCAGAAAACCAGCTGATTTCAGAATGTGTCTAATTAGGCACCCTAAATCACTTCTGACAATTGCAAATAAACTCTCTTCCTCTCTCACTCCCCCAGCTCTCCTCCCCATGGGAGCTGTACACATGTATTGAGGCTGCTCTGATGCCTTGTAATTACAGTGTGTCGGAGCACACTTGATTAAATCAGCTGGAGCGTGGTCATTACTGTGTTCCAGCAGACTCCAGCATCACGTGTATCAGCATCCCTGTGCTGAAATATGGCAGCAGAAGTGCTTTAGCTAAAGCTCATGTGAAAAAGCTTTAGTTAAAGCACCCTCACTGCCATTTTCAGTGAGGAGCTGTTGATACACGTGATGCTCTGGGCCCTTTAATTAAAGCAGCTCTTGGAGCCACTCTAATTAAAGTGACCCCACCTCCTGGAGCATGTGTATAAACATCCCCTGACATTAGCAGCTCCCCTGTAATGTCAGAAAGGAGTCGTGGCCCATGTGAGAAGCAGGGTTGCAAACAGCCATCTCACAGCTATGAAAGGTTGCCAACCCTTGTCCTAGAGGACAGTTATTTCCCAGTCTGTATTTGCTCATGTGATTGTTCTGTCCCAAGTGCAGGGCATGGTACTTATCCTTACTGAATTTTATTTGATAAATTCTAGATAATTTATCCATCTTATCAAGATCATGTTGAATCCAAACCCAACCTCCAGAGTACCTTGAATGACAATTTTTTCCAGTGAGCCAATGTTGCCATAAAAGGGCACTGGATTTTGTTTTAGAAAATGGGGTCACCTCTAACATTCTTCTCCCTGTATCTGGACCAAACTTAATTATTGCTCAGTAGTTCTGAATATTGAATTCTTTTTCGAGTCTATGTGGTTTCCTTTTTTATTTTTAAGATAACACAACTCAGAAGTAAACAGACAAAAAGTGTAATTATTGAGTATGTATGATGTAGATAGTTAAAAAATGAAATTTTTAGTGACAGTTTATCAGAACTTTTTCACACCCCAGGGAATTATGTGCAGAAAAAATTAAAATTATTCACAGAAAAATTCAAAATTATGTGCAATTAATTACTTTATTTTTACAAATTAAACTAAATATAACACTATTTCAACCTTCTTTGGTAATATATGCAGGTACTTGTAGAGGGGGTGTAGGGTGTGGTTGGGAGCTGGATGTGGCAGGGGTGTAAGGAGAATTGTTGGGGGAGTTGTAAAGATGTTGGGGGTGGGAGTTGTAGGGGTGTGTGGCTGTGTGTGGGGCTTGTGGGTGGGTGTGGACATGGGAGTGTGTGAGGTTTGTGAGGGGGTGTGGGCCCTCCATGCGAGCCCCAGGAGGAACATACTCCCACCTGCCACACATCCCCAGTGCACAGCCACAGCACCCCGCCACCCCCACCTGTACACAGCCCTCACCTGCTTCCTGGTTCCCCTTAACACAGCCCCCCACCCAGACTCTCAGGGTGCACCTAGCCACAACAGGCAGAGCCCCCTGGAGGTGTATACCTCCGGTGAATCCCAAGGGCTGCATGGAGCAGCAGACATGCATCCCACCACTGAAGCATCTGGAGAGGTCCCAGATACTCTCTTTGTGATTGGTTGGAAGCTGGTTACTCTCCCCAGGGCTGATTTCCCTGGCCAAATCCAGGAAGCCTTGGCTGCTAATGGGTACTGAGTCCCAACCATGCAATCAACGCAGCAGGTGGGCCACACAGACCAGGCCTAATCCTGCTCTTTGGTACCCAGGGCAACTCATGCAGGAATATCCTGGTCAGGTGGGGGTGGGGGTGAGAAAGGGTGGCCCAGTGGGCACTGTGGAAACTCACTGCAGGAAAACCTAGCATGGAGCCCCCCTAGAACATCCTAGCATAATGTCCATGGGCCCCAAGCATGCCAACAGGGGATTGATGGCACCATGAGCTCCGTATAAGCATGGCAAGTTGTTCCATACAGCATTACCATACCTGACTGGACAGCCAGACCATCAGAACCCAGATCCACCAAGAGATGCTGCAAACATAGAGGTAGGTGAGTGAAGTGTGCTCGGGGTGAGGGAACATCATTGCCCTGCCCACTATACCATCTGGGATATTTAAGTTGGATTATCAGTTATGTAGTAATTCTTGGAACCTGCAGGAGGACAGTCAGGCTCCCTGCAACCATCATCCTCATCAGGCCCTAGTGCAGGAGGAGAAGGCCCCATTATCACATCTGAGCTTCACCCAGGCTGATCATAAACACCTGAGTGGAAAGGGGTAGGGTGTAGGGGAGGAGGAGCCCCACAGAACATGTGCCAGTAGAGTTGCCCTTGGCCCTATGCAACCCACTGATCATAACCTCCAGCAGTAAAACCCAGTAAACAGTAAGTCATGGTGGGTGAATGGGCCCAGGTGTGATGCAGCCCAAAGAGGCAGGGCATGTCCATTGGCTGGCATGATGGTTGTGAGCTTGTCACACTGATCCAGGGATCCACCCAAAGGTTTTTATTGCCATGTGGATTTGAAGCGGTGGTGCAGAAAAGTGAGGAGGAACTGCTACCATTGAGGCAATTCTGGCTGCACTTTCCAGGTAAAGAGAAGGGGGCTGAAAACAAGGGCTGAAAAGGGAAGGACGTGCCTTATAAACAGCAACTTGCTACAGGGTATACAAGCATTGCTAATCTTTTGTTGCTCTTCATTAAATGTTTTGATTGGTGTGGTATATAGTGCTGAGGGCCCGTGATGTCTATGCCTGAGGGAATCCCTTAAACATAATGCCAAAATAAAGGAATCAGCTATGCTGACAGCTCTGTTTGCTTTAGACAATTGTGCCCCCAGGGGCCTTTCAGTAGATTTTTATTTTGGATTTCACAGATTTCATAGACATTAGGGCTGAAAGGGACCTCAGAAGATCATTGAGTCCAGCCCCCCTCCCCACCCAAAGGGCAGGAAGTCAGCTGAGGTCATAGGATCCCAGCAAGATAAGCATCCAATTTGCTCTTCAAGGTGTTCAATGTAGGTGCTTGAACTACCTTTGACGGCAGGCTGTTCCAGACCTTGGGGGTTCGGACAGTAAAGAAATTCTTCCTTATGTCCAGCCTGAAATGCTCTTATAGTAGTTTATGACTATACCGTTTGACTCGTCATCCCTTGGGGCACTCTGGTGAACAAACATTCCCCCAGATACTGGTGGTCATCCCTAATAAACTTATAGGAGGCTATCAGATCACCCCTGAGCCTGTGCTTTTCGAGGCTAAAGAGCCCCATGGCTCTCAGCCTGTCATTGTAGGGTCTGTTTTCCTGACCTCTGATCATGTGCATGGCTCTTCTCTGGACTTTCTCAAGCTTCTCCACATCCTTTTTGAATTGTGGAGCCCAAAACTGGACGCAGTACTCCAGCTGTGGCATCTACAAGGGGAGAATGACATCCCGGGATTTGCTTGAGAAGCATCTATGGATGCAAGCCAGCATTTTGGTAGCTTTACTAGCCGTGGCATCGCATTGCAGGCTCATGTTCATCTTGTGGTCAATGATGACCTCCAAGTCTCTTTCTTCCGTAGTGCTAGCCAGCATAGCACTGCCAAGCCTATAAGGATGCTGAAGATTTTTCTTCCTGAAGTGGAGAACCTTGCATTTTTCAGTGTTAAACACCATGAGGTTCTCGTCTGCCCATTTGCTGAGCCTGTCCAAATAGCCTGGATCACTCGCCTGTCTTCTGGTGTGGATGCTTTGCTCCAAAGTTTGGTGTCATTGGTGAACTTGGCCAGTCCGCTTCTGACTCTGATGTCCACATCATTAATGAAGATGTTGAACAATATGGGTCCAAGGACAGAGCCTTGGGGGACCCCACTGGTTACATGACACCATGACAATTGACTTCCATCAATTGCTACCCTCTGGGTCCAGCCACAGAGTCAATTCCCCAGCCAGCGGATCGTGATGGATCCAAGGCCACAATTGGCCAGTTTCACCAAGAGGTGATCATGGGATACCAGATCGAAGGCTTTTTTGAAGTCAAGATATATGACATCAATCTCTTCTCCCTTGTCCAGGTGATAGGTTACCTGGTCATAAAAAGAAATGAAATTGGTCAAGCAAGACCTACCCGCAACAAACCCATGCTGGCTAACCCTTAGGATATTAGCGTCAGCCAGTTCATTAAGGATGGCCTCTTTAATAAACTTTTCTAAGATCTTCCCTGGGATAGAAGTCAGGCTGATGGACCTACAGTTAGCCAGATCCACTTTCCTCCCTTTCTTGAAGATCAGCACCACATTGGCCTTCTTCCAGTCTTCGGGCACTACACCAGAGCACCAGGAGTTTTCAAAGATCCGTGCCAGAGGCTGGGCTATGAAGCTCACCAGCTCCTTGAGTACCCTGGGGTGTAGATTGTCAGGGCCCGCTGACTTGAATGTATCCAGCTTCTCAAGGTGTTCCTTCATGAGGTCAGCATTAATGGTGGGCAGCGGATCACCTTCACTAATAGATTAGGACTACATTCTCATCCTTTCTGTTCATCTAAATAGCTTTACTAAAGTTTCATTAGGAGCTCATGATGACCGATACAGACATAAGTTGAAAGCCATCAACTCAAGATTTCTTGCAAGTTTGTCAGTTGACCAAGTTTCTAGGTTTTTGCCCAAGCCTGGATTTTTAACTTGTTTGTTTTTGTCATTTTAAAGAGTGTTATTACTAAAATGGGAAATAAAGAGTAGGGCTGTGTGAAGCTTTGATCCCTGGTTCAGCTGAGATTCGGTCTGATTCAGTAGCTGAATCTCTGAATCCAAATTGAATCAGAAGACCCTTTAATCTCTCTGAATTGAATCGAAACCCTTTGAATCGATTCGGAGAGGTTCAGAAAGATTCAGCGATTCGGACAGAGGCACAGCTTTAAATGTTTTTTCTACATACCTCAAGGTACCAGGTGGCTCATGAGTGCTGTGATGCTGGGACAGATGGAGCATCTCACAGGAGCTCAGGGGGCTCCCCAGGGCACTCGGCAGCAGACCCGGAAGTGGACCAAAAGTACTTTCGGTCCACTTCTGGGTCTTCCGGGGATGCAAAGGGGGCCCCCACCGCGTCCCTCCCTGTCCCAGCAGCTGGTGCCTCCTGGGTCTGTAGGGGTACCCAGTGTCTCTCTACGGCTGATAACCAAGCCAGGGGACTGCAGGGGTGGGGGGCCTGGCATGCTCCCTGGCAGACCTGGAAGTGGACTGGAAGTATTTCTGGTCCACTTCCGAGTTCACTGCCAAACACATGGGGGCTTCCTCACACTCCTGTGGGACACTCCATCTCCTCCAGCATCGCGGCATTCACGAGCCATGACTGGTACCTTGAGGTAGGTTGAAAAAACATTTAAAGCTGTGGCCAAATCAGCATCAAATCTTCAGATTTGGATTCAGTCAAATCAAGTCGAGGACAGTGATCTGAATCAACAAATCAAATCGCTGTCCCCAATTCAAGCCAAATCCAAATCCGAATCGAATATGGCCCATTTCGCACACCCCTAGTAAAAAGTATGTAGTTCAGAATTGATCATCCAGTTCTCACTGGTGAATTTTTGCTTACTCTAGGACCACATTACACTTTTACATTGTTACAGACCTGGAATAATTCCAATAAATCCATGGATTTAGTCTGGATTTACACTGGTGAATGAAAAATTTGGCCTATCGGTAGTTTTTCTCCTCCCCTCTCTGAAAAGTGATTTAGTTTTCCTTTTTCTGTTTCCTCTCCTGTATGAGAAATTAATGGAATATCCTTTATTCTTTTTGGTTTTTGTTGCAGCCTGGAATTTCTTTTTAACAAATCAAATTTTCCTTGTTTCAGTCCTCTTTATCATGCAGGGTCAAGTATTACACCAAACCTAACCACCACCTAGGAATGGCAGTAAGAGCTCAGGAGAGTCTTGGGTCTACAGTTTACAGTAATTTGTATGGAACATTGTATATTTTCAAGCCTTTAAAATGAGGTTCAGTCTAGTCTGTGGACAATAATGACCCTATATTACTCCATGTGAGTGGGAGTTTGCTCAGATACCTTTAGTCACAATGTCCACTTCCTCTACTGCTGTGCATCAAGGACTATGCAAAGTTTATCCATCTGTGCATCTAGGTACTTATGACTCTCATCACTAATATTTCAGGGCTTACAACCTTTACTGGGTTTTACCCTTGCACAATCCCTGTCATACAGAGACAATTTCACGGATGAGGGACAGAGGCATACAGGAGTCTGGGGTAGAAAGTGAACACAAGTGTTCAGAATCCCTGTGAGTTAGAACCATTCTTGCTTCTGTGCCTGTGACCTCCAGCTGCTCAGTTCAGTTCAGTTATAGGTGTAATGGGCAAAATCCTCATCTTGGTTACATCACTGTAAATTCCAAATTGTTTTATTAGTCCAAAATTATACTAGTGTAACTGAAATCAGAATCTGGCCCAAATCTTGTTGGGTTGCTTTAGGGACATGATACAACTCTTCATATCCTGTGCCCTTTTGTTTTTGTTTTTGTTTTTTCTTTCTTCTTCAACAGGTCACTTAATTTTTTTGGTAGAATCTGAAAATTAATTGGACGATCCAAGGGAGTCTATTTAGATACACATGTCCACTTTTGTGTGATAATGTTCGAGCTTGTTGAACAGCATTGAGCCCAGGACAGACCCCTATGGGACTCCACTTGAAACCTCCTGCTATTCTGACATGGATCTATTAATAATTACTAGGGATGTACCAAATTCACAGTGGAAGTCCTTTATCTGTGCAGGTTCTCCCATGCTCCACCTCCTTCCCCTGCCCCTCCACCCCCCGATTGACGGAGGGGCCCAGCAGCTCACTGCTCCCCACTCACTCCTGATCAGCCAGGAAGCAAAAACCATGGTTTTAAATGTGGTGCCATTTTTGCCTCCCAACCAGTCAGCAGCAAGCAGCAGGGCCTCGGCCAGTCAGTGGCAAGAAGCAGAAATTGTGCCATATTTAAACCTGTGGTTTTCACCTCCCTCCAAACAGGTGCGAGTGGGGAGTGGCGAGTGGGGAGTGGCAAGCAATGGGGCCCTCCACCAATCAGTGATGGGGGAGTATAGGGGGGAATCTGCAAGATTAAAAGAGCCACTGCACATCCCACTTCTGCCATGAATTTGGTAGATTCCTAATAATTACCCTTTACTTGTGTCTATTGAGTTAGTTATCTATCCACCTTGTAGCAGTTGTCCAGCCCATATTTCTCCAATTTGATTATGACAAGGTTGTGCGGCATATTGTCAGAAGCCTCCACAGCATTCCCTTCATCCACCCCAAGTAGTTACTTTGTCAAAGGAGATCAAGTTTGTTTGAGAGGATTTGTTCTTCATAAACCCATGCTGGCTGCTTGTAATCAGCCTTTGTTCCTCCAGATACTTACAAATGGCATTTCTTAGAATACGCTGCAGTAACTTTTTGGGTATTGAGGTGAGGTTAATGGGTCTGTAGTTCTCCGGCTCCTCCTTTTTGGCTTTTTTAAGGAGGGGTATTATGTTGGCCCTTTTTCAGTCCTCTGGTACCTGGCTCATCTTCCATGACTTCATGAAGATTCTTGCTAATGGCTCTAAGATCTCCTTCCTTCAGTACCAGGGGATGAAGTTCATCTGTCCCTCCTGACTTGAATTCATTCAGACCCTTCAAAAACTCTCTGAACATCTCTTTTGTTATATTATCCTTCAGTTTGGCCCTGTCCTTATCCAAATAATCCTTGTCAGGTGTCTGGCTCCAGCTTAATTTTTTTGTGAAGACTGAAGCGAAGAAGCTGTTAAATAACTCCCCCTTTGTTGCATCTTCTGTTAAGAATTTCCCCTGGCCAGTTAGCAGTTGACCCACAGCTTCCTTGGTCTGTCTTTTCTTTTGAGTGTTTACGTACCCCTGTAGTGCCCTGATATAAGGCTGAAGATCATTCTGGTATAGCATTTACTGGGAAATGGGCCTTTTATCTTTATCAGCAAGGTAAGTACTTCTAAAAAATTGAACAGACGTGAGTTTAGGGGGTAAAAAAAAATTGTAAAGTCAATTTGCACTCTGTTTCTAGTTTTAAAAATTACGAAGTCCTTTAAAATAAAGTAGGTCAATACCACACTGTGAAGCATTAAGGACACCTGGATAGGACACTGGATTGACAGTGAAATGATCCAGACTTAATTCCTGGAACTGACACAGTTATGCTGTGTAGCTTTGGACAATATTGAACCTTGGTTTCTCCATCTTTAAAACAGGGAAAACTGTTCATCTATAATATGATCTGAGATCTATGGATGATGAGAGTTATGCTGTCTTGGTAAAATTACTGTGCTAAGCAGCAGTGCCTTCCTGTACCACTGCATGCAGGGCTGCCTCCTAAACCAGAAACAATATAGCAGCATCTGTGTGATGGTTTGGGCAGACTAACTGGCACAGCTGAGTGCCAGTACTAGTAAATCTGCCTCTCAGCTAAATAGTCAATTGTGCTACACGGAGGCAGCTCTACTGTTTCCAGATTGCTTAAAGATGCTTTGGCTGGGCGGGTTAAGTTTCCCATGTAGACATGATCAAAATGTGCTATGGAAGAGCTAAGAATTGTTACCTATTGCTTAATGATGATGAAAATAAAAAGGCATTTGTAACATAGTAATCAGAAGGAGTTTATTTGAGAAGAGATGAAATTGTCCAAAGGGATTATAATTTTATTTTATAAACAATAAGTAGCTGCAATTAAATCTGTAAAATTATTTTAAAGATGGCCTTTGTAAGAGGCTATGTTATAATGGGGGACACCTTTCTTACATTTAATCAGTAACCCAAGCCCAGAGAGCAACCTCTTAAAAACGTTTTTAAGCTGCTAAAAATGCTTACACAGAGGAGAAAAAAAAGAGTATATAGATTGGAAAATGACGACTGAATCAATAAGGGTTGCATTTATTCTACCACATTTGTGATCTCTCTTTTTCTCTTGAGATTAGCCGATGCAATCAGGCTTTCTTCTATTATCAATTTGGTGAAGAACACATGAAGACGTATGCCACTTCTCTTTTGCAATACATACAAGTCTGAAGTGAAGTATTTGGAGTTCTGTATGATAAGAAATCAATATCCTAAAAGCATTGCTTCACTGAAAGAACTTTTATTGAGAGGTTTGAGAGCAAGGGTATCATTCCATAAAGCTCACATTAAAGATCTTTACTTTTAAATAAAATCATAAAATAAAAAGGAAACATGATCCATCAGAGCAGATGAGCCACATTAGAGGGCATACATATTTCTCATGTGCAAGGCTCCATAAACTTAGAAGCCTGAGAATAGCTTAAGAGCAAGCATGAAGGTGGCAGATTCTTGTTCTTGGCATCAGTCCCTTGGCCCCCAAATCTTTGGTCCTCATTCAAGTGCCTGTGGCATTCTACCATCCTTGTAAATATTCCTGTATCCTCTTTTCCCATTGGATGTCATTTCACCCTGCATTAAGTTCATCTCCTGGCACCAATTCCCCTTCTCCTTTATAAAGCTTTACTCCTTGCCTTGAGGGAGGAAATGCAAGAATCCAGCTATTAGTCTGAGAGAGAACTCAATAAAGACAGTCTTCTTTTCTTCTCCTAAGGGAAAAAGCGTAGATATTTGGGAGCATCACCCAGCAGAGAACTAAGTATATGGGATCGGCTGTAGAACATTCCTTCTCCCTATACAGATATAGAAAGGAAGCCCAATTAAATGACCTGTTCACCACTGGGGGAAGGGTGGGATATCCAGGAACAATAGTACCCTAGTGTTTGCCCAGCCTGAGAGTTCACAATGCTTGTTCCACTATCTCATTCACTTGTTCTTGGGCAGAGGTCTCCCCATAAAGCTTCCAGAGGTAGTGGCTCACTTACTGCACTCTTTTATGCTACGTGCTGAATCCTAGATGTCCGCCCATGTGGCTAATTGAGTGTACTTTTTCTAGCCCTGCTCATTTCTTATGGCCTAATACCGGTTGTGCCATATGGCATAACCTTAAAGTGTGCTCCTACTCTGAAAAGCAGCCATGAATAAATGACAGCAACTTGTTCAACAGAGATATGTGTGTATTCAGAGTCATACCTGTTGACTAGAATATCAAAATAGTTAGTTCTGGTAGTCCTTGAGGGACACCACTGCTGTGGAAGTGGGGAGAGCAGTAAATGTGATATACCTTGACTTAAGCAAGACTTTTGACAGTCTCCAACAACATTCTGGCAAGTTAAGGAAGTATGGGCTGGATGAATGGACTGTAAGGTGGATAGAAAACTGCCTGGAGCATCAGGCTCAGAGAGTAGTAATCAATGGCTCTGTCTGGTTGGCAGCCAATATCAAGTGGAGTGCCCCAGGAGTCAGTCCTGGAGCCAGTTTTGTTCAATATTTTCATCAACAACCTGGAAGATGGGTTGAAGCATGAATGATATGTGTCCCCGACAGCTGGAGGGGCACAGTGGTGGTGGGAGCACTGAGACAGTAAGCAGGAGCTCCCTCAGACACCACCAGTGCTGTCTGCGGTGGGAGGGAGGGTGGCAAGTGCCAACCAGGGGTTAGCGACCACCTACAGACACCATTGGCAGCATTGGCAGTGGTCAGCAGCAATTGTGGACCGCCTGCAGACACTGCCAGCAGTGGTGGCAGCAGGATGGCGAGTTGCAACCACCTGCAGGCACCACCAACAGTGTCAGTGATGCCTTTTTGTAGGGGATGTACCGCCACCTTGGAGGTTTTTAACACTTGGGTAGATAAGGCCTTGGCTGGGATGACCTAGTTGGGGGTGGTCCTGCTTTGAGCAGGGGGTTGGACTAGATGACCTCCTGAGGTCCCTTCCAACCCTAATTTTCTTTGGTTCTCAAGATGGGAGTATTATTAACAAAATTCTTATCCAAGTTTCAGATGACAAATCCTCGGTGGTAATAAATAGTACATGAGCCAGAGTGAATCCTATTTGACTTTTCAATCCTAGGCTGAGTGCCTTTGATGAGGAAAAAACATCGTAAAACATCTTAAACAAAAAAAAAAAAAGATTTCTCCTCAGATTTGAAAAAAAGCCATTGATAGATAATAAACATGTAATCTTGCATCCCAATTTGGAGAACTTTTGAAGTGTCAAGTGCAAATATGTAGGGGAATCCCAGACAGGAAACCAGCATTAAATCAAATTTAAAATAACTGTAGAAAATGCCCCATTTCACCTCCAAAGTGGGTGCTAAGTCCTGCTCTTCTTTTGATGTATCTCAGCGATGTCACAGACTTCAAGAAGTTTTCACTTGTGTAACTGGTGTAGAAATGACAGCCCAACATGTATATCTTGGCCCAACCATCAGCTTTCACACAGAAACAATTAGAGCAAACAACAAGCCATGCAAGCCAAAATACTTATACCTGTTATCAAGCACAAACGCCTTGTTTGTGATTTCCAAGTTGAACAAAAACTGATAATAGCCTTTCTGTTGTCACAGTCTAATGACAGTTCTAAATGTAGCTTTTATACTGCTTAGTCCATTTATATATACATAAAACAGAAAAGGCAAGTGAACTACATCTTAGGTCTCCAATTATTTTGTTTTAGAACAAGAATTCTGCACATATGTAATGACTGTTGTCTTTAACCCTTGGACCTTCAGAGCATGTGTATCTGTAGGGCCTAGGGCCAGACAAGGCCTTAGAGCCAGTTACAAAGATATTTAGGTGCTTAAAGATGTTGGTGGGGACTCTGTAAACCTTGTGACATATCCAA
Organism: Crocodylus porosus; assembly: GCF_001723895.1. NCBI lineage: Eukaryota > Metazoa > Chordata > Crocodylia > Crocodylidae > Crocodylus > Crocodylus porosus. Next base: position 91,793,269 of record NW_017728886.1, read on the forward strand.
GTACTTGTTTGCACCTTTAGGTCCCTTCCATTCTTTATAAATCTGGCCCTAATTCTCCTGGCTGCAATAGCATCTTTCTTCAGTGGATCAGGCACAGAAGGAGACAAATAACACATACTGAATACAGGCATGGCAAGCATGAGAACTTAAATAAGCAGCTTTATATTAGTGCATGGTTGATTTCAGAGGTAGGTATAAATTCAGAACTTCTATTCCTACCGGTGAGTGGAGAAAAGATACTTTTTGATGTTCAGACTCAGGTTGGAGCAAATTATGCCAGTATGGGTGCATTCAGACAAGTATGACTACGATATATGGCACCGCAAACATGTCAGCAGTGCCACATACTACACAGTCAGGTGTTCTCCGCACTGCAAGGGCATGCTGCCTGTGTGTGCACTGCTTTGTATTTTTTCCCCCCGTGGGTTTTTTGACCCCTGGACTTGGAGGAGAGAGGAAGCAGGGGGAGGGAAGGCTCAAGGGAGTACAGAAATTTGAACATCTGACAGCTTTGGAAAGTATCCACAGGCTGGGTACAACACAGGCAGTAGCAATCTGATCTGTCCTACATTGACCCACTGGCATGCTTCAGCCTTGAATTGACCAGATAATGCTAGATCAAAGTTTAAGAGGAGTTTCTTGACTTAATTTTACACCAGTCAGGTCAATGGGAGAAAAACAATGTCCTTGGCCTCCACAGTACCAAAGGATTTAAGCATGTGCCTAACTTATAATTGTGTAAGTAGTTGACTTTTCACTGTCTTACTTAATCAGCCAAGAAAAGGTGTTCATAACTGATGAAGACAGTTAACTCTTGGAAGCTGTGGCTGCTTTGGTTACCTACATGAGCAGTTTTTGTAGCTGAACTTTTTATGCTCTGTCACATCATATGGTACTCAAAGGCAGGGTACCAATTTATTTTATAAACAAAAACATGCTAATTTAAGCAAATCAATCCATGGACTTTATGCTGAGACTGTCAGTCAGGGTGTTTAGTTTTGCCAACTATACCAGCGTTAGGTTTTTTCCCCCCATGTATACAATTAAGTGTCGTGTCCGAGGACCGGTGTACCCTGGACCTGTGAGCCTGGGTCGGCACAACCGGCTGGACGCGGGTGGGGTAGGTAGTTGGACAGGTGGGTAAGCAAGAGGAGTCAGGAAGTTTAACGCAGAAAGTTTATTTTTACTTACACTACAGGAGATTGCAGCGCAGGAAGGAAGTTGTGGTTGCGCAGTGTAGAAAGAGAAGTTGAGCTATTCAGTTCAGCATGCAGATGTTTTCATTGCACAGATTACAAACTGCGTGGTGCAGATTTTAAGCAAAGCATATAGGTAACTTTGATCTGAAGATTTTCGTGAGCTCTTGATGAGAACGAACGAGCCGGCAGAACGAATACACCTGAAAACTTTTACCGTAGGTGGGGAGAGGTCAGCGACTAGCCAAATCGCTGACTATGTCTCCTGGGCGTGCGTGGAGGTCTCCACCGAAGGCGGAAATCTTTCCAAAGTTATAGTTTACAGGGTAGCCTATTATAACACGCCAGGCTTCAATAATTATAGGACTGCCAATCATGACTGTGAACAGACTCTGTGTGTTCTTAGGTTTCATGCGAGATTGACTGCGCATGTGTTTTACATTTAAGCTGGGGTGGGGTTTAGATACAGAACTATAATGACGAAATATGTTATGTTAGCCTTTTGACCTTTTTGCCATCAGCATATGAAACCAAAGATTTTTCTTTGACATTAAGTATCTATTATGATGGTAGTGAGGCCATACAAGTTGTTGAAGTTTGCAGATTCAAGATCCATCTCTTCACAAGCTGTTAATTATCAGGAAGAAAGGGAATCTTTTTTAATAGGTTGAAGTGTTTGGGTTTTCTGCTGAGGCTTATGCATAAAAATAGCTGGAGTTGTTGCAGTAGGATTACTGTAGGCTTTACCCCCCCCCCCAATGTAATATATTTACCTGTACAGAGTAATGTTTTGTAACTGCTGTTCATTTTTGCTAAGGGTAGTAGCTCTTTAATAACCACCTTCTGTTCTGAAGAGTATGATACAGCTTCAAAGGAGAAGAGAGTAGAAAGAAAGAGACTTAGCAGAGAGAGGTGAAAAGGGTGTATATTCACATACAAAACAGTTAGGAAACCTGCAAAATTTAGGCCATGCAAGTGACTGTATCCCTGTGGCCCAGATGGATAAGTGCTCTAGTAATTTAGTACTCATGCATCCCGTTTGTATACATATACACACAGAGAACACAACAAGTACAACATTCACACTGTATAACAACATTAATTTTGTAGTGAAAGTGAAGTTAAGCAGACTGCATGCTTTCATGGGTAAGAGATGCTGCACTCTGTTCCTCATCAGTTCTTTGTATTCTATAGCAATTGTAATCCTTTCTTGGTTCATTTGGAAGGGCTTTTACCAATTTATTAGGTTCCAAATGTTCAGTATGAGATAGCAGCCCCTAGTGAGAGTTGGTATTCAATGTCAAAAGAAGGCAGTGTTAGACTAATGCTGTAACAATATCTCTGTTGCTGGGACCCAAAGACCTGATCCCCAATGGATTGCTGATAAGCAGTCAACTGAGATATGAGAGATCCCGATTATGAAATGCAAAGATATAGTGAAAGACTTTAGATAGAATAATCCAGGAGCCTTCTCGCAGATAGTGTGAGAGCAACAAAATTGGTAATGTAGTTTTGAATCCCAACAGAGGAAATAATATATAATGAAAGGTCACTTAAGTAAGGTATGAGAAAACACAAGTATCTAACTTGGATGTAAATGTGGGCAGCATGTAGTACACAGCAGTAGTTCCTTTGTTGTCTCTAAGTGGCATTCTCATTGTTGGATAAGCATACTGTTAAATGTATATATACAATGTACACCATTAGCAGCAAAAAAAAAGGCAATTTTCCTGTGACCTCCAACTCAGTGAAAAAATACCACATTTCAGACACTGGCCCCCTGTGCTTCATGACTTGAAGCTGAACACTTGCTTGCTAACAAAACCCAGCTTCTTATGGCCTCAGCAGGACAAACATGTCTCCAGCATTTTTCTCACTTTGTCAGCAGTCCATCCTTCAAGCGCATATTGTTTGGTGAGTAGCAGTGGCCTGATGATGCAGGATGATGGTTGCATTCTTACGGTTGGAAGATTAAAACAGCAACAAAAAGCTTAAGCAGGTTTAAGATCGTCACTTTTTTGCTCTGCATTAAGAAGGGAACGTGTTGAGAAAATCAGATGCTGATCGTATCTCCTTTTAGGAAGGACAAGTCTGCTTTTCTACCAGCTTGGGGATTCCTGCCCCTTCTTTTGAAATAGCTGGCTATTGTTGGTGGCTGGGTATCAGACAAGGTGGACTTCTGGTTTTGTAAGGTATGACAGTTCCTATTGTTCCATACTGAGAAGTGCCACCAACTCCAGGAAAGAAAAATAATACAAAGGGACCTACTAAAAAGATAGCAACCAGGGCAAGAAATGACATTCATCCTAGAAAAATGCAAACTCTTACATCTAAGGGCAACAGTCTGAAGCACCAATAGATGTGGGGAGGAAGACATTTTCCCAGATATTAATTTGATGTTCCCAAGTAGAGTCTTGTTTTTCTTTTTCTTTTCTGTCTGCATTTCTAACAACTCCAATTCCTCCCAACTGCTAAATTCTCTTTCCTCTCCAGTGACAAAGACCTCTTAAGCTGACCCAACCCAATTCTATCCCTACAGTTCTTGGTCTTGCTTCTGGGGTAAAAATAAGGAGGGAACTCCATAATGAGCTGCTGAAGGGATATTTGAAACTGTCAGCAGCCTGGAAGAGGGAGTCAGCAAGATGGCTAGAGATTAAACAGCAACAAAAACTATTCTGCCACTAACAACATTGAGCAGCCTCTACAAAGCAGAACTGAGCTGAGTGAGAGACTGTAGGAAAGAGTAAGGAGGCTGGGATCAGGATTTAGAAGTTGAAGATGTTGGGGAAAGGGGTGAAATAGGTATGTAACCCTTCTGCAGGGCACAAGTTGGCAGCAAGAAGGCCCGGGTTCACATTTTTGGGCACTCCATAAATTATACCAGTGGCTTAAGCCTCCACCCATAAATTTGGAAATAAATTGCTGGGGCATCCTGCATAAATAAAAACCCTTCCTTGAAGCAGTGTAACACCTCCACCCCCATTTATTACAAAAAAAGGGGCAAAAAACCCAGAAGAAAACACTTAATATAATTTTAAAACACTATTAACTATAAAGCAAAATCTATAGGCACCCTCTTGGGGAGACGTCACTCATGCCCAGTCAGTCTGGGACTTGGGGCTCCCCAAAGAGTAGTTCTGGGGGTCTGTACCCCTAAGCCTGCCCTTCAGCAATGGGCTGGGGACGGACGCCCACACAGAAGAGTCCTATAAGCTGCTCCTTGGGTTCACTGTGCTGCAGGGAGCTGCTTGAGACTGTGAGTCCTTCTACATTGCAAGGGGCTCCATTGGTTTTAGAGAAGTGGTAGAGCTCCACTTCTGCATGGTGGCTTTGAGGGCTTAACTGCAGCTTTTGTCACCATACTGCATCCCAAAATTCCTAGTCCCAATCCCAGTTCTGCTGGGCGGAAAACTGCAGAAGAACTGGGCGGAAAGTTCAGGTTTATGTTGGCTTGGGCCTGAACTACAACTAGCCCTCACCACTTGGTTGGGACATAGACCATAAAAGGGACAATAGGAGGGTCAGACCTATCTTGTTGGGCTTGGACTGGGCAACAAAAGCTGGCTAGGCCTATACTACTGCACTGAGGCCTAGATCAACAAGAAGTGCCAGGTCTCACTCTGGCTCAAACCGTGCCAGGCTTCATCCTTGCCCAAATCTGTCAGCCAAACATATGGCTGGGTTTCAACCACGCAGCTAGGCTGAAACGCAATAGCTGTGAAACAGCAAAAAGCTTACGGCTGCAGCTTGGACGTTCACTCTTAGCTACGCCACTATGCTGAGACGCTATAGTTAAGAAACAGAGGGGGCCAGGCCCACGTGGCCAGTAATGGCCAGGACCCATTCCCGGTCATTCTACTCCAGCGATTAATATTCTCATGGTATTATCCCACTTAAGGCCTGTGTGGCCGGTGCTGCCAGGACTCCATTCCTAATCCGTTTGCTTCAAGGATTAATAATCCCACAGTATTATCCCACACAAAAAAAAAATAGCGGAAAGAGGGAGGGAATAAAAATCTCAAACTCCAAGACAGACGTTTGCTTCACATAGCTTTCGCTTCCCTCTCCAATGAAGGGGTGAGGGCAGACTCCTCCATGGGGAGCAGTTTGGGGTTTTTTGGCTCCCAATTCAGCTGTGCAGCTCTTAGCAGCCCCAGGAGATGGGAAAAAAACCCTGCTTAGTTGAGTTGTTCTTATATACCTGGCATGACATCACCCAAGCCTTGTCCAATTAAGGAGTGCCATGCTCCAGCCTCTCTCTTACCCAGTGGCAATGTGTAGGGGGTACACGGGGTTGTCCTTGACAGCCAGCACTCCCTGCTTAGGTGATGGGTGGGGGGCAAGCAGGAGCACCTGTGCACCCCCTGTGAGTGCCAGTTGGGGTTTGGGGGCACAGGGAGAAGCACCACTGGAACTTCTGGGTGCCCCACTCATGCTTCCTGGTCACACAACTGGCCGTGCGCAGATCTGACTCAGGAGGTACCAGTCACCGATGCTCTTGCCCAACCTGCCTGGAGAATCTTCTGCTTCCTCTGACCAGTTAGGCCAGAGGATCATATATATTTGGCCCAGATACAGGCCTCAGCTTGTCATGTTCAGGGTACATGGATAAAACAACAGAGGACATTTTGCCACATAAACATATACACGCACACAAAAACGCAACACACAACAACCAAAAGAACACACTGTGCCATACACAACCCAAGTGTGTGTGGGTGTTACAGGTCATTCAGAAGTGGGCTTAAAATTTAGAAAAATGTCTGTGTGATCAAACGTTGGGCCATAGTCAGGTTTTTTTTTTTAAATCTGCTTGCTCCATAAACTTCTCTGCATCTTTTCTCTCAAATGTACTGTTATACAACAATTTTGATGCAACTGTTGTTCTCCTGTTCTTAGGAACAGAAGAGCAGAATTAATCGTTAAACATTACCTTATTTTTTGTGCTATTTGCCACACTGCCACTTCTGAAATGCTGCTTGCATATTACAGGAATTGTAGCTGTGTTGGTCTAAGGGCATAGGCAGACAAGGTTCCTTGGGTACATCTGATATCTTTTATTAGACCAACTCAAATAGTTGGAAAAATAGCTAGAATTTTTCCAACTGTTTGAGTTGGTCTAATAAAAGGGGTCAGATTTACCCAAAGAACCTTGTCTGCTTCCATATTATGCATTTGGGATGCACGATACAACATATTATCATATGACTATATGACATATCTCATTTGGGATGGGTATGAAATGTGCAGTTTTCATTTTGCTCTCAATTTTTAACTCCTCAGCTTTATTCAGATTCTATCAATTAATGTAGCTTGCTAAGATATGCCTGTATCTGAGGATGCCTTGGGTATTGTGATGGTGAGTAAGGTAGAAATGCCCACATAAGGAGTGCTTTTGTTTGAGGCAGCTTGTAATAGTATAGGTTACTCTCTGCTTGCTCACACCAAGAACACCTGGGAACTAGTTTAGTGTAGCTGATATACTGCAAATTCACACTCCAATTTACTGCATGCTAATTGAATCTTAAGATTTCTTGTCTCTGTCTTGATTTGCCTGGTCTCTTCTGTGCTGCCTCCTTACACTGTTAGCAGTCCAGTTTGCTACAATGTTTCATATGGGATTAGGACATTAACAACCCAAAAGAAGGGCCAGGTGGGTCAAGAAGTTGGCTTGCTCTGGAGAAGAGAGCTTGTGGTGTCCCATTAGAAGGTTGGTTTTCGGCTTCTATGTTATGGCTCCTAAGCATTGTGTTTCCCTCAGCCTGATGCCTCCTGTAACTGCTGCTTCTGTGGTGCAGTTTCTGCTCTGCCTGTGATGTTGAGCAGCCTCTAAAAGGCAGAACTGAGAGCTGAGTGAGGATGGTTACGATTTTGTTCTTTGTGTTTTACAGCATCCGGCTTTATGGATTTCTGCAATTTTGGACAACTTGCAGGATAAAAATATGTCCTTTTTTTTATATTGGCTCATGGTGTATTATGTTTCTGTGCATTTCTGCTGTTTAAAAGAAAATCCCACAGAAAATAATGCGCAAGATGGTAATCTTCACAGATGTTGAAAAGGGAAGCAGTTGGGGAGGCAGTGTGATCTGTTGGATTGGTCATCAAACTGGAGACTTGGACTCTTTCTCACCTCTTTCAGTCACCTGATATGTGACCCTGGGGAAGTCATTTAAATTTCTGGGCATCTGTCTTGTACCACCATCTGTTTGTCTGATCTGTTTAGGCTTTTGGTTCTGCAAAAACATAAGCACATGGTTATCATCTTGCGATGATCAGTCTCGGTGGTAAGTTAAGTTTGTATCAAGGATTTAGAGTTTCTCTCTTTGTTGTGGGGAATACCTTTTACTTTATTTTTGTTCTACACCTAATACCATGGGGCCCTGATTTAACTTAGGGCTTGTAGGCACTTCAAATACCAATTGTTAGGAACTATTGTGCTGGTGAAGGAGGGAGACTTGGCTCAAATATTGAACTCTACTCAGGCTCCTGGTGAAGTGTGTGGGGTTATTTTTCTTGTGTTGCATATGGGATGTATTATCCTATGCATTTGTACAAACGTGGATACTGATTTCAAAAGAATAAGGCCTTCATAATTTGGCGCTAGATACAACTTTTTGATCTAGCTTGGTCTGTTGGGCTGTGATAGCTTCACTAATGCATCTTCTTTGTTTCACTATAAAAAAAGTTAGAACTACTACTTGTATATTCTGAATCTGGAAAAAAATTCTCAAAAATTACTGGACTGACTGACCGAAAACTTCCAGGAAAAAAAAAATCTTTGGGGCAGTTAACAGGTATGGTAAGCTTCAGTCCCAAAGGAATTTTGCATGACTGACCTGAAAATGAGGCCTTGGAACAAGGAACTCCTTTCAACAATCAGCGCTTAGAAAACAGTACTCAAAGTATGGGTGCTCATGTGTTGTTTTGTCACGCAAATATTTGCTTCAACTTAAACATTAACATTTATATGAGCTTTGCATAATTGTCTTAAAAATGTACCGGCCTAAGCAAAAAAAATGTGCTCACCTACTCTGTGCTGGGATAATGATGCTAATGAAAAAACTTATGATATTTTGCCTGTTTAAAAAAAAACACAAAACAAAAATGACTTGCTTGGGCTGAGTGGATCAGCAGAAGTTTACAAGTCGAATCCGTCTGTTTCTCTCCTATTCTAACTGCAACTTGAATCTGTTTAGAGGAAATTCCTTTCTTTTTCCTTTCCCATACAGATACATTTGTACATAATACCTTGTCAGTGGATGATGCTGTGCACTGCAGCCCCCAGCATCATTCCCTGTCTATTTTTGGTAAGTTGATTCATGCAGGAGAGTTGATGCTAGCACAACTGCAGAACCCCCAGGAGTAATGAGAGAGTAGCACCTTTGCACAGACCATTAGCTGCAGTTTGAAAATGCAGCAGAATCCCTCCCCTTTCCAGCTGGAAATCTCCACTTTTCTTTGTTGTGGAGTGCAACTTGTAAAATGCTGTCAGTAAGGAGAGAATGGGGGAGGAGAGAGCATAGAGATCCCCAATTAGATAGGAAGGAAGTTGAATGCTGTGTGTTCCCCAAGAGAGGGAGGTACAGCTGCTAAACCAGCAGAGCTTTTCCAGGACTATCATTTTAGATAGGCCTCTTTGTGTGGGGAGAAAGAGAAATTAATGATGAGAGCTCATGAACAGGGTGGTCTGAGGGAGAGCCCCTAGAAGGGACTTGAGTATGATATGAGGAGGAGGAAAAGAAGGAAGGCTGGACTCTACCGCTTTGATTATGAGCATGGTTGCATTAGGATAACTCCACTGGCTTCAGCAGTGTTACTCCAGACTTACACCACCATAGATGTGGCAGCCAAGTGAGATTCAGCATGTGTATGCGAGGTAGATGGAGTGTGTGCAATCATATCTGTTGGATAGCGAGTGTGTCTATGTGGGTGTAGATATATTCACACTCACACCCAGGATTGAATTGTGTTTGAGGTTGGCAGGGAATGTCACATGGGAGAGGGAATTCTGGGTGTGTGCTGGACCTTGTGTGCGGTGTGTAATTCTATTTATGAGGGAAAAGGTGAAATCTGTTTATCTAGTTAGGAAGATAAGCTGTGTTTTGAGTAAGGGGGTGGTCACAGGACATGTTGGCACCATCAGAGGATGTGCCTGGGGGTGCTGCAGTGGTGAAGAACGACACATCAGTTTGGTACTTGTAACACCGCAAAAGGCTGTGGCCTAGCCATCCTCAGTGTGGTGCTGGGTGTGCATCAGTGAGTGCTCAGGCACAATTATTGGCATATGCTGGGAGCTGCACTAAGGCTGGCCATGCTGGCTCCTGTCTAGGTAGAGCATGTACAAAGTGCCTGAGTTGTGCTTTTCTGCAGTGCTCCCTTAATGGCACATTCATTGATGGTGTGGATGTACTCAGGGTTTGAATTACACTTTGACTCTTGGGGAGGCGGGGGACTTTGCCAAAAAATGGGGCTGCTCATCATGATGCCCTAATAACATTGGAGCCCCCCCACCCCAGCTATGATTTTCAAAACTTATGGGGGGGCTGTTGTCTAGTAGACAGTGTAGACTATGTGGGTTGCTTCCTTTCCTGTGTGGTACCTACACATGTGCCTTGAGTGTGTGCGTGTGTGTGTGTGTGTGCTGGTACAACTTAGTCAATGGAGTGCTTCACTTTGGGATACAGGAGCCCTGCATTCAGTGCCCAGCTTGGCTACCAGGGCAGCCTTGGGCCAGTCCCACTAGCTCGCTGTGCCTCAGTGACCCCAGGGGGGATAAAGGTGTGGATCCCCCCCTTGTTGCTTGCAGGGGGCTCTGAGAGTCATGGCGGGGGGACACCACACTGAGAGAGGGGGGCATGGGTATGTGCTCCCTGATCGGTACTGGTGGGTGAGTGTGTGTGGGGGGGTCTGGATCCCAAGTGTGCGTGCCACCAAGGAGGAGATGCATGTGTGTGTAAGGAAGGGGGTGAGGAAGGGGAGTGTGTGTGTGTGTATGAGAGAGAGAGAGAGAGAGGAGGGGGCTGGTTGCACGTGTGTCTGTATATGTGTGTGAAAGAAGGGAAAGGTTGCACATGTGTGTGTATGTGTGTGTGTGAGGAGGGAGCTGGTTGCACACGTGTGTCAGAGGAGGGAGCTGGTTGCACACATGCATGTCTACGTGTGTGTGTGTGTAAGAGGAGGGAGAAGGTTGCACACACGTGTGTGTGACAGAGAGAGGAGGGAGCCGGTGGCACGCATGTGTGTGAGACAGAGGCAGAGAGAGGAGGGAGCGGGTTGCGCACACGTGTGTGTGCGTGGTTGTGAGAGGAGGGAGCGGGTGGCACACGTGTGTGAGAGTGCGGCGCGGCGGGGGCTCGGCGTTGGCTCCACCCGCCTGGT
>NW_017728886.1:91803942-91813559 GCF_001723895.1 Crocodylus porosus
TTGCCCGCCATGAGCCGCCGCACGTGCGGGATGTGAGCTGCCCGGCCGCGGGGGCATGCTCTGTGCCCAGCCCGGCCTCCTCCAGGTAAGGGCCCGCGCTCCCCCGCCGCGGCATCTGCCCCCTGGCTCCCAGGAAAGAAAAGGGCCCGGATGCCCCCGGCCCAACCCTTGGCCCAGGCGTCATTGCACTCCTGGCACAAGTCAGGGGCGTGCGGGGTGTAGCTCACCCCCCGACACACATATTTAACCCCCCGCCGCCGATGTGTTGTGTGTTGGCAATGGGACCCCGCTGCCTCTGGGCTCAGCTGCCCATCCTGGGTGCTGGGAGCCCAGGCGAGAAGGTCCCCAGCTTGCTGGGACTCCCTAACTACAGGGGGAGTCTTGCTGTCCAGTGGGGAAGGGGCTCTCTGTTGAAAGGGTCCATCCTGCTGGCTGGAATAAGGGGCTGCGGGTGGCAGGTGGGGAAAAACAAAGAACCCCCCCATCATCATCATCATCATTACCATTATACTGAAACATGTTGAGTTGTTTGGTTGGAGGAGGGGGGAATGTGCAGCTTCTACTCATCCATTGACACATGACTGAAGATGCAGTAGCGGTGGGGGGGTTTTGTGCTTGTGTGCCATAGCATTTGTTTCAGGGCATCCTTAGTGTGTGTGTGTGTGTGCATCCCAAACAGCATCTTTATTTTGGGCCGCCTGATCTGCGAAGGGAATCTACCTCCATGCACAATATCGGATGCTCTTGTCGGCAGGGGGTGGGGAGAGGTGGTGTGGGTTTTGTTCTCCGTTCAGCATCCAGGATCTGCTTGCTATGCTTAGCCGTTGGCCTGTCATCTGAATTTTACTAGCAAGCAAATAGCGTAGAACAATTAGGAGTTGAATGCCATCAGTCGTTGCCTTCGCATGGAGAATGTGAATATATAGGTTGTGATGAAGAGTCCCATCCTGGGTTTTGATTTCATTTTTTTTTTTTATTGTTACTATGTCTGTTTCAGATCTTGGCTCCTTGACAATGCAGCAATTTTTTTTTTTTCAACAGACATTTCTGTTTGTTTCTTTTCCCCAGTGTATGCTCTGAGCTTGTCTTCTATCATTTCATGTTTTGGTTGCTTTCCTTTATTTGTGTGGTTACATCATTACATTTTTTAACAGCATTCAAATAGTCGGAACTTATTCAAGTATGTTAGGATCATTGGTGTGACCACACATAAATATAGCTTGTAACAGTGTCTAGCAGTGCTTGGATCATTGTATAGCATCACTGCCTGCAGTTTATTTGGTTTCAGTGTATATCATGGGCTCTGCAATTTTTTTTTTTAATAGTTGCAGGAAAAATTACTTGGCCTGGATCTAGGGTTTTTTTGCATCCTTCCATTTAGAGCTGCAGTATTGCCTTTTTTTTTTTTAAATGCTGCACTCAGCAGAGATGCGTAGAGAGGCTGTACAACAGTCACTCGAGCTACCCCCTGGTCCATGCATTTAATAACCTGCCATCTGATTTGGTGGGACACACATCTCGGTAGAAAAGGAGCAGCAATTAGGGAATATGGTACTGTCTAACCAAAGATGTCACATAGCAGGTGGTGAGCTGCGCCTTTCTGATTAGTGATCATAGTAGGATTGTAGTTATTACAGTAATTCATTTTAGCTTGGGGATTCATTTTGAAAATTTGGATTTTCCACTAAGTAGGGATTATCATTCTTCTGTCTAGTGTGCGTTTTGGTGAAGAAATGGAGTGCAGCATCTATTCTGGCTGCAGTCTATATTTGTTTCATTCCTGTCTCTGGAATACACACATCATTGGAATGCATAGGTTCAATGTTGATTTCCATTCTGGTACCAGAAATAAATAGTAAAGGCAGTGTGCTTTTAGTCAACATAAAAGATTCATCCCATTATTGGATTCCCAGCCTGGTATGGGAAGAAACCTTTTGTCTGGTTAGCTAGAGTAACTGTTAGTTCTGTTTACTTGCTTTTTTGTCTTTTAACCTAAGTGTAACATTTTTTTGAATTGGGGAGTTAGCTAAGACCAAAGAGTTGTTGGGTATTCAGTATTTGTGAAGAGCATCTCAGGGATCAGTGGCATATGGCACGTCATATCTCTGGTATGACATGTACAGTAATGTGTTGCTGACATGCATGTATCTTTGGGCTCCTAAATGGCAATGGGCTTTCAAGTACCACTCAGCTTTGTCATAAGCATCCATATTTGAAAACACAGTGGGCTAGAGTGTCAGCTGATGCTCAGTAACTCTAACAGGAAATATAAATACATGATGGTGATTTATTTAAAAGCAAATCACGTCTTTACAGTCACAACAGCTCAACTAATTAATCAAAAAGTCACCTGCTTTAAATTTTTAAATGTTTCCAATAAAGAATTGCCAAGTGGAATTTTATTACACTAAGAGCTGTATGAAGTCTTTGATACGTTCTGCATACGTGGGCCCTAGTTTAGTATTCTTTGCTAACAGAATATTTCAGGTGAAGTTTTGGGCAGGTTACTAGTGACACTAAACAGCCCGCATGGGTTAAGTGACACAGTTAACCTCTTGAAGACCTCCAGTTGGACAACACTGTTTTAAATTATACCTCAAAGAAACTTCTTGGTGTGTCACAAATGTATCTGACAAAAATAAAAGAACTTGCAACAACTCCCTAATTTTTCACTACTTTTGCTGTTTGTTTATGTTTTATTATCTCTTAATTTTGACAATAAAGAGATGAGTCGGTTTCACTTCGGGTTCAGTGTTTCAGTCATTTCTCTTTCAGGTTTTCACATGCTAGTACAATTCTTCAGTACTTAAATAGTAAAAACTGCAGGGAAATGTTTACTTTAAAAAAAGCAAACCCTCCATGAATGTAATTCTGTTGGCTTTCAGATTGGTTAGTGTTTATTTTGACAGCCTAGATTTGGGGCCAAATTTTCATGCAGCTGCTGCCTTAAACTCTTTCTGAAATGGACAGCAGAATGTTTTTGGATTTCTTTCCATACTTACCAGTGAAAACTGTACAGGGATACAAACAGAAAAAGGAAAAAGTATTAACTATAATGAAAGATGTGCTGGGGTATCGCATACTGCAGCAAATGAAATACAGCCATGTTTTTGAGCCCAAATGAAGTTAAAAAATAATTAAGAAGAAAAACTGGCCAGTTTCTTTGACATGTTCAGGCCAGGGTTTTATTGTTATAGTCAATGAATGGTAGCCAGAGGACTAAGTAATAGCTTTATGAGTCATCCTTGGATTTTGTCAGCTTTTCCATGGCTAGGATGTCCCATACTTGAGTAATTTCTTCTATTTCAAGTGGGAGGTTTTTCAGTGCCATTCTACTGCAGTGTTGAACACAAGCTGTTTCCTGTGTGCCTTGCTACTTCCGTATAGATGTGAGATCTAGACCAACTAAGTAGTTGGAAAAAAGTTATTAGCAAGCTTTCGGGCACAATCACACTTTTGGCCATAATTACTCTTTGGGCACATCACCAGTTCTTATTCTCTCTGACATCCTGTCACACTTTTAGCTTCTCTCATTCCTTGTAGTCTCAGAACAGCAAAGACTTCCCATGCCTAAAGAAGGATGATTGCACCCAAAAGCTTGCTAAGAACCTTTTTCCAACTACAGGTACTTCTCACTTAATGTCGTCCTGGTTAACGTTGTTTCGTTATTACGTCATTGATCTGTTAGAGAACATACACTTTTAAAGTCACACAATGTTCGGTTATAATGTTGTTTGGCTGCCAACTGCTGGTAGATAACCGCTGTGACATAACTGGATTTGCTTAACATTGTTTTGCTTAAAGTCACATTTTTCAAGAACATAACTATGACATTAAGCAAGGAGTAGCTGTACTCGGTTTAATAAAAGATATCACATCTACTCAAAGTGTCCTTAGATCAAAACGGCTACAACCAAAAACCTAGCTATGTCCTACTTCCTAGCTACTTCCTGAGCCTGACTTTTCACTTATTTTCACTTTTTGTAAATTCATTTAATACTTGCTTGAGGTTGATTTGAAATAGTGTTAAACACAATCAAGTCAGTGCTATTAGGCTTCAGGTGTACTTGGGAGAGAGGTGAATGACCTCACACAGTGCAAGGCAGTGGGGAGTCATGCTCACTACCCAGTTCCAGGGAAGAACATGTAGGGCTTTAGTATCCACTCTTCCATCCTTTCTCAGATAACTGTCTCATGGGCTGCCAAAGTGGTTTGGGCTAATTAAGAATCACATGCTACATCTTATGGGGGAATAAGGAAAACCTACCTTTTTACAGTCATTTGATCAAGCAAAAACATGAATATAATTGCTTTAGCTCAGCATAAATAGCCCTGATCAGGTTTCAGTGTGGACTATACTGTGTTGATGCATCTATATTTATCATTTCCTGGAAGTCCTGAAAATTCCTGTGCTCTTAGCACTTTTAGAGGCCCTAAGTGCAATTCTGTGGTCTTTTTACATCACAGGTAGCATGGTCTATTGGATAGAGTACCTGACCAGGGGTTGGGTGATTTAGATTCTCTTCTAAGCGCTACTGTTGATTTGCTGGGGGACTTGAGGCATTCTGTCTTCCCAGGCCTCCTTTCTCCCCCTTTGATTTGTTTAGATTATAAAGTCTGTAGGGCAAGGACTGTTTCTTACTATGTGTATGCTTTGTACTCAGCAGCATGGTTCCTTCTGTTCAACTGGGGCTTAAAGGTGTATTCATAATGCCAGTAAAAATAGTTCCATTTGTAAGGATCGTGATACTGTTTCCTTAGCATTATAAAGAGGGTGGGGGGAACCCTTGTGCCTATTTTCAAAATGCACAATCTGCCAAACTCACGTTAGCGATTTGTGTATAGTGTATAGTAGCATGCAAAGTTCTTTGAGGACCTATGCAGTCACCATTCCCTTGATTCGAAGCAGAAGGTCCGTGGGAGAAATTGTATGTGCAGCAGTCAGGGTAGCTATTATTGAGACCTTAGCTGAAGTTTCGTTTTATGGATTTAGTAAAACAGACTCTCTTTTTCACACTTTCGAGATATTTTTATTTTTGTGCAGATGCCGGTAAAGTACCAACATTTGTTTAATTTGAAGCCTTAATTTAAATTCCCATCTGAGTCTTCAAGCAAAAGTGCATGGGGTTATCCCAAAATCAACACGCACTTATATTTGGGAGTCATTAACCCCCAAAATGGCAATACAGGCCAGAATGTCGCCTGGACTAAATTAGCTCCCTTTGGATAAAACTGAACTCTGATTAAACAAATGAGTAATTGCTTATGTGGCATCCACAGAATTTAAAGCTGATTTGACTGCACTTTGTCCTCCACCCAGCCAGTAGTCATCTGGGAAAACTAAGGTGTTGTTTAGTGGTTTAATAATTACTATTATAAATTCTTTAAATATAGTTTTGCTAATCAGCACTTGAATACTAGAACCTAAATTCTGTCACCTCACTGACTTGAATTTTTCCTGGGACTACACAACAGATTGCTAAACCAGACTGAAACCTGGAAAACTCCTAGCTCAGTGATGGTTGTGATTCCTAAATAGAGGTGAACAAAGGCAATTCATCTGGGACCAGCCTAAATCTCACTGGAAGCTGCTGTTTGAGGTTACTGATCAGTGCTCTGTTGGCTTTGTGGGAGTCAGGGCAGAGTGGTATTACTGTACTATAGCATGTATGATAGCTGCTCCCCAGATATGTATGACAGAGATAGACGGTTAGAAAACTAATTTCTGTCATGTCCTCTTCCTTCCTGCTGTGATGGAGGGAGAGAGTAAGCAGAAGAAAAGTAATTGATAGAAGGGCTGAAGAGAAATTTGGACAAATTCTGCTCTCCCATACATTGGTGAAACTCTTTTGAAGCCTGAGGAGCTACAAAAGTACAAGTGAGAACAGAATTCAGTGGTACCCGGTCCCTATTAGTGCTTCTGTCCTTTTCTCCAGGAAGATGGACAGAAGTATTACCTTAAAGAAGTATTACCTTCAAACATGCAGTGACAACCCTGGGTGGCCATACATTATATGGGCTTTGGTAATGTATATAAGTAGTAATAAGGGAGGCCAAATTCAGGCCATGTCACTATTGTCAGTATCTCTTTATGAATAGTTGAAATTTCTATTTCGTGCAGTAACTTATGCCAGTCTCAGGGCAATGGTAAACTCTTCTTTTTGTCCCATTATAATAGGACAAGTGGATCATGCATTGAGGAAGCAATATTTATTGATTTAATAAATGTAATTAATATGTATTAATTAATTCTGCCATTAATTTTGGGCAGAAAAGATGTCATGTGTAAGATCAGTCATTTTGACTTTATGTGGAAATGGTTACTTTTCATATGCAGCTCCATGTTTGAGGAGATATATTGTGTGATGTAGCATGTTTTAAACAGGTAGATTTCAGTTGCAACTTATTAAATATGTAAGAGGAAAAAGACATTCAGGCAGTGGATGAAATATTTAATTCTGAAGTTGAAACATCAGAATTCCAGGCTGAATACTGTTCAAGCTTCAGGAAAGGCACATCAGCTGTTAAGGTGTATGTGGTCTGAGTTAGGGAACTGTAAGATGCTATGCAGAGATTGGGGGTGAGCTCCTTTCACAAATATAATTTTTGCAACTTGCATGCCTCATATTGTCTTATATAGCAGACAGTACAAGGTCTGCACCATGACTCAGAAATATTAGATAGACGGTCTGAGTTACAACAGTAACCTGAAGCCAAGGAAAGAGCACTGTTGAGTCAAGTCCTGTGACTGGAAAAGAACAGAACTACTGCTAAAGTTGATAGGAAATTTTCTCAGTGAAGGACAAAAACATCTAGTTTATATATCTTTACAAAACTGAATATCTTAAGGATTGTGGGCCGTTGACTTACCAATCTCAAGTATGGAAGCTTCCTTTGCCTTGTTCCAATATCAGTTATAAAGCAGTAGAGGTATATAGATTATTGCCCACCCCAAACATTCATGTTTTGAACAAAAAATGCTATGTCCTTTATTTGCTTCTGGTTCTGAGTTAGACCCTCACCCTTCAAAATGTCTTCTGGTCACATTTTCAAGCTTTTGTCTTTGTATTTGAGGCTTAGAAATCCTTCTCCTTTTTTAAACCAAACCCCAGTCTTGCGTAATCCTTTGACTGAAAGATGGGGCTTTCAGTTCAGAAATATTGCATTTTTTGCAATGAAATTGTGACAGCTAGCAACACAATGAATGAAGGCTGCTGGTTTTGTCTTCTTTATCTTCTTTTTCTTTAGTAAAAGCAAAGCAATAAAATTAAAGGCATGGTCAAATTAAGCTTCATACTTCTGTCTGAAATGCCTGCAGTCTTGGTTTATTAATGCACCACTTCAGCCTTGTGCTATGTTGATAGGATATAAAATATCTTCTGTTGTGTATTTAAAAGGCCTATAAATATGAAATGGAAGGTGGTGAAGTTCTGGCTATGGCTTTCTCTTGTTTGCTCTTCCTAGCTTAGCTGTAGTGTGGGCCAATATTTGTGCAGATGTTTGCATAAATTTAATCCAAGAGATGATGTGGAGGATTGGGCACTGAGAAGAAAACATTCCTGAGAATGATTTCATCACATGAGTCAGTAGCACAAAGGTAGAAGTCTTCCTAAGTCCCATTGTTGTTACTGACTGCTTATTAAGAGCATGCTGTCTAAATGTTGTCCTTATTTCTAGGCTCTAGCGTTTCTGCATTCCCTATAGAGTTGTGCTTCAGTTCAGCATGGAAGCTAACTTGCTGTTTGTACTTAAGTTCTCATTTGAAGAATTAGAGGTTTGCCTGAGTAGTGACAAGATCTTTTTATCTTGGTCCAAATGATAGTGTGTGTTAATCCTGAACCATATCTGCTTCCAAACTTCCACTTTGAATTTGTTCTTATTAACCAGATTATGTCTTGGGCATTGCTGTGATTCTACCTTTGAGATTTTCTTAAGGGTCTCCCTTTCTCCACATCTGTTTCTAGTCTCTTAATAGGTTTGGCTTTAAAAAAGAAGACTGGATAATTAATTGTGAAGTACTATAGTTGTCTGCAGCATGGCTCACTACAAATGTAGCAGTTTCTAGGCCATGTAATCTTATATCTCAGACAATGAAAATATGGATTAATAATTCTTTTAAACCTAAGATGTTGTCTTGGTTGTATCTAATAACATGATGTAGGCAAAAACCTTAATGTCCATATTTGAACAATTATATGAAGACATTCCTAATAAATGAAACTATATATAATGTCAGCATAAGTGTCTGAATGCTAAAGTACTTCTGTCTGGCCCTGACTGTGTAAAAACAAGAAGCAGGTGCACAGAGGAGCGGACAAATCAGAAAATGCTTAGACTAGGGTAGTAAATTAGGGCATCGCCAAACAGAATTTTCATCCCATTGGAGGGAACTATGGAGAAATTGGGGCATGACTCCTCCTGATATTAGTACTGAACAGTGATGCTGAAGGAAAGGGAAGAAACCTCAAGAGGGAGTAGAGTGAGGCCATGTGCAGACAGATGTTTGAGGGCATCCTGTAGCTTTGCTACCTATAGTTAGGCTGCTGAAGTTTGAACGCGGGGAAGGAGACAGATGCCAGTGGCATCTCCCAAAAGAGAATATAGGCAGACAGAAATCTGGTTTTAAGAAGTAGGTCCTGCATCTTTCTTGGAGCTGTTATGTGAACTCTTTTTGGAACCCACCAGCCATGCTCAGCCCATTGCCCTGACTCTGTTTGGATATTTAGTACAAACACAGGTAATCTGGGTATTCCCATGAAGGTGGCAGGAGTAGTTAAAAGGTTCCTCTGCCCTCTTTCTTCTGTACTGTCCATCTGTAATAGAATAACCAAAATCTGATCTTGGCTTTGTAAATTTACCTGCATATGAATAGTTGGTTTTTCTGAGGCCTGTGTTTGGATATGGAGGCAATTGCTTGGATTTGGATGATGGGTCTGTCTTGATTAAGCTTCCCTCACCCTATAAAAACAGCCCTTTATGTGTGTCTTTTGTGGGAAGGATGAAAAAAATGATCCTCCAGGTTACAAGAGGCATAGCTGGACTAGAAGAAGTGATGTTTGCATCTGGAGGTTCTTCTCTGGAGTGTGAATGTGCTTTGTAACCCCCTCCCTTCCCCCCCAAGAGTGCTTAAAAATAATTTGATCCTTGAATGTCCTTAAGTTTGCCCAGTCCTCAAAAGAGCCATTTTAGCAATACATTAAACGTAGTGGGATGTCCCATCAAAAAAGTATGTCTTATCCCCATTCTATTTGCACAGCAGAATGTGCAGCTAATGGAAATGTGCACTTCAGAAAGGTTTTTTTTTTGGTACAAGAAAGTCAATTGCAGGTAATGGTAGGTTTTGGTGGTTGACTGGCTTGTGTATAGAGCTTTGATTCTATATACAATAATCCTAATTACCCTTACCAGGTATAAACTGAAATAGGAGAATTGATGCAAACGTTTTTGTGGGAATTATTTGCTAGTATGTGATTCTGTCTCTTTGCCATTGTGGACAGGATCTTTTAATACTCGGGCTTACGCAGATCACGCTCGCTTTAAAGGTCAGGCTTAATTTTATTAATAAGGGTTAAACAAAACAAAATCAACTATGCTGGGTGCACCAGTGAGCACCCACT
>NW_017728886.1:91813729-91829428 GCF_001723895.1 Crocodylus porosus
GGCCCTGGACTTCCCCTTGAGAGACCCCCGTGCGGAAAATTCCAGCTGCATGGTGCTTCCACGCTGCAGCCCCAGAGTCTCCCATCCACCCAGCACTTGTTACATAAACACTAAACACATGCGAACATGGCCACCTATAGCACTTAGCAAGTGCAAAATAATTACAACAGCCATATTTAGTGTGTAGATGTTGCTGTTTTTCTTGACTCAATCCTACATGCACTCTGCATGTCCAAAACTGTCTCTTCTTGTATAAGTAGTCCTGTTGCTTTCAGTGCAGCAACTCATGTGAGTACAGTTAGTATGTCACTGGTTGCAAGATCAGAGATTATATGAGGCCAGTTCTGTTTCCAGCGTGCTGTGGAAGAAACAGACTGTGTATGGCATTAAGGTATGTGCTGATTTAAGAGTGTATCATGTAGTAGCTCAGAAGGTTTATCATGGATAATCTGCCTGGCTGACTTGTGACCTTTTTGTAATAACTCTGAGAAATAGACAGTAGATCAATCTCCTTGATGGGCTAATAACTTGCAGGGAAACCAAGTTCACTTCTTAATAAAGCCCTGATCCAAGGAAGGACCCAGGCACTGCAACTCTGCACTTGGCTGTGCTGATGCTTGGCAGCCTTGATATTATAGGGGAATGCAGATCTCTTGAGTTACGTACTTAGGTTCCCTGTATAGTGCAGGGGAAGGAGTCTTGCAATGAGAGCCTTGGAAACCAGCCTGCTAAGCAGGAAGCCATGTTAAGTGAGCCAACAAGGAAAAACTAAAGAAACTGTGAGGTTTTTTAAATCACTCCTTTCTACACCATTGCTCTGTGCCTCCTTCACTTGAGTCACAACCTGGAGCCCCCTCATGAAGACAGGCACTGAAGCACTTTGTTTCAAAAACAGGAATTGCTCATTTCCTTTGAGAAAGCGGTGATGACTTTGCTCCTCCCCTTTGGATACAGTAACTTATTGGTTAGAGCAGAGATGTTAAACATATGGCTCATGAGTTGGATCCAGCCCATGGGCCAGGCTTCTGGTGGGCTACCAGAATGGAGGTATAACAGGGGACCTCAACCTTGTGTATAATGGAGTGGGGAGGAAAAGAGACTAACAGGGAGCCAGGGGGCTCCTGCCACTTTCTGAGGGTGCAGCAACCCCAGCTGATTTATGGGGTGGCAGCTGCAGGAGGGCCAGCTGGCCCTTAATTAACAGGGAAAACCCCTGTCCATAGCTGAGGAAGGCACATGACAAAAGGGGCATGGCTTCCAGGCATGTAAGCTAGAGCCAGATCAGGCAGGCTGATCCTGCATATTGCAGGGAGGTGGTTGCAGCAGACACTGGTAGGCATCTGAGCTGTTCCCTGGTGCTGCCAAGAGAGAGCTAAGGGGAGCTGATGGCCTGCAGTGAGTCTGCAACCCAGAGCTGGGTGGGTTTTCTATAGCTGTCAAGCAGTGGCCTCTGTTTATGTTATCATAGAATTGTAGAAAAGTAGGGTTGGAAGGGACCTCAGGGCTAGAGACAGACATTCAAAAAGCCTTAGCCTGAATTGATTCAGTCTTTGCAGGTTACTCTAACCTGCCTAGGCTGAATCAGATTGTAACCACACAGACATCCCCTCTGGACTGAAAAAATACAGGCACATGCAGTGTGCAGGCTAGAAGCAGGGGGAGGTGCTAGAGTAGCTCTCCCTTCCCTTCCACACTGCTGAGCTCAGGGGGGCATGGCCAGGCACTGGCAGCACCTCTGATTAGGGAGGGGTTCCCCGCCTTGCTGGCCAGCCAGAATGCCAGCATGGGTTTACAGAGCATTTGTCACCCCATCAGCAAAACAAAAGGATCTCTCATTAGTTCAGACTCTACTTAAACAACTTTTTTCAAGGAGGGACATTACCGGCTACCTGTTGATTAGCTCTGAAGAGCCCTAAGCCACTATCTTTTTATCCTGTCTCCTACAGCATGGACCTGCTAGCTTGTGGTCTGCTAGCTAATGCTGAAAGGTGTCCATGTAAGGCAGAGGGGAGGGGGGAAACCCTGCTTCATCAGGGAGTGGTGAGGGTGAGGGGAGGAGCAGGAAGAAGCTAGGCAGACCCTGGTGTACCTGCTGTCTCGTGCCAGAGCTGCAGCCAGGGAGCAGAGGAGAGGGGCCAGACCTGCTGGGCTGGAGCAGAGCCTTGCCTAGGGCTGCAAAGCATCTGGGATAATGGAGGACAGTGATTTAACTTAAACTAGGAAGGGGTATGGGACAGATATTGCATAAATTGGTTTGACCCAAATCAGTTAAGTCTGATACTACATTCAACTAAGTTTATCTCAGATTGGTTTCAGCCATTTTCAAACCGGTATATGTGCACTGAACACCTGCTCTGTTACAGGTTTAAACCAGTTTCTGATCACTTAAACCAGTTTATGTGTAACATCTGTCCCTAGCCCAGGAGGTCATCTAGCCCAATCCCTTGCTCAAAGCAGGATCATCCTGAACTAGATCATCCCAGGCAAAGCTCTGTCTAGCTAGGTCTTAAAAACCTCCAAGGATGGAGATTACACTGCCTCTCTGGGTAACCTGTTCCAGTGTTTTACTACCCTTCTGGAGAGAAAATTCTTCTTAATATTTAACCTAAACTTCTCTTGCTGCAACTTGAAACCATTGCTCCTAGCTAATGCTGAGAGCAGTCTAGCTCCATCCTCTCTTGAACCCCCCTTCAGGTCGTTTAAAGCTGTTATTAAATCCCCTCTCAGTCATCTCTTGTCCAGACTAAATAAGTCCAGTCCCCTCAGCCTCTCCTCAGAAGGCATGTGCTCCATCTCCCTCACCATTTTCATTGCCCTCAGCTGGACTTTCCCCAATTTGTCCATCCTTTCTGTAATGGGGGGCCCAAAACCAAATGCAGTACTCTAGATGTGGCCTCACCAGTGCTGAATAGAGTGGAATAATCACTTCCTTTGACCTGTTAGCAACACTCTTACCAATGCAGCCCTGTATGTCGTTAATGTTCTCAGCAACAAGGGCACACTGTTGGCTCATAATGATTTAAGCTTGAGACTGGAGGGCCAGG
Source organism: Crocodylus porosus (assembly GCF_001723895.1). NCBI lineage: Eukaryota > Metazoa > Chordata > Crocodylia > Crocodylidae > Crocodylus > Crocodylus porosus. The sequence goes on from NW_017728886.1 coordinate 91,816,774, forward strand.
GTGGCTGGTAGGGTAGGTATGGAGGCCGTGGAGGGGTGCCTGGCAGGCACTGAGTAGCAGACAGCCAAGCCTGTGGTCAGGAACCCCAAGGGCTGTGGGCTGTGGGCTGGAGCAGGCTGAGGCTAGGAGGGTGCTGAGCTGAACCAAGAGCAACCTTACTGTGGATCAAGGATGCCAGGGGATTCTGAGCTGAACAGAGAGCAGCCTTGCTCTGGATCAGGGATGCCGGAGGGGCTGGAACAAAGTGCAAGACAGGGCCAAGGGACCCAGAGATAGAGAGAGGGGTAAGGCTGAGAACTGGGTCTGAATCACTGGGCCAACGCTGGAAGCCTGTAGTCACAGTAAAGAGAGGCCAAAGCCAAGAAGGCTGAGGCCTGTAGCAAAGGATGGAACCAGACAGTGTAACATCTGTGGGGATGGATGTGGCTGTAAGGGTGGAGGAGGGCCCAAATTTAGCCCTTAAGGCAAGTAGGGCCTGAGGGAGTGAGTACCGAGAGAAAGGGAGAGAGTAAGCGAGAGGACCCTAGGCTCACCAGCCTCCAAGGGCAGCTTCCCTTCATTACTTTTTAACACCAACTCGTGGCAGAATAGGAAATAGGGTGAGACCCTGAGACACTCAAGTGAGGGCCAGGCAGGATCAAGGGCCACTAGAGACATCACAGTGCCATCCTGTCACAGGAGGGATGTGGCCTGCTGCAAAATCTGGGGATCTTGGACTCTGATGCACATGACCAGTGGTGGTAGAAGGCTGAGTGAGGGCTGTGTTGACAGCTCACCTGCCCTGCTGCTACCATCCCTGGCTTGCAAAGGAGCCCTTCAGTCTGGATCTGCCCCTGGGCATGTTTAGAGTTTAACACCTCTGCCTTAGGGTGCTTATCTAAGTTCCTTTCACAAAGTGTGGATTTAAACCCACACCTCACTCCCCCTCTTTCCTCTCTGTCCAAGAGTGCTCTGATTACCACGGTATCAGTTTTTTCTGGGATGCAGGAACTTGCAGCTCCTTTTATTGAACCCTGGGCCAGTTTGCATTAAAGAAATAAAATAATTGGCTGGGAGGAAGCAGAGAGAGAGCGCATGATGTTTCCTAGTGTTTACGGCACTCATCTGGACAAGGGAATTCTTGGGTTCCACTCCCTAATCAAAAGGGCCACTTCGTATTTTGATTTATGTTTTTGATATTGAGTAGATGTGAGACCACCAAGACTGAGGTGTGTTTGTGCATGGCCAGAAGCAAAACTTTCAGGTGCCTGCGCACGAGCCAGGAGGCTGCTCCAATTCACTATAATTACAGTGCATCAGAGCAGACTTGATTAATCCAGTCTGCTGGAACATGCTAATTAGCTAATTAGCATGGTCTAGACAAGCCTCCATGTCTCATGTATCAGTGTCCCTGCGCTTCAAAATGGTGGCAAGGGTGCTTTAACTAGAGCTCGTTCAATGAACTTTAGATAAAGCATCCCTGCAATCATTTTGAAACGTGTGGACACTGATACAGGAGATGCTCAAGGCACTTCAATTAGAGCGGCTCTGAGAGCCGCTCTGAAGGGCCCCACTCCCAACTCCTGGAGTACGAGTAAAAACGTGCTTAGACACCAAGGGAGCTTTAAAGTTGAGTACTAAGTTGCTTAGGCAGTTTTAGCAGCTCACACTCCTGGGTTTGAGAGCCTTTTATAAGTAGGGATGTAAGCTATGTATTCCTTCATTTGACTTTTGGAATCTGGCCTTAAGTGTCTATGTTGTGGTGGTATTCATTTATGAGCTTTAAGCTGTCTTGAGGATGTCCAACCCAATACATGCAGTTTCTAGTTAGCTTGGTTAATGCAAAGCTTTCAAATTGTTTTGCTTCAAACCTATTCTTAACATGGTTCGTGGTGGCTATAAAAGAATATGGCAACTGTGAGGTGTAATTTCTCATAGTTAAGGTGCTCATCTCCCCTTGATTAAAATGGAAGTTAAATCCAGCAACTGAATAAAAGCTCCTGTTTTCCAAGCTGAAGTGAGAGAACTTCTTGTTGCTTTTGCTCTAATAAGTATGTGTTTCTATAGTGAAAAGTGACTAAAAAGATAAGGTCCTCACATATGTTATTTTAAGGACTTCTGATTAAAACATGCTCAGTTTATACATCCTGTATATATTTTTCTTAAATTGCTGTCCTTACTAATTCAACCTTAAACCTGAAAATTGAGTTCCGTGCTTTGTGGCATGTATACAGTCACTAGTAACAGAGTCTTTTGGTGAAATGCTGTCCTTATTATTGTCTGTTTCAGTTTGTCTTCATATGCTGCTTTCAGTTATGTACATCCAGCTCATTGGAGCACGCCTGTAGCCACAGGCAGAAGAAAGAGAGGGCATAATCTGAGAAGGTTGGGGTGAAAGAAGGCAGCCTTCTAAATAGGACTAAATAATGTTTCCATTGGATGGTACATGAATTGGATAAAATAATCTAGTTCCATCTCAAACATCATCAGTTACTTTGCAAGGATTTTTTCTTTTGTATGACAGAAATGGTGTCTATGTCTTTATCTTTGTGCACTTTGATGTTTTTGTTGATTTGGGAGCTCTTGGCAGTCGGAGACATTACTAAGGATCACTGTGGAAGTGGCTCTCATTGATCCCCTTTGCAAGGATGAATGAAACTGAGAAAAATCAAATCTTTTGCTACTAAAGTCAGCAGGCAAACCTTGAATGCATAGATAGTAGGTCTAACTGAAAAGGACACACTTTTACATAATCACTTTAGGGAACCATGTTTAAGCACAGAGGGCTCCTGCAGTTGTGCAGAGAGTCGGCTCTGACGCGCTGGAAATCCAGTGCATCAGAGCAGACTCGATTAATTGAGCCTGCTGCAACATGGAAATAAACGCACTCCAGCAGACTCTGGCATCACATATATAAGCATCCATTCACCGAAAAATGGTGGGGAACGTGATGCTTGGGCACTTTTAATTAGTGCGGCTAATTAACGTGCGCACACCCCTTCCCCCTCGACTCCCAGTGCATGTGTAAAAATGCCCAGAGTTGACGAGCAGACTTTCTTTAGAGACGATGAAACCTTCCTCTCACATAAATACGTATCTCCCTTGTATTGCCTTTCTTTTAGTAACTTGTTCCTCTCTTTTGTTTTCAAGGATTTCTGGTCCACTAGACTTCCCCATTCATCTTTTGAAACTTTGATTCTTTGCACTGTTACTCCTAAGATATCTTGCAGGTGACAGTGCTAGTTCAGAAGCCCTGAAAGTTTCTCGCCAATGCTGAGTTACAGACAGTATAACATAGTCATGCACAGTCTGTGCATGACTGATTTACACAGAGCTTCTGAACTACTTAGTGAAAACAAGACACCAGAAATAGGAACCTCTTTCAGGTAAAGGATATTTGGTATGGCAGTTACAAAGATGGTGTGATCATTATATGCATCTTTTTAATGAATACTAGACCTGAATTTATCTCAATGTGAACTGCCCTGAAGCTACCAAACCTCTCTCTTAAAAATGTTTCCTTACACCTCTTTTCTTGAATATATATGCAGATATTCAGATCACTCTTTTATAGAGTTGCTTACCCTCAGTTCAGAAAGGAAGGAATATCTAGCACAAGGAGTCTGATTAACTGCAAATATGAAACATGATTATTGATATGAAGTATTTCAGTGTGTATAACACAGTGGACAAGAAGCATATTTAATAACAGAGCTGGGTGAAAAATTTCCAGCAGAACAGTACCAAACACTTTTATGAAAGAAAAACAAACAGTGTCCTGGAAACGTATGTGTAACAGAATGGCCTGTCTCTTTTGGAGAACTGGTATCATTCTTGATTCAAGAACATTTAAATCAGAATACAACATTTAACATTTAAATGCACTAAGTTTGTGCTTGCCCCACTGTTCTAAAATAATTGTTGAAAGATGCATCAGTTTTTTTATGGGATACAGGTAAAAGAACTCTGAGATTGGAAGTCACAAAGAACTTCAGTTAACATTCCTGTAATATTTGTTTTTTTGGTTGTTTGTTTTTAAGATTGAGCTCTCGAAAAGATCTGGTAACTAACTTATGGGGATGCTGGAAAAACAAAACTGCCCTAAATTGAGCCCTTTCATCTTATTTTATTTTATTTTATTTTCCTTCTAGATGCAGTCAGTCTTGCAGTGGTGTCCTAGATTCCTGCAAACCTTTTTTCTTTTTCTTTTTTGAGAACAAACAGTTTGCTGCTCAATTTCACTCCTCCTCCCCCCCCCAATCTTTATCTCCTCTTCCCTCCATCCCAGTGGAATGCTTTCAAAGCTCACAGCTAGCAGAATCTGGCGTTTCTTTTCTTGCAGTAGCGTGCTTGCGTTAAAAACCTTTTGGCTTAGAACCTTGGCTGGTATAATTTGAGCATGAAGCTATTGTTCTGATCCTTTGTTTTCACCTGAGATGGCAACCTTCTGATTTCCAGCTGAAGACTAAAGAGTCATGTTTTTAACAAAGCTGTGATACCCTAGTCTGGTACAGTCAAAGCAAGCCCTGTACCACCTAGTATTCAAAGTTGTGTTTAATCAAGAAGGTAACATTATTTTGAATTTGCATCTCTGCCATGCAAGTGTGAGGCAGGCCTCATTACAATAAGCAAGAAAACAATTGCTCTCATTTAAGGAATAACTATCCTAGGGGTTTTTCTTTCTCTTCCCTCTCCATTTTTAAGCTTACTCCCCTGCCCCCCTCAAATATTTCCCTATAAGCCAGTGCTGCTGTGAGTTCTCATTGAACATTGCTTAATCTGTTGACATTTTGTTGTGGAAGGGAGCATTTTTCTCACGGTGAACACTTAAAGCTACATTGGTTCAGTGACTGATTCATTCACTGGTCAGGGCACATTCTTCTGCACCAGTAACATAGTTATGTTGTCTTGCAAAAACATTTAACATCTAGGTAAATGAAGGAAGATAGAGGCTAGCAGGTATGTTTTATTACTCTGAGAATAACGTTTCTTTTAACATCTATTTTGTTCATCAGTTAGTAATGCCTCCTGATTCATATCTGACCTTCCCTCTTACTCTTCTTAATTTTGAATCAGGCCCTTAATAGCAATTACAGCTATTTATCTGCGTACTTTTGAAGAATCTTGCTATGCTAATTAATAGCATATGAATTGTAGGGTGGAATTCATTCAAGGTAGGGACATAGTTGTACTATGGAACTGATTTGCCTTGTTTCTAGAAGTCTGCATTCGATATTATTGGTTGATTTCACAATCATTTCATGGAATCATAGAAACAAGGCTGGAAGGGTCTTCCATTGGTCCAACCTCCTGTCTGAAGCAGATTGTCTAACCTCTTAGCAAAAACTATGTAGTCAATCCTGATGCAACACAGGACATAACCCCCTAAACTGTCACAGATAAAGCAGGGGGGACCATGACAGTCAATGTCCTTCATTTATAAAGGTTATTAATATAAGCTCAAGAGATCCCAGGAAGAGGGCCATGCCTTATGGTGCAGAGGAAGGCAAAACCCCCCACAGTCCATACTGATCTGACTATGGGGTAAAATTCTTTCCTGACCCCACATATGGTGATCAGCAGGGATCTGAGTTTATTGTGATAAAAAACTCAAACTTATCTGATAAAAAAAAATATTGTGACAGGACAGGAACTTGGGGTTGCCACGCTCTGCCTTAGTTACCTTCTATACCGCACTTATCTATACTGCCTATCTGCACCTCGCAATCCCGCCCGCCATGTCTTTGGTCTTATGTGAATCATACGGTTATAGGGAGGCTACCTTTAGTCTTTCTGGTCACAGTTCTCCTGTCTTATACTGGGCCCGTACTCCAGAATGGGGTTCAGGTGCACCCCAGCCTTATGGGCTCTGCGTGGCTCCAACCACCCCTGTACCACGTCCCAAGTCTCGCGGATGTACTGGGCGTTCTTTGGTCTTATTAGATGCCTTCTCACACTTCCCACTCTCTCAGGGCTGGGGCTCCCACGCTGACATGGTTCCCCTATGAAGTCTTCTCCATCCCCTTATAGCCTCACCAGGTCCTCCGGTCTTACAACAACAACAAAACAATAACACAAGCCCCCAGGCTATAACGCAAAGCTAAACCGCTCAGCTAACCTCCTTTGAGTCGCCCTCCGCGTGTGCTCCATCCCTCACTAGCATAACTGACTGCTCACGTTCAGGCCTTTCCCCTTTGCTTAGTCAGGCAGGACTTCTTCTCCTTGGCTGCCCGCCGAGAACCCCTCTCTCGGCCTCCAGCCTGTGTTTATAGAAGTCAGCCCTGTCCCTTCCAGTCAGCTGACTCAACAGGTGTGGGCTCCTAGCTCCTCCTGGTTGCCCTGGCAACTGGCACCAGGCCATTCCTGCTCTTCAAGTAGCAGGCACCTTAGTGCCCTGCTACAAATATAAAAATTAGTGTTTGTCCGTGGCTGATGGACAGAGAGGCAGGGCCACACAACATGCAGCCCTCTTGGCCAGTCACTGGTGGCGAGAGGAGTGGGAGGCCACCATTTTGGCTGCTCCCCTCTGTGCTGGTAGCTTTTTCCTCCCAGCAGGTTGCTGCAGTGGCTGTGAGAACTGCTGGCCTCCACTTGAGAGGCAGAATTTTATTTTCAGTAAGTTTTTATTTTTCCCCCCCAATAATTCTAAAGATTCTCTGTAAAGCTGCAAATTCTGTATTTTTTTTTCCTGTGGCAAATGGATTTCTAGGATCCCTAGTCTAACCTCAAGCTGAGGGGCAAGACCTTCAGCCCAGAAACCTCTGAGGTCAAGTCCAGCAGGAGCATTGGCACAGCCAGTAAAAATCCCCAGCCTTGGCTGCATACAGCTAACACCCATTGCTTCTGAGGAAGGCTTAAACCCTTGAAATATTCAGTAGCAGGGGCCAGGGGTCCTCTCAGCTCCATGTCGTAACCAGCAAAGCCCAGAAATATGGAAAATACCCATAGTAATTCACAGGCACAGCTATACCTAGATCAGGGTGGGCAAAATACAGCCTGCAGGCTGGATCCAGCCTGTGAGATCATTCTATCCCGCCTGCGGGGCCCCTAAAACATTTAGAAAATTAAAATTTATCTGTCCTTGGTTCCTGTGGCTCTGCACTCCCTGCTGCAGGGGCTCACAGCCCATGTGGGGCTGTCCTGAGCAGGCACAGGCAGCCGCACATGGGCTACGAGTGGCTTCAGTACAGGGTACCAGCCACCTGGAGGGTGAGGGGCTGCTTTTCCTGTGTTCAGCACTAGTTTGTAACCCAGCCTGCTGCCAGCCTGGGCCCCGCTCCAGCTCCGGGCTTGCCCATCAGGGCTGCACTGCTGCTGCAGCAGCTGCAGTCCTCCCGCTTGCTACTCCGGGCAGCAAGCTGCGGTCCCCCTGCTTGCTACTCGGGCAGCATTTGCTACTGCTGCCCAGCGCTCAAGCTCCAGGTGGGCAGCAGCAGCAAACACTGCCCAGCATGGCAAGCAGGAGGGCTGCAGCTGCTGCGGCCAAGAACAACACCCACAGGCGAGCCCAGAGCTGGCGTGGGGCCCAGGCTGGCAGCAGGGGTGGGTTACAAGTGGTGCTGAGTGCAGGGGGAGAAAGCAGCCCCTCCCCCACCCCATGGCCAGCACCTTGCACTGCAGCCACTCACAGCCCACCTGGGGCTTCTGTGCCTGCTCAGGACAGCCCCGCGTGGGCTGCGAGGGCTGCAGCAGGGAGTGCCGGCCACGGGGTGGGCGAGGGGCTGCCTTTCCTCTGCGCTCAGCACCAGCTCCTTCCCTGCCGGCGAGCAGGGAGTTGGGGCTGCGCGCTGCCCCGTGCCTGTACTGTGGGGCTGGGGGGGGCACTGGGAATGAGCAGGTATGGGAGCACAGGGCCCACACCCATGTCCCAGGGCCAGTGCCATTAGGGCCCCAAGCAGGGTGGCAGGGGCTCTGTGGAGCCATGCCAGCTCCCCCCTCTCCCTGCTGATGCAGCCCAGCCTGTCTCCACAGACCCCTGCCAGCCTGTGCCCTGCTCTGGGCTCCACTGTGCTAGCCCTTGGACACTGGTCCCAAGACATTGGGACATTGGTCCAAAGATGGTGACCAGGGGGCAGGGCACCTATCAAGGGGCGGGGCTACCCACACAGTCCTCAACAGCTTGCTACAACTTGGTAAGCAGCCCTCCACCCGAAATAATTGCCCGCCCCGGACCTAGATCATCCGTAACCAGTGGCTGTACAACCTCTTGAACATCTCCAGTGAGGGCAAGTCCACATCTTTCCTAGGCAGTCTATTCCATTTCCTCACTGTTTTAACACTGAAGAAGCTTTCCCTGATATCCAGTTGAAACCTGCTTCACTGACACTTAAGGCTTTCCATATCCTACTCTGTGCAGCAAGAGAGAAAAGGCATTCTCTCCCTTTTCTATGGCTACCCTTTAGGTATTTGAAGGCTGCTCTTGTGTCCCCTCTGAAGCGCGTTTTCTGCAAGCTGAACATGTGTTGCTCGTTCAGCTTCTCCTCATGTGACTTGCCTTCCAAGCCATTTATTATTTTTGTTGCCACCTCTGGACTTGCTCTAACTTCTCCATGTCCTTTTCAAAACATGGAGCCCAAAACTGCACACCGTACTCTAGATGAGGCCTACCTAGTGCCAAGTAGAGAGGCACTATCATCTGTTGTGTCTTGCACCTAATTCTTCAATTGATAAGGCTGCATTTGCCTTTTGTGCAGTTACATCACTGTGCATCATGTTGAATATGTGATCTACCAAGAATCCCAGTTCCTTCTCCATGATGTTGCCATCCAGCCATGTGTCACCCATTTTGTATTTGTGTTTTTGATAATTTTTTCTCAAGGTGGAGCACCTTTCATTTGTCAGCATTGAACTTCATCCTGTTGGCTTCAGCCCAGCTTTCTAATCTGCCAAGATCCTTCAGGAACATGTCTTTGGATCGTTTGAGGCTTCCATTTGTTTCTTTTTTTTCTTAAAAAGTGAATTTAACACAGGTGAAAGGTAAGGGCAGACAGGTAGTTTGAGCATGTAACCAGAAAGCCTTAAGACTATGTGGAAAAGAGAGTTCAGACAGGAGAGTCACGGGCAGGAGAAAAAGAGAAGCTGATGAATGGGTATATGAAACAAACCTGAAAAGAGTTGGTATTTTCAATAGACATGGTGATGGGCAATAGGTTGTGGAGAATCATGTAGTGAGAGACATTCTTGGAAGAAGTTGTGGAATTTAAGTTGGATGGAGTAACAATGAGCAATTGTTATATGGCCATTGTTTCCCAAAGTGTCCTGTTAGAATTGCTAAAAATCAATTCACATCAACAAGTATTTCAGCACAAAACAAATTTTAAGGATACATTGAAATGAAGAGAACTTTCCAAAAATGGAATTGGTCAGTGTTCAGACATCCTTGTATGAATCTCTACACCCTCAAGTTCAATATGAATTTTGTCACTACCTTCATTGGGGCCAGGATTTTGTCCCACCACTTTTAAAAATCTTTTGCCTTGTACTTGCCAAATTTCCTTCCCATCTCTTCAACAGGGGAGAAGAAAAAAAGAAAAAAAGCTCTTGTGAGATGAGAGATGTAGGCAAAAATTCAGCAAGATGAATTTCTTTCTGTGTCTGGTTTGAAATCAAGGTTTATAATGAGAAAGCTGCTTTCCCCCCTTTAATACGCACCAAGGGTGCATATTACTAGGGATGCACCAATTAAAGATTTTGTTGGTCCATATTGATATCTGATGATTAACCAACTATATTGGCCAAAACCAATTTGATAACCAATATTTAGTAATAGTGCAAGACATTTTAAACTCCTGACATAAATAAACCTTTTTTATTTCAAGCTCCTCAGAGCAACTCAAAACATTGTATCGGGCATCCCGTGAACCAGGAGCCGCCTTCTGCCTGCTCCGGCCCTCAGCGAGGACGGCGATGACCGCCTTATTCCCATGCATGTCACCCCCTCACCCATGGCTCTTACCTGCAGCCCTGCTCCCCACGCAGCCCAGGCTGCTGTCCTGGATTGGTGGGGTGGACCATTGTGCAGACAGTGATGCCAGGTACATTTGGAGCCCCAAAGCACACTGCTTCCTCAGCGCCAGAGGGCCCTTTGCAGCCAAGCTCCTGTGGCTGCTGGGGAGAAGCTGCTTTTGCAAAGGCGTCCGGTGCGCAGTGGAGCAGAATGTCCCTTGTGCGGCCCCTTACCCCCTAGCATGCAGCCCAGTGTCCTGGTGGCAGCCCCAGTGTTCAGGCCCTTGCTGTGCACATGTTGTCGCCATGACAGTGGCAGCAGCAGCAGGATCCGGTAATAGTCCCTTAGTTGCTGAGTGCATTGCCCTGTGGCTGCTCCCTGGCGTCCCTTCCCCTTCCTCTTCCTGCTGCTTGCTGGGACATGTAGTCTGCCGTGGGCTTGGGCTGGCAGCAGGGAATGGGGACTGGACTACGCTTGCCAGGGTGCTGTGGGCACACAGCCATAATTATTGGCTACCAGAACCAAAAAAGCTGATAGCTGATAATGTATTTTCTCCTTTTATTGGTGCTGATCTGATAGCCCACCGATATATCAATGCATCCCTAGAAGTTACTATTCCTCTATAAGAACGACTAGACCTTTGTTCTAGCAGTGCTTTCTCCTGTGGCTAAGCATAACTGCTGCTGCGATCACTTTCCCATCCTACAGTTTTGGTCTGGATGCTGCCTCGGCAGTGTTCCAGAGCTTAATGGGCAGTGTGCTGGAGGGTCGGTTATACCATTCTTGTCTGATCTCTAGAGATGACACTCTTATCACCTCTGCCATGTTGCATTAGCATCCTTTAAGTCAGCAAGCTCCTTTATGCCATTCTTGTTACTCAGCCCGTGAAATGCTGGTGTAAGACCATGTTGTAACCTAACTGGTGAGAAGCCAGACTAAAAAACAAAGTGGGCAAATATTCTGAAAGCACTATGGCTTTTCTAAACTTGTACGATGTGTGTAGTATGGATGATGTTGAAGGTAATAAATACCACACCACAGTCTTCACTTTTATTCTGGTATTTCCTAAAAGCAGTACTTACATAGCACCAAGCCATTTATACTGCACTATGGCTAGGGCCAAATCCTCATGGCACAGCTGCTCTTGAATATGGTGAAATCCTCCATAGCTGATAGCACCTTGCATTTGATGTAGAGCCACTTCAGCCTAATGGCTCTTCTGTTCCCCTCTGTGTTTTGGGAAGGTAGGCTGGAGAAACTCTGGCTTGTCTTTAGCTCAGTGGCTGGAGGTAAGATTTGCCCCTAAATGTTTTACTTTTAGGCATGCCATTGTCTCTGCAAAACTTCCAGGCACTGTGCTCTACAACCTGGTGTCAGACCAGATTTAAGATTTAGTCATAGAGAATCTAAAGATACCTATGCAATGTTAGTAATTTACAACACCCTTGTCTTAGGCCTATAAAGATGGTATTTTTCATGCATCTCTTTGTTTACTATTTGGAATATCCCCACAATTGCTCAAGATTTGTCTGTGCTTCATAGCTACTGTTCACAACAGATGCAACAAGACTTGCAAGTGTCCAAACTGCCTGATGACTAGGATTATCTTAAAAATTATGAAGCCACCAAAACTTTGACTGATAGATACCATGCCAAGTGACTGGCAAAGCTTTGGGACTGCTTGCCTTGAAATCTTGAAATCTTTGCTAAACTTTGTTTCTTTTGTGAATCAAAAAGTGAGAGGTCAAAGGCCCACTTGAGCTATCATACCTCAGGCTCGCCAGTTTCTCTAACCATGGGAGTCCATGGTAGTGATATGGCTAGTATCACATCTGCAGTAACTGTTTCTGATTCACTAGCATTCATTCAGATGCTTCACTAGAAGCCCAGCCAGTTGCAAGACACCTTATCCTAGGGGTGGACAATTATTTGGACTGGAGGGCCACTTACACAGTTTTGGTGAGCTGTTGTGGGCTGGAGAGGTGGGTGCTGACCTGGCCCCACATGACGGGGGTGGGGTGGAGGGAGGTGCTGACCTGGCCCAGCTGTGAACAAGATGTGCAATTGATCCTATCTGGCCAGGGCCTGTGTTCCTGGCACCCACCTCCATGGGTGCTGGATGGAGTGGATGGGTGGGCGAGCAGTGTGTGCTTGGGTGGTAGATGGGATGGGGCCACAGACAGGTGGGGAGTGAGGCAGAGTTGGGGCCAGGATCATAGAATCATAGAAAGTTAGGGTTGGAAGGGACCTCAGGAAGGGACCTAATCCAACCCCCTGCTCAAGGCAGGACCATCCCCAACTAGATTATCCCAGCCAAAGCTTTGTCTAGCCAGATTTTGAAAACCTGCAGGGATGGAGCTTCCACCACCTCTCTCGGCAACCTGTTCCAGTGTTTTACTACCCTCCTGGTGAGAAAATTCCTCCTAATATCTAACCTAAACTTTCCTTGCTGCAACTTGAGACCACTGTTCCTTGTTTTGTCATCTGCCACCACTGAGAATAGTGTAGCTCCATCCTCTTTCAACCTCCCCTTCAGGTAGCTGGAGGCTGCTATTAAGTCCCCCCTCAGTCTCCTCTTCTCTAGACTAAATAATCATGGGGTGGTAACATCACAGAGCCAGTGCCAGGGCAGAGCCGTTATTGTGGGGGTCCTAGGCCAGTCTCCATGAAGTCATAGTTTCATAGTTTGTAGGGTCGGAAGGGACCCAAGCAGATCATCAAGTCTGACCC
>NW_017728886.1:91829540-91841005 GCF_001723895.1 Crocodylus porosus
CTACCCTCTGCCAGCTTGTGACTGTTATTCCTGTGTTGGGTTGGATCTGGCCTCCAGGTGATCCCAACAAGGTGACCATCCAATCTCGTCTTGAAGATTTCCAGTGTAGGTGATTTCACCAGCTTTGGAGGGAGCTTATTCCACGGTCTGGGCACCCTGACTGTGAAGAAGTTTTTCCTGATGTTGAGCCTGAAACAGTCTTCCAGGAGTTTGTGCCTGTTACTCCTGGTTGTCCCCAAGGGTGCTCTTGTGAATAGTTTTTCACTGAGCCCTTGATGTATGCCTCTGATGTAGTGGTAAGCTGCTACCAAGTCCCCTCTCATCCTTCTCTTCTTAAGGCTGAAGAGTCCCAGGTCCCTCAGCCTTTCCTCGTATGGCTTGCTGTGCAAGACTCTGATCATACAGGTGGCCCTTCTCTGGACTTTCTCTTGAGCTTTTTTTTGTGTGTGACATGATGGCTGTTTTGTGACCTATAATATTAGACTGGAAGATTGTGACATTGTGTCTTAGTAGCAAGTATAAAATTGAAATTTTCTCAAATACAGAGGCCCTCCGCACCTTTGGTTTAAAATAATGTTATTGAATCCGTTTACAAAGTTGCTGTGCAACATCTTTTTGTCATTTGTATGATTTATTATTCATTGTTATATTGTTGTTTTCTTTTCCCTACTGCTATGACTTAGCTTTTCCGTCAAGGTAATTATGGTGTGCATACGATCTGCCATTCAGTGGAAAGACATAACTAGCACATACCATACACACACAATCACTCTCACGTAACAAGTTAGGGAACAGTTTTTCAAAGGAAGGCCCACTGCATAGCTGGACACCAAGTTCTACAATACTGCCAGTCTCCACCATATAAAAATTATGAACTGATTTCTTAAAAATGGTGTGTATAGTTTTTAATTCATAACCTTTGAGCTTTTCATCTGGTACTGGAGTGTTTAGGGTTTATATTTGCAAGGTTTTGTCATCAGCCATGAGCTCTAGAACTTTTTATTTTAATGAAAGTTGATGTTTTTGCTTAGTTGCACAACTTCAGCAGGTACAGATTTATGAAAAGCAACACATTTTGTGAAATTTTCAAGAATATTCCTTGCACTGAAAGTCCATGGGTGTTGGGCACCTGAATCTCACTTCATGCAATTGAACATATTTCCTTTACAAGGCAAGAAGCCTTTTTTGTTTTTAATTTGGCAATACTTAATTTTCCTTTTACTTTCTTGAGCCTTGGTATAACAAGACTTTTCTTCTTTTTTTTTTTTTTTTAACAAACATGAATGTTCTACACTTTTTAAAAACACACATCCTCTCTGAGGATTAATCAGAAGTGAAACTTTCTAACCCATGAAAGCTGAGCTGACCATCTCTCAGCTCAGGCTTTTGGCTCTAAAATATTAAATAAAGGAATCAAAGGGAAAATAATCCCTTGCGATAATACCTCAGGGAAAATTTAATTAAGAAAATGAAATTGTATTAAAAATGACCCATTGTGGACTGCCAAAAAACCAATGGAAGTATAAGGCATTTGTTAGAAATGTCCTCCTGTCAGTTAGCTCAGAGTGGACAAAGTCTATAGGTATGGCTAGACATGTGTGGACATTTGGTTCCTCGGAGACAAGTAGTGGCAGCACACCTCGTGCTGCTGCTGCTTGTCCCTGGGGAACACCTGTGCCACGTGTTCTTTGGAGCACTCTTAAGTTGCCCCTGGTGGGCTCCCAGGGCTGGAGCTGTGGTGATTTTGCTGTACAAAGCCTGGCTGGCAGCTGCAGTGCAGCTCTGGGTGGCCTCGATCTGCTTTTCGTCAGTGCACACTGGCTAAGTGTGTGTTGGGTGGTTTGTTTTTTTTCCTTGTGATATTTTTGACCCCTAGATATCCAGGGATCAAAAAAACCTATGGAAAAAAGCCCATTCCCACGCATGCTTGGGTAGTATGCCCTTGCAATGCAGAGAAAACCGGACTGTGCGGTATGTGACTCGGCAAGTGTGTTTCCAGCACCACATACCGCATGACCACACTTGTCTAGACATTCCCTATGGGTGTTTAACAGTGGATAGAAAAGTAGGAGATTTTTAATTGCTTTAAAGTCATTAAAAACAAATCTATAGATGAAATCTGTGAAACTTGGTCTGTGGGTCACATGGATAATCATCATGGGCCCAGCTGTGGTGTTTCTGTACACAAGATTTCCATGGTAGGCTACATGGCACCTAACAACCATGAAAGTTGAGAAAAATTTGTAGTGTAACGCCTGCCCCTGCCTCATTCCCTCCCTCACTGTGGGGGCCTCAATCTGTCCCTCATGCCCCTTCTCTCCCCCAACCCTACCTCCACAACAGACTTATGAGCCAATACTGCTCTCCAAGCCGCCAGGCTGCAATTCTGGCTGTGTGCATACTGTGGCTGTGTTTTTACACAGGGCATTTATTGGCCATGTTATTGGCCAAATCAGGCAAAAAAAAAAGCCGATTTCCGATACCGTCAGTCTTCCTTATATCGGTGCCAATCTGATATGGGACAAATGTATCAGGGCATCTCTATTTTCCGGTTTCAAAAGTGAATGTCTGTTCGCTTGCTTCTTGGTTCAGTCTGTGCAATTTAGACAAATGTGCAAAGATTGAATCAATTTAGCCTGGAGCTTTTTGACTGTACTTAGCCTAGCAGCATAAGTCTTCATTAAAGTTTACTCAGTCCAGTGTTTGCCTTCTCCATTCCCGTCCCTGGTAGTGTTTTTGCCCAGAGTTTAAGCCTCATGTTCCAGCTCCCAAGAGCACTAAAATGCATGAAATCCCACAGGTTTACACTGATATTGTCAGAACGTATGCCCTGTGTAGCATTAAGAACAGATTTTCCCCTTCAGTATTAGGGGTGCACCAATAGAGATTTTTTGGGCCAATACCAATGGCTGATTTTTAATGAGCCATGTCGGCCAATACCAATCTGATTGCTGATATGCAGCCTAGCAGCATGGAGAGCAGCATCCAGTTGGTAAGTCTGTTGTGAGTGAAGGGTGTGAGGGGGGAGGGTAGGGGTGTGGGGGGCAAATTGAGGCCCCCATGGTGAGGGAGGGAGTGGGGCTGGGGCCAGGGTGGGGCCAGGTGCTGCACAGCTGCAGCAGAATGTGGGAGGGAGCCATGGCTCATCTGGGGAGCCAGGCCGAGAGGACTCCCGCCACTGCATGCACCCTGGGAGGGCATGGGGGGGAGTGTGCTCCCCAGATTTGCATGCAGAGTGGGCGGCTGCTAGGGGTGGTGCTGGGCTCTTCCCAGCATCGGGGCTGGGCTGGGGCTATGCTTGGGGTGGGCAGCAGTGGCACTGCTACAAGGGGCTACAGTGAATTTTGGGGTGGCTGCAGCCTACCTCATAGCCCTGCTTCCACCCCGAGCACAACCCCAGCCCAGCCCTCACACTGGGGAGAGTCTGGTGCTGCCTCTGGCTGCAGCCCACAGTGGCAGGCTGCCCCACCTGGCACACAGACCCAGGGGGCATGTGCCCTCATGCCCTCCCATGCAGTGTGCAGTGGCAAGAGCTGCCCCCCTCTGCATTCCCTGGGCGATCTGCTTATGGCTCATCCCATGCCCCACCCTGTCCTATCTGTGCAGCCCTTGCCCCTGCCCCAGTGCCAACCTCACTTCCTCCCTTACCATGGGAGCCTCAGTCTGCCCCCAACATGCCCTTCCTTCCCCCACGTCCCTTCCCCCACAACAGACTTACCAGCCGGATGCTGCTCTCCATGTTGGCTGCCTGCATGCTGCTCTGTGGCTGCACATGCATGCAACATTTTTCAGCAATATTATTGGCCACATCAGCCAAAAAAGGGGCAGTCACCAATAACGTCAAGTTTCCTTTTATCAGTGCTGATACAATATAGGACCAATGTATCAGTGTACTTCTATTCAGTATATTGGCCAAGCAGGTTAATTTCTTTACCAAGTAAGCTGGGTTGCACCTCGTTTGAAGGTAAAACAGCAGTATGCTGTTTAGCAAAAAATTAACAGAGGATTGGAAAAGATATCTATGCATGTTGGCCATTAAAAAGAGAAGAAATGGCTGTTTGTTTTTTACTGCTTCATATTGCCCAGGTTCACCAAAAGCAGGCAGAGAGAGGGAAGGATTTATAAATTCCTGTTTCTTGGCTTGCTGCATTGGTTAGAGCAGGAGCAAGTTGCTCCTAGATTATTTTCCCAGCTCCAGAGGTGAGGATGGTCTAGTGATTACAGCTGGAAATTAAGAATCAAAATTGAGCTATGGAGAAGCATGAGTCTGGATGATTTTGAAGGAGGATTTTGGAACCTAGCTCCTCTCTCCACATGGAAGATTCATTTTCTTTGCTGCCTTTCTCCGTTTTGACAGTATTAAGAGCTTTTCCTGAGGAACAGTTCAAATGCTTTATTGGGTGATGACCCCTCTCAAATCAGCAACTGTTATTTGTCAGTGGCACTAATAGAAAAGGAACCAATTCATTGTTCCTTGTTTGCCTGCTGGTACCAGAGTTTACTTGATCCAATTTTTTTTTGTTCCAGGCTCCCCTGTGCCCATCTGCTCCGTTGCAACGTTCTCAGATGAGGTAGACCAGAATCTGATGCTTGATTCAAAATGCAGGTTTTCTTGCAGTTTTGCACTCGCTTTGGAAACATCTTTCAAGTGTGGTCTCCAGTGACATTAAAAAGAGCTACATCGAAGGCCAAATTTTGGTCTTTGAATAATTGAGACACCTATTCCCCCTGGGGACAAGACAGGTCAGAATGCACCAGATAAAATGTATAAGCACTAAAGCCTTTAGATGGCTAGATACATCTAGGTGCACATGTTTAGTCATTCTGGTCCTGGCAGTCTGCTATCCTAGCTTACCAGTGTCTGGTGACATATCTGTCCATGGCAGTGATGCTAATGAATAGGCCCTGTAGACAAATTTAGTATCATCCCTGATGGCTTACATCAGAATGTGTCCAGCTTAACTGATATGCTACTGAGTGACTTGAGTACATTATATATGGCCTGAAATCTAATATAAAAGCTGTTGTGTACTTTAGCCACATGTCAGATGCTGAGACATGAACATGCCTCTGTGTTTTAGTATACAAGAATAGTGAAAATGGTAGGAAAAAAATATTATTGCTCTCCTTTTTTTCAGTGGCTTGGCTCCCTTTTCAATTGGTGGGGGATATATGGGACCTTGAAAGTTGGTCCTTTCCTGGAAGAGAGAGTACTGTCTGGGAATATTTCCATCCCCTTCTCTTCTACCACCTGTTCTAAATCACCATGCAGGGCAGTCCCATTTTTCAGGAATCTCTGAACAACCCCAATGCGTAATTCTGAGAAAGCAACATTAGAATTACTTCTTGGGATAACAGAAGCCCAAGACAGGCAAGAAATTGCTGCTGTTCACACATGCCCCTCTTTCCTGTAGCTGCTTTCTTCTCTAAAATCTTAAACAATGCTAAAAACATAGCATATCTTTGCAAGCCTGAAAACTTGCTTGAGCACTAAGAAATACAACCCGGGACAGCAGTACTTGAGGATAAATGCTGCAACAAAATATAATAGCTATAAATTCTCTCTTCCCCCTCCCCCCTGACATTAAGATATCATAAAGGTACATGCAAAATTTTATGATAACCAAAAACTCCCCCACAGTAATTATTTTAATCTACTTTTACATAGACCCATCAACCTTCTAAAGCTAGTACCAATTATCTGAGTAAAGGAACACTGGTTGCCCCTTATTTTAACTATCCTGCCTACTGTGCTGCAGAAACATGTCTATGCTGCTTCTGGTTTGGGAGGTAGACAATGTGGAGAAGTGGAGCAGATTTTGAGGGTGCTGCTGCCCACCAAGATTTCAGTTTAGATGTGTCCCCTGTTCTGAATTTTGAGACCTGCTGTAAGAGGAAGTTTGGGGGTGAGAGGAGCAACGCAACTTGGTAGCTGTTGTTTTATACGTAATGCTCTTGAAAACAGCTAGTCCTTAATAAAACCAATAGACTAAAGTAATAAATAATGGCTACAAGGCTTGGTCTAAATTCTGCAAAAGGACATCAGTTTGTATACTTCAGTAGTCATTGTGTGTTGAGGAAGATCAAGTTCTGTCACTGCCTCACAAATAATTTGTATCCCTCAAGTCCTCACTCAGTGTGCTTCATTTTAATTATTCACCCTTTCTTCTCCTTCACCATTAGTGTAATGGCCCGGAAGACGATTATTTATCTTCACTTTGAGTGATTATTTACATCCATAATCTTTTTTGCATTAAACCAATGGGTGACTTAGGTGCATGATTTTCTCTCCATTACAACAGTGCAAGTTGTCATTGCCTTGTTCCATTTGTCTTTTATTGTGTATGCATGATAAGAATTTGACAAAAAAATTGAAGCACCTGTCACTCTTCTCTCTGATTTACCCCTCCCTTTTCTTATGAGTAAGCTGTTGTATGCAAATCATAGCAACCACTAAATTAAAAAAAAACACACACAACCATTTGATCACTTTGTAGTCGAGGGAAATTCCTCAGGCACTGAATGATAGCTAGGTGTGCTGTTCTGATGGTCACTAGATCTTGCTTTACTACTCCCTCTATTAGTTGAAAGGGGAAAAAACCCAAACCAAAACAAAAACCCTGTATTAACGTGGCCAATTTACAAAATGGGGCAGTTTTCATTTTCTGTGATTGTTCTTTCAGAGCTACTCCCCAAGAGACAGGAGAGCAAATTCTGTTTTCTTTTCTGCAGATACATTTACCACTTCCCAGTACTTCCATGGGAGATCTGTTCTAGGCTTAAAATTTGAGTCTGAGAAGTAAATATCAGTCTTTCAGATTAGGACTATTTAAAAAGCACAAATGATTATTGAATAGTTAGATTATAATAGAATCACAAAAAAATTAGCGTTGGAAGGGACTTCAGGAGGTCTCCTAGTTCAAAGCAGGACCACCCCAACTAGATCATTTCATCAAGGACTTTGCTGAGCCAGGGCTTAAAAATCGCCAAGGATGGAGATCCCACCACTTCTCTAGGTAATCTATTCCAGAGCTCTGCCAGCCTCCCCGGAAGAGAGTTTTTCCTAACATCCAACCTAAATTTCCCTTACTGCAGCTTGAGATGATTGATTTTTGTTCTGTCATCTGACACCGTGAGAACAGTCTAACTCCATCCTCTTTGTAACCAGCCTTCAGGTCGTTGAAGGCTACTATCAAATCCCAACTCATTCTTCTCTTCTCCAGACTAAATATGCCGTTTCCTCAGCCTCTCCTCATAAGTCATGTGCTCCAGCCCGCTAACTATTTTTGTTGCCCTCCGCTGGACTCTCTCCAACTTGTTCTGTAACCAGGGAGGTGGGGGGCGCCAAAACTGAATGCAGTACTCCAGGGAACTGATTACACTTTTTTGACTTGTTTTAGGAACACCTCAATTCAGACGGTGAATCTAGGGTGCTTTGTATCATTTAGAAGTTGTCTGTAGCTTAAATGAGGTGAATAGGACTTTCCTAGCACTGATATTTTTCATTAGGGACTGGAACATTTTTGGTTTCTCGCATATGAGGAAGCTGTTCCTAGGAAAATCTGTAGGAACAGAGAAAGAGAAGCCCTCTCTGCCCATCTCTGTAGACCCATCCAACTTTCAATGACACAATCCATTTTTCTTGGGGAGGAAGGGAATCTAGAAAAGAAATAGATGAGTTTGGAACTCTAGGACCTGGACTCTTGTCACACCCCCTTACAGCTCAAGTCAGTGGAAATACTGTATTCCAGTTGGCTTTAGAGGGAGCAGGCTCATTCCCATAGCACAGTAATTCTTTTAAGAAACAAGTTTCTCTGAAGGGAAACAAAATTTTGTCATTTATGGGCTAAAGCTGTTCAAGAATCAAAACTGGATTTTAATCTGGAATTTCTAGTGAATGGGTCATTCAGTCTAGTCCTTGTTATTGCAAGCAATGGCTGTTCATTCCTTTTTGTTTTTAGGCCATACACACTCTGTTTTAGAGAAATTTGTGGTGCAAAGTGCATATAGCTATAGTCTAATTGATAATAAGAGTGTACAAGGTCAGTACCTGTACAACAGTAAATCTGGTTTTCTTCTCCCTAGGCAGCATTGCAGGATCAGAGAGCTGATAAGCTGATATAAGGTATCAATGTATTAATTAGGCCCATGAGCTGGGCAGTGGACACGGGTTTTAAAAACAGAGTTTTTCACATTAGCATAGACGTTCTTAGCCATATTATTTACATCTTTTTTTCTATTCAAGTAGGATTTACTTTGGTAAAGATATGTTAGACGTTAGACGTAAAAGGTTGTTATTTATTTGTACCTATGGTAGACATACCCAGTTGAGTGGAATGGAAAGGAAGTGAAATCAGAATAAATTAGTATGTTATACTAACATGATCCCTTTTTATTTGAGCTATTAAAATTGTGTTACTATGGATTTGTATAGATTTTTTTCCATGTCTGCTACGTGGATAGAAAAAAATATACCCTTTATAGAATACGTCTTAAGGCAATATATAGATATTTATACTTCAGTTATCACAGTGGTATCCAAGATTTTAGGCATGTAGAGAAAAAGGAAAGAATATTTGCATGTTAAAATACAGCATTAGTGATAATTGACCCTTTTACTTGATTTACTGATGCAGGGTCACATCCAACTCTCATTTAAGCCACCTCCTGTGGACTTCAGAGGGGGCAGGACTATTCCTGTAGCACAATAATTCTATAAGATACAGGTTTTTCGAAAGAAAAGACACCAAGTTGTGGGTTAAATCAGATCAGTAATCCAAACCTGAATTTATTTTTATCTGCATTTATCCGCAGGGAACCTGGTTTTCTCTGATAATTCCCCACCGCCAATTTTTGGATTTAAAAAAGTAACCCAAAACCCACATTCTTCTGCGAGTAAAATGAAATACCACTAATATATATATATAATATATACATCTATATATACATACATCTAATATGTACACCACTAATATAGATATATCTAGATAAAGATATATCTCTATAGATATAGATATATCTCTCTATATATCTATCTATATTAGTCATCTATATATATTAGTGGTGTTTCATTTTACTCACAGAAAAAATTGGATTTTGGGTTACTTTTTTAATCTAAAAATTGAGGATTTTTTGTTTTTTAGTCAGAGAAAACCAGGATCCCCGTTTATCAGTACACTTTTTTTTACTCAAATTTACTGCCGTGTTGTAGTGTGATGGAAAATGTGTATTTTCCCCATTTCCCCCACTGATGCTATTTCAGTAACATTGCATCAGGGAATCATTTTGCTGCACATCCTCCATATACAGAAAAATACATGGACTTCTCTAAGTTATAAAGGAAAAGTCTCTGTATGCTGAGTATAGCTGTCTGGACATCTATCATCTGCTCACATGAATTTACTTTCTATGAAAATGGTACTGGGCTGACTAATCTATGTAGTTTCTAGTGCACCTGATTACAAGGTTATAGGGTGGCCATCATAGAGGACATTCCGGTTTTCTGCTACTCTGTCCTCTGTCCTCTATTGATACGAAACCTGATGCCTTTATGTCCTCTATTTTTTTTCTTCAAGAGAAAATAGAGGACATAAAGGCATCTGGTTTTGTATCAACAGAGGATAATTGGACTGTCCCCTATGATAGCCATCCTACAAGGTTAGCACATGCATTGTGCTAGAACCTGCAAACTGAGGGGGAAAAACGGTTTCTAAGGGTGCACTGATAGATATTTTTGGGGCCAATACCGGTAGTTGATTTTTCAGGAGGCATATTGGCCGATACCGATCCAGTTTAATGGGAAATCTCTGAGGATTGGAAGAGGGCCAACATTGTGCCCATCTTCAAGAAGAGGAAGAGGGAGGACCTGGGCAACTATAGGCCAATCAGCCTAGTCTATATCCCAAGGAAAATCCTGGAAAAGCTCATTAAAGAATCTATGTGCGATATACTCGTGGAAGGTAGGATTTTGAATGATGGCCAGTGTGGCTTTGTCATGGGTAGATTTTGTCTTGCCAATCTCATGTCTTACCTTCTTCTGCAACCAGGTCTCTTGCCACCTGGACATGGGAGACAAGGTAGATGTTATATACCTTGACTTCCAAAAGGCTTTTGATCTAGTATCCCACGATATCCTTGTGGGAAAACTGGAAGATTGTGCGCTCAGCTGCTTAATGGTTCAGTGGGTGGGAAACTGGCTACAGCGTTCTCATGAATGGATCTGTGTTGTCCTGGCACAAAGTGGCCAGTGGTGTCCCTCAGGGATCCATGCTTGGACTGGTGTTTCAACATCTTTATCAATGATTTGGATGGGGGAGTGAAAAGCTTGCTGGCCTAGTTTGCAGATGACACCAAGTTATGCCGCAGTGTGGTCACATCAGAAGAGAGGTTACAGATACAGGTGGACCTGGACTGGCTTGGGAGTTGGGCAGACCAGAACCAGATGAAGTGTAACACTTCCAAATGTAAGGTGCTCCATCTGGGGGCAAACAATCCTCAACATACATACGGGCTCAGTGGTGACAGCTTGACTTGTACCATGGCTGAAAGGGACCTCGGGATAATGATTGACCATCACATGAATATGAGCCATCAGTGTGAGGCGATGGTCAGCAGGGCAAATAACATGCTGGGATGCATCAACTGTAAAACTAAGGAAGTGATACTCCTGCTGTACTCAGCACTGGTGAGACCACAGTTAGAGTACTGGACTGTTCAGTTCTGGGTGCTGAGTTTCCAGTTCAGGACGTGAAAAACTTGAGAGGGTCCACAAAAGAGCCACCTGTATGATCAGGGACTTGCAAGGCAAGCATATGAGGAAAGGCTGAGGGACCTGGGCCTCTTTAGCCTAAAGAAGAGAAGGTTGAAAGGGGACTTGATAGCGGCTTACCGCTATATCAGAGGAGTGTATCAGGAGTTCAATGAACAACTTTTCACTATGGCATCCCCAGGGAATGTTTGTTTTTTTTTCAGGGCTGGAAGGGACCTTGGAAGATCATCGAGTCCAGCCCCCCACCCAAAGGGCAGAAAGTCAGCTGGGGTCATAGGATCTCAGCAAGATAAGCATCCAGTTTGCTCTTGAAGGTGTTCAATGTAGGTGCTTGAACCATCTCCAGTGGCAGGCTGTTTCAGACCTTGGGGGCTCGGACAGTAAAGAAATTCTTCCTTATGTCCTGCCTGAAACCGTCTTGCAGTAGTTTATGACCATTTGACCTCTTCATCCCTTGGGGCGCTCTGGTGAACAAACATTCCCCCAGATACTGGTGGTCACCCTTGATAAACTTATAGGTGGCCATCAGATTGCCCCTAAGCCTGCACTTTTCCAGGCTAAAGAGTCCCATGGCTCTCAGCCTGTCATCATAAGGTCTGTTCTCCTGACCTCTGATAATGCGCGTGGCTCTTCTCTGGACTTTCTCAAGCTTCTCCACATCCTTTTTGAATAGTGGAGCCCAAAATTGGATGCAGTA
>NW_017728886.1:91841810-91868864 GCF_001723895.1 Crocodylus porosus
AGGGGAGGGAAGGGGTGTGGAGGGGGAAGATCAAGGCCCCTGTGTGGAGGGAAGGAATGGGGCTAGGGCTGGGGCAGGGGCAGGCACTGACCAGCTGGGGTGGGGAGGGTTGCGGGACAGAGCCGCAAGCAGCTTGTCCAGGGGTCATGGGTGGGGATCTGAGTGGTGTGGGATGGGCTGGTTCGGGCGCAGGACAGAGTTGCTGCTCGTCGGTGGCGGGGGGGCTCTGGAAGAGAGGGGGGGTGGCTCCTGTCACTGCACGTGGCTCATCCGGTGCTTGTCTGGTGGCTTCCGCCACTGCTCGCACCACTTGTCCAGGAGGACGTGGGGGGGCATGTGCCCCTGGATCTGCCTAGCCAGGAAGAGCCCACCCCACCCTGTGCAGATCCAGGGCCACACTCCTCCACATGCCTTCCCAGAGCAGTGGCAAGAGCTGCCCCCCCTCCCTTTCTGTGCCCACCTGACGAGCCACGCCTCCATCTCATGCCCACCCTGGCTGTGGCTGGGCAGTCCCTGCCCCAACCCCACACCCTCCCTTACCATGGGGGCCTTGATCTGCCCCCCCTCATACCTCTCTGCTCCCCTTCCACCACACCAGACATACCAGCTGCATGCAGCACTCCACACTGCTGGTTCTGCTTCTCACTGTCTGTGTGCTGTGAAATGACTGCATGCATGCACAGGCATTTATTGGGCAGATTATCGGCCGCATCGGGATGATTGCTGATGCAGAAAATTTTATTTAGATCGGTGCCGATCTGATATCGGACCGACGTATTGGTGCAGCTCTAAAAGTTTCTTCAGATTTTGAACACTTCCCTGCAATCAGAACTTCAGACTTCAGTAGCGCGTATTGAGAAGTATGTTCCCAAAGTGTGAAAAGGTTAGTGAATGTTGAAATTATAAATGCCTGAAAAATGTCAGCAGTATAGGCAGAGAAGCACAGGTAGTTGTTCACTTGTTTAACCTGAGGAGAGAAGCAGTGAACCTGTATGCATTCTTTTCATTGTGCACCTTTTCCAGTGCCTGGCCTTTATTCAGTAAGGCATTCCTCTTTAGGAGAAGTGCTTCAGTCAGTATTCATATGTTTTCCTAATTTTGAGCCTATATTATCAGTGGAGTAGATATTGTAATGATGTAAACCAGGGGTCATCCATGTTTTCTGGCAGCAGGCCAGAATGACACCTCTCAAGTCCAAGGTGAGCCAACAGTAGGACCCAGCCACTGTTGTTGCTTCTCTTCACCGCCTAGCTGCAGTGTAGCATGGGCAAGTGCCTTGCTGTAGCATGGCACAAGCAAAGGCTCCCTGCTGCCTAATGCCACAAGAGCCCCCTGAATCCAGCTAACAAGCCATAGGTTGCCAATGCCTGACTTAAAAAACTTACAAAGGACTAACTTTGACCCTGGTTTAGCAAACGCATGCATATCTGCTTACTTTTTTTGAAGGTAGATGAACTACTCATGGACATAGTCAGAATCTTCATGTCCAACTAAGAACATGTACAAGTGTGTTTTTAGGTTCCACTTGAAGCCGAGTGCTTGAACAGATGGGTAAGCACATGACTAATCTCTTTCTTATGACTATTCACATGTTGAAATGCTTTCCTGGGTAGTGATGCTTTCCTGAACTAGAGCTTAAATATGTATACTGCCAGGAGGATTTAAGGCAGTTTAAATGCTTGTGCAACCTCGAATCCTTAAAGCAATTTAGTGGTGGCTTTTAGTTCCTTTGCCCTTTAAAGAAGACAGGAAAATTAAATGTTAAAAGCTCTGATAATGCCATCAAAGTTGCATAGTGAACATTTTAAAGAGGCAAAAAATGGAGTTTTTTATATAGACCCAGATTTTGAAAATTTCTCAAGCATATGTTTAACGTTAAGCATATTTAATAATCTAGGTCTTTAATTTGGCTGCAGTAAATGTGTTGTATGGCACATAGTATCTTTCAGTTTAGTTTTGATGCATGTCAGGTGTATACATTTTATGGAACATGCGCAAGATAATATTGATAAGGCAGAAAAGCAAGGTTCCTATTTCCTTGTTAATAGCTAAATTGTAAGAGTCGGGAATTAGTAAGGTTTTTATGAGACTAATCTAAAAGCATATATGTTCAACTTTCACACCTGATGTTCACTACTTAAACTGTTAACTACAGGTATTTTGAGAGTGCTATATTTTCTATCATAATGTAAGGAATACTGGCATCTCAGATGACATTGTGGCGACTACTAATGAGTTGTGATGACTTAATAGTCACCTCTCTTTTGTAGCCTTTTGTTACATTTGCTGTTACTGAAAACATTTGTGTTCCAACAAGGAACTTCTTCCTCTCAGCTCATCTCCTTTCCTGTTTGATCCTGCAGAAAAGGCATGCTGAATTTGACATAATTTCCATTGCAGCCTATGTTAGTTTCCATGGCAACAGTCATATTCCACAAACAAGCCTACAACTTTACTATAATGTCAAACAGGAAGAAAGGCTGAATTGTTGGTGTAAGCTCCTGTCAAGGCTTAAATATCCAAAAACTGAAAGCAAAATAAAAAAGCAGAGAGTATTGGTAAATCACCTATCCTACTCTATTTCTTTTTAAAAGCTTGTATCAAGGTGAACCACCTTCTTTAAAACTGGATTTTGCAGGCTGTATCTGCTTGCTAGTGAGCTGCACTCACCTGCATAAGTGAACATGTATGGGGGAGGCACTATCAAGATATTTTTGTCCCAAGTAGCGTGTATGTATCTCTTTTAGAACTTTAAAGCTGTTTTAAAAATATGAGTAGGATAGAACTTTGCTCATTTTTTTTTGTTTTGTTTTATCTATTGTGTGCACTGTAGTGCTTTGCCTTCCCGTCTACACGTTCTCCTATTTCAGAATGTTAAAATAGCATGTGAGTTCATTGTTGAAGATCTCAAAGAGTTGTCAACAGATCTGTTTGAATGAAAACTGTGAATATGTTCCCTCATTTGTAAAAATAAACTCATTTCAGTGCAGGTCCATGTGTCATGAGATTGGAAAATCTAAAAATACAATATGAAGAGACTGAATTGCTCATCAACATTTTGAGTAATCCAGTTTTTACTTGTCAGTATGCTCCAACCACATTTGCTTTGTGTTCTCTTCACCCACTCCTTCCAATTAAAGATAAATTGCATACAGTGTGGAGTACTGGATAAAGCAGATGACAATTGGAAGCACAGAACTATCCACTGCAACCAGTGTGAAGGGTAGTAACAAGTAATTTTTCTGGTTGTACTTTCCTGTAGAAACGTTAAGGACACGTACATTTTTATAATGCTCCATGTACTGTTCAAAAGAGTTCGCATTGCTCTTTCACTAGAAATGATCTGTCTTAACAGCACAGTAAAATACACATGAGTAGGCCAGTCATTCTCTGCACCTGGTTTGGCCTAAATTGGAAGGGGAAGTATTAACTGTCCTTGTGTTTCTGTCTGTTAACTCAAGGAAAACCCAGCAGGATTGTATAGCTCATTTCTATATTAAATTCAGACGTTCATTTTGGTTAACGGGATATATCTTGTCATATATTATCGGTGTACTGCTCTTATGCCAAATCATTTCTGTGACGCACTGCATAGTTAAAAGTTCTGTGCCCCACAGCATAAGTACATCAGCAGTCCTGTGCAGGAGAATTTCACAGTCATCTGCTCTGCACAGTGACCTCCGTGGAGATGAAATGCCTGAGTTAGAGGATGTGGCAAGATTTCTGTTGACATGTCATGTCTAAACCATGAGCTGTCAACCTTTTTTGCCCCATGGGTCATGCCAGGTCCCTCCACGGACTGGATTCAGCCAGTGGACCCAATCTAACACGAGGTAGGCACAGTAGGACCTGAACCAGCAGGATAGAGGGGGGCGGGGGACTTCCTGGCTTGTGTGACATGGAGGCAGTGTGACTCAGCCCTTCAGGAGAAAGGGATGTGGCCTGACCCTCATCCAGTTGCGTGGGAGAGGGGGCGTGACCTGGCCCTTATATGGCCATGTGGGGCTTGGGAAGTAGGGAAGGGTGGCAGTATTAATTGTCACTACTAAATTTCCTGATCCGTGGGGAGCTGCACAGGCTAACAGTTCTTTAATTAAATATGCTTTGGGTGAGATGCTGCCCTTTGTTGCTTCCTGAGAAGTATGGAATGAAGGAAATTCCCCCACATTGGCAAACCCAGCAGGAGGCAGATGTAAATAAGGCTCCTACAAATCTCTTTGAAAGTCTTGCTGTAACACAGACTACCAGGGGCACACCTTGGGGTATGTATGGGGCACACAGGGAATTTTTACACATGCTTGCGTCACAGTGCCAGGTGCTTTTAAAAACGCCCAGTGCTGCAGCACATGCAGTTGTATAAGTGGCAAAATGCACATCAGTGCTGAGAAAATGGTGGCGGTGCACTTTTGAACACATAGGAGGTGTTTTAGTTCAGAAGTGCACCACTGCCATTTTCTGCATGCTGACATGCATTTCGCCACTTATACAACTGCATGCGACACAGTGCAGCGTGTGTCAGCTCGCATGCGGAGAAGACGTTGGTGCATCAGAGCTCGAAAATTTATGTGTATAAATGTCCACCATGACAGAACTGTGGCATGCAGTGCCATAGCTCATAGGGTAGCCAAGAAGGTTGCTGTGACTATAACATGTCAGGCATGTCCTTTTTACATTGGAAGCCAGAGTAAGAAGCCAAGAAGGCTCCAGCCACCAGAGGAGCTCAAGGCTGGTAGGCAAAGGTAGTTTGAACTTCTTTTCTTGTACATATATGGTTGTGATATTGATTGGGCATATGTCAGAGCAGGTGCAAGCTCAGGCATCATGTGTCTAGAAAAATCACAGAAAGTGTATTCCAGGAGTTTGGCAAGAAGTCGGCTGGATGCTCTGGGGCAGCCTTGGTTTGGAATGGAACCCAGGTTTTCCTCATTAATGGACAAAATGGTTGAATTGTCTGTTGGGAGACAGACTTGTTCCCAAAAGGTGAGTCTTCAGCTCATGACTAGAGGACTCTTTTATAATTTAAGATTGGGACGGGGATTATTGCTTATCATTCCAATATACAGATAAATTTGTCGGTAACCAACTTTTATTCTGTTGGGATGAATGAATTTTTGTTCCCTATTTTATTGAGTATCCACTTATTCAAAATCCATAGCTTATAAAAGTTATATGTTGTCTGTTTCACCTACATGCTTTGGCTGACTACAGACATTTAAAAATCCCAAGACAGAATTGATCAAGCCTTCATGTGTTTCTCTAGGATGCGTAGATTGGATTGGGAGCGAACAGAATGCACATTCGCCCTTTGGTGGTGGTGGCTGGGAAGGGGGCAGGAAGATGTCTATGCTGACTGAAGCCAGAAGACAGGGGGCAAGGTGCTCCCACATGCCTTGTAGTGTGCTGGAGATTACCAAGGGCAGCTGAGTGGTGGCCATCCTTGATTGGCTGTCAGGCACATGCCGCCAACCCCCTGCTATCACCATGGACCCTCCCTCACACCCAGCCCTACACTTCCAGGAGATCCCCAGAGCAGGTCACCATGGCACATACCCCCCTGCCAGCTGGGCTTCCCAGTGTGCCATGGTGACCCCTGGAGTCCTAGAGCTGAGCATGAGGAAAGTTTTGTGGTGACAGCAAGGGGTTAGGTGTGTGTGCCTGACAGTCAATCAGGGGTGGCCTGGCTCCTCAGAAGGAAGGATCAGGCTCTGAGGAACCTGATCCTTCCTTCTACAGTCTTCTGTCCCCACTTCATGGCTCTGTCCCCACCCCTATTTACCTTGCATTTCTAGTGCACCATGGCTCAAACCTCCTGGGCTGCCTGGCACACCTTGCCAGCTGCTGCTTGGTGATGAGCTCTGGCAAGATGTGCCAGGCAGCTTGGGAGGCTCAGCACCAGTGGCAGCAGGCAAGATGTATCTGGCAGCCCAGAAAACTTTCAGGGGAGCTCTGTAGAAGGAAGATTGGGCCCTTCAGCTGCTGCTGATGCCAGACTCCAAGGAGTGATCCTATCTCTGCTGCCCATCATGAGCCTTCCCCCAACAACTGCCTGCATCTGCACTAGCTTGGGCCTGCTATAACCCATAGCAGCTGAGCATTCAGTGAGTACTAGCATGTCTCCTTGGGAGGGGTGCCTAACGGGGGAGGGCCACAAAGGCTCCTGGGATGCCAGTGGATAGCAACCTAACATGTATTGATAGGGGATCTGGTGCAGAAGTTTGATTAAGTCTGATACTACATCCATCCAGATCTATCATAGACCAGGTTCCACCATTTGTGAACCAGTGTGTGTGCACTGAACTTCTGTTCTGTTATAGGTTATACCAGTTTTTGGTCACCTTTTTGTTTATTAAGGGTGCCCAATAGAGACTTTTTGGGCCTATACCAACGGTCAATTTTTAATAAGCCATATTGGCCAATACTGATCTGATTGCTGATATGCAGCTGGGAAGCTTGGAGGGCAGCGTCTGGCTGGTAAGTCTGTTGTGAGGGAAGGGGCGAAGGGGGAGGAAAGGGGTGTGGTGGGGGCCCCTGCAGTGAGGGAGAGAGTGGGGCTGGAGCAGGGGCAGGAGTGGGGCTGGAGCTCCACAGCTGGGGTGGAGTGTGAGATGGAGCTGTGAGTGGCTTGTCTGGGGGGGGCAGCTCCCACTGCTGCATGCACCCCAAGACGGCATGGGGGGGAGGTGCTCTGGATTTGTGTAGGGTGAGGGCAGGCTGCCGCTGTGGTCAGGGGCAGCGCTGATGTCTTCCTGGTGGGGTGTTGGGCCGGGCTGTGCCTGGGGTGGGGGGAGGTGGTGCTGGGAGGGGGGCTATGGGAGTGGGCTGCAGCTACCCCAAAATTTGCTATAGCCCCCCCTCCCAGTGCTGCCACCATCACCTGCCCCGAGTGCAGCTCTGGCCCAACCTCTCTGCCAGGAAGTGTCCGGCGCTGCCCATGGCCTCAGCCCGCAGCAACAGCCCACCCTCACCCCACGCACAGATCTGGGGCATATGTCCCCCATGCCCTCCTGGGGTGCGTGCAGCAGAGGAAGCCACCACCTCCTCCCCCTGCCCCCAAGATGAGCCGCTTGTGGTTCTGTCCTGCACCCTGCCCTGGCCGGCAGCTCTAGCCCCTGCTGCAGCCCCAGCCCCACTCTCTCCCTCACTGCAGGGGCCTCAATCTGTCCCCCCATGCCCCTTTCCTCACAACAGACTTACCAGACGGACCCAGCTGCTCTCCATGCTGCCAGGCTGTGCTCCTGACCATCTGTGTGTTGTGCTGCAGCTGCGCACATGCACAAGGCATTTATCAGCAATATTATTGGCCACATCAGCCAAAAAAAATAATTGCTGATACTGTCAATTTTCTGTATATCAGGGCCGATCTGATATGGGACTGATGTATCAGTGTACTTCTAGTTTATATGTAAAGTCTGTGCCTGGCTTTTTTTGAATTAACATTTGTAAGACACCAAAGGGAATATCTAACCTATTTAACTTGCATTTCTAGTGCACTAATCACTATTGTTTAAGCACCATCTTCTAAAAAGCCCACTCGATATAATAAATGCAAGAGAGATGAGCCTTAATCCTTGTAAACACATCAAAGAAGGGTTAATAAGGTGGCAGGGGAAAAAAGTAACATTCTGTTGAAAAGATAAACAACATTGAATGACAAAAATGGCTGGTTGGGTGGATGTGAAATTGTCTCTGGTATAGCATATTTGATTTTGCTCTTTGCATTTTAAGTACTTGTACATACAAAAAAATAACAATTTTTTTTTAAAGAGTAAAATATCCCCTTGCATTTCTGTCATCTTCCCATTGCCCACTCAGGCAAATCCTCACAAATAGTTGGATTTCTTTTTATTTCTTTTACAGTTAAAGGCTAAGTACAGACAGTCAAAAAGCCCGAGGCAGAATTGATTCAATCTTTGCAGGATAGTCTAAACTGTGTAGATTGAACCAATAAGCCAGTGAACAGACATTCACCATTTGATTCCAGAAATGCAGCCACTTCCCTATAGTGGTCCAGGCCAGAAGCCAGTGGGTGTTAGAGCACACCTCCCTGCTCTGCTGGAGCAAACAGTTTGAGCCAAGGCTAGTATGCTCACCCTGCAGAGAAGGGGATGGAGGTGTTGCAGGGAGGTACAAAGCATCCTGGGATGCTGAGGGACTGTGAGTTTAACTTGAACCTGGAGGGGATCTGGGAGAGATGTTCAATAAACCAATTTCACCTAAATCAGTTAAGTTTGATACTACATCCACCCAGGTTTATCTTAAACCAGTTTTGGTCATTTTGAAAGCAGTTTATGTCACTAAAATTCTGTTGGGTTACAGATTAGAACTGGTTTCCAATCACTTTTATCAGTGTATGTGTAATATCTGTCCCTAGCCAAAAATACTATTTTCAATCACTTTCTTATAAATATCTATGTGTTTCTATACCCTTAACAAAACAGTTATTTTTAGCCAATGATGAGTTGTATGAGTGATTTGCTAAGAATAGTTCTTTAATTGCATCCTTCTGACTTCTAATTGCAGATTAGGAGAGGTGAGAGTTGCTGGGGAGAGGAATAGTTTTGCTGGACCAGTAGGATTGGGTGACTTGAGGATATAGACATCCCAGACCAGTTTTAAGCTACATTGGCTGGCTTTTGCTAGAAGTGTAGCATAGAACTTGCATGGGCTGTGAAACCAGATTGAGAAGCTAAGCGAATGCAGCCCACAGTGGATATAGTCTAGTTAGTTGTGCAGATAGGGCTTGTACCTTGGGGTTTGTAGTGATATAACTAGACTGCTTAGCTATTTAAAAAAATAATGACTTAGTTAAAATGGTAGAACAATCTGTATGTGGATAAGCCCTTATACCTTCTACTTCATTTTTGCTTTCCATCTGAAGAGCTCCAAGAGCTTTGTATATTTAACCTTGCATCTCACCTGTATAACTAATATACTTATTGTGCAGAGGTAGAAACTGATGTTCAGAAAGACTGAGTCAGAGCTCCCCTCCCCCCCACCCTTTTTTTGGTATTGAAAGCCTTATGACCGTGTGGTTTCACTGTGTTGTAGTCATGGAATATACTTCTTGTGCTGTGTAGAGCGGAGCTACGTAGGGGTTCCTTGTGCAGGTGCACCCACAAAAGATGTAACAGGGCAAGAAGGTGGGGAGAGGCTGGAGGGTCTACTGTGTACTGATTTTCTGGGGGTTTTTTCCTAAAGAGAGCCCAAGAAGTTTGGATCGGCTACTAGGGTCTTGTAGGTTATGTGGAACATCTCTATGTTAATTTCTGTTTCTTAGCTGGTGGGATGGAGTCCTACTGCTTGCCCTGAATGTTTCCTCTTGCAAGGTACATTTCCTGGGCCCTGGAAACAGAGTTTGAAGCCTTCATGGCTTGCTTAAGATTGTGCAGAGCAAGGAGTTAGGAATACAACTTTCGTTTCCTGACTCTTAGCCCACAGCATTAACTGCAGAGTGTTCCATCGTGAGGTCTGGAACAAATTTTCTGCACAGATTC
The DNA here is from genome assembly GCF_001723895.1 of Crocodylus porosus. Taxonomy (NCBI): domain Eukaryota; kingdom Metazoa; phylum Chordata; order Crocodylia; family Crocodylidae; genus Crocodylus; species Crocodylus porosus. The sequence continues at coordinate 91,851,305 of NW_017728886.1, forward strand.
TTCTCTGTAAATGATCCCCACAGTTAAACTGGCTTTATTTCTGTTTGTGAATCTCAGCCCCTTGCTTTTTCTTTCTTTGATTTTCATGTTTTGATATACTGAAGCAAATCGTAAACTCTTGTCCCACTCTCACAGGACTGCTGCCACTATTAAAGCCCCAGAGGCCTGTAGAGCAGAACAGATTTTGTGTGTGTCTGTGTGTGTGTTTTGGGGGGGGTGCACAAGTTTATGCAGCAGAGGAGCCAGGTGTAAAGGCATCTATATTGATTCTAGCTTTTAGTGTTTGACAGCATTTTTTATTCTATTTTTAGCCACAGGGATGCACAGTGAAAGCTTTTCTGTACAACTAATAACACCCTGGAGAGATTTCACTGGTGTGTTTTGGGAGACAGCCAGAACAAGTTGATAGTTCTCCCAGGAGGGCAGCAGTCCCAAATATAATATAGTATATGGTAGGTATAAAAGGGGTAACTGGAATTAGAACAAGGGAAAACTGGGTGCCATTTTTTTTCCTTCCTGAGTTGTCAAACAGAAGAGGGTCATCTTGCTCTAAGGTACTGTCCCAACACTTAGAAAAAAACCATTTTTCCCTCATGCTCCAAGGAGCTTACAGTATTGCTACAGATCAGCTAGTGATGAAAAGAACACACTGGGGAGTAAGATTAAGAATGAAGAGATCTCTGAGTTGCACAGTCTAGTTAGGCTACCATCCATTTTCAGATTCCAGAACAGTTCAGGAATTTTAGGTTGAAATTGTTTTTTATTTTTACTGGAAACGTACCGTCCATAAAATCTAGGGGTTTTCTTTCCGGGGGGAAAATTGCAGTTTTGCCTAAATATATAAATTCAGACAATTGCCTGAAGATCTGCTTCTGAATAAGCACATACTACAGCATCATAAGGATACTGGAACTCCTCAACATCTTTACCAAGGCATACAAGAAAATGGGACTGATGTATAACATTCAGAAGACTGAGGTCTTTAACAAGCTCTTAATGAGCAGCCTCCAGTGCTGGCAATTCTAAGATTTATGGTGAGACTCTGGAGAATGTTGAGTATTTCCCATACCTCCGAAGCCATCTTTCACAGAAGGTGTACATTGACAAAGAAATCCAACATCACCTCAAACATGCAACTGGAGCCTTTGGACACCTGAGGAAGCAGGTGTTTGAAGATTGCAACATCAGGAGTTGAAACCAAGATTATTGTTTATCAAGAAGTCATAATCCCTACCTCACTGTACAGAGCCTGAACAATAGACAGGAGCTTCTCAAGTCATTGGAGAATTACTATTAACACTGCCTGAGGAAGATCCTTCAAATCCAGTGGAAAGGCAGATGCAGCAGTGGTAGTGTCCTCTCACAGGCATACAACACGAGCATCAAGGTGATGATGGTCTGACCTCACCTTTGCTTGGATGATGTGGCATGTCATCCAGATGTCTGACTCCAGACTCCCAAAACAAGTTTTATTCTCCCAGCTCAGCCAAGGCAGAAAGAGTGCTTCAAGGCCAATTTGAAAAAATACATCATCAACATCAACTCCTGGGAGACTATCACCCAGGACCACCCCAAATGGAGGAAGAGTCTGCTGCAAGGTTCTCAGTACTTTGAAACCTCATGACAACAACAGGAGATGGAAAAGTGAAGGTTGCAGAAACAGTGTTACATGGCCCAAACCAAGAATCCAGAGCCAGCCATCCTGCATGAAAACACATGCCCAAGGTGCAGTAGAATTTGTCAGTCCTGGATTGGCCTTGTCAGCCATCTTTGGAACCACAGATAAGGCAGTCATGGAAGACCATCATCCTCGACTGCAAGGGGCTACCGATGATGAGGTTCAGAAAATCAGAGCAATTTCAGATCATTTTGACCTCATTTGAAAGAGTTTGGTAGATTGAAGTGAGCAGAATTATTTCCTTTTGAATGAAATCATCATGAAATTACCTCTGCCTAACATGTAATATAGTGTGTTTGGGTGGCTTATGTCAGAATGATATTAAATACCAGCTGCTATAGTCAAGACACTTCTAAATTTGCAGATTCAGACAGCTTGCATTTTAAATCTCAAAAGAGCTGGCTGAGGAGTTCACTGGACTGTTGCTGTGGATTTTGTAATAATGTCATTAGAACTCTGGGGAAGACCCAGCAGACTGGAAGAATGCTGATGTTGTGCAGATGTTTAAAAAGGGTAAATGGAGTGACCTGAGTAATTATAAGCACGTCAGTCTGACATTGATCGCAGCAAAATAATGGTATGTCTGGGACTGGATTAGTCAAGAATAAAAGGAGGGTAATATAATGCCTGTCCACCTGGTTTTATGGAAAATAAATCTTACCAGATTAACATTATTTTTCTCTGATGTTAGAAGTTTGATTAATGAAGGTGAGTGCTGATGCAGTATACTTAGTCTTCTGTTTGGCTTGGTACTGTCTTGGTTTGATTTAGAGGGATACAAAATCAACTTGATGCATATTACATGGATTGATACCGGGCTATCTTTCAGGTCTCAAAATATAAGTGTAAAAAGGAGCAGGTATATCTCTAGCTTGGTCTTGAAGGGGTAGCTTTTTAATGAATGATCTGGAATAAAATGCAAAAACATTAATGATGTTTAAGGTTTTTATATGACATACACTGGGGGAGTGGCAAATAATGAAGTGAAGCGTTCACTGTTACAGGATGATCTGGGTTGCTTGTTAGGCTAGAAACAAGCATATGGTACTGTTTATATGGCCAGCTATAAAGCCTATAATTTAAGAATAAAGAGTACAAGTTCTGTTAATATGGGACACTATCCTAGGAAGCAGTAACTCTGAGAAGGGCTTGAGAATCATGTTGGATGATCTGCTGAACCTAAGTTCCCAGCATGACATATGGAAATAGTTTATTGCCATCCTTGGATGTATAAAGGGGAATACCATGTTAGGAATATGGAAGTTACATTACCTCTGTAATTTGCATTGGTGTGACCACTACTGAAATACTGTGTTTAGTTCTTGTGACAACAGTTCAAGAAGGATGTTGGAAGTTGAAAAGGATTTAGAGGAGAGTCATGAGAATGACTGGAGAGCAAGCTTTACAGTGAAAGGTGCAAGGAGCTCAGTCTAGTTAGTCGATGAAGGAAGGCTAAGGAGGACTTGATTACCCTCCACTTACCTACCAAGGGTGGACCTGAAATCTGATAGAGGGCTTCTTAATATAGCAAGCAAAGTTATTCCAAGATACAGACTGAATAAGACACAAATTATTAACATTCAGAATAATTAACCATTGAAACAATCACAAGTTGTAGTGGATTCTCTGTCACTGGAAATTTTAAATTAGGATTCAGATGCTTTTCTAAAAGAGATATTATTTGGGTGCCTGAACATGTGCAGGGACGCTGCTTTGATGCCTTGTAATCATAGAAAGAAGGACCAGAGGGGACCTGTAAGATCATCAAGTCTGGTTCCCTGCCACATGGGCAGGAGGTAATGGGCTCAAACGAGATCAACGAGGTACTTGTTCAGCCTCATCTTGAACACCATCAGGGAAGGCAACTGCACCACCTGCTGGAAGTGTTCCAGATTTTGGTTACCTGTATGGAAAAGAAGTTTTTCTGTATGTCTAACCTAAACTTTTCCGTGACTAGCTTGTACCCATTGGTCCTCATCCTCCCAGGGGGTACCTTTCTGAAAAGTTGCTCTCCCAGATCCTGGTGTTCTCCCTTGAAATATTTGTAGGCAGCTACCAAGTCACCCCTCGGCCTTCTTTTACTCAGACTGAACAAACCCAGATCCTGAAGTCTCTCCTCATAAGGCCTATCCCCCAGACCCTTGATCATGTGGGTGGCCCCTCTCTGCACCCTTTCAAGCTTGTCCATATCCTTCTTGAAGGGTGGTGCCCAGAACCGGACACAGTACTCCAGCTGTGGTCTCACTAATGCAGACCAGAGCGGGAGGAGCACCTCTCTGGATCTATTGGCGACACATCTGCTGCTGCATGCCAGAGTTCTATTTTCTCTGTTGGTGACTTCATCAAGCTGACAGCTCATATTCATCCTCTGGTCAGTTGTCACCCCCCAGGTCCCTTTTGGATGTTATTACAGCGCATCAGAGCAGACTCGATCAGTTGTGTCCGCTGGAGCGTGCTAATTAATATGCTCCAGCAGCCTCCATGTCTCATGTATTCAGCATCCTCACACTTCAAAATGGTGGGGGGGGAGGTGAAGAGAGAAGAAAAGCCATGCTTGAACCTGCAGCAGCTGAAGGAAAAGACCCACCTGACTCACTGGAGCCAGCATCGCCAAAAGAACAGAAGATCCTGCAGGATCCATGCTTTATTAGCAGCTGTTAGGTCCAGATTGGACCTCCCTGCATCTGTTTGGGTATTTCTAGCCTGCCTCTGAGAAAGGAAGGCGGGCGGAACAGGCTCCACGAGGGAGCAGCAATGCAGGAATACCGGCATGCTGGAGGAGAGACTCCGCAGGAAGGGGAGCTGGCTACCTTCCAGCATGGAGGAGCTCTAGTAAGCCAGGGGATGCCGGCCTACAGCAGAAGTGGCAGGAGCTCGCAGGAAGCCTTGCCAGGAGACAAGCTGGCGTGAGAGGTTATGGGGTTTTTCCCTTTTTTGTGGGGGGATTGTCAGAGGGGAGCTGGTTAGGCTGGCCCCTGACCCCAGGACCAAGAAGGGGAGGAATCAGTGACCGGTTGGGCTAAGGGGAGAGATACAGGATTAAAGCCTGGGCCTGCATAGTTAGGGCCAAGAAGATTCCTGCATCCAGGTGTGCTCAGGCCCCACTGGGAGATGCTGGGGCTTACACTGAAGTGCCCAGGGTTGGGGGCTTTTGCACTGCTGAGAGGTGAGCCCAGCCAGGGTCCTTTTCTGTTCCTTGTTTATGTTGGGAGAGAACAGGCCCTGCATGAAACTCCACCCCCCTCCGGAGCCTAGTGCACTGCAGCAGAAAGACTCCCCCTGTAAGCTGGAAGGCCCAAAAGACTGAGAGACTTACATGAGTTCACACTGCATGTCCTGTGTTCTTTAGTTCTTCTTACATTCATGATGCTCCAACAGGATGACTGTTAGGGCCACGGTGGCCGTCATACCTTGGAGATGGGCTTAAGGCAACCACGAACCTATAAGTTCAAAGAAAGGAAAGAGGTCACCTGTTGAGGTCTAAGGGTGAGACTGATGCTTTAATATTTGGGTGGTGCATGGGTGGGGTATAGGAGGGGTGGGAGCCCCAGAAGAAGGACCAAGCCTGGTGCATTTGAGTCAATCCATGGCAGAACTGACCACCTTCCTAATAAAGTATCCTTGAACATCAAGTCATGGCAGGAAAGAATTGGGTGATAGTGGAGTGTTTGGATTGGGTGAGCCCGCATCCCCATGGTCCAGTTCAGACAAGCACAAGGCCACCAAGGTCCGCAGCCCTATCCTGTACTGCGCCAACAGGGCACTTTAACCACAGCTCATTGAACAAGTTTTAGTTAAAGCACCACTGCCATTTTGATGTGTGAGATACTGAACATACAAGATGCTTCAGGCGCTTTAATTAGAGTTATTCTTTGATCTGCTGTAATTAAAGTCCCCCCCCCCCGCCCCCCCGCAGCATGTGTAAAAATGTCCTTTGAGTTCAGACAAGAATTAATTCAGGAAAATCCTGTGTTCTGTAATTTATACATCAGCAGTTCTCAACCTGTTTGCCATAATGGGCCACACTTGCAGCTCTCAATGTATTATGTGGGCCACACCCACACAGTTTACTTCCTTTGTATCCATTTAACAGGATGTCACTGTGCATGAAAAAACCCAGCTAGGGATACTAGTCTATAGGAAAGAATGAGGGTATAAGAAACCCAGAGTGCAATTCTTACAAGGCATTTTGGCACTTTTAGGTTGACTAAATGGAAAACTTTTAAAATTTAGTTTATTTCACTGAAACATTCTCTGTAGGAAAGTTGAACTGTTTTGTTTCTGTATTTCATGTATTCTGAAGAAAGCAATTGTGAAATACTGGAATTTCTTGAGGGACATAAATCCTGATTTTTTTTTTTTACTTAACTTTAGCTATGTGGGCTAGAATTTCCTATGGCTTATGATTTCAGTTCAACATATTAAGCTTTTTTCATGATACTAAGTATAGGACCTTAGTAGTGCTGCTTAGATGCTTAAAATTAAGTGCATGCTTAAATACAGTGGTAAGCAGGAGCTTGTTTCACAAAATTAGGTTCTGCCCTATTTTTGTGCTGTGCATGTGACAAGACTGACATGGGATTTCCCACAGCAGCATACTGAGACCAGTAGAGTGTACACAGGATAGGCAGATATGAATAGCTAAATGACAAGATAATACCACAAGCTTCAGGGCCATTCAGCATTGCAGTTACCAAGGGAGGTTTAGACCGGTATTTAGACTGGGTGTCAGTCGTCCGAGATTTGGTCCATTTCACAAGTGATTCTCTTCACAAAACTGAGTTTGATATCACAAAATGTGAAAAACCTCCTCGTGCCCCTACACATGGCCAATTACAGTCGTATTGGACAGTGTGGGTTTGACAGCTATCCCCCTGGCTACTAGGAACTGAATGAGAGGCATCGCCTCCAAAAGCTGCTATCTCTGAAACCAGAGCTAAGGAACCAGCTGTGAGCTGTAACAGAGCCATATCCTCTATGGGTTGGGGTCAGAATGGGATGTATACCACTCATGGTTGTGTAGTCATTGCCTTATACTAGCTCTTACTATCTCTTACTGATACAGCTCTTACTCTATCTCTTTTTATAGGTATCTTAATATTTAATGTTTGTTGTAAAATAAATGGAACTTTCTGGCAGCTCTGCATTGGCTTCATGGATTTTTCAAAAACTTGAGAGGCAGGAAAGCTGTCGAATTTTCCTAATTGGCACACACCCCTGTAGAAACAGAAAATGTGAAAATTAAGTGAGTGCCCTAATTATCAAGGGCTCAGAGGAAAACATTGTGCTGGGAGATATTCATTTTTATTTCATGCAGAACTTGAAAAATAAGCATTGTGCAAAGCATTAAGTCTTTTTAATTAGAAAGCTCTGCTCAGATAGCAGCTCTTTACCATGACACTGCCTGGCTAGGGGCAGCAGAAGAGGCTGGTTAGAGCCTGAAATCAGTGCTTTGTATCCACTCAGGGTATAGCTAATAATCTGTTAATAATCTCTTAACTGCATGCTGCTGCAGCTAGTGACACTTGGTATGGTTCTGCTTAGTAATTATGGGTGTAGCAGTTTGACTATGGACAAATTCATGTAGCTGTACACCTGCAACCTGTAAATCTCAGCCTTTCTTCTCCCATTGTTCTATCGTGCCTTTCTTTGTGCTGAATGGGTTATTTTGTTCCTGACCTTTGGGCACTAAGCCAAAAGTGCTTGTAACAGATGGCAAAATCGGAGCTCAAGTGAGAGTGAGGGCAGAGCATAATAGGAAAGTATTAACTCATTTATCGGCTGTAATGTCATAGCAAAGCTTTCTGTTGTGGGCAGAGAAGGTGCACAGAGAAAAGTGTATACTGGGTGTTGTTGACGACTGTAAATAAACTTGCAATCAGCTCAGAAAGCATGCTGTTTTAACAGGCGACATGTGCCATTAATTGTCTGCTTAGGGTCTCTGAAATACTCATTGTATCTATTCCCTGGCAATTGTCCCAATTAACTGAATGCGATATCAATCTGCTTGCCAGCTAATTGTATTTTATTGAGTAGTGTGAGGTTTTTGCCTGGGTAAAAATGACGGAATCAATGTATATCTGCAGAGTCTACAGGGCTCCAGATCTTCACAAATGAATGGGGTCCAAAGGTTAAAAAGCAAGTATAACTTGTGTATAGGTTTCAGAGTATCTAGCCCACTATTATGTTACTGTAGAGTTTTCAAAAGCACTGGCATAATTCTGTTCTCCTTGAGGTCAAGTGAAAATTTAAACACTGTCTTTACTGGGAGCAGAATTAGGCAGGTGATATTGGGCACTTTTAAAATGTTACCCCTCTCTCCCTCCCCTGCTTTTTTTGGTAAGAATATAAATACCAAAGGTAGATGTGCCAGGATTTCTTTTTGCAGGGGGACCTAGAAAGCTTTGGACTTGAGCAGTAGTGGTGTTTCCTTTAAGCGGGGAAGCATACAGAGTGCATGGATACAAAAACAGGTTTATGATCTCTCGTATTTAAAAAAATTACTTACAAAAAGTAAGTAACGTTCTTAACGTTGCAAGTAATCAAAGCCCAGAATTAAATTGTGCCCAAGGCATGGAAAATTTTAACTTAATTTATTGTCCAAGTAGTAAGTGTTGGAAAAAAACTACTTGAGTCTTGATAATATGAAGTGTTGGGTAACCTGGCCATCTTGTTTTGCAGGATTAGGTTTGATTTTGGGTTCAGAGCTTTGAAATGAGATAAACTGCAACTTCTTAGATAATATACCTGACTGTGATAAAATTTAAGGGCCTGTGAATGGCATAAACAGGATTTTATCAAGTTATCTAGTTAAAATAAGGGTGTCTCTACCCTGTTTATAAAATGTTCCAATTTAATGTGTAAATTGGACTGGAACTGCAGTTCAGGGGGCACGTCTATATGTGTGCCAGACTATGTAGTTGTTACTAAATGACTGTTCAGTGGCCGGCATTATTGCACAGTCCCGACGCTGCATAGGTTTTTTCCCATTGTACTGCTCAGTAGCTTGTTGCTACTGTGCAGTAGTTTTGGTGTCACGGTTCGTGCCTGCTGATGCTATGTCGCCATAGTAACAAGCTACTGCGCTGTAGCTTGTCACTACAGTGACGTAGTGTCTCATGTAGATGTGCCCAATATCAGTCAAACTATGTCCAGAGCTGAGTTTCCACTAGATGGCTTGTCCCATAAGCATTAACTTTTATTTTTGGCTGGGAGGGGCAGGGGCAGGGGGGCTAGGATGATGGACATGTGGAAAGTTTTATGAATTACAGGTAACAGCCCTTTTCCTGAGAGAGGGCCAGGGCCCTCGGGCCCCCATGTATTCAGCTCCTCTGCCTCATCTAAATATAAATGCCACCTGGAGAGCTTGGTAACTAAGAAGTAAGCAACGCTGAGATCAAACAAAGTGCAGAGCTTTGTCTCATAAGTGTACTATGATATCACAGACTTAAATCTATATTATCTCTTTCAGCAACCTCATGGCAATTGGAGTCTCAGCTTTTTCCGTTTAAAAAAAAAAGGGTGTTCCTTATCTTTTTAAACATTATAATCCTCAGTGTACAGCACTACATTAGTTTTAAAGCGGGAATTTCTGAGTTCATGATATATCTAAAGAAATGTAGGGGGAAAATCAGTACAGTAAAGACCAGGTAACTGTACAAACATGGAAATGTTACCTGGAGTAAAGGAGAAAAAAATCCACATTTTTGTCTGCCAATAAAAATACTAGTACAAATGTTACCCTTTGGATGCTCAAAAACTTCTCTCTCTCTTATTGGTATAGTGCAGGGGTCAGCAGCGTTTTTGGGCCGAGTGCTGAAACCCCACCATCCAGGATTTGGAAGAAGTTGGTGTGCCAGGGACGAATGGCAGGGGAGCCATGAAGGGCTGATCCTTGTTGTGGCAGTGCAGCCCCAGCCCCATCTCTGACGTGCTCCCCGTGGCATGTATACAGCTGCTGCCAGCAATGAGTTGGGCTGGGGCTCTGGACCCCGGTGCAGCCAGTTGCAGCCTTGTGACTAGCTGCCTGCTACAAGCAGCCTGGTTTCTGGGCAGGCCCCTGTCACCTGCCACAGAGCCTGGGCTGCTCATACCAGGCAGCTGGAGTCCGTTGGCAGCTGCCCTGTGGTCTGGAGCCACAGCCCGGCTCCTTGCTGGCAGCAGCTGCACGCTTCAGGGAGCAAGACAGGGAAGGGGCTGGGGCTGTACTGCCCTAGGACCCTTCCCTGCCATGTACCCTGAGGTGCATGGGCAGCCACTGCTGGCCACAAAGCTGGGTCAGGGCTCTGGACTCCAAAGCAGCTGTTTGCAGCCTGCCTACTGTTAGGAGCCTGGGCTGTGTGGCCTGCAAAATGGCCTCAAATGCCATGCTATAGCACATGTGGTGGGGGTTATTAACCCCTGGTGTAGTGTCTGTGTTTAAATGAAGGAAAAATTATTATTTGCACTGCTATTATTTGCTTTGACCAACCATAATCTAAAGACCTGATTACTAATTCAACAGAATTTCTAATGAAGTCTCATAGTTCAGAACAAGACCAGTCACTTAAAATGACTGTATTCATATTATAATGCCACTATCAAACATTGACTATTTGTGCACCAAACATGTTGAGAAAGGCCTGCTATGTAATGAATGATATTTGGCCCTTATATTGTGCCAGGAATATATAGTTTTCCCATCCCTTAATTAAGGATAGCCAACTGAGTTATTGTTCACCAGGCCCAGTTCTTCTGCTTCCACATGGATCTAGCTGCTAGTGGCTTCAGTGGGAGACTGACTTGTATATATGAGAGTAGATCTGAGCCCCATACTGCTGTTTTGTATGCCTTAAGTCCGACTGTCAAATGGTAACTGTAAAACTTAGATAGTTTTAATGAGCAGAAAAACTGAAAACATATTTGTTTGTATAATGAATTTATGTAATGGCCCTTTTAATTTTCTTTAGAAGTTTGGCAGACTTCAGGTGTGTCACAAAGAAAAGGGAAAAGCCATCTCTATTAGAAGAATAACCCACTTTCATACAGGGTGGCAGCAGGGACATCAGCTGTTGGAAATTAAAGGAAAGATTGCTTTTACCTCATTCCAAATTTTTCTGAATAGTAATAATAAAGAGTGCTGCAAATCATTGAGGGAAAACATGGAGTATTTCTAATAAACAAACTCCATCTGAGGTCTCTTGTTCCTAGAGATCCATATTATTTGCACAGCATCAAAGTTAAGCTAGAGTCTGCTGCAGTGAGACAAGAGCAGACTGTAATGGAAGGATTTTTTTTTTGTCACAAGTCCTAGAAATAATACTGGCTGAACAACATATTGCCAACTTTTAGAAGAGCTATATTTCAGATCTTGGTCCTTACTTTTAAGGCCATGGACAGTCTTTCATTTCTAGCAGTGGAAAATTCTAACTGCTAGAAATGATTCTGGGAATGGGAGCAATATAGGCATCAGCCTGCAACTGCCCATTCCCCTCTGCTCTTCGCATCTTCCTGAAACAAGGGTGATCCTGGTCTGGGGAAAGCTTGGGGAGCAGCAACTGCCCTGCTCCTCTCATTCCTGGGAGGATTGAGCAGTGGGGCAAAGTCTTTAGCCCACTCCTCAGACTGGGGACTCTGGTCTGGGGAGCAGTGGGGGGCTGCTTCTCTGTACAGCTCCAAGAGTAATGCTGCAAACCCCATACCCCAGGAGTGGGCAAAATATGGCCCGTGGGCTGGATCCGGCTTGTGAGGCCATTCTATCCGGCCCGTGGGGCCCCTAAAAAATCTGGAAAATTATTATTTCTCTGCCCTTGGTTCCTGTCAAAAATAACAGGAACTGAGGGCAGTAGGACCCAGGGGAAGCCTGGTGGGTTCCAACAACAGTAGGGCCTGCCTGCCCCAGCCCCCAAGCTGGAAGCCCCAGCCAGGGCTTCTGGCCTGGGAGCATGTGGCTGCCCATGCTGGAGCCACAGGTAAAGGGGGGAGACCCCAGGCAGGGAAGGAGTGCGGACTGGGGGGGAAGCTGCCCCTTCCCTGCCCTGTGGCTCACAGCCCATGTGAGGCTGCCTGTGCCTGCTCCGGACAGCCCTGTGCAGGCTGTGAGTGGCTGGCCATGGGGCGGGGAAAGGGCCACTTTTCCCCCCCACACTCAGCTTTTCCCTGGGCTCCTTCCCTGCATGGAGAAAAGCGGCCCCTTGCTCACCCCATGGCAAGTGCTCCCTGCTGCAGCTGCTTGCAGCCCACACAGGGCTGTCCGGAGCAGGCACAGGCAGCCCCAGTCCAGCTGCAAGCAGCTGCAGCGTGAGACAGCAGGCAAGGGGCTGGTTTCCCCCTCCTCCCATGCTCAGTACCACCTTGTAACCTGACCCCACTGCCAAGCTGGTGCTGAGCACAGGGAAGAGCAGCCCCTCACTCACCGTGTGGCTGGTGCCCTGTGCTGCAGCTGCTCCCAGCCTGCTCCAGCCTGCTCCCAGCCTGCTCCAGACAGCCCTGTGTGGGCTGTGAGCACCAGCCATGGGGTGAGCAAGGGGCTGCTTTTCCCTGTGCTCAGCACTAGCTTCTTCCCTGCTGCAAGCAGGGGGTTGGGGCTGTGTGCTTCCCCCCACCTGTACTGTGGAGCTGGCAGGGCACTGGGTATGAGTGGGCGGGGAGCCCGCACTGGTGTTCCCGGGGTCAGTGCCGGTGGGGCCCAGAGCAGGGTGGCAGGAGCGTGGGGTCCCAACTAGCAGGGGCTCTATGGAGCCGGGCCATCTCTCCCTCCCTCCCTGCTGGTGCAGCCCAGCCCAGCCTGCACCCCACTTTGGACCCCACCAGTGCTGGCTCTGGGACATTGGTCCCAAGATGGTGACCGGGGATGGGGCACCTGTCAAGGGGCAGGCTACCCATGTGGCCCTTGACAGCCTGCCAAAACTGGTTAAGTGGCCCTCCGTGTGAAATAATTGCCCGCCCTTGCCCTACCCACTCCTCAGATTGGTGATTCCAGTCTGAGGAGTAGGCAGGGAGCCAAAGATTAGCTGCTCCTCTGCGTGGCTCCTGGTGGCCGGGAGCTGAACAGAAGAACAATTAAGAAACACCCGTCTGCTCCCAAACCAGACTGGGAGAGGTGCATACAAATCTTGCAAGGGAGATCTTTCAGATTGGAGATCTGGAAGTTCTTCTCTCAGAAGGAACATGTTCTCTCAGAAAGAAAAGTTCAGTGAATGCTTCTGCGCTTGTCATCTCTACTGGGAAATTCAGTGCTTATACATGGCCTTAGTTATCTTCTAATTATCACACATGCAAAAGTAGGGAATTAAATCACTACCAATTCTATGATGTATACTGATGCATCTTAAAGGTTTTGTTTGCCTCTAAACAAATTATTTGTTACAAAAATGCTGATCCTTATATTGCATCTCTCAGATATACGCTGTACCAGCACTGATTGGTGTAGGGAATGCATACCTAGTTTCTAATCCTTGGAGCCAGAGACAGAAAAAATCTGCATTTTGTCTACTTCATTGGACATCTCACGTTAAGCTTGGAGTCTGTAACGATTTGGCAGTTGTAACAAATCTCAATCAGCCTCTTGTGAGAGGCTGAGCATCTTCAATTCCTATTGAGTTTAGTGGGAATTAAGACTTCTCATATTTCTCAGGGGGTGTTTCTTAGATCCATCGTAAAGTGAACCTGAGGGACATAGCTTCTGGTAATTGTGGAGGGCTCTGCACAGCGAGAAACCAGTGACATATTAAAGACTTTCCAGGCCATGCTACTCAGAGGGCAAAAACAAGACATCCATGCATAAGATATAGTAGTGGAGGAAGTGTCTCTCTTGGCAAGGGGACTGTTAGGAAGAGTCCATTAGAAATTAAAGGAAGTTAAGGCAGCAGAAGCAGGAACTGAAGAAATCATTATTCTGGGGGACACTTTTTTGTTTTATTCCACTTTGGTGAAAGCTGAGCTAATTATGAAGGAACTAGCCAATTGCCTGTCAAGAATGCCAGGGGGGGCGGGTGGGGAGGGCTGGGATGGAGCGCCGCAAACTAACACCCCATGCTGCCACTGTTCTGCCTCTTGTAGGGAGTGGGGTGGAAGAGCCCCCGCCCTCTGTCTGGTCCTCGGCGCACCTTCAGAATCATGGTGGCACTCCCCCACACTTGGGAGCACTCCGATTGGCTGTTTCCGTCAGTCAATCAGAGTGCGAAAAAGGTGTTTTGGCCAGACAGACAGACTTAGGCTTTTATAATATTAGAATGAAAGTCTTGGCTTGTTTGGTTTTTTTGAGGAATATGAGAAGTCTTAATTTTTTTATTTATTTATTTATTTATCTTTTAGCATTTGCTTTTCCCCCATCTGATGCGTCTGGCAAATAGAGTTCTTCAAAGTTAAAAAATAATAATAATAATAATATTGTGCTGTGAGCTTTAGAGTAGATTAGTGATCAGTCTTCACAATATGTCATATGAGGTACCTTGGGAGTAAAATTGAGCTGGGATCACAGACATCAGATTCTTCTTTCTAGGAGTCAGATTTTAATTATCTCATTCATTTATGTTTGTGCAATCAAAGCTTTGTAGTTGGTTGACTCACCAGTCGCACAGACTCATCCGTTTACGATGACAACAAAGCTGTCATATTTGGGGTTCTCTAGTGACTGTTGAAAAGATGCAGGCATAGTATTTGAATGTATATGAAGAAGCAGGTATTAAAATAAATCTGCCAACATGTACAGAACAAATGACATATCCTTTTATTCTATAGAATAGTTTAGGTTTAGATAGTAGCATTTTGTAACATAGATAATAAAGTACTATATAAAATGGCCTGTTGGGATCTAAGTTAAAAGGCAAAGAAGTGTTGAATTAGCAAATTACAGTTCAGGTTTTGTTATCCGTCAGCTTTCAGGATAAACAATATGGCTGTGTCCAGTCAAGCGTGGCCGTGCAGTATGTGGCACTACAGACGTGCGCCACATGTTCAGTTGTTCTCTACACTGCAAGGGAACAATGCAGGAGAAAATAAAGTGGAGCGGTGCACGTGGGGGGGGCAGCGTGCACCACTCGAAATGAGTCTGGCCAGCTGGAGCCATGCTGGCTGCTGGCCAGGCTCTATGCATCAGGATTACCAATGTTGCAGCCCCAGGAACCCAGGTAAAGCTGTTGGGGTCAGCACCGTTCTTTCCCTACCCCTTCTAGGGTAACCTGCCGCACACCAGAGGGTACACGGCACAGGTATTCTCCAGGGCCAACAAGCAGTGGCACAAGGCAAGCTGCTGCTAGTTGTCCCCAGAAAACCAAATGTCAGCTCACACATGGGTGCGGCCTACATTACCTTTACGATGAACAGTCAGTGTGAATACTTTTTAAACACAGGCTTCATTATGCTTCCTTAGTCAGAGATTTTGTACTGAGAAGAAGAACTTTTTCCCCCCTTATATGGACAAATCTTACAGAATTTAGCCCTTTATTTAGTCAAATAATCTACTGAAGTTAGTGAGACTTGCTGTGTTGAATGCTTTTTGTTAGCAGAAAGAGAGGAGTCCTCATAAATTCAGTAAGTGTTTGCAGTGAATTGTCTCCCTTGTACTTCGGTGTCACAGTGGAGACTAGTTTGATATCAAAAGACTTAAATGTGGGATGGATTAGATGTTTTTCAAAGTCTCATTTGTCATCTTCATGACAGCATTGGCAAGCTTCTAATAGATTTATTTCACTATATTGAGAAAAGAAATGTCATTCAGTATTTATTTAGTAGTCGTAAATAAACTTAGATTGATTATGTGTTCTTTGGACAGCTCGTGGTTAAAATATATTTGGAAAATTAGTAGTTGTACTTCCATCACTCTTCTGAATTTAGCAGCACCCCACTTCAAAAACGTCTTTATTTCTTACTGTGCTCACCATCTTGCACCTCACAGTACCCTTAAAAAGATATCGCTGAATGACAGCAACAAGAAAGCTACCCTGAGAGCACGTGAGGGTTGGCGCACCACTTGGTACTGCTTGGTACTGGCATGGGGTGCTCGGCAGAGCAAATTGGGGAGCTTGCATGTGTTTCATGCACAGAGCTGTATGCAATAATAAAGGACTCCATTTGAATTGCAAGAACTCAGATCTTTATGCAAAGAGCTTTGTGCTTAGTGCTGCGCACTCTGAGCAACTGCAAAATTCTCCAAGGACATGGATTTTCCTGGTGTCACCCTTGAAATCTTTCCCACTAGAACTTGTGGTGCAACCTGCAGGAACATGCCAGTTGCTATAGTGGGCGGTGAGTCATTAGACTGCTAAAAAAGGCAGGCCTTCCTGCAGGAGGCAGAGTGACAGTAATTACTGAAGGCTGGTGCTGGGTGAAGTTGGTGGAGGAAGGTAGATTACAAAGCTCAGAATTTAGCAGTTGTAAAATCTATAACATGTACAGTGTCTTTTTACTAAACCTTATAAAGCTACTTCCCCCAGGTCTCCACAGCCAAGAGAAACCTTCTCCCTAATGACAGGGGCAGAGGTTAATGCAGCAGCCTCGTTGAAGATCAGTGTGCTACATAATTACATGATATTTAGAAGAGGATGTGCATTGTAGCTGTCTGCCTGATTTTCTAAAGTTTGTCATGGTGTTTTAAATTACCATAGTATGTCTACTAAAGTATCTAGTGGACCAGATCATGAGTTGATGTAAATTGGGAGTAGCCCCATTGACAGAACTATGCCAGTTAGTTTCAACTGAGTCACTTGCTTCACTGGGCCAACTTCAGTCTGGCCCAGTGTCTGAAGGTCTCAGTTAAAGTCCAGTTACTTACCATATATCCTGTGATACAGTATCTTGACAGATATAACTTAGTGGTTCTATGATCCAAGTCAGTTGATAAAGTTTGGGTGAACTGCTGGTCAGTGTTTCAGTTTTACAAAAGAAATATGTTCCATGTAAAATATAAGTGTTGTGAGAATCCCTGGAAATGCAGTTCCAGTGGTTGTCACCATTTATCTGCAAAGGAATCTCTTTAAGAAATTTGAAAATCTTTAACACACAACAAATATATTTCAACAAATACAATTCAAAGGTAACTTTCCAGCAGTTGGTTTTGTGGCGTGACATAGTTTAGGCCAAGGAGGAGTGCCTGCATACTCTCATTCCAAGTCTTTTGTTGTCAGTCAGCAGGCTTCGGCTTCAGAATAGAAGAGTTGGGGTAAACAAAGGCTACATGACTTGATGGAGAAAGGGCTAGGAAATGGAAACCTTCAGGGATTTATTTTCAGGAGAAAAAAAATGAATCAAAGACATGGGTCTGCTTGTAGCCCTCCAGATGAATTATACAAACCCAGCTCTCTCCCTGTGGGGACCTGTGATCACTCTCAGAACTTAGCTTTTTTCATCTTCTGAAGACAGTATAGTATTAGTCTTGTATGCTTACCTGAGGGCTAGCAGCTGCCCCTCTGAATTGACAAGGACTTCAGAGAGGAGTGATCTAACTCATCATGTAACAAAGGGGCTGGAAAATGCAGGTAAGAGCCACTGTCCTAGTCAAAGATTTCTTAAGTGTGGGCCAGAAGAGGGCAAACACTACCCTTACATTGCAGCAGAACAGGAAACAATAGTCTTCTCCCACTGGAATCAGTTGTACAACACAACACCCATAATTAGGGGTCTACTGAACTGAAGGTGGCTGCTGTCTGAATGTGCATGCAGACCTTGGGGCTGGCAGCCATTTTTCCAGCTGGAGTGTGGTGGGCACCCCCTACCTCTGATTGGCTGAGGGCAGTGGCCCTGGCCCTCATTGTTGATTGGCTGCAAGAGCTGACTGGCATGCAATCCTACCCCTCACTGCCAATTGATGGTGAGGGTGATGTAAAAATCGCGGTTCGTTTCTTGGGAGGCGAAAAAAACCTTCAGCCACAGACACACTCTATTAGCAACACAAAAGGTATATAT
>NW_017728886.1:91869199-91876075 GCF_001723895.1 Crocodylus porosus
TTTTCTAAATCTGCTATTGATAATGCATTTTTAATAATATTTCTAACAAGGGGAAGGGTTGTATGATGGACAGCCTTCTCAGTCAATAAGCAGTGGGGGGCAGCCATCTTGCCATGCCAGCAGCCACCTCCCTTCCCAGAGGGAGCCAGCATTTTATTTTCAGTAAGATTTTTGGTATTCCCCAGGGAGCCCACATATTTTTGTGGAACCTGCCTGAAATCACAGTTTCCATGAAAATAGTGAAATTGTGATTTTGGTAGGTGCCTACCCATAATCCTTTGAGTAGTATATAAAGAACTCAGCACTAGTTGTCATCTATAGCTTAGAGCAGGGGTGGGCAAGATACAGCCCACGGACCGTATCCAACCTGCCAGGCCATTCTATCTGTCCTCTGGGACCCCCCAAAAATTTAGAAAATTAATATTTATTTGCTCCTGGCTGCCTGTCAAAGATGACAGGAACTAGGAGCAATAGGACCCAGGGGGAGCCGGCAGCAGGACCCAGCAGCCCAGTCTTGCCCACCCCACCATTTCCCTGCTTTCCACCCTGTACCCGCTGGGCCTCGAGCATCCGGTCCCTTGCCGCCCGGCTCTGGATTTTGATAGTGGTCTTCCGCTCTGTCCCTAAAAGGTATGGGGCCACGATCTCTCGCCTCTTACAGTCTTATCCCATCCTAATCCCACCTGCCACGACTTTGATGATCTATCAGTGGTGGAGGGGTCTAACCATCCGGGTCCGGTTGTCCCAGGCCAAGGCGTGATGTTCTTCTCGAGGCTCCAACCTCCCCTGTACCTCGCCCCCTACCCAGCCCTGACGGCATGCTTGTGTTGTTGCCAGCGGCCGACCCTCTCTATGCGTGAAGTCCTCCTGGCCCTGCTTGGATCTGGTTGAAGGCTAAGTAAAACTAGGCCCTTTAACTCCTGAGCCCTTGGTAGCCCTCTGTCTACCTACACCCCGGCGTCCTAGGCAAAATAACAACTAACAAAATAAAAGGAAAAGAGACCGACGCCAAAATCGTCTACCACCTCTTGATGTCCCCTTGATTACTATCCTGGGGCACCTAATAATAACGTGCTCTCCCTTCACCGGCTACCCCTTTCAGTGCTACCTCCCCTTGCCCTTAGTGTACTTAACGTGTGTCCACCCTCAACGTCCCTCTGAAAAGAACCCTTCCCTCGACGGGCTCTCCTGGGTCCTCCGTCCAGGACGTGAGGGTCTTAACTGGCCCCTTGCTTGTCTACCTCTTTTCTGGACGACTCGCTGGCCCAAGTCTCTGTTGACAAGGTCCCTCCTGTAGGTGCTCTTTGTGGCGTTGGGGTAATATACAGCCGGGATATCTTTGTCCTCGTTGGTTCGGCAGCAGCGTCTTTAGATGGATGCAGCTCCGGACATTCCCCTGCCCCATGGGCAGTATTCCCCAGTTCCTCCTCCTTCTCGGTGAGCCCCAGAGTTCCTCTTTCTGTGCTCTTTCTCCACTTCTTCTCCCCTTCCGTCCTGCTGTCTTTCCTTATACTTTCACACCGGCTCTCCTCCCCCTTCTCCCCAGCTGCTTTCACTTTAAAAAAACCATGGCTAATGAGCCATGTGGGTCCCGCCGCCGCTTTCAGTTCTGCCACGGTTCCTGCAGCAGGTAGGGTGTTTTTGCTCATTCCCCCTTTCTTTTTGTCTTCCCCGAGGTGTATTGTCCCCCAGGGTCCCTCCTTAACCCTTCGGGGTCCATGTCCTTCCCTTGCCCCAGGACACAGCCCATGTGCTTCTCCAGCACTAGGTGGCTCGCAGCTGTGTGTTTGTGTTCATAGGGTGAGTCCCACATGCATACCCCACCATACATATGCACCCCCCTCTTGCACTGTCATACATGCAGACATCCAAACCCCCTCACACACCCCAGCCATCCTCCCCACCACCAGTTAACTCCACTGCTAAGATGTATGAACCACCTGTTTGTGTGTATATGTTGTATTCAGGCCTTTTCTTGCCCCACTAGCTCTTTTAGATAGAAGCAGATTTACAGAATAACACAATATATAGTACCCCAGGAAATTATCTGGGAGCTGGTATAGTGACTGCTGTTGATACAGTCATTCTGCTTCTACTGTTGAATCCTTGTTTAGTAAAACTCCTTTCCCTTTGCCTTGCATCTGTTATGGTG
Organism: Crocodylus porosus; assembly: GCF_001723895.1. Classification (NCBI taxonomy): domain Eukaryota; kingdom Metazoa; phylum Chordata; order Crocodylia; family Crocodylidae; genus Crocodylus; species Crocodylus porosus. The sequence continues at coordinate 91,871,352 of NW_017728886.1, forward strand.
CCTTGTCATAGGTTGGTAAGTTTAACCAAATTAGCAGCATGCCCCACCTAGAGCCTTTCTGTTACCAGTATATATAGATATACTAAAAATACTGGATCTAAATATCTTCTTTGAAGAAATATAAAATTAAGATTAAAAGTTCCTGCTTATTCACTAAGCACCTGCAGACTTGCCCAAAGTTCAAATCCAGTTTTAAACTTTGCAGCTTGGGTCCATCTCTACATACAGCCTATTCTCTTTTAATATAAATGGGGATTAAGAGAGGTCTCAAAAAATTCCAGTTATATAAGACAATTCAACTCTTTGATACAACCTTATTCTTATACTTAGATGTAATTCTATAGTATTCTGGGTGCTGTTGCATCTGTGCCTTGTAATACCTGTTTTCATTAAAAGAAAAATGTGGGTTTTTTTTTTTTGCCAGTATTAGCTGCATCTTTTTTTTAGATTTAAAAATGAGATGAATTATTTAAAGGTAGATAAAGGTAGTCTAGTCTTGCGTATTTTAAGCTTACAATCATAAGTTAGTAATGGAAATGACCTAATAGTCATCTTGCCTTTCTCTCTCCCAATCCATGATTGTTCCCTACTGATGCCTCCAGAATATTTTCCAAATCCTTTGCCCAGCTTTAAATAACTCAAGCAGTCAGGTTTCTATTGAGCACATCATTTTCTCTTAGATGTATTAACTTGGATTTTTTCAAGCTGAAACTCATTTGAGGCCTCATGTGAGAGCACAATGAGAGGTCAATGAAAGACTTCCATTGACTTCAGTGGGCTTTTGGACCAGACCTGTGTTTATCTGCTACATAAGATCCTGTTTGAGCAAAGCGCTTAAGTATAGGTTTACCTTTTAAACCCATGAGTAGCTTCATTGATTTCAAATCATGATCCTCTCTGCAGGCCAAAAAAAGGTTTCCACGTTCTCAGGGCTTTAAGATTTTTGTTGAATGTGTCTCAAACTTTCATGGGACTTGCATAAATTAAGTATGCACTAAAGAGCTGTCTTGAATCAGGGCCTGAATTTTTAGTGGCCTCCTCAAACTGAATTCATGCCCCTATGAACTCCTCTCCTGGGTTATTAATAAGATGTTAAATGACACCACGATGAATTGCAGTCTTTTGATGTCCTGCAGACATTTACCCCCATGTGTCAGTGCTCAGATCCAAGTCAATTTGAATTCGCTTTTTCAAGTAAGATTTTTATAAGCCTTTGCAGCAAATGTTTTAGTAAAGTACTAATATTTTTTTATATAATCAATATTTCGCTTGGCAGTAATCTTGTAACTGAATACTAAAACAGATCAAATTAGCCTAGCGCAATTTGTTCTTTTTAAAGCCATGCTACGTTGCTGCAATTCACTGAGATTGTCCTGGGAAGTAAAGGGAAACAGGGAAACCATCAGAATCGCTACTGTTTCCTAATGCATCATTTATCCTGTGATGTACTGGAATAAGATGCAGAGCAGCAACTCCTTGGCTGCACATGACCCTCCCTGGCACTGCTGCAGGGAGGCAACTGAGGATTCCCTTTCTCTGAGGCAATATTTCGGGTAGACTAGGACAAAGCAGGACAATATGCTGTGGTGATTTTGTTCAACAGAACTGACTGAAACCAATCTTTACCCACTGGCATGTTAGGCAGTTCTGCTGCTGCTCTTTTCTTTCAGAAGGCTGGTTTACAGCAGTCTCCGGTATTTTTGGAAGTAAGCCAGCCAGCCAATTTCATAGATTTCATAGACATTTGGGCTGGAAGGGACCCCGGAGGATCATCGAGTCCAGCCCCCTGCCCCAGGGGCAGGAAGTCAGCAGGAATCATAGGATCCAGCAAGATAAGCATCCGAATGTGTCTTGAAGGCATGCAAAGTGGGTGCTCGAACCACCTCCAGCAGCAGTCTGTTCCAAATTTTGGGGGCTCGGGCAATGAAGAAGTTCTTTCTTATGTCCAGCCTGAATCGGTTGTGGCAGAGTTTGTGACTGTTTGATCTTGTCATCCCTTGGGGTGCTCTGGTGAACAGATGTTCCCCCAGATCCTGATGCGCACTCCTGATAAACTTAGCCCCTGAGCCTGCGCTTTTCCAGGCTGAAGAGTCCCATGGTTCTCAGCATCTCATCATAAGGTCTGTTTTCCTGACCTCTGATCATGCACGTGGCTCTCCTCTGCACCCTTTCAAGCTTCTCCATGTCCTTTTTGAATTGTGGAGCCCAAAACCGGATGCAGTACTCCAGCTGCGGCCTCACCAAGGCCGAGTACAAGGGGAGAATGACATCCCGTGATTTGCCTGAGAAGCATCTAGGGATGCAAACCAGTGTTTTGCTCACTTTACTAGCAGCAGCATCACGCCGCAGGCTTGTGTTCATCTTGTGGTCACTCATGACCCCCAAGTTCCTTTCATCTGTAGTGCTAACCTGTGTAGCACTGCGGAGCCTATAAGGATGCTGCAGGTTTTTCCTCCCAAGGTGGAGAACCTTGCATTTTTCAGTGTTGAACCATCAGGTTCTCATCCGCCCATTTCATGAGCCTGTCAAGATCTGCCTGGATCACCCTCCTGTCCTCAGGTGTGGATGCTTTACCCCAGAATTTGGTGTCATTCGCAAACTTGGCCAGTCTGCTTCTGACACCAGTGTCCACATCATTGCTGAAGATGTTAAATAGTATAGGCCCTAGGACAGAGTCTTGAAGGACCCCACTGGTGACCACACACTAAGATGATTACCTCCCGTTAACCACCATCCTCTGGGTCCTACCGTGGAGCCAGTTCCCAAACCAGCTGATTGTGGTGAGGTCAAGGCCGCAGTTAGCCAGTTTAGCCAAGAGGTGATTGTGGGATACCAGATCAAAGGCTTTTTTAAAGTCAAGATATACAATGTCAATCTTTTCCTCCTTGTCCAGGTGAAAGGTCACCTGGTCATAAAAGGAAATGAGATAAGTCAAGCAAGACCTACCTGCAACAAATCCATGTTGGGTATCCCTCAGGATATTGCCTGTGATAAGATTGGTTCCCAGCTCAAGTCGAAACAACTGGAGGTCCAAATTCCCTAGAAAGCTCTAAAATCTCTTCCAAACTTTAAGCAGGTTTTGTTCAGTTGGTACAAGTTAGTATTATGTTGTTAGTATTTAGCAGCAAAGGAGCATTCTGTATATCAGATCTTGAGCCAAACAGGCTGTTATTTATAAGAACAAACCAAACTGATTTTTAAATCCAAATTCAACTCTCCTAGTTTTGGAAGCTTGTAAAAAAAAAAAAAAATTACAATCCAGCCAGCCTCCAATGCAAAGACAAATCACGGCCATTTTGGCACCAAGTGATGATATCATAAATGCAGATTTGCTATCAAAACAGTGTAAGTGTAGATATAGAACTGTGATAATGTGGCCTCATCTTTTTTTTTATAAAGAAGTAACTGAACTAACTATATATATTCTTGATACATAAATAAATATAAATAGGAATATAATGGAGCCTTCATGAGGTGTGGTCTCAGGAGGATTTCTTAATTAACTGTATTAGAGATCTATTAGAGACCCCAACTGAAATTATGGCCTCATGTTTCTGCAATGCATGAACACACAGTAAAATACAATTTTTACTCTGAGGACTTTAAAGGAATGCATAAGAAAATCAAAGAGTAGAAATGATGAGGGACTATTAGGCTCATTTTCCAGATGAGGTCTGAAGCTCAGAGGTGAATTTATTTAGCCAGGGTCATCCAGAGTGGTAGTGGTAGAATTACAAACTGAACCCGGTATCTTTTAAGTTTTGGACAGTGCCTTAATTGCAAACCCATTATCCATCCTTTCTTCTTCTTCTTCTTAAAAAAAGTAGGCTTGCTATCATTTGTTCAAACAGCACTTAGAATTCCTTTCCCAGTGAAAAATTACCTAGAGGACATTCAGTTAGTACTAGAGACTCACCCCCTTTATTTCATCATGAGGTCCTAAACAGTCCTAGCACTGAGCAGTCCTGGCTTGTGGGGTTCAGGGCCCAATCCCATATGCCTTGGGAATCCTGCTGCAGGGGAATTCCCGAGGTGCACATCTGCAAGAGGGAGTCTCCCCCATGCCAGGGGGGTACCAGGGTATGCATATCAGGGCATTGTTCTTTGTGGCTGTTGTCCCACAGGGTTGGGCCCTTTGAAGCCCTGGGAACGTCTGTAGATGCCAGAAGCAGATCAGACAGCTGTTCCTGTTCCAAACATAATGTCTGTTTATACCTTACAATATCTCCTTTCTTTTCATGAACAATGTGGAGGGGCCAAAAAGCACTGGGGACAGGGAAAGGAGTGGCGCGTGAAGAGCAAAATGAGGGGAGTGCTGTCTTTGTAATATGTCCAGGACCCTTTCTATGTCTCCTTGTTCAGGTATAATAATGCAGCGTGGATGTGATTTTCGAGCTGGGGCAGGGGGCTGTGGGAAATACCACTGAGCCTATCCAGCTCTTGCTGAGAAGGAACTATACCTGACTTCAGGTGTTCAGTTAGTGGTGCTTAGGGCTATGAGGTTATGGCTATCTATGTTCATTGGTTCTGCTGTTCCAGAAGACTGGTTATGGCAGTAGAGTGTGTGCTGTACTGCCTGAGATGTGTGGCGAAATGCCGGGCTAGCGGCTCTGGCACCGCTTAGGGGAGCCGCGGGCTTTGCAGAGTTGTGCGAGCGCGCGGCTTGTGGGGCGGGATTGAGGTAGCTCTTAGCCGCCCTCGAGGTTCGCCGAGTTGGCACAAGT
>NW_017728886.1:91876915-91982235 GCF_001723895.1 Crocodylus porosus
AAATGAAATTTACAGAATGTGCATGTGTAGCTTAATGCCAGTGGAGAGAAGTACAAAGCGTTCATTTTGATTAACAGTCTACTTCAAGGTTACATAAATGTGAGAGTGCCGCGCGGCAGTTACACAAAAAAAAGAGAAAATAATATAAAGTCTTTGCTAAAAACTATAAGACAGTTACAAGATGGTGGTATAGAAGCTGCTGTCCCCAGCACACAATTCAGTTTTTCTGGAACTCTCATGAAGGTATGGTACCTCAGCTCCCCCAGTTCTGGACTGTAGCATAATGCCACAGTAATACTCAAATTGGTTAAAAATGATTTATTACTATACCAGTGTGGTTGCAGAATTAAAAAGGGGTGAAATAGCCCCATAAAATTGTAACATTATTTAGTAAGTGCCTGGATCATTGTGTTGTATTATACCAACTTAAATAGTTGGAAAAATCCTTCTCTGCAAGCTTTCAGGTACCCTTCAGTATCCGAAGCTTTCAAACAGGCATCAGCTGTGAAAAGGCAGCCCAAACTATGACTAGGCATTGTGCTCACAAATTTAGGCATTTGTGGTATGATAAAAGGCTAAGACGTCTGTTACTCAGGTTCTGTGCTACCATGTACATGGGGGAGCCCCCCTGTACTGCATGCAGCTGTGCGCTCTTCAGTATTTATATCCAGAAATTGCAAAGAATAATTTTTCCAACTATTGAGTTGGTCTAGTAATAGATATTAGATTTACTCAAAGAGCCTTGTCTGCCTATGTCTTTAGACCAACACGGCTACAGCCTATACCTCTGGATCATTGTGTGACTTGCACGTCAGTGTGCCTCAAAATTGAACCTTGTGTTGGTTTTGAATGATTGTTTTCTAATTCAGCCACGTTGGTGGTTTGCGGGAGCTCCTTTAAGTGTTCATCTTAGGTTTTCCTGTTTATTTTTTGACCTGTCTGTGGTAAATCATGTTGTGATAATTTCTTAAAATAGAGACTTGATATCAACTTGCCTTTGACTTTCAAAGAGGTCTAATGTTCTGTGCTGAGGTTTGTGGAAAAATGCTTTAATGTGAGGTGCATGAGATCACCTGCTGGAGTGATACAATTTAAGAAAATCACCTCTGTGACCCCATTTGAGGCCTTAGCCTCACTTAAGCTGTTTCTTGCTGTGTTCAGGTCTGCTGTGTGTAAATGCTTCCCTTACTCTCTGCTACAGGCTGCCCATCTCACCTGAAGTCTTTTGCAGTGTGGACTGCAGACACACCACCAAGTTATGTTCTCTCCCATTTAAGTAGAGAGTGTGGGGACCTCATCCCACCTTCCTTACTAGGCAGTAGAAATGGGGCAGCACCGGATTGTGCTTTTCAGTCTGCCATAATCTAGTTCCTGCCTCAGCATCATGTAGCAATCCCCCCCACCTTTTTTTAAGGAAATTTTTGTCATGTCCGAAGTCAAGTCAGACAACTCAATTCCAAATCTGTGAGATAGTCAAGAACCATATGTGGCCCTGCTACCAGCAAGCATCCTGCACTCCTGCCTGGACTTCAGATGCTGCCAAATTCTTTGGTGAGCCTCCTACGTGCAGGCCCAAGCCCAGAGGCATGGGGTTTGGATGCCCCCGAGTTTCACTGGCCCTCAGCCATACGGTCACAGGAGCAAGCTAGGGAGGAGTCTCTCATTTCCATAAAGTCGGCGTATAACCAAGATCTTCCACTGGAAGTGAAAGTGGGAGGCTAAATAGGCATTACCAGGGTACTACTCTCTGCCAAAAAAAGTGGTTTTCCCCTGCCTGTAGAAAAACCTTGGCGGTCATGGTATTTCTCCTGCCAGGTAAGTAGCATCATGCTGCCCCTTCCTCAGGCTGCATTGGAAGCTTCCAGCCCAGTTTGTAAAGAGTAGGTTTTGTGGGTTTGGTTCAAGTTTCCATCGCCCTCGCACATAGTTAGGGTGGCGCTAATGGTGCTGAATGCCTAACAAAAGGAGGTCAGTTTATTTTTGGCTGATAACTTGGGATCCCTCTCACATTAGGGCTGTTTGTTAGTAACTTGGAAGCTGAGAAACTGCAAAATTACCAGCTTGTGTTTTCACTTTCAGAGCATGCTCTTTCTTCGCATGTAGACATGCAAATCACTGCCTGTGCTTAAAAGGGAACAAGAATAGTGATGCAGCTAATCTAAGTGTTTTGTGTATGTGAGAAAGTGATTATGTGGTGTCTGCAAGTTGTAATTTAAAGAAAAAGGAATTCTTAATGTTTTCTAACACTGACATTTATGTAGACAGGAGCCTAATTTTTGTAATGATCCTTAAATATATGGAGAACTTAGGCCAAATGATTACTCTGACTTCATTAATTTCAATAGTCAGAGGCAGTTTGAGAGAGAGATGTCAGACCCACAGACATTTCAAAGAAAACTGAAGGTCCTGAGATTGTTTTGCAAAACTCTTTGAGATATATAAAGACTTCATATCCAGGTCAGAGTAACATTGAACTCCAGCTGGGGGAGGGGAGCAGAGGGGCAGCACAAAGTTCATACAAGATGCAAGAGAGAGGGTTGATATAAAATTTTAAGGTGCCTCCATAGTAGCACTAGCCTGCCAGTCGTTGACAGCAGGTTCATCATCATAGAGAATATAGTTATAGAATCAGCATAAAAATTCCCAGGTAGGTCTGACAAGGTTCTTTGGGTAAATCTGATATCTTTTATTAGACCAACTCAAATATTTGATAATAAAAGATACTGGATTTACCCAAAGAACCATGTCTGCATATGTCCTTAGACCAACACAGCTATAACTTACATTCCGAGGTAGGTCTGCACATTTTCCACACATAGAAAGCCCACAACACTATGTGTATTACGTAGAGCCCAAACTACCACCTTTTGTAGGTAACCAAAAAAGCTAGATAATTACCCCTTTAGCCTTAAGAACTAGATGTGGTTCAGTATTATTCAGTGATCAAAAGTGGAGGGGTGGGCTCCCTACTTTTGAAGAAGCAATTACTAGATGTTACAGAGCTTTAGCTGATTCCCAAATGAGACTCTCTCCCTTTTGACAAGTTTATCTCAACCATGCAGAACTTAACAATGTTTTTATAGCTGCCTTGGACTTGGTAAGTTCAAAACTCAAGCATTTTACAAGTTTTCCAAAACATTTTGATAAGCTGTAATATATAACAGCTTGAAATAACGCATTAAGAGCTGCCATGACTCCAAAAAGTTAGCCATCTTTGAAAACCAATTCCCAGAGGTGTCACTGCGAGTTAGAATTGGTTTATTGACATGAGAAAGATAGAAATGTGAAGTCAATGATTGTATATGGGCATAATTGAATCTATATCTCACTGGTGATGAACTTTTAAACAATCAGGAGAGATTTCAGAGAAAGTGCTAGGAAACTGGAAATGTTTTCGTTGTTGCACCATCATCCATATTACAGGACAGGTGAGTAGGTAACCTCTTGAATAGGGACTCTGTTGACAATATTGGTGGCCGCGGGGGTTGTTAATATAGCAGCACCTGGATTATTTGTATCCAGGTGCTCACAACCTGCTCAGTTTGCTCCAGATTGTTGAATTAAGGATGAATCCCTTTTGCAATCCCACATATCTAACTGGAGAGTTGGCAACCTTTGAAATATAAGCCACAGAAAAGAACTGGAGTGCCTCAGCAGCTCTCACAGCTGTTTTCTGTGGTGTATCCCTGGCTGCTTTGCAAACCTTCATCTTCATAGAGAAGCAAAGAAGCTAACCCTGGTAAATATTTGGCCTCTCCTGTATAAAGAGATTCAGTGAATGGTGGGATTCCCAGAACTTGTGTGACAAAGTGGTATTTTTATAGGGAGAATTCTTCTTATCAATTTCCATTAGGATTTTATCTGATTTTATGTAAGCCTTTTTGTGCATTTCCCAAAATAAATTATTTACTTTCTTCAGGGGTCATCTTGACTTTGGTAGTGGTGAAGTGATATAGCCATGAGAGTCTGGGAGACGTGAGGGGCAAGGATTTTTGTGGGTGATGTCTTTTACTGGACCAGCTGCATGTGTGGGATAGATTTAAGCAATTTTTAGGATATCACAGCACCCTTCTTCAGGTCTTTGGGAAAGAAGCAGATACAGCAGAGCTAATTAGCAGATGGAACAAGGGCTTGTGTACAGCTCTGCATGTAAATAAAAAAGGATAAAATATCAGGTAGCCAAGAGACAGGAGAAATGCAGTAAAACCTGGTAAGTGGAAAAGCAAGTCTGTTCAGGAGGGTCATTATCACCTGTGAAGTGCAGACGTTAGCAAGTAGTAGCTAGATTATAAGGGACCATGAAGTCATTGCTAGTCCCTGGTTGCTAGTGTCCAATAGGCTAATGAATTTAAACACAGGTAGGAGAGCATTCTTCACAGAGATAACGCTCTGGTCTGACCTCACAGTTCTTGTGCCAAGGGAAATTTACAAAATACTTTCAAAGATGAGCCTGGACATAAAAAAAAGTCTATTCCAACTATGCATTTGGTCCAGTAAAAGAGATTGCCCACCCAAATTCCTGCTTCCGACATCTTTTTTTTTTTTTTTAACTCATCATTTAAAATTGTAGGAATTAAGGAAGCATGGTCCCAAGGCTAAAGCAGTTGACTGAAGCTTAAAATACATGGACTCAGTGTCTGGCTTTGCTATAAATAGAGACATACCAAATTTGCAATTGTGTGATTTTTGTGGTAAATGAGAAATCAGGTGGGTTCCATGAAAAATGGCAGGGTCCACGATTTTGGTAGCCTCATTGCAAAAAAACCCCCAACAACTCCCCCCCCCCAATGTATTGAAAATAAAATGTTGCCTTCCCAGAGGGAGCCAGCAGTCCTCATGGTACTGTGGACGAGCTGTACAAACCACCGGGGGAAGAAGTTGGGAGAGGAGCATGAAGGGCTGCCAGCAAGATGGCTGCTGACCCCCCCCCCAAAATGCTGCCTTTCTCCAGTTGGCAGTGAGGGGTGGGGCCACATGATGCACAGTGCTCACAGCTGATCAGCAGTGAGGGGCCCCATGGCCAATCAGAGGCCTGGGAGGAGAAGGGGGAGCTGCCACGTTCAGCCCACAAAAATGGCGGTTGGCCTTAGGATCTGTCCATGAAATCGGCTGGCTGCCTTTTTGAGTTAAGTAGACCCCTAGCTATAAACTCCCAATATGTCCTTGAGCACATTAATTTAGTCTAGCGGTTCCCAAACTCTGACAGATTGCACACCATCAATTTAAAATAATACAACCTTAAATACCACCTGCAAATTTGTGTCATATAACGTAATTGTAATAAATCTGTTAACGTGTGCCACTGACAGGTTGTCTGCATATCACTGGTGGTACACATACCATAGAGTGGGAATCACTGATTTAGCGTTTTTAAAACTTGGTTGCCCATCTACATCTACCTGTAACTTGGATATCCATGGAGAATGCTTATGTCTCCCACCCTTCATCTCATTTTTTTCCAGTTGTATGCACTTGGTGTCAAGAGTTGTATCTCTGTGGGTATACAGGTCCTGCCATGATGGAGCTCTAAACTTAACGTGAGTTTCTAGGCATATATGTAGTAGAAAGAAAGACATGTTTAATGTGTTTATGAAGTAAGGATCTTGAACTGTTCAGAATTTCCCTGAATCTTCACCAAGTACATTTCTAGTTTTCTCCGTATGTATTTTCTGTAAATCTGGCCCATGTACAGGGGTGAGGGGCATAGGGTGGGAAGAGAGTTCTTAAATAGTTTACTGCAGTATTGTGGGGGAAGGGGAATGAACGAGTTGCATAAAAAATGAGCTCAGTTATTTTTGCCAAAAGGGCTGTCTTTGATGTCTGTATGCCAAATGAACCCTTTCAGAAGTCTACTACTTAAGGCTATTCATAACAAATTAATGAGTAATTAAAAGTGTTACTGGGTAGAAAATCATCAAACTTTCACCCTTGGAATCACTTTTTTTACTTCATAAAAAGCAAAATTATATATAAACATAATGGGCCTGATTTTCCACTCTGTTATACCCTGAAGTAACCCTATTGGTTTAAAGAGGCATAGACTGAAGTAAAGTTGGTGAAAGTGTGGAAAATCATTTACTTTGAACTTAACTGTATTGATTTTTTTTTTTTTAAAGCAGAATAACAATCTTAGGTGTGTGCATTGTCTGGAGTGTATTTTGCAAATGTACAGTTATCCTATTTTTACTTTTCCAAATATATTATGTGCACTATTACTTAATTTAAATATTTAATATGCTGTTTTCAGAATATGTAAATTAATCAAATATCTGTACCATAAAGATGTTATGTTTAAAAAACCAACCTCCCTTTCATATATTGCAGAATAAATTTTGACAGACTCTTAAGTGCAGATAAAAATGACAGGGAGAATAGATTATGGGCCCCATGGTGGGGTTGCCTAGCATTTTCCATTTTGTGCGTGTGTGTAAAAGCCCTGCAGTCTTGTTAAAAGATGCAGTAACATTGTTTGTGGGGTTTTTTGCATCCCACTTTTGAAAATGAGCAGCAATAAGGTCATCAAGCTAATGAAACATCTTTTTCATTCCCTATGAAATTCCACTCTAGTTTATCTGAGTAAAAATTATTCCAGTTGCTGCTGCCTTTCTCTTACCTCCCTGTGGTCAGTTCTTGTAAACTTTTAGGCAAGTGCATGACCTTGCATGCACACCACACAGTTGATTTCATCTTCATAAATTTGCAGGATTGGGACTAATATTTTGCTTCCATGCTGAGTACTTGTTTGCTAAATTTCAGAGAAGAGTAATTTTTCTGCAACAGAATATTAACTTTTGGAAATCCAAAATCCAGGATTAAGGAATAAGAAAGAGGACCCTGACTCTAGACCTTGGTCTATTTTAAAAATATCTACCATATTTACTCAAATACAGTCAGGAAGGGGGGAAAAAGTCCCTTCTCTTACACTTACATACAAGGAAACCTCATTAAATACATTGTCTGTCATTAAACTGTTGCCAAAAGCAACATGTACTCAGTTTTGGAAACCAGCTATGAAGTTGATTTAAATACAGCCAGCACTGAGCATGACTTTAAATTACATGGCCTATATTGGGCAAACATGCTGATGGGAACCTACCACAATGATAGTATAGTGCAGTACATGTGAAGTGGTAATGCCCACTAAACATAATTCACCTTAGTGCTGACTCTTACAAGTCATGGTGAGCCTCTACATTGAGTACTTTTTTATTTGCTCTTCACTCCCACAGTTGAGCTGCAGTTTTTCCCCCCATTTCCAAGGATCCCTGTTTCTTCACTAGCCTTAAATGTCTCGCAAACATCACCAAACAGGGCCCCAAACAGGTCACCCAGAAGCCCTCTGTTTCCCCTTCTCTCAGCTGGTCATAAGTGATTAGTGTGGCTCCATGAGGTGGAGCTACATCATGTTTCCTTGTGTCTCATTTGCATATACATTTTTGAAGTAAATGTCCCAGGATTTAAGGCCAGAACACCCAGTTCCAGTCATGAGTGGGGAGCTAATTAGCACATGGATCTTTTGGGTTATCTGGAGTACACACATATACTGAGCAGTGCTGAGCTGTGGGATCATTATGACTTTAAATGCTGTTGACTCTGCTGGGACCCAGCCCAGTGAACTATATGGTAAATCATGAGCATTTTAGCTTTGGACTAATATATTGTGTGGCTTCCTTTTCTCTTTCCCTATACCTATCACTACTTTCTCTTTCTCTGGTACATCTTTGTTTACTTTCCTGAAGTAATTGTTTCTATGCAACTGTCCTGATAAGAGTTGTTGAGAATTTTCAAAGAAAATGGAGGCTATAGTGCAGTTAGCATCTCATTGAAAATCTGTGTGATATGGGTGCCTAACTCCCTTAGTCATCCTTGAAAATTCCAGTACTTGCTTTTTCATTCATCCCTCTTTGTGAGTCATGTCATTGCATAGGAATGGTCTTCCTCCTACTTCCTGTGTTTCTCCTCTTGGTCATTGTTCTGTGTCAACCTATGTGTTCACCTCTGATTTTACTATGAGTATCTGTCTTTCATGAGCGCCTCCTTTCTTTAATTCATTATTGTCAATCCCAAATACTCAGAAATCTAAGAACTGCCTTAGAAATAAGATAGTGGTGGGGAAAGGAAGACATTTTGGGTTTTTGAGCCACAGAGGTTCAGATTTTCCAGATTCTCAGCAAATGTAAAAGCTAGAAGCCTTTTTTTAAATTGAAGTTGAACTTCTCACATCATCAAATGTCCTAGCTCCTTGAGCCTTTAAGAATGTCAAGTATCCTGGGACTTGTAATAAAATCACTAGTTTGTAACACAGATACTTATTTTCCCTTTTTTCTTTTCCAAGCTACAAAATGTATAGCTGCATTTTCAGTTGGCCAAGTATGTAATATACAATACTGTCCTTAGTAACCTCCCTCCCTCAGAACACATAAGAAACGAGGAACGTATATACCTAGTGTCTGTTGTTGAAGTGCTGCATAAAATAATATCCCACTACCTTCCATTAAATGCATCCATTTAATTACAAATATCTTTAAGTTATTAATACATTGCTTTCCTTTCTTTCAGTGTGATTTTTTTTTTTTAAATTCTACAGTCACTATGTATAAATTATACAGGAAATTGAGTTAAAAAGAAATAAATAAATAAGTAAACTTGCTGTCATGAAACCTAATGAAAATACTTTACTTGTCAAAATCACTGAATTAATTAAACCGAATTTCAGCTGGGTCTTGATTATTGTAAAGAGAGAGACTGCAGAACAAGCAAATGCCTGCTTTCCACTCTCTCAAAGAAAACAAAACATTTACGCTAAGTACGACATTCAAAAAGCCCGAGCTGGAATTGATTCAATCTTTGCAGGTTAATTAAGATTGAACTGTCAAGCAAGTGAATAGATATTCACTTTTGATTCTAGAAATGTAGCCACATGACTGCAGTAGCCCAGGCCAGAAGTTGGGGTGGGAGGGTGCAGCCCCCACACTGGGAAGAGGATTGTTCTCCCTGGACAATACCATGACAGTGGCTGCTACTCTGTCAGGGTCCTTGCCATCTTAGTGGCAGGGGCGGGGGCATGGCCAGATTCTAGCTGGCATGGCCCCCTGAGGTGAAGGGGGCAGGGAGAAGGTTTATTTCCCACTCCCTCGTCTCTCCCTCTGGGGAACCACAGCTGGGGTCTGCCTGGCAGGGGGTAAGCAGCGGAGGCGGCAGCCAGGGCTGGTGGGAGAGGGAAAGCAGTGGGGAATAAACAATCTGGCCACTGCCCCCACTTTGCTCCCAGCCCAGCCCTGGGCTGAAAAGCATTCTGGGATGCTGGGAGACTCTGATTTAAGTTAAATCAGGAAGGGGTCTGGGACAGAAGTTCCATAAATTGATTTGACTTTAATTAGTCAAGTCTGATACTGCAGTCAACCAGGTTTATCTTAAACCAGTTTTGACCATTTTGAAACTGGTTTATGTGCACTGAATTTTTATTGTTACAGGTTTAAACCAGTTTCTGATCACTTAAACCAGTTTATGTGTAACTTCTGTCCCTAGCTTTAAAAGCTGAACATCTAAGGTAGTATGCACAGGCTTCAGAATGCAAATATTTAGACACATGCTTGATATGAACATAAAGTCCATCTGTTTTGGAGGGCTTACTTGCATGCTTCAGGCTAAGGACATGCTTAGGTACTCTGCTGAATTGGGGACTGATTCTTACTCCTTACATTGTTGTTTCCTCCTATGGAAAGTGGATATAAAACTGTACCAGAAAAACATGCAAATGATTTTTATAGCTTCTTTGCACGAAAATAAAGAATAGCTGAAAGAGGAAGACTGTGAAGAATCTGTCCGCAATTTGTTGCTTGACTTTTACATGCTTTCAGGAGTAGAAGTAAGCTGCTTTATAAATCTATACCACTTTCCTTGAGTTATCCTTAAGGCCTATTCTACCTTCAGGAAAATTGGCAGCAAACTTAATTGCCTTTAGTGAGCATGGACTCACATGCTTCCAATGTGGCTAGCATGAAAATTATCACCATAAATATTGACATTAATAGCATTCTAAATCCTGGAATCATCTCTGAAGAAAGTAAATGTTAAGACTGATTTTAGGGAGTGACTCTTATTATTTTTAAAAAACCTTTTAAAATCTTCTTGGTTTTTAGTAAAATATTGCTTCCCCACTGCCCTCCCCTGCACAATTTCATATATGTTAATTAATAATAACAATGGGCCCAGAAATTTGGCAGTGAGGCAGCAGCAGTTAACACTGTCACCAAATTTCCAGGCCTGTAGGGAGACCCATGGGCTGTGTGGTGCAGCTTGACAGGCCCAATCTGGCCTACAAACCAGAAGTTGAGCACCACTATTTTATAGTCTGTAGTTCATATAGTGTGTGTGGCTGATTTAGGGTGTAATATGGTCATTTCAACTTTGGAATAGAATGCCATGGAAGGAATTTTGAATTCTGCATGTAAGCACAAAATTTGGATGTAAATGCAACAAAACACCTTATTTAGCAGGACTCAAATTCTTCTGATCATAAGCATAAGAGATGTAGGCAAATGTTGATCCTTTTGGATCATGATGTACGCATGAGAGATCACTAGGAACTTTGACATGAACACCTAGGCAGGATTATGAAGGAGTGGAGGCTTCCCAGAACTTCCACCCCACACTTTAGGCTATTGAGGCAGAATCCAAAGGCCTGACTGAGTCTGCACGTGCATGCATGTAGCATTTATTGGTGACATTATCAACTACATCAGCAGTTGGTGACAGGAGGGAAAGGGCGGGGAGGGGGCACGGGGGGCTCCCACCACTGCATGCCCCACCCAGGGGAAGCTTGGGGGGGGTTGTGCCCCTCAGATATGTGTGCAGGGCAAGGGCAGGCTGCTGCTGTGGGCTGGGGCTAGGGTGGTGCTGAACTCTTCCTAGTAGGGGGCCTGGATCCGGGTTGCACTCAGAGCAGGTAGCAGCAGCACTAGAAGGGGGACTATAGTGGGGGCTACAGCAAATTCTAGGGTGGCTGAAACCCCCCCTATGACTCCCCCCACCTGCACGCTGCCACCACCCACCCCCGAGTGAAGCCCTGGCCTTGCCCCCCCACCAGGAAGAGCCCGGCAGTGCTCCCAGCCTCAGCCCACAGTGGCAGCTCACCTTTGCCCTATGTGCAGATCCAGGGGGCACATGACCCCAAGCCTACCCTGGGGGGGGTGCAATGGCAGAAGCCCTCTGCGCCCCCTGGACAAGCTGCTTGAGGTTTTGTCCCGTGCCCTGTTCTGGCTGGGCAGTGCCTACCCCAGCCCCAGCTGGGCAGCCCCTGCCCCAGCCCCTCTCGTCCCTCACCCCTTCCCTCCCCTCCACCCCTTCCCGCAGACTGACTTACTAGCCAGTGCTGTTCTCCAGGCTCCCAGGCTGCATATCAGCAATTGGATCAGTATCAGCTGATATGGCTCATTAATAATTAGCCATTGGAATCAGCCCAAAAAATCTTTATCGGTGCACCCCTAGTCACTTCCCTTCTAGTCAGTTTATCTGTTAGCTGACCTCTTTCAAGGGAAAGAGTTGGGTTTTTTTGTTTTGTTTTTCTTAAAGAAATGGATTTTTAATTGCATCTGAATTCACCCAAAAGGTTCTGCAGTGTTCCATATAGTTTATGATTTGTCTTGCAAAAGTTTTATTTTTGAATAGACACATTTAAACTTGGAAAGGAGAAAACGTACTGTGGAAAGAACTGTCACACTGTGTGCTTCCACAACTTGAAGTTGGATTCTCAGAAAAAATATCTTTTAATAGAAATTGACCTTCTTCCCCAAATATAGAAGAAGTCAGTCTGTGGTTGCTAGCAACAATCATAACATATGCCAATTTTAGTGTTATATCTATGAATGGCAGCATGATAGCAGATGCTGAAAGTCTAACTGCAAAGTGATTGGGAAACAGTGCTGGAGGATAAGAGCCCTATCCAAAGCCTTATTTCAGTGGGCTTTGGATCAGGCTCTGCTACCAGACAAATACAATGTAAAGGTGAAACAATGTATCCCCTCCGCCCAGGCAGCTCCTATGTGGCAGATTTTGAAAGTAGTTTTGACACCTCACAAACAGGTGCCTTGCAGAGGGGATGGGTAAGATATTTTTATCTTAAGTCAAAGACAAAGTTCCAGTTGAGTTCATGACTGCAATTTTAGGCCCCTGGTCTCTCTCTGAATTGTATTTTACTAACCATTATGTTCTCATGGCAGTTTAATCTCTGTGGCTGAAAATGTGGACACACTTAACAATTGAACCATTCTGTAATGTCCATGACTAAGACCCAGTTCACAATTGTCATGGATCAGAGATGTCCACGACACACAGGGACCTAGTGGTCTAGTCACTTTTTGGGCATTGAAGTGCTGTGGCTCCAACACAAGGGGGAGAGAGTGAACACACAACTTAGCATGCCTTGCAGGGGGTGAGTAGAGGCAGTGTTTGCACCTATGCTTTCAGTGTCTCAGGGAGTGGGTGACCTATAGCTTGGGGTGCTTTGATTTTCCATTTTCCTTTCTCTCCTAAACATGGGTCCAGTGAACCTCAGTAGCCTGCAATTTAACTGAAGTCTCCAGTGTGCTTGCTTCAGGGTCTCCAGGGTGGGGTGGCCTGGGGAAGAGGGGAGAGCCTGGACTCATTCTTTTGGGTTCCCAGAAGCTGGAGGGCCATGATGGGCTTAAAATGAGTAGCGAGTGAAGACACAGGTTGTTGTTAGAAAGATAGCTTTTATTGAACAAGCAGTGCAAGGGCGCTCATTGATTTTAAAAAGTGCTTAAAAATGAGGGGTGGGTAATGACTAGAAATCTGGCTGCACACCAGAGTGGTCCTTAGCAGCAGTAGAAATGGGATATAGAAGCAATGCAGTATGGGATGCCTGGAGGACTGACCAAGGCTATGTCATGGAACACTTGATGCCCACACATAACAATGAACCACTTAATCATGAACCTTTTCAAAAGAATACCTGCTTTTCCAGGTACAATTTTCAAGCCTTCCAGGTGCCCTTAAACCAGGCTTGTATGTCTGTCTACTTCAGGTTTAAAAAACCCCACATTTAAACTGGTATGAGTGTTATATGTGTCTTTGCCTTTAGTTTAAAACAACAGGAAAATTCTAGTGACTTCAGATGATGCGGGTTTGCATCCTAAAGTTTGTGTCTTGATCCTTCTATCCAACTCCTCACTACCAGAAACTTCAGGTCACATCATGCGCAACACTTCTATTAGCTTATTAGGAGTTCTTCACTCAGAGTATGCAGGGTATGTCTCTTTATGAGCAAATTTATAGGTTATTAAATGAACAGGCCAAATACATCTAAGGTACAATAAGGCTACTGTATAAAGGATTTTATTACTAATGAAATTGGGCCATTATTTTCAAATGGCTTTGTTATTTTTTGTGTGTTTTACTGCTTTATATGAATATAGATATTTTTGAAATACTGAACACAGATTGTTCTACAACTTATAATAGTTGGGCCTAATTTTTAAAGTTTGAGTTTGGGTGTGTCTACATCTGCAATTAATTCAAAGCAATAAACTCTGGAGCAGTTTGAGAATGTAAACTACTCCTGGGTACAGCATCGACACATGCACCTGGGGCAGCAGCCATTTGAGCTGGTGCAGAGCAGTTTATGCCAGGCCACTAAGTCCTAGGTTAAGGTGCATTGGGCAGCTGAGGGGCTGGCTAGAGCAGAGGAGGCAGCAAGCAGGAGTCTGACTGGGCTGGGCTGACCAGGTGCAATTTATGCCCACAGCCAGCAATTACATGTGCATTTAATCACAGTAAATTATCCCAGTCCTGACAGTACTGTCTTAGTGCGGTGTAAATTAGTTTACTATGGCCTAATGCTATCACATGCATAGAGGGTGACACTTTACTCTGTAGCTAATTAGCCTGCTCCACAGTAAAGTACATGTGGAGAGGCAGCCTGTGAGTATCGTATTTACTTGTTTCCAAGACAAGTCTTCTCCCTGCCCTTTAACATGGGAGAAAAACCTTTGTCTTAGAATTGAATACAAGCAATTGGGAGTGAGGGGGCAAGCAGGTAGTAGCTGCAGCTCTTGACCCATTCCTGGGCTGGGGCCAGAGCTGCTGCTACTGCTTGTCCCCCTCCTGCCTCTCTCCCACCCACCCCACTGCCTTGGTCAATTGCCCTCACTTCCCTGCCCCTCCCTTTTCCCCTTCCCCACAGCTTCTTCCCCCTCTGTGCCTTTTCCTCTCATCTTTCCCCTTCACACTTACCCTTGCTCTGGTGCTGGCAGATCTGCAGCAGGCTGGGGCACAGAGCATGGCCACAGCCCAGCTGTGGTGATGGTTCTGATCATCCATTTCTTTCCCTCATCCACTCAATTGGTGCTGCCATTTAGGCAGCCTCCCACAAGCACTTTTCATTGCCTCAAGAATCCTGTTCTCTGTCCAGGCTCAAAAAGTCATGCTACTTCTTTTGCTTGAAGGAGCTTCATGTTTATGGAGGTTGGGTCTAGGTTTTCCTGTGAAAGAAGAATTTGGCTCACTGTCCTCTATAAATCAGTCTTTTGAAGAGGACAGTGGTAATGACAAATTCAAACTGAAAATGTGTGATGTACGCTTTTCGTTTTTGTCTACCAGGTCTTTTGAGTATATGACAGAACTCTATCAGAGTAATTGGGATGATATTGTTGGCCATGAATTCATGTTGACTTTCCTTTTGTCAAGTTACACTGGACAGTAGATTTGCAAACAGTACATTATGTTCTTGATCAAAAGTGTCCAGTATCTTGCCTGCAATGATTCCTAAAAAAAGTCAGGCTGACCAGCATGTTTCTCTGTAAATCCTTCATTTGATTCTCTCACTGCCAAATCATTTTTTCTCTGTTCTTTACTAGTTTTGTCAGCAGTGTGAAATGTAATTCATGCAAGCCAGCAAGCTAACTTTTCGTAGACCCAGATCTTTAATAATTGTTCAGATGCACTCCAGTGCCATCTGGGTGGTGGTGGTGTTGTTTTTGTTTTACTTTTCCCTTGGTAAGGAGCATGTGGTTGTCCCAATGATCTGGCATTTGATTTATGCCATACATATGGATGATGTCATTATCATTATTAATAATAATATTTAGCTTATTGTATTTCATGGTATATAGGTCAGTGTGGTATTAAGTTGACCCCATTTTTCTGATCCAAAAAGTTAGATCATCTTATACACCGGATCTAGGAAATTCCTAACTTTTTGGATCAGGTATAGGGTTAACTTATACTGGCCCCTGAGTGGACATGTGCCACAGCACTGCTCACAGGGCCAGGCTCGGCACTCAGCTGGCAGGCCCCAGCCACTGCGAACAGCGCTGCTTGGGCCACACCAGCTTGCAGGGGATCGGGCCATGCCAGCCAAGTGCCAAGCCTAGCTCTGTCTGCTGCAAGCGGTGCTGCCAAATGCTGAGCCTAGCTCCATCCCCTGCATGCGACACTTGGCATTGCCGCACACAGGAAACGGGGCCAGGCTCAGTGCTCAGCTGGCACAACACAGGCAGCGCCACTCCCAGGGGACAGGGCTGGGCTCATCCTCCAAAAATTGGGCTTCAAAACTCAGCTTATACACCATGAAACATGGTATACCCTGCCCTATCCAGAAAGGTTCAGAGCATCTTACTGTATCAGACAAACAACCCATAAGAAGAAAAATAACAACAAACTCCCCAATCAATACCCTAAAACTTTAAAACCCCACCCATTCCTGCTTTCCTGCCCATTGTCTGAGGGACATCAGCCCAGCCCTTGCATTTCCCAATCCCCATTCACACCTAGGTATACAAAACTTGTTCCCACCCCCTCTCCCCTGTCTCACAGTCAGGGTAGATTACTCTGTCCTCCCCCAATTTCCTTCCTAAGCCTTCACCCTTTCCTTTACTGGAGAAATTCCTATGGTTGTAAGCAAAGGGCTGAAAATGTTAGTGACCTCGTTGAGAAGACATAATAGGAAACCCAAATTGGAAAGGGACGTTTCAATATGAAGCAGGGAAGCTGGCAAAAAGATTTTGGTCTCCATTATAAGCCTAGTGCAAGCTTGGTTGAACATGACTTCTGTTATAGGAAGCTTAAGATATGTCGGGGCAGAGAGCCAAAGTATTCTTACACCTAAAGATGCTTAAACAGCAGTTGACCAACAATCATTGAACACAAAAAAAGTTTTTTTTTCCTTCAAAAATTATTTCAGAAAATACTTTTTGGTAATTTTTAATGAATGACATTTTTAATGTAGCACCCTAGAACTCTTTTGGTTCTGTAAATCTTCATGAAGAGAGACATCGTTTCATGGGGGGTTTTTATACTGCTTCTGGTTGGACAAGAAATACGGAAATTATAGAAATTGTTGTACAGTGTATTAGTAATGTCATTTTGTGTCCCCAAAATGCACACAAGATGCCCAGTTCCTTTTTTTGTGGCTTTTGTATCTTATTTATAACACATACAAAAGCTGTAATAGGCTGAATTGTGTCTGAGAAAGTATTCAAGAATAAAATGGGAGGAAAATATCTCATCTAACTGGGAATCACTGGGAAAAGGGGATCACGGCTTGCTTGTTTTCATACAAGGTAGAAGAGAACTTTGCAATTGTGAACCTTTTTTTCTAATTTTCTAATGCTCTTCAGTACTTAGGTAGCTGTGAAATCTTGCCATCGCCTTCAGTAGCAATGCTATTACTTTAATGTAATGTAAAAATGAACACATTAGTTAGTCTCTGGTAATCCAGCTCATGAGTGAGTAGGTGGGGTATATTTCCTTGGTAGCTGTCTGACTGTTACATTTAGATCGCCCTAAACAAGCTTAGGCGTGCCCAATCTAAAGATAGTTCTTGTGAGATGAGAACTAGCTTTAGACAGGCATGGGATTAGTTAGACCTAAAATGGGTTAACCCAGCATAGTGAATGCTTACATAGCCCTAGGGTTGGGAAAGCTTAGCCACTGTCTACACTCCTGGGGCTATGCTGTTTTTACTCCCCCTCCTCCCCCAACCCTCACCAGGTTATCCCCCTCCTTGCCACCTCCTGACCCAGTGACTTGCCAGCCCTTCCCTGGACTCACCCTCCACGTGCCTACGCCTGCTCTCAGAAAACAGCAAATGCTTGCATGCAGCAATCCTGATTTAGGTTTAAGCAGGTTTAAGCTGAGCCAAGTCCTGCAAATGCTTTTTTCATCCTTAGAATACTGAGGGCCAGACTGGATGAAAGGCAGCATGTAGCTGCACTGCTTCAGGGAGTCTAGGAAAGAAATGGAGACCAAAGAGTCTCCCAGAGTTCAGCTCTGTCCCCTCTATCCCCATTGTCATGGCAGTGCTCCACCATGCCACCTCCTATCCAGGATGCTTATGGAACACTCTGATTGGTTGTTTCAGTCAGCATTGTGATTGGCTGCCAAGACAGCCAATCGATCAGACTGTGAATAAAGCATTACAGACAGACAGATAGACAGACAAAGGCTTTTATTATATTGGATTTTAAGAAAAAAAATCTCCTGCAATAGCTTTAGTCAGAGTTGGCAACCCTAGCTAAGGCTTCGCTCATTGCCTGCTTACTTGGCCGCTGCTTGCCTGTGTGGCCAGGGGAAAAGAAGTGAGCAGTGGGTCTGTGAGGGGGCTACTCTGTCCTATTTGTGCACAGACTAGTAATGCAGGGAGGGCTGCACAGGGGAGTAAGGGGTGTCTTCTATCCCTTGTTTTGCTGCAAGTCACAGCCTTGCCTTGGTCCTTCAGGGAAACATTATTGATTCAGTAGTACAGGTTAGGGTAGGGGCAAGCAAAATACAGCCCATGGGCCAGACCCGGCCCACCAGGCAATTCCATCCGGCCTGCAGCCCTCTATAGGCCCCGGTCCTGGGATGTCCATCTGCAAGACAGTGCCCTCATGCAGGAGGTGCAGCTCTGGTTGCTAAGAAACCAACTCCAATCTCAGCCCGGCCTGACCCACGCCAGCCTCAAGGAAGGGGGCAGTGGAGACGAGAAGCTTCTGCCTGGTAGAGGCTTTTGCCTAGCCACCCTGTGGCTGTTTCCCAGCCTTCCCTCCCTGCCAGAGTGGAAATTCAGGTGAGGGGCTGGGGCTGGGAGTGCAGGCTGGCCCTGCATGCTGCCACTATGTGCTGCTGGGGATGTGGGTGGGAGCTCAGGGAGCTGCATGTTATGGGGCCAGTGGGACTGACCCTACATGCTGCCACTACATGCGGCTGGGGACCTTCCCACCCACCACCCCTCACCATGCCCCCAAACACAGACACACACATGCTCTCACAGCCCCCACCCACACACCCCAACCATGTATCCCACATCCACACCCACCCCTACACATCTCCCACACCCCGTTGCACACACTCCCCAACATACACCCCTTTACTCTCCACACTAAATGTACAAGAGTAAGACTGTATTTTGAGCTATTATACAATCACCTCTAGATGTACTATGCAAACACACACAAATCAGGACAAAAATATATTTTTAAATAAAATCAAAATAAGTTATAGTAGATGTTTGATTTTTTTTTTTTTAAGTATATATATTTTTTTGGTTTCAAGATGGCACCCCCCTCCCAAAAGGAGTACTTCTGAGGCAAGGGGAGGGACTTCAGGTGGCAAATGTTAGGGGTCAGGTAGGACTTCCAGGCCCCAGATGGCAACTGGGGGCGGGGCACCTTTCAATGGGTAGGGCTACCTTTTCAGTCCTTGATAGCTCACCAAAATGCATTAAGCAGCCTTCCAGCCGAAATAATTGCCCACCCTTGCATTAGGGGGGTTGTGTGGGTCACTCTTAGGATGTGATCTGCAGAACTAAATGGTTTGAGCATCTTCGCATGAGTAAATGAGAATTGTGATGGGAATTTGCTCTAGGACCAGCAAGTATTAGATGCTGGAAACATGTAGAGAGAATGACAGTCTTGCTAATTTCAATCTTAATTTTATTTTCCTCTTGAAACTTTTCTCTTGGTGGTAGCCACTTTATTTCACCATGAAATGGTTTCTGGGTGGATCTATTCTTTCTTGGTTATGAATTCATATCACTAAAAAGGTGCTGTGTCCTTCCCCACTGTCTGATGGACTGGCTTTTCAAGTTGCTTTCACTAAGTTGTCAGCTCGAAAAAGGTATACTAGCAAACATGTTCCTCTAATCACTAGCTGAATCGCCATTCAATCTAAGCTTATATAAGCTTGCCTGAGGAAAGAATTCACTTATCAATAAGTGACTGAAGTAGTTATTGTCTTGCCTGATACCATTCAAGGCCGGTTTTAATACTCCATTTTCCCCCAGAGTAAAGTCATTGTGACCCTGTGTAAGAGTGAATTTATATTTTTTGACCAAAGAAAAAGAGATTTTATTCAGTTCCCTTCACCTACACAATACTGCTGTGGCAAATAAGTAGAGAAAAGCAGTATTTGTGCCATATGACACATCAGTGAGAAAACAGGGAGCGTCATTTTTCCTTGGAAAATGTTTTTTCTTCTCAGGTGAGAGTCTGTCCAATACAAAGGTTCAAATTACATCCATCTCAGAAGTACATTATCAGCTTTAATGTGTTGCCTTTTATAGATGTCATTACCCATCTATTTAGTGTTTTACACGTATTCCATTGTCCCCACTCTGCCATAATAGCTTCCACAAAGAAGGAACATCGAATAGCTGTCACTTTTTTTTAACCTTAGAGAAAAGAAATCTTCTTCTGTTGTTTTCCTCATGCTCATAAGTCCCTAAATGCCTCCAGCCACCCTCTTAATCATAGTGCCAGAAAACTGTCCTGGGAATAATCTGTTACGCTGTTCCTCTATATACTATGCCGATTCAAAATATGATGACAGTTCTATCTTTTGTGGAAGTGCATGGTCAGAACTGTGGGTGTAGGCCAAAGTCACAGCAAAAATGTGCCAAAGCAGGCCCAAAGTTGACAGTTTGTTCAGAAGGAAGGAATTTGTATTCTGTAAATCTAATGCAACTTGATTGGTCTCTGGAAGCCTCAAGAAGTAGGGGCTTCCTGTAGCTACAGATTGGCAGAATTCAAGGGAATTGCTGAAACCAGAAGTTCTCTGATTACCAATTGAATATTGGTCCTGGTAACCCTTGTATAACATTAGTCAGGTAGGTTTTCCCCCCTAAGTCTTCAAAAGCTGGTCTCAGACCCCTCATTATCCTTTGTGTTACTGAATTCCGCCACTGAAAGATCTAGCTTGTACTCCTATGCTTTTTACAAGACACTAATTGATTTTAATTGACAATTAAAATCCTACTGTATTCCGTTTCCTGAAGTATTTATGCAAACCTAAGTCTATCTGTTTTGGCATTCACAATCACTGTAATTAAAACTGGCTTGATAGTGAATTAATTTTCTATAATAAAGTTCAATGTAGAAGTAAAAATAAGGATGTGTTTGGATTTTGTAAAACCAAGCCTCGTTATTTGCTAGTGTTGCATGTGAAAGAGAAACCAAATCCTCTCCCCACCCATTGAAAACTAATGTAGTTCAGGCATGAGACCCATGTTATCCATCTAATCTATTGTATTTGTCTAGAGAATGAAAATGCTTCACTTTAGAGGGATGGATTAACCCTTTAGTGGGCCCAGGGGAACAAATTTGTGGGCCCCCAGCTGAAGATGAAATTTTTATATTCCTTTTTTTCACTTAATATGTAAAATAAGCACAACTAGGCCCTTTCTTTACTTAGGGCCCTAGGCACATGCCTAATTTGCCCATGTGTTAATCTGGCTCTGTCACTTCAGTTTATCCAAACTCCTACATTTGTGAAGATAGATACGTAATACCAGTGTTGGTTAATCTCTAGTAAACATTACATTGTATATTAGTGTTTCTAGAACAGGACAATGTTTTTCTAACAATAGATTCCACAAATCTGATTCCAGATGGATTTAATAGTCTTGATGCACTTACTGTTTTGTTTTGTTATTTTTAGACATTTTACTAATCAAAACACAATTACATTTACTCCAAACAATAGGCATGTTCAAGACGGGAAAAAATGCTGTTACTGAAATACTCATCCCAGTTCTGCAAAATGTTGGGTATTTTGAAAGAAAGGGAAGGAGACAATTTACCAAAATACTCTTGGTTTTAGAGGTTTGGTTTGAGGGGTGAACAAAAATGTGTATATATTCTTACATTACTGAAATGGCTTGTTCATCTGCAGATAAGTCCATGTCTGCAAAACTAGGAAGTGAGGAATAGGCTACTTGTATATCATCAGCCCAGTTTGTTTTGTATGTTCTCCAAGCACGCTAGTTGTATCACTTTAACTTTAAGTGGTAATTAAGGTCACTGTTAAAGTGGATTAATTTAATAAGATTATCTAGGTTTACATTGCATCAGAAGAAACCCATGGAGAACTGAGATTTTCCTTGAAGACACTGAAATATTTTGTGAAACAGTGATTTCTTAGCAGAATTGTCTAAACTTGGACTACAGCCTCTAGAGTTTGCTATGACTTTGTTTAAAGCCTGTTTTAGCAGTGAGTTAAGGGAATTATACAAGTGGCAAAAATTCTCTCAGATATGAGACGTCTTTTACAGGTTATTTCTAGTATAAATAGTTGTATTTATCAGCTGATTTGTCCATTTGAACCTATAAGCTGTCCTTAGAATTTCGATTTAAACTACTTTAGAGCATGAAAGCACTAGACAAAGTTTAATCCTAATTATGTATAGGCCGGAATGATAATTGGTAGATGTAGCTTAAGGTTGAGTTGACTTGGAATGAAAGGTCTTGAAACAGAAACATTTTGTTTCAAGTTGAAATGAACTGAAACAAAATAATTCCTTTTGATTTTTACCAAGAATCCCCCGCAACTTGTAAACATGTCTGCATGTGCATGTGTGTTGTTTCTGGGAGGGGTGTTTTGTCTTGCTTTTCTTGCAAGAGTGACATTTTTCCTTGGAAAAAACCTTGATGGGTCAGGAACTACCTTTTCCACTGAAAAATTGTTTTGATGGAAATTTCTTGTCTAAATTCAACACTCCTAGAAGCTTTAATAAGAAAGTACTATTCCCTCAAATTATACAAATGGGGAATGTGAGGTACGTATACGTATTCTTATGTGTTTAACAGTAAACGTTGTGTTATAGCACTATCGGTTTACACAGTGCTTTAGCAAATTAATAATTTTGAGTATATCTGCACCCCAGTACAATTTTGACTGTGGGGCTACAGACAGAAGTTACACATAAACCAGCTTAACCAGTTTAAATCTATAACAGAATAGAAGTTCAGTGCACATAAACCAGTTTCAGAATGGCCAAAACTGATTTAAGATAAATCTGGTTGAATGTAGCATCAGACTTAGCTGGTTTGGGTCAAACTGGTTTATGGAACTTCTATACCAGACCCTTTCCTGCTTTAAGTTAAATTAGGGTCCCCCAGCATACAGCACAGCCCAGGGCGAAAAGTCTGTTCCAACGGTACAGGGCTGGCCCCACCCCCAGCTGCCAGCAGGTGCTTTTACATCCCCAGCAGCCAGAAGTGTGGCAGATCCCCAACCTCATCCCCTCCTTCACCAGGGAATTGACCCAGCTTCCAGCTGGGACGGGGGAATAAAGCCCCCACTGCCGGCTTCCCTCCTCTACTGGCCATGGGGTGAGCGTTCCCCCCCTGCACTTCCACCTAACCTGGCCCACAGGCCAGGGAGGGACATGGCCAGAGAATTGCCCCAGCTCCCAGCTTGGGTGAGAGAAGTAAAGCCCCCACTATTGGCTCCACCCCTCCCCACAGTGGGGCATCCTTGGGTTAGCCTGGAGCCTGTGGGAGGGCTGGTGCTCAGGCAACAGAGGCCCCTAATGCACTCCCCACTGAGCGGGCTGCCCCCAGAGAGTGTCCCAGTCATGGCAGCAGAGTGGTCTCCTCCAGCTGTGTCAGTACCTGCCGGGTTGCAGGCCACACTGGGGAGGACAGTCTGGGGTGGCAGAGCTGCAGCCAGTGATATGAGCCCCCTCTTCCTGTGTTAGTAGCACTGCCATCTTGCCCTGCAGCCTTGTGGGTGGAGCAGGTCGGGAGCTGCAGGGCTGATGGGCAGTGTGCACTGGCTCTGGCCATGCGGGGGCTGGGAAGACTTTCATGATGCCCACAGAGAGCTCGGGGCAGGGGCAGTGGGGCCTGGCTCCTGGGCAGGGATGAGGAGCTAGGCTTCAGCTCTGCCCAGGAGGCACTGGGCAGCTGTGATGCTCTGAGCACCTCCCCAGCAGGCTCCATCAAAACCCTACTGCCAGGGGCTGTGCTTACTCTGCCACTCCTGGCATGGCAGCAGGGGTCTGGAATGGAGGTGGGAAAGGGAGGGGAAGGTGGCTGCCATTTTTCCTCCCCACTCGCTTCTCAGTTGGCTTGCTGGCCAAGGAGGAAATGCCACCAAGTGATGCATCTGACTCCCAGGTGCAGGGAAGCCAGCAGTCCACGCCTGAGCCGGGAGCCAGTATGATCACTTGGCCACACGCTCCCTGGCCAGTGGCCCAGCTAAGGAGGGAGTGGGGGACGTAAACAGCCCTCATTATGGGCTTCCTACCCCTTGTACTGTGTACAGCCTGGCTAGGGTCTAAAGCTGGGCTGGGGGGCAGTTGCCCCACCCACACTCCTTCCTCAGCTGGCCTGCTGGCCAAGCAGGGGGCATGGCCAGGTGATTTGCTACAGTGCCTGACGTGGGCAGGGGAGTAAAGCTCCCACTACAGGCTTCCCTGCAGCCTGGAGCCAGGCAGATCACCTGGCCATGCCCCCTGCTCAGCCGGCAGGCCAGCTGAGAAGGGAGTGGGGCAAGGGGAGGGAAAAATGGACCCCTTCCCCCTGCCCAGCTTTGGACTCCCAGCCAGGCTGTGCCCAGCACAAGGGGTTGGAAGCCCTCAGTGGGACCTATTTCCCCACCACCACCACCACTTCCTTCTTAGCTGGCCTGCTGGTTGAGCAGGGGGCATGGACAGGTAATTGGTCTGGCTTCCAGTTAGGGGAAGCCTGCTGTGGGGACTTTACTCCCCTGCCCAAGCTGGGAGCTGGCCCCATCACCTAACCATGCCCCCTGCTCAGCTAGAGACCAGCTGAGAAGGGAGTGTGGGGTAGGGAAGATAGCCCCCACTGAGGGTTCCTGCATCCGTGCAACTGGCACAACCCAGCTAGGGGTCCAGAGCTGGGTGGAGGGTCCATCCTGCCCCACCACTCCCTTCTCAGCCAGCTGGCTGGCTGGCCAGGGAGGTGCCATGGCCGGATGATCAGCCCAGCTCCTGGCTCTGGGGGTGACGGGAGGAATCCCATTGGGAATTCTCTGCTCTCCACCTCCACTCCCTGCAAACCAGGCAGATCCCAGCAGGGGGTCCAGTGCCAGAGGGAGGGGAGGGTTTTCCCCCACACCCCTCTCCTCAGCCAGCCCAGACTGAGGAGGGGGTGTGGCTAAGGGGACCAGCTCCTGGCACGGAGAGAAAGGGCAAGAGGTGTCCCACTGGTGGCTTCCCCCTTTCCCCTGGCATGGGGGTCCAGTGCCAGAGGGAGAGGAGTTTCCCCCCAGGCTGTTCCTCACCTGTCCCAGACTGAGGAGGGGGCATGGCTAGGGAGACCAGCTCTGGGAATAGGAAAAGAGGGAGAAACACTCCATTGGGAGCTTCCCTCCTCTCCCTTCCCCAGCGCTGGAGACACCCTGGCTGGGGGTCCAGTGGGAGGAGTTCTGGTGGCCTAAGAGAGGGCATGCCTGGCAGCAGGGAGGAAAAAAAAATACACATCTCCCAGGTTTCTGCTTTGGCTGGCAGGCAAGTTGTAATGCCCTTTGGCATGGACCACTGCAGGGGTCTGACTGCTTTTCACCTTCTTATTGGTTCAATCTAAGCAGTTTATAAAAACCTGCATAGATTGAATCAATTCAGCCTTGGGCTTTTTGGCTGTCTGTCCCTAGCTTGGAAGTCCCTGTGGCAACAGCTGCACCAGTGCAAGCAGGGGGATAGACTGGAGAGAATTGTGGCTGAAAATCAGAACAAACTGAAACCAAAAATGAGTCCACTTCATCATACAGCTGTAGTCTTTGCTAACACTAAAGAAAAAGTCATCTCATTTGGTTTATTTGCAACTGGCAGGCATGGCGGTGGGATCATTTGCTTTTCTAGTCCCCGAGATTTTTTTCAATGCATGCTCCAATTACTACTACACATACAAGTTATTTAGAAAAAGAAAGTGATCCAGTCCAGGGATAGCTAGCAAGGACCTACTGTGCTTCAAACCTTGGAATATGCATTTACAAGAGTGACAAATAAAGCTACTGCATGGCACCATAACCTTGGACAAGGAACCCCAGCCAAGGGCTTATAAAGTTCTTGGAAGCGGAGTATCCAGTTTTCAAGCATGGTCTCTCCTAAATGGAAATTGCAAATTCTGCATGCATCTCCCCAGATTAATCTTTAGAATAAAAGACTATTAGTTTTAAGCAGAACAAATGCCAAATTATTGTTCAGATATAAGATGTGGGTAGCTAGTTTGAGAGCACATGGTACTTCCATTGAATAGGAAGAAGCCAAGTTCTGTGTACTACAGTAGGCAGCTATCAAGTGGTTAAGTGTCATGGTATCAGGACATTGAAATGTAAGGGATAGACTTTTTTTTTTAAAACCAAGACTATGCATCCCAGGTGCTTTAGAAAGAAGAAATAAATTCAGTTGCAACAAATTTGGAGAGGCAACTGCTTGTATTTTATTGATATACATTAGAAAGTTTTTTTCTTGACAACAAATGTAAACCTATAAACTGCAGATACTGATCATTACACTGAGCAAGTGGTGCAGCATGCTTCTTGTGTTGCTAATAGATACTTGGATGTTTCTGTGCCACAATTCATCAGATAAATTGAAGAGATTGCCAGCTCCAGAGAGATCCAGCAGTAATTTATTACACTTGAAGTGCACCACTTTGCAGGCCAAAGCTTCTTGTTTTAGTGGCTCATTTCAGACAGAGAGAAGTAATGGCATTTAGGCAGTGCTAAATAAAGTTTTCTGTCTTGTACCTTTTCCTGTTGCAAGTCTAATAGTTTCAACATCCTGCCCTATACAGGACACCATAATAGTTTATTATATCACTGTCATATGTGCTACTTGTTCAAGTCTCTTCTCAGTGCCCTCATTTCTACTTGCTGTTCCAGCAAAGAGATCCAGTCCAGCTCCCACTGCCATTGGCAGGAAGTCAGCTGGGATCAAGTGATCCCAGCAAGAAAAATGTCCAGATGTTTTTTGACAGAGTCCAGAGTAGGTGCTTGCACCATCTCTGTGGGGAGTCTGTTCTAGACCCTGGACCCTCACACCGTAAAGAACTTTTTTCTCATGTCAGTCTGAATTGGCCTTCCTGGAGTTTATGGCCATTAGACCTTGTTATCCCTTGGGGAGCTCTGGTGAACAGCTGTTCTCCCAGGTCCTGATGTACCCCTCTTATGTAATTGTAGGCTGCTACCAAGTACCACCCCCCAGCCTTCTCTTTTCCAGACTGAAGAGTCCTAAATCTCTCAGCCTTTCCTTGTATGGCCTGCCCTCCTGGCCTTGCATCATATGAGTGGCTCTCCTCTGGACTCTCTCAAACTTTTCCACATCCCTTCTGAAGTGGGGGGCCCAATACTGGACACAGTACTCCAGCTGCAGCCTTACCAAGGCTGAGTAAAGTGGGAGGATGACATCCCTGGTTTTGCTTGAGATGTGTCGGTGGATGCACACCAGAGTTCAGTTTGCTTTTCCAGCCACAGCATTGCACTGGTGACTCATTCATCTTGTGGTCATTCAGGATTCTTTCTACTGAGGTGCAGCACCTTACACTTCTCAACATTGAAGGCCATCCAGTTTTGGTCAGCCCACCTTGAGAGCAAGTCCAAGTCGGCCTGTATCCCCAACCTGTCCTGCCCCCATAATTTGGTGTCATCTGCAAACTTTGCCAGTTCGCATCTGATTCCCGATTGTTAATGAAGGTATTAATGGAGTACTGGCCCAAGTACCAAGCCCTAAGGGTCTTCACTGGTCACCCTGCACAATGTAGATTTGTTCCTGTCAACTAGTACTCTTTCAGTCTGACCCCGTAGCCAGTTACCTAGGCATCGGACCATAAGATGATCAACACCACAGTTCCCCAGCTTAGCCATGAGGACATACATTAATTTGTTAATGAACATTGGTTCCTTATTGATCCTTTAGGTCACCATTACTAATCTGGCCCATTTCATGGGTAGCTCAAATTCTATATTAAATGTTGTGGGAGGGGTTGTGTTTTTTTGGCATCAGTCCCTTTTGTCCTGTGGTCACATCAGAAGAAAAATCACAGTTGTCATTCATTTTTGGAGACTCAAAGACTTTAAGGCAGGCCCTTTGATTTAAATTGCATTGAAGTCATTAGAGCAATAAAAGCCTAAACCAGTTGAAGGTCAGGTCCTTGTAGACTAGGGGTGGGTAATATACAGCCATTCTATCCGGCACACAGGGTCCGTAAAGTATTTAGAAAATGAATATTCATCTACCCCTGGCTGCCTGTCAGAGATGACAGGATTCAGTGGCAGTAGGACCCAGGGGGAGCTGGTGGCAGGATTAGGAAGCCACAGTAACAAGGCTGGCCCTGGCAGAGGCTTCTGTCCTGGGACACTGGGGCTATTTGTGCCTCCCTGCACTGGAGGCAAACTCAGATAAGGGGGGAGGAGGGAGGCAGGGGAGGATTTTGGGCAATTGCCTCAGTCCTCAGGGTTGGGCCAGGCCAGCTTCTGTGGTCCTGATGCCACAGCTGGGAAACACATGATGCTGGAGCAGCTGGTGGTGGAGGGGGAGAAAAAGAGTGGGAAAATGGCTGCAAAAGGCAGGGGGAAGGGGCAGCAAACAGGCACATGGAGCACAGCAACAGCTGGGTGGGAGTGTGGGGCCCATGCCGGTGCACTGGGGCTAGCACCGCTAGGGGGCCCAGGGTGGGGTGGCAGGAGCACAGGGCTCAGGCTGCCAGAGGCTCTATGGAACCAGGCTGCCTCCCCCCATCCCTGCTGGTGCAGCCCAGCCTGGCTCCACAGAGCTCCCGCTGCACTGGCAGGGGCCCCACACTCCAGCTGTTGCTGTGCTCCACAAACCCCTTCACTACCACTTCCCTGCCTTCGCCTCCTGCTGCAGTCATTTCCCTGCTTTCCTGCTTATAGCTGCTGCCACTCCAGCACCATGTGGTTCTCAGCTGCAATGCTAGGGTTTCCCATTTCACAGCTCCTACCACTCTGCTTTCCTGTCCTGGGACACTCATTTTAAATTTTCACCGACGGGAACTGACATCCAAAATCCGCGACTGTGCCAGGCTGCAGGTCTCAGCAGGAAGTGGCTTGGCCCCAGCAGTTCTCAGCTGGATCAGTGAGGTGCTGGCTGGGCTTGTCCAGTTCCTGCTGCGTCCTGCGGTTTCAGCTGTGCAGCTGGCATGTGATGCCAGAGCAACGAGGCGGGGGAGTGGCAGTGAGTGGGAACATGGGGCCAGTGCCAGCTTGTTCAACGAGCTTTAGTTCAAGCGCCCCCACCGAGATTTTCAAGCAAGGAGATGCTGGTACTCAAGACACAGAAGGCTGCTGGAGTGCAGCAAGATGCTCCAGCAGACTCAAGTCATTCAGTTGCCACGCTCCAGCCGACTCGATTAATTGAGTCTGCTCCAACATGCTGTAATTACAGCATGTTGGAGCAGGCTCTGCAGTCATGTACAGGCACCCTGTGTGCCCCGAGTACCAGTTGACTCTTCCTGCTCATTCATTCCTGTGTCCACCGTGGGAGGGGAGAGAAATAAAGCTAGCAAGAAGGCTGTCAGTCTAACTGAAACACTGCAAAAGGAGATGGGGCCACTCTATAGTGTCCCACATGGTAGTTGGCTCTTACTTATGTTTTAATTCCCCCATGCCTCAATTGACAAAGGCAATATTGTCCCATTTACCCATGCAAACTATCACTTCCTAGCTTGCTGCTTTGATCATAAATAACCCCCTATCTATTAATCTCTTCTCTGACTACTGCTTCTCTACTGCATCTAATGTAAGCTGCCTATCTTCATGCAACAGGGCATCTCTTGGGGCTGGGTCTCATGTTGGCCCACTCACCTGTCTCTACAGGGCAATCAGCCCAGTCTTTTCTGCCACAACTCTGTTGTTCCTATATACAGATGGTACGTTCAGGAGACTGAACATTACTGCCCTGATGCTGGAGGTGCTATCTGCAGCTCTGACCTCCCCTACACCACAGCCCATGCCTCACAGATGGCATCCAGGTTAGTATTACTCCCAGTCTGAGACGGGAGCAAACTGAGTCCAAAGTTGGGCTCTACATACACACCACCTCCCCTTTTGCAGGAGGCTTCTTCCACTCCACCCCTCTCTCACTGAGGCCTCTGGCTTACTGCCCATTACCGGGCCATACTCCACTGCCCTACTTCTCCTTAAGTGGCCCCTCTCAGGCCATCAGGCTTTGCTACTCCCGTACTGGCCTTACCACACAGGACCTTCAGCTCCTGCAAGGTCCCCTACTCCACATGGTCTGGCCTTATGCCAAATCCTGAGCTAATTCTGCCCCAAGCCCCTCACCAGGCACAGCTTCTCACAGGGCTGGCCCTTGCACTGTTTATTCCCATTCAACCTTACTCAGCACACCCCTTGGGCTGTCCTTCAGGCCTACTCCGACTTCAGCCATACTCAGCCCCCCCACATGCACAGCCCTTCCAGCCTACTCACACTTCAGCCCTACTCTGTGCGGGGCTTCCCAATACTCTCCACACTACCCCCTCTGGATTGGGGTCTCTCATCCCTGCTGGGCTCAGGCACCCATGCATGGGCATGCCTGGCCCCCATTACCTCCCCAGCTGCCTCCAAAGCTACCCAAAGATGGGGGCTGGTGTTAAGGCACCCCTCCTCACCTTTCACCAGGAAGGTAACTGGCCTGATACTTCCTGGGCACTCGCACACCACCAGGTCACCCTTCCCTGGCATGGTGCCCAGGTCATGCCCTGGACTAAGAGCCTCCTGCAAGATGTTCCATGCAGTAGCTTAACCAGACAATATTTCTGCCTACCAGCAGTTAACTGCTCTGTTTATATAGGCAGCCAGTGTTTTAAAATGGCTGCCACAATCAAGCACCTGCTGGCTGCTTGATTCAACCCTTAAAGTGGCAGGCACTACTAGTGACCTGCCACTTCTCACTTTTGAAGCCTTTCAGAGCCCTTCTCCACCCTACCTCTCATCTCTCAATCAGTATTGAGAGATTGATGTCTGTTGTTGATCAGCTCAAGATGCCAGCCTCTTCATATATATATATTTATATATGAAGCAAAATGTCTGTCTGTCTGTCTGTCTATCTTATTTTTATGCCTTCCCCTGAGCTGCCTTCATATTTAGGAAATGAGAAGGCATATTCTTTTTCTCCTTCAGTTCCTTCCCTAGAACTGTCCTTTACCAGGACATTTAAAAAAAATCTTTGCAGATTTTTGCAGACCGTGTTAGACTGCTGATGGGTTTAGACCAGAGGCGGGCAATTATTTGGGCCTGCAGGCCACATAGGCAGTTCTGGTGAGCTGCCCTGGGCCGGTTGCCACCACCCAGACCAACAGCTCAGAGTCCATGGGCCCTGTGGCTCCTCCTCACCGTTGCCAACAGTGCACAGCCCCAGTCCCAACCCTGGCCCAGCCTGTACCCGCTCTGGACTTGCCCTGGCCAGAGTGGACCAGGCAGAACTCACATGCATAGCCCCGACCCTGACCCACCCTGCACCTGCTCTGGACCACCCTTCCATGCAGAGCAGGTGCAGTGGCCAGACAGAAGCTGCTGCTCAGCGTGGGGAAAAGTGGTCCCTCGCCACTGTCAGGCCCTTTTTGCTGTAGCCACCCAGAGCCCACGCCTGGACTGCCCTGTGGCTCCTCTTTGCTGCTATCACCACTGTCTCCAGGCCACCCAGCAGGGCAGTAGTGGCAGTGCAGATGAGCTGCAGGGTAGCCTGGAGCTCTTGCTCAGGGCAGCTGCAGCAAGAAGGGCCCAGCAGCAGCAAGGGGGTGGGGCCACTCTCCTTTCATGCTGAGCAGCAGCTTCTGCCTAGCTGCTGCTGCTCTTGCCACTGCTCAGCATGGCAGGGGGGAGTCTGGAGGAGGCAGGGGGCAGACTGGGCTGTGCACGGAGGTTCTGGCTGGGGATAGTTCTGACCCTGTTTTTCATCCATTTAAAATCTCTGCTTTAGATTGGTGAGTTTGGAGGGATTTTAAAATTAGATACTGCATTTGGGAAAGAGGCCACAAATGTAGCCAGAATAAATTATGAAGGTTCTCTTAATGGTCCTGGAACTGAAAATTTGAACTGAAACATATTGAACATTTTCTTCCTATTTTTAGGATTGCCCATTATCAGGCAATTCTTGCATTTAATAAAATTGGCAAATTAAATAATTAACAATTTAATAGTTTAATTGGGCATAAGGAACATCTCAAAACAAAAGTAATACTAAGTTCTTTTCTCCCCCTTCTTCACTGAAAATAAAGACTTTCAAGTATCTCTCTTTAGTGGGAGAATATCCCATTCTAATTTATTCAAGCTGAAGATTTTTCTCTGATAACGTCACCTATATGCCTCATCTGTAAAGCAGATGCCATTTATTGGATTGAATTGCGCTCCCAGTGTAGTTCATGTTGACTTTCATGGAAGTAATACTGCTTTTAGATTTTTTGTAAAAAGAAACATTATTTATTGACTCAAAAATGAAGCTACTGACCATAGGGTGAAATAATTTCCAATATTTGCACTGGCTTTCTGGAAAGATTTGTTTAACTACAGGTCGTTAGCAACAAGTATTCTTGAAAAATGCTTAATTATGCTAAGTGCTAGAAAAGAAAAGCCTACAAAGTCACATTTTCATGTTCTGAACAGTTTGCAAAGCAAGAATTAGTGCCACATGAAAACTTGGGAAGATGAGATAAAATACATACAGTTGTATGTACCTGCCTTTTAGCGTGTTCATGTGTGTGTTTATAGAGAGAGATAAAATAGATATTAATTATCCTTGCTGCCTCTAAACGTAGCCACCAGCAATTGCTATTGATTGTGTTGTGAAATCTTTGCAAGTTTGTTCCTGAAAAGGGATTTGAAGATGAAGGTGCCAACCTTAGGGATCATTCAGGGAGGGTATCTTATGTGCAAAAGGACATATTGAAGAAGGTGCTGAGATTACCTTTGTATTCTTTGTACTCTTAATCTTGTACATTGTGTGTGGGGAGTGGTTGGGGTACATTGTGCATGTGTGTGTATGGTGGGGTGTGTGTGTATGGTGTGTGTATGGGAGGGTTTATGAGGAGGTGTGGCTGTGTATGTGAGAGTGTGTAGGGTATGTTGGGAGGTATGGATATGTGCATGTATGGAGGGGTTGTGGGGACACATGGGCAGGGTATAAGTATGGTTGTGGATGTGAGGGAGGGTGAGGGGCTTTATCAATTTGAGCCATGGGATAAAATTCCTTTCTGACCCCAAATGTGGGGTTTGGTCTGAGTGGAGGAGAAAGACTTTAGACAAGAAACTCTGAGTTTTAGTCTCAGGAGTATTGGCACACCCCAACCTTGGCTGTAGGCAAAGTCCCCAGTTTGGCTTCAGGCAACACCCAATGCTTCTGAAGAAAGTGGGGAAAAAAACCTGATATGTGTATCAACAGGAGGGGGAAAATTCCTTCTTGGCCCTTTGCGGCAACCAGCAGTGTCCAGGAACATGGGAAATACCCCTAGGAGAACATAGGCATAGATAGAGCCTAAAATATGGGACTAGGTGTATAAGAAATCCTAAATAAGGGCAGCAAAATATGACGCATTTGGGAAATACAGAATGCATTTGGGATTTGTTTCTTAGGTGTAAATACATCTCTCTCTTTCTCGCATTTGAGCCATCTGTAGATTCACTGAAATATCTTCATTAATAAAAGCAAGGGACCCTATATTTGTGAGGAATTTGGGTGTATTTTAGGACTAAAATTAATTATGTCCCTTAGAATGGAAGAATATCTATTTTTTTTTCTCTTGTTTATTTTATTTATGGCTTTTAAATATTTTGCTGTTGGTTTTTAATGTGCATGAAACATGAACAAATTAATTATTTTTTAGGTGAATACTTCTGAAGAATATAATTTACTACTAACTTATTAGTAGTTTCCATCTGCTTTCTTTGTTCATGTTTGTGATTTGTTGAGTAAACGTTTCAACGGCATTTTTGTTCATGCTGTTACGAGGTTTTCTGCTGCCTAAATAAGCATTTTGAGCTGTTCTTCAGCACCTTGAGGAAAAGCAGGAATAAGAATGAATTTTAGATTGCAGGATGACAGACTGAAAAGATAAGGTAGATTATTGTCATCCTGGTGGGTGAGAGGGTTTTAGGTTTCCACATGCCTCTCTAGAAATAAAATGGAGAATCAACAGAAAATCAGAGTAACCCAGGGAAGAAGAACTGAAGATATAAATGAAAGATAGTGTCCATGACTAAATTGCTCTTGCTTTACATTTTTTATTTAAAATTTTAAATAAAATTTAATTTAAAAAGATTTACAAATGATCATAAATTACAGACTCCTAAACCTGTCATTTATTTTTGTTGTTAATGTTGGGGGGGTTTTGGAGAGAAAGCCTACAGCCCTTACTATTGTGAGGTGGATTTTGGCTCATAATGTGATTAATGATTAGCAACTTCAATACTTCATCATGATCATCTCTCTCTGGTTTTCCTAACATTTGAATGAAAAGCTTGTTATAGTTAGTTGGAGTAATACAGGTTCTTTATCGATATTCTTAGCCCAATAGCAGACTAAGTATAGCTGGAACACAGTTATGATTTTTGTGCCATATAAATTATATGCTCCAGGTCAAATCAAGTACAGTACACTGATGTTAATTTATTTGTAGTTGAAGTGTCTGAGAAGATGTTCATTTACTGACATCCATCTAATCTCATTCAATCCAAGTATCATCTTACTGCAATTCTGAAAAGCCAGAACTAGTCCATGTTAATCATATCTTGACTGGTTGTTATGTTTTATTTCCTTCCTGAACTAATCAGAATATGATGCTGCCTGTAAAATTCATTATTACCAATTACAATATTTTTGGAAGGAAAGCATATTTCACTATAGCAGCATCCAAGTATGCTGTAGCACAATAACATCCATTGATAGAAAACAGTGTGCTGTTAACATGTATAAAAATTACTGAGTTCCAAATATTTAAGTAAATGAATGTTGGCATAGGGAAAAATATATGTGTGTATAAAACAGAGCATTATGTTTTCTGTGTCATTGATGTTGGTTTTGGGATACATGCTGAGTTAACCTCATTGAACTTTTCCCCAGGAATTGATGCGCTTACAATTGGCGGGTCATTATGCTGCTCCACCTGTGTAGTGTTAAGGTCAGTGTGTTTTTCTGATTATAAAAACCATCCATACCATTCCATTATAAATTCACTACCATTCATAATGGAATGTGCTATAGCTCAGAGCTAGTTGCAGCTGCCCCCAGTGTAATGCAGCTCAAGCAATCTGAGATCCTTTTACAACTGAAGTGACAAGCTTCCATTTGAAGTAGCCTTGTTCTTAAAACATGTTAAGTAACTATCCAGTTGTTTTATTTTATAACATGCCCAGTACATTTTATTCAACCAAGCCATGGTAACCATTGCAAGATGATAAGGTGGTTGGTCCTAGGAGCAGGGGCAACTGTAAAATTGCAGTTGCTCACATTCATATTTAAAAATACAGTACAGACCACATCAGCCACTCACATTTTCTGAAATGATCAAGTTTTAACCTTGACTGGATTCAGAGTCATCAAAACACACAAAATCAGTCATCACAAAAGTCATAATATATACTTGATGTGAAACTTAGAAATACCATTGTCATCAACAAAGTAACAGAATCTGTGAGATAACAAGCATGCATACCCTACTGTTGCCAAGTACACCTTTCTGCACAGTTTGGATTATCCTAAATTGCAGTTGATTTGTAGAGGGATGGAGTGTGAAAGAAGTGTAGATTTTTGTGACTTGTTTGTTATTAACTTCATGTTTTTCTTTGCTGCTAAATCTAAAGAACAACACAGTCATCAAGAAAGTACAGATTTTGCAAACTGCTTTATATGTAACCAGGTCATTATGTTCTTCCATTTTATGGGGACCTGTCCATTGTGCATTAAATTCTGCAGTTTATGATCATAAAGGCTTTACACTGACTGCTTTGCTTAGGGGAAAATTTGTGGTTTGTTCTGTGTGTAATTTGCAGTGCTGTACTTACTGAGGAAATGTATGCAACCACTTGATGACTACACTTGGATCCACTTGGGATTTTTCTGCACTTATTGCACAGTGTTCACTGTTTCAGTTCCCCAGAGCTCTGAATGCAACAGGATTTCTAATACTCCTACAAAATAACACAAAAGCATGTCCTTTGTAATGCATACACATCACAGCATTCTTTGTTTGAAGGTGGTAAGAATGATAGTATGTATATTGTAGGAAGAAATCCTTCTGGCATTGTACACTAAAAGAATTAGAGCATTCTAAATGCTGAATCAAATAAGTATGTCTCCAGGTGTATTTAGTAATGCATTTCCACTGCATTCAGTATAGATGTACTTGGAAATAAACCACAAATTAGAAAATGAATGGAATACATAACACCCACAGTAGGTGAAATGTAATACATGTAGCAAACTGGGATTTCCTTGTGCAACATTTCCGGACAGTGGCAAAATTGGGAAGATATAATTAAGTTTAGGAAGAAAATATTTTATTTCAAGTGGAGAGAATCAGACTGGAGAGTTTCCTTAGTAACTCAGTATAAAAAAGTAATGGAATTGTCTTTTAAAGATGATACATAGTTTACTATATCATCATGCATTTGTAAGAGATTTTTTTTGAGTACCCATCTACAGTATTATCAAGTGTCAACAATACAGGCTGATAATACTAGGTTAAACTGCTGCTGGCCTACAGTGGATCAAAGCTAATAAAGGACAGCTTATCCCAGAATAAAACAGGGCAAAGTTAGCATAATTTGACTTCCAATTACCATGGTACAGGAGTGGACACAGGAAACAATTACTGCAGAGCAGCTGACATTTGGCAAGTTCTCTTCCCCGCACTCATTATAAATTGTTCATCTGTTCATACCTTTAGAAGGTGTCTTTAGAAGGGTAAAAACATGCATGTCATTCTGTGGCACGTTAACCAGGTATTGAAATACTTTGCAAAATAAATACAATACAATAATACATTATACCTTACAGCAGGTATCTGTATGGCCTGCAGCTGTGAAGAAATTACTGAAATATACAGTTCCCCCTTTCCTCCAGAGAGGAGGCTTTTACTTTTCTTTTGGGTTTTAACCAATAAAGATGACAATGTTCAGACCTTTCAAAATAGCTTTGCTGTTGATGATAAGGACCCAAATGCTTCTATTTTTAGACTTTTCATGAATCAGGGTTACTTGTACAATTTCACAAAATGAAATTAAGAATTTGGCTCAGCTTCAGTCATTGGCCCGTATCTGGGAGTCAGAAATCCACCATTTTGATTTTAGAGAGAAGAGCCATTCTCCATTGTACAATACAGAAAAGCTGAGCTGAAAAAATTGTTGTTCACAGCTACTGCTGTTATTCACAACTGTACTTTTCCCCCTCTGTCCTTAGTCAGTGGCAGGACTAGCTCTGCAAAAGCCAAATTGACGTATAATTGATTTCTAGCTAGGAACAGAAAGGTGGTGGATCATACCTAGGTGAACAGAATGGTGCACTCCTCCCAGTGCACTGTCCTGGACTATTTGCATGAAAGGACAAAACTAGTAGTATGAAAATTTGCCAGCTATTAGAAAACCGAGTGCTCCAAACTCTTGAGAACTCCATTTCATCCAGCAGAGGGCAAAGCTCTAAATTCATACAAGCTTGATTTTAACAGATCCAGTTAGAGCAATTAGCAATTAATGGCAACTATTTGGTAGTATGAGCACTAAATTAAAATCCTTCTGGGCACTTTTATATGTGCTCCAGGGGTGGGGGTGGCACTTGAACTAGACTGGCTCTAAGATTCACTTTAATTAAAGCACTGCAGCATCACGTGTGTCATTGTCTTTGTGCTTCAGAAAGGTAGCAGGGACACTTGAACTAAAGCTCATTTGATGAATTTTAGTTCAAGTTCCCCCGCCTCCATTTTGAGGTGTGCAGATGCTGATACGTGAGATGTAGGAGGCTGCTGGAGCAAAGTAATTACTATGCTTCAGCAGACATAGTTAATTGAGTCTGCTGCGACACATTGTAATTACAGCACATCAGAGCCGGCTCTGTGCTCGTGTACTGGTACCGTCTATGTCTACCACTAAGCAAATAGACACCACTGCTCCCCTTTTACATTTTAGATTTATTTATTTATTTCCTGACTAGTGTCATCACTGCTGTGACTACTGGTTGCAGTGATTTATTTAACCCTGCCTTATGAACCATTGTTATAAGTCAACTAATAAAGCAGACTCTAGGCAGCAATGACAGCCAGCATGTATTTGCAGTAAACTAAACTAAAAAAAAAGTCTAAGATAATTAGGTATTTGAGTCTGCATATTTGAGTCTGCTCATATATGCAAGCAAGAGAACAGTATAAAAATCTCTCCATTTAAAAAGAAAATGTAAAAGTTGATAAGTAACGAAATTTTAGTTCCTATCATATCATTTACAAAATGTAAGCATTTAAAAGTGTACACGTGAGCTTACTATAAATCTCATAGGGCTGCTGTAAAAGCAAACACATTATTCATACCAAGCACTAGGACATTCTGATTGTACCTCTGAACCCTGAAGTACACACAGAGTTACCACCCTCCATTGTCACTGCTATGAGATAGCTGTGGTTTTGATGGATCTGCTGCTCATTACCTTCCAGGGCATTCAAT
This sequence comes from Crocodylus porosus, assembly GCF_001723895.1. Classification (NCBI taxonomy): domain Eukaryota; kingdom Metazoa; phylum Chordata; order Crocodylia; family Crocodylidae; genus Crocodylus; species Crocodylus porosus. The sequence goes on from NW_017728886.1 coordinate 91,914,824, forward strand.
CAATCAAAAAATGTCTTTGGAGTTTGCACCATGTTACAGGAACATCAGAATGGACTTTTATGGCTGGATGGGAGGTCCCTCTTTTACCACTTGCAAGGCAACTGTTACAGCTTCCTGGTGCCAGCAATGGGATTCAGAACTGACTGAAAAGGTTTATACTCAGAGAATATTCAAGAGTATGTGTGGGAATGACAAGTGGATATTACTATCCCCCCCCCCAAAAAAAATCTGGCATTGCCAATTGAAGAACTTGTGTATTTCACTGTCAGACAAAATATTTATTCTATATAAATTATCTGTAGCTATTTATAGGTAAGGACATACTGAAATCACGATTTCACAGAAAATGTGAAACCTGGCATTGCCCATGACAGTGGGCAATGTCCATGAAGTCACCAAAAAAGAAAAAGAAAACTTGCTGAAAATAAAATACCCTGGCTCCGCAGGGGCAACCAGCAGTCCTCACAGTGCTATGGCTTGGCCACAAAGCTCACGAGAGGGGGCAGGAGGGAGAAGGGGGACACTGGCACACAGGGAAGCCCAAGATAGCAGCCACCCTTGGCGCTTGTCGTTGATTGGCTGAGAGAGCTGCCTATCATGTGGTCTTACCCATCTCCACCAGTTAGCAGTAAGGGTTGGGGCTATATCACTGAGAGCCCTCGCAGCCAGTCAGTGGCAAGGGGTGGGTCTGTATGATGGACAGCCTTTGCAGTCAATTGGGTGAGGAGTAGGGCCACCAGGGTCCCTCAGCCAGTCAGAGACAGGGGGATTCCTGGCACAGTCAGCCCATGAAAATGGCAGCTGGCCCCTCGACCTCCCCACGAAATTGGCTAGCCACCTCCTCAAGTTGGATAGACCCCGATCTATAGGTACAAATTCTTTAGACTGGCACTTGCAGGTATAAAATGACTTATAGTTTAAATTTACAGTAACATTTATGGTTTTACAACTTTTCTAGATAAAAGAAAGAACATTTCTTAATCTTTTAAGAAAATCATAATTCTGGTCTCCATCAAGTGAGAAGATAGATTTTCTTTAAATCATACCTTATAAAATCTATTGCACTAGCTTCACAACATATGAAATTGTTAAGCCACATACTGTACATGTGAGCAAAACTGTATATATACTCTATAGAATAGTATGTGATTGTGTTGAGATACAAATGCATTAGTTTATAAAAATAGAATTTTTAATTAGGCAGTTTAGTACATGTAGAGATGATCCTTTTAATCCTAGGAGTTAGATATGGAAAACAGATTGACTGATATTTCTAATCCAGCTCTATGCCAGAATAGGATTTTTTCTGACCAAGTATTTAGGGCTCTGTGTATAAGAAAATTCACATATCCTTGTTGCTCTCAGTAAAAATGCCTCAGTCATTTTACAGTTATAGCCAATTCTCTTTATAAAGCATCAAGTCAGCGTACACTCATGCATGTGTCATAACTCAGAAACATTTAGAGGTTAACATTCCTGCATATCAATAGAAAAAACATTTTGCAGCTCTCTTCCTTTGTTTTTAAAAAAGTATTCTGTGTACCATTACTTCCTTTTTGCTAATGGTATGATAAGTGAAGAGAAGTGACAAGAACTATGCTGCATGTGTGTTTGTGCGCACTTTCAAAGTTTGGGTGCCCTCAATCATATCATAGTAACATAGAGATGGAAAATAGCCAATAGGCCCATTGAAGTCCATGTATCTGCAAGTGGGACAGTGTTTAAGGGGATCCATTATTTCCTTTCTAAGGGCACTTGTATGTAAGCTGCACTTTTCTCAAAACCCTTTGACAAGGGCTGTCCATCTATACAAAGGGAGCTGTATGTCACAGGGATGGAAAGTTATAGGGAGGAGAGAGGGAGGAACAGGAAAGAACTGTGAACTAAAGGCCCCACACTTCTTTCTAGGTACAATAACAAGTGTAGCTTAAATATTAGTTTTAAATTTTACATTTTATATAAAATATAGCTTTCATCTAGTCATAATATATAGTGTTATTTTATTATGTATTATAGTTTTATATATTAAGAGAGAGATTAATTTATTTACTGTATGTACTCAGATTTAAGACACCCCCAATAGTTAGACTCTGTACATGGAAAGTTATAAATATGTTATTATTTTCTATGTATAGAATCTAATGAGTGGAAGGTCATCTTTAAATTCCTCCTCCACACTAGAGTGGTGGGGAAAGCACCAGTGCCCTGCTGCCTGCCCTCTGCCACATGCCCCCCTGGTGCCTGCCTACCATGTGTGTGCCTGCCTCCCCTTCTCCCCCTACAGTCTGCCCCCCCTACTCCCTTCCCCTGCTGTGCCTGACCCCTGCTGCCTGCTTTCTTATGCCACCCCACCCTCTTTTACCTTCTGCTATGGACCTGCTCTGGCTCTGGGACGGTTGGCAACAGCAGCAGCCCCAGCTTAGCCCAGATAGGTAGAAGCAGCAGTAGCTCTCAGCAGTGTCAGGTTGGGGCTAGAGGGACTAGAGCTGGAGCACAAGGTAAGTGGGGAGGGACTAGCTGGAGAGGGTGGAAGCCTCCCTCCCCACATTCTCCTGGCTGTGAGCCCCCTCCCCTGCCAAACAAACCATCCTGGCCTGCAGGAAGCGGTGGCTCAGCTCCAGCTTCAGCCCTGAACCTGGGACCAAAGCTGGAGCTGAGCTACCACCTCCCCTGGGCTAGTACTCAAATCCAAGATGAGGCTGATGGGGATGGGAAGTTCTTCTCGTGGATTTGAGTAAGTATAGTCTATATGATATATGAAAAATGAGACTTTCTTTACTTCAGTTAGCTTAATTAGGTTTTCTTTTATGTGACCATAACACAAGTTTTAAATGTCTTGGTCCATAATTCATGAAGAAAATTATTTTTGTTGTCTCATGAGAGGGAAAAACAAAAATTGCATTTACTAGCAAACTAGTAATATGCCACAAATATTGCAAGGAAAATAAGAGTTTGTTTGCTCATTTTGTTTGTACATGACCTTTTCCCTGCACAAAGCAAAACAACATACCTTTTTTTTCCTGTAACTTCAAATTCTGCAAACAGGTAGACATAATAAATGCACTTGTATACATTGTTGTCCTGATTAAAGTAGTTAATTACTGTACCAAGACTAGGATTTCCCCCCCCATTCAGTATGGGGGGGACAAAAGCCCCTCATCTTGGATTTGAGCTCAGGCAGGGGCATCAGGGGAAAGGTGGCTACTGGGGCTCCAACGCCAGCTCTAGATCTGAGCCGGGATCAGGGCCAGAGTCAGAGCTGCAGCAGCTGCCTGTCCCCCCACCTCCTGCCCCTTCTGGCCTCTACCCAGCCACACAGCAGCATCCCAGGGCCAGAATTTCCATGTGCTCCCTGCCCCAGGAGGCAACGGAGCCAGAGCTGTGCCTGACGGCAAGCAGCACGGGGAAGGGAACAGAGGCTGCAGGAATGGGCAGAGGCTGTGGGAGGAGTTGCATGGCAGGGGCACAGGCACCGTGGGGCAGGCAGGCTGTAGGAGGACAAGTTGGAGTGGCAAGTGACAAGGAGTTTGCTTGACCCACATACCACATGCTTCCATGTCACTGCTTTCCCCGCTGTGGCAGTGGGGGGATGATTTTTAAGTGACCTTTCAGTAACTGGATTTTGTACACAGAAAATTATAACAAATTAATAAATAATTAGGCAGACAAGGTTCTTTGGATAAATTTGATATCTTTTATTAGGCAAACTCAAATAGTTGGAAAAATTCCTATTTGCAAGCTTTCAGGTATAAATCTCCTATGTCAGGCTGAGGAAGCATCTGTAGTTGGTGTGTGCTCTTCTTGGATGGAATGAATAATAATAAATAAATGAATTAGTAATAATAAATGAATGAATAGTAATAAATAAATAAACAATAGAACAAATAGTAATAAACAAATAATTGGGCAGTAGTCTTAAATCTGAAGTTGTCTTGGATTTGGGTACACATGGCACCAAAAAAACCCTCCTTTTCCCATTTACAAATGTTTGCAGGATCAAACCTGAATGCCTTTAATTTAAACGATCAACCCTTGGGGAGAAAAATTGCACAGATCAGGGAGTTGCAAAGTGTGGCCTATGGGTTCCTTTATGGTCCACCATGCAAGACTGCCCCCTTTAAATCCCCCTTCAGGGGCAAAGCTTTGGAACCCCTTCACAAGATTATAAAATGAATTAATTGTAATGGATGCTGATACACAAAATACAAGAAGGATTAATGCAGACGTCATTATGCTGGTGTATTGCCAAGAGTTTGATTAGTCAAATGTATTTTTTCTGTCTTATTCCATCACACAAACATAGTCGTGGCAATGGTTGAAAATCCTTAAATGAGCACCTCTGAAGGCCCAATCCAGATCACACTGAAGTCAGTAAGGGTCCAGTTCTCCCATCCTTAGTCATGTTGAATGGCATTTTTCTCTGCAAGTAGTGCCGTTGGTTTATGTGGGCACATTTAATTATGGTAAAGAGCTGGATCCCACTGTTGACTTCAGAAGTGCCCCCGAGATAGACCCATTCAAACAAGAGCACCCGTGTGAGCATACAGCTGAGGTTTGTGTGTTGTAATTTAATCTCTTCCATTGGCTGATTTTGTGATCTTATGCAAGCCATTTGACTTCTCTTCCACAACTCCTTTTTTCATTCTTCAAAACAAAATAATCTGCAATTTACCCGTGTCACGGTGCATTTGTAAGAATTTGTTACACTCTGATCTTGCCCTAGGATCTGCTAATCTTATTGACTCTATAGGATTCTTCCTGGATGCAGTGTTTCATGTTAATGAATCTCAGCGCAGGATCAGGGGCTAAATGTGAACATTGCTTTGAACAGACAAAGAAAGCACTGCGGAAGGTGCCATATCTTCTTGTTATTTTACTAGAGTAGATATGTTTAAAAAGATGTATTTTAGGGCATGACAAATTGTTTTATTTAGAATACAAACCTGTCACGACCACAGCATTTTAAACTCTCTTGAGTATAACCCTTCTGTCAAGTGCCAATGGCAGCAGTAAGGGCTTTTGCTTAAATCAGCAGCAACCAACCTTTTTGGCCCATGGACTGGATGAGCAGTGCCAAATTGGTCTGCAGGCCAAATCCTGTTTGCGGGCCTGATTCAGAGTGCAATGCTAACCCAGCTGGTACCTAATAAGGTCACGCACAAACAACCCAACCAAAGCCTAGTCCAGCCATGTGGGGCTGAACACTGGCCTGACTGACCCCACATAGTTACATTGAGCTTCTGCCTGGGCTATATCCACATGGCTGCATCAGGTCCTGGCTCAGCACAGCCACCCAGGAATGGGGCCTGATCCCTTTGTGTATGGCAGGACTGTCCAGGGCCTGATCCATCTGCAGCGGGTTTGGAAATTTGGCAGTAGGGGAGCAGTGATAATATCCATTGCCACCATTCCCCTGCTGCTGAGTATCTGCACCTGTTGGGGAGCTCCATGGGCCAGATTACATGGTTTCTCAGGCCCAAGCTTAGCCTATCTGGGAGTCCTGTTTCAAAACAAATTGAGATGGCTCAACTTCCCCATGTATATAGCCCTTTGGCTCAGATCACCTGAATTAAAACCTGCCTTTGGAGGTGGCTCTCCCCAGTGGCTAGCATACAGGAGACTGTTTAGGACTGTGGAATCATAAAACACCTTAGGGGAAAAGGAGAAAACCCTAAAAATGTAATTACGGTGAGTATATAGTTACATGCAATAAAATAAGTGAAACACAACTGGTGCATGAGGAGTGTGGCCAACACCACACTTCCTAGGCATGTGTCTGACTTAATGAGGTTCAGAAATTTTAATCCCACCATAGTCCCTGTACCCCAGTAATTTAGGGCAACATGGTTTAATTGTTTTCTATAGGCTCAAGCCAGCAAGTGAAAGTCTGCATCACTAGATCCCACCCCACTGTATGACTACCCAACTCATTTCTGTGATCCTATTTCCGCCATTGTTGTGAAAGGTCAGTCCTTGCTAAGAAACTTGTTTAGCAATCCTACCATTGGCTCAGTTGGGTCCTCTAGTGAAATTATTCCTGTATCAGTATGCTTCCACGTGTTCAGCTTCTCCAGAAGTCTCACAGAGTAGTGTCACACAGGCTTCAGAGTCTCCAGGTGGGGACCCAGAACTCAGTAGGACCCTTGGACATTGTCCCTGCTCTCCCCTTCTGGACTAGAGCCCCTAGTCACCAGGGTAAACATATTTGTGTTTTCCTTGTCAAATCTGAATCCCAGCCCCAAACCATAGGCTGTTTTCATTGTCAATGACTCAGTTCAACCAGGCATATTTGGCACAACTCCTCTTACCTTTTGTTAAGGCATTTATGGTAACAATCTATTATTATTTATATGATTGGAACATAGACTAATTCCAACTAAGTCAACACCACAGGAGGTAGAACTATGGAAGACTGCCATTATAAGGTATTAAATGAGTTTAGCCAGCAATAACATTTCCCTTAAAGAGGGAGCAGAGATTTTCATCCCTCTACAACTTGCTAGTAAATTGAAGTTTTTAATTAGGTGAGAGTTATTTTAAAGGGAAAATATATATTGGAATTGCAAGAATAATTAAAATTAAGGAACTTCCTCTCTCTTTTTCTCATTGCAAAATGACCATAAACAAAGATTTTTTCCTCCCTCTTTCTTTATGTGCTCCTACAGACTGCCACAGAAAACTGAATGAAGGTTGATCATATGCATCAGTAGTTTAGGGAGAAAAAAGGTATACAGGGTTATTGTTGTTGTCTTCAAATCAAGCATCTCAAATCCAGGAACTGCAGAATAAAGTTAAGTTAAAAAAAAAATCTGAACTTGTTATGGTGTAGAAACACATCATTAATATACACATGCAATCTTAATTCTGTAGTGCAGTGACACCAAACAACATCATGCAGTTTGCTTAATTAAGTTTAGTATTTTAAGTAATTTGGGGATGTCACCTGTGAATGAAATCAACCTGATTACACAGCAGAATATGTAGATAAGAGACATATTTAATAGATAGCATGACTGTTTATTGCACTTGGTGATGATATATTACTACATTATTAATCATGCTCCTAAAAATCTACTGAGTTTTCCCAGGTTTACTGAATGAGAATATATATTACCTGTTAACAAAAGCTGTCACTCTCCTTGCCTGAAGTCAGTGGGAGTGTTGCCATTGATATTGCTTGGAGCCAGGTTAAGCTAGCCAAATGTGTTTCTTTATACTGCATGTTCATTTGTTGTACCTTATTGAAAAACCTTGAAGTCAGATCAACTTTTTTTATACAAGGTCACATCTGTCAGTTTAGGATTCAATAGGTGGCCCATAACTGTCATTTGATTATCATATCTCTCTAAGTAGTAGAGCGAAATCAGGCCTGACACTTGATTTGATAGCATTTCTGTTGGGAGATAACATGAACGTCACATCCAAAATGTCAGTGGATATCCTAGGTGTCAGTGAGCAGCACTGTAGTGATTTTTGATGTAACCTGGAAAACCAGAAGGGGAGATGAGGGACACATGGAGCTCTACGCATCTATTTAGCAGACCCCTGGATTCAACCTCAGTTGTCTGCACTGGGGAGACAGAAAAGGGGTGAAGGCAGAAAGCAGCAGTCAGGGAGGGAGAGGAGCCTGGAGATTCCAACCACTACTGCACCAGGAGGGATGTGGGCAGCAGCAGTCAGGTGAGAACCTAGTGGGGTGCCCAGTAACCTCTCGCAGGACACATGTGGCATGCCAGCTACCAGCTGGGCAGCTCTGCTGTGGAAGGAGGTCACACAGAGCCCATTATGTGGGGAGGAGAACAGGAGACACAGTGCCCCTGGCATGGGGCTAAGACATAGGGCTGTGGGAGACCCTCAAATGGAGTGGATGGGAGGGTATCACACTGGGTTGTGCGGGGAGTATAAGGAGCCTCTGGTGTGTTCAGTGAGCATAGAACCAACTCTTCCATGCAGCCATAGTTTGCCAAGTTTTGCTCTCGTGTCTGAAGAATTTTAATTAATATTAAAATCTTAACTTCTGAGATCTGTGCAGGGTTTTTTATTGAGGCTGGAGTATTATAAATAATAAAACTATGCCCAGAGTCTACAGGGTACATTATACAACTCTGTTTTTATCTCAAGGCTCTGAGGGTGGTATGCATGCAGCACAAATCATTTGAGCTTCGCTTTTTGGTAAAGAAGTTGTTGTGAACAGAATTTATAATATATTGCTACAGTTACAGTGCTCTCAAGGTTCCTGGGGAGCTGGTGCTACTTTTCTGCAAGAAAAAAAAATCCCCCGAAGAGCCTTGGATGCTGTGTTTTATCAGGATAGAGAGTAGCTGACACTTGTGGGAAAGGTTGTACACTAATGTCATTTTGCTGGTATTCCTATGTCTCCCCCCATTCTTCTCTGGTAGGAGTCTTGCAAGTTCTACAAGATTTCCCCATAACTTTTCCTATGAATTTCTGCTGCATTTGACCCGACATTGCAGTATCTATATTTGCACAGATTTAGCTTCTTCTTAGCCTGTGTGTAGACAAAATGAGAGGTGTGTGTGCACGACACTTTAAAGCAGGCTAAATGCTTTTGCATCACTTTAATAGTGTCGGTGTTTGTATGCATCAGTGGCGTATTGCACATTCATTCCATATGCTGTAGGAAATTTGGCAGTGTAATGTGCCTTAAATGACTTGGAGCTCAACAAAGTATAACTTCTTTGAGGAGTTTCAGTTGCTGCCCCTACAGCTGTGGACCGAAGCACTGGGATCTGTGCAGCTCCACAGCTCTGCAGGAAGCCCTGTAGGCAGCCTGGCAGCAGCCCGGGAAAACAGGCTGTGCCCAAGAAAAGCGGTGAGCCTGATTTCCCACCCCACCCCTTCTCCCCCCAGGAATCTCCCTGCCTGAGCTGTGCGGCGGCCTGATGCTTCCCTCCACAGCCACGTTGCCCCCTGGGACTGCCCAAGTCAGGTGCCTGCAGGTGGGTGGTGCCTGGGGGGGGCCACCATGGCCACAGAGGGAAACACCACAGCCCTGGGGACCGCTCCACTCTGCCTGCTAGCAGCTCACCCTCCCTTCCTCACTGGCAAAGCAGGTAAGTCAATGGGATGTATACACAACACAGGGGTTTAATCAGCCCTAAATTGAAGCAGTGGTTTTTAAAACCCACCGCTTCAATTTAGGGCCCCTGTTTTGTCTACACACGCCCCTACATTGCTGACTGGAAAATTAGGCAATACTTTAAAAGGAGATATAAATTTACCATATATTTAAGCACTTGTTATGGAACTTCTGTTAAAAATCCCTACGTGCATTTATAATTAACTTTTTGCTAATCTTGGCTTATCTCACATGTTTAGATTCTGCATTTGATTCTTTGTGGGTTCAAGGAGCCATTCAGGCTGAACTCTGAACTCATTGTGGTTTCAAAAGTGTATAGTGCTTGCAGACTGGAGACTTCAGATTATAGACCTTTCAGGCATGGACTGTTTGTTGCTGTGTTTGTGCAGCAGCTAAAACAATACAGCATAAGTTTGTGTTGGTGCTCCTAGGTGCTTTTAGAACATACACGAATAAGTTATTTCCATGAAGTGTCAACATTAATAAAACAATTTACGCTCCAAGAAAATGCCTCCACAACTCTGTGACCCACTCCCTCATGAAAATATGAGTAAACAGTTAGGCATCAGAATCTAGTTCTCTCAGGAAGAGCAGTGAGGTGGTGATACCTATGCTTTAAAGAACTAAATGACTGACAAAAAAGACCGACAGTGTATATACGCTTTTTAGAGAATGCTGCAATTTATGCTGGATCTTTATTTCACGCAACAGAAAAAAGAAACCACCCATTGTGGCTGATTCTTTTTCAATTATTTATTGCTTAAAAAAAATACATTGCCTTTAGAATGAAAAAAAATTACACTCAACTTTAGAATTATAACCCCTGTGATCTGTGACCCACTAGTTATGTCTACACAAGACACTTTACTGCGTATTAGACTAATGCTCAGTAAAGCAGCACCATTTACACATGCACAGCAATAACTGTGCAGTATGTTAGTCTAATGTGCCGTTTTCTAGTGCTTGGCTCTGGGCAGGGGAATGGAGCTGCCCAGGCTCTCCTGCAGGATGGCAGCTCCATCCCAGCCTCCACAGCCCAGGGCCAGCCCAGTCTCCCCATGGCTGGGATGGAGCTGCCTGCTGAGCCCTGCTCTGCCCTCCAGAGCTCAGGGCTAAACCCCCATGTCCCCTGCCAGCCCAAGGCTGGCACCCAGTGGAGCCTGGAGCTCTCCCTGGCTGTTGCAGGGGGGCAGAGCAGGGCAGGAGCAGCCCTGTAGTGGGCAGCCTGTAGTGGGCTGCTCCTGTCAGGCTCAATTTACTTTCTATGTGGGGGGAGGGGTGTACATGTAGACATTCACCAGGGGGTGCTTTAATGAGCCTGAATTTTCTGCACATAAAATTCAGGCACATTAATTGCATGTGTAGACATGCTCTCTGTGTGTCACTTAAGTAGTAGTTTAATGCTGTTTCATTTAATGCAGGGATGTCAAACTCATTTGGCCCCACAGGCCAGATGAGTGACATAGTGGCAGGGCCAGACTGGGCCCACAGACCCCCACATCCCCACCATACCACACCACACCACACCACCCCACACCACCAATGTATGCTGGATACTCTGCATGCAGCACTTATTCTGGCTGCTCTCAAATATCTTTAAGTAGCCTTTAGAATCAAGTACCTTTTTGGAGGGATGACATGGTCATGACACAAAGATGTACTTTTTATGTATTCTGTGACCACAGCCTTTAAAAAATTGTTTCTTTTCTGCCACTGTCCCTGCTTTGTTTGTGATATCTCTCATTTATAGTGATTTGTATTTATTGTGCAGGCCATTATTATATCATTTACTAAGGTTTAATTTTTTAACGATGACTAGCCTTTTTGGGTACCTCAGTTTTTGAGCTGCTAACTTCAGGGGCATTTGGCACTTTTCAGGAAGTGTATTTCCACACTCTGAAAATCAGGCCTATATAAAAGCTCTCATCTGTCTTGTAACCCTATTTCCAGTAGTTGCTAGCCTGGGAATGAGTTCTATAAAGAGTATTGATTTGCTCTTAACCTCTTTATATTATTGTGATATTTATAGCCCTCATGTTACTTATTTAACTGCAAGTCCCCCCCCCACTTTGTTATGTCATTTAACTGTAATTGTAAATTATTTCTGGAAGCTGTGTGGCATGTGCTAAATATTTTTATCTGTGATTCTGGAGTTCATGTTTGAAATGCTAAAACTATAAAGATCAATTTTCCCTTCAGACTTGCATGCACTATTTGTATGGCTTCAATGGCTATTCAGTGAATGAGAACATGCTTTGCTTCTGTATGGTGATAAATGTCAGTGATACAAATATACAGAATGGTTTTTATCACAGTTTTGAGGATCCCTTTTAGATTTGACAGGGTTTAACTTTTATTTCCATTATATTTCTGGCCAATTTTGTCAAAATCTTTAGGGTCAGTGTAGTGAACTGCATAGCAGCTAACTTCCGAACCACCTTATGTGTAGGGATTCCCTACTACACTGTATCCTGTCTATCATAGATCTCATCCATTTTTCCATTGCTTAAAGCTTATTCAGAAGCGGTGGTATTTACTAGGTCTGTGCGAAGTGGCAACTATTTGCTTTGGATTCAGATTCAGCTGATTCAGAGGGACAGTGATTCGATTCGGTGATTTGAATCACTGTCCGGATTAATTTGGTGCTGATTCGGAAATTTGGCTGTGGACTAAACAGGCAGCAGTCCTTAAGGACTCTGGACACAGCTGCCTCTAGCTGGTAAGTCTGTTGTGGTGGGCAGAAAGGGGAGGGAAGGGGTGTGGGGATGGGGCAGATCAACACCCCCACAGTGAAGGAGGGATTGGGGCTGGGACAAGCTGCCCAGCTGGGGCAGGGGGGCATGTGTGGGCAGAGCTGTCCCTAGGGCTGTGTGGGGCTTGGGGTATACCAGCCTGTGCGGGGCCTGGTGGGGGGTGGGGAGGGTGGCAAGCAACTGGAATCAGCAGCATGTGGTGGTGGGAGAGCAGGCAGCTCTTGGCAACAGTAGTGCATGGTAGCTGCGGCAGGGCCTGTATAGGACTGTCCATAGGGCCCCACAAAGCATGGGGCCAGTGTTGTCCTCCCCAGGGATTGCCCTGAGCGCAGGACTCAGGGAGGGGGGCTCCCACCACTGCCTGCCACCACCGGTCCAGGAGGACATGGGAGTGTGTGCCCCCAGATCTGCACAGGCGGACTGGCCAAACTGCGCTCTGGATGGGTGGCAGAAGGTGCTGGGATCAGGGTCTGTGCCCTCCTGCCACTTGCTCAGCCTCCCCTCGCCTCCTAGACAAACCACGGTTTTTCCCTGGCTGGGCAAGCAGCAGCAGGACATGGGGGTGGGCACATGCACCTGGATCAGGTCTGTCTCGGTGGCAGGGGCTATGGGGAATCTTAGGGTGCCTGCAGCCTCCTCCATAGCCCCCACTCCACTGTGTTTTGTGGGGCGGGCGGAGCCAGGGCTATACTCTGGGCTGCGGTTGGGGCTAGCCTCCAACAGCAGAGCCCTGGCTTCACCCACCCTGTCTGGTGACAGGTGCTGGGGCTAGTGTCCTGGAGTGCAGCCTGGCCCAGCCTGCCCTGCCTGGATCTGGGGGCACACTCCCACTCCCATGCCCTCCCAGACCGGTGGTGCGCTCACCACAACAGACTTATCAGCTGGAGACAACTGTGTCCAGTGTCCTTGAGGACTGCTGCCTGTTTAGTCTATGGCCAAATCTCCAAACTGGGCTGAATATCTTCCGATTTGATTCAGAGTTTTTAATTGGTCTCCCAATTTGATTCAGATTTGGAAATTTGGCAACCAAGTTGGGCTGAGTCTCCTCTGAATTGAATCGGCTACTGAAGCTTTGCACAGCCTTAGTATTTACTAACATCAGTGAGAGAGTCATAAATCACAGCTGCGTAGCAAATAAACTCCTAATATCTAATATGCTGAAATGAAGAGATGAATGGATGTCCAATTATTGTTTTTTTTTCTGAGAAGAGGATGAGGTTGATCATGGTAAAATGAAGACTGAATGTAATCTCTTGATTCCAGCATCTGAACCTGATCTATATTACATAGTTTTGCCAACAAAACTATATGCATCAACACTCAAGGCTTCCCTGTGGTGGAAAGAAGCCCTTCTTCCTGACCACTGAACAGCACCAGTTCTCTGAATGGAAGAAGGCTTCCACTGCCACCTGGCAACCAGCAGAAAGTGCATGTAGATGCATTCATACATTCCCTGGTAGCTGCTACCCCTTCATCATCTACCCTTCCTAGGGTGCTCTTTGTGCCCTGCCAACACAGCTGATGAAGTGGAGCCATGCAGGTGCAAGCACACTCTTGGTGGTTCCCTGTTGTCTGCTGCCCTTCTGATGGCAGAATCAGACTTGTATAGAAAAGGCCTGAGGCTTCAAAAAAGTATACATCAAAAGACTTGTAATAAAATTGTGAGAATTGGCTATGCTAGGGCAGGTATTACACTTCTGAAACATTTGTCATTTCAAGGGATGTTACTTCATTTAATCCCGGTGTTGCTTCAGAAAGTCAGATTCTTACCTGCAGGGAACAAGAAATAAACAAAAGGTGTTGAACAATATCTATGCTAGTGTTAAGTAAGATTTCAGACTAGTCAGCTACTCCAAGTGATTTAACTAATAAAAAAACAAAACAAAAACATCCTTTTATGCCTTATCTAGATGAGTCCTAAGGCTACAGAGGCTACATTTGTCCCAGGAAAAACTATTTTGTCCTCTGAGAAACCATTTTATCCCAGGACAAAGTACTGTTGTCCAGGCATCCATGTGCAGTGTTCCAGAACAAATCCTAAAGAGATTCATGGGATAAGAAGTGCTAACTGTAGTGTGTGCTAGGCTGTTGCAAAGTACATCTGAACAGTGCTCCCAGGATTGCATAATTGAATCAATGGCAGAAAAATAGCAGTGCATTCAGTTACTCACTAAAACCTGATTGGAAGCGTGATGTGTGTACGTGCCAAGCCCAGGACTTTTCTATTCAGGAAAAGCATAGGCTGAACTTGTCCCAGGCAAATGTAACACTTGTTCCTAGTCTAATAGTCTGATTTGATCCCGTGCTTTAAACATCAAAAAGAATTTACCCAAATAAAGGAAAATCTGGCTTGTTCTAGATTTATGTTTGCAAAGAGCATCACATGACTTAAAAGTAATGATATTAACCAACAATAATTTTATTTATAGTAATCTAGTATGCATTCCTTATGATAATATCTAGTATCAGTCATTTCATTTTTATGTAGCATTTTTAGTTTAACCATTTAGAGTAATTAAAAGGGAAGTAATGCATAGTGGGAGAATCTACACAAGACGTTTACTGCGTATTTAACTAATTACCTGTGCAATAAATGTCTCACATCTACATATATGCCTGTATTAGGCTGGAGTAAACTAGTTTACGCTGTAGCAGGATAATATCCTGCTGTAAATACAAATACTGTCCTGCTGCGAAGTAAACTAGTTTACTAAAAATGCTACACTTTTTATACAAGTACTATCCTATTGCGGAGTAAAAAACTTGGCAGCAGCACACGTGTAGATGCTGCCCTGGCTGGCTGGGGCATAAGGATGCTTCAGTGGGAAGGCTGCCTGCTGGCTAGGCCTGTATTGAAGCATACTTGTGGTCCAGCCAGCCCCTCTGCAGCACATGGAGCCAGGGGAGAGCAGCCCCAGGCTGGCAGGCTGAGCCCCCCGGCACCCTACCAGCCAAGACTGCTCTGCCCTGACTCAACATGCTGCAATCCTGGGCGCATGTGCAGACACACACCTGGCTGGAGTTTATTAAAGCACATTAATAGGCACGTTTACACAGGCCCGGTCTGTAGGAAAAATAAATAAATTTGGGTATTAAAGGAAAATAGTCTCATAAAAAGGACTCTTCAAGAATAGGTATCAAAAGGAGAAAAAGGGGGGAAGATTGCAATGAATTTCCCTGTTTTTACATAGTTGTTGGTAATTCCTACATAATGTTGAACACTTCTGTGAGAGCAGCATGGTCCATGTTTCCATAGTTTAGAACTAGATCTTAATCCCATCTGAATTCTGTTATTGACTTCAGTGGAAATATAACTAAAAATAATTTTGGTTCTCAAAGGGGTTGGCAGCATCCCTTAAACAGATTTTATTCCAAGTTTTTAAATGTATTCTATGGAAAGAACACTGTGAAACTATATTGTTGTTATCTTTATGTTTAAAAATACACTGTATGAACAGTTTTATTACTGTCTTATTTTTATTTCTCCTAGATATTATATTGTGGTCATACCACATAGTTGTCTTTTTTT
Organism: Crocodylus porosus; assembly: GCF_001723895.1. Classification (NCBI taxonomy): domain Eukaryota; kingdom Metazoa; phylum Chordata; order Crocodylia; family Crocodylidae; genus Crocodylus; species Crocodylus porosus. The sequence goes on from NW_017728886.1 coordinate 91,930,206, forward strand.
GTTATGTACTTGGTCATACCTTTTATGTATTATTTTCCAGTCCCTTGCTGTATAGCCGGTGGGTTTCAATGGCTGCTTCTCATTACATTTATTTATAATGTTGCCTAATTAATGATAGGATATTGGTTTTGTACTACTAATCTGAGAAATATTGATCAGTAATCTGTCACTGACTATGCACTGCTGGAGAAACTTTCAGATTTAGGGCATTGCTGCTGGATATGTATATATCAACATAAACCTATTGAACGCAGGATTATTAAACGCTCATATTTAAATGCAATGAAAAAACTTATGAAGTAAAATCTTGCAGTGATAATATTTAAAAAACATTATAATGTCACCTGGATAGCATATTTTTAAAAGGTAATGTATCACCAGTGTTCCCGCATCACAAATGCAAACTGGAACTTTTATTGTATTTTAATCAGATGTGTAGTAGGGGTGTGCAAAGTGAGCCCTATTCAATTTGGATTCGGATTCGACCTGAATCAGGGCCAGTGATTCAGATCACTGTCCCTGATTCAATTTGGCCAAATCCAAATCTGAAGATTCGATGCTGCTTCGGAGAATCAGCGATTCAGACATAGACACAGCTTTAAATCTTTTTTCTACATACCTCAAGGACCAGCGCAGCTTGTGAAGCATCCCACAGGAGTGTGGGGGGGAGCTCTCCAGGTACTTGGTGGCAAACCCGGAAATGGACTGGAAGTAGTTCTGGTCCACTTCTGGGTCCACTGGGGAGCATGCTGGGGGGCTCCCCACTTACCCCTGGCTCAGCAGTTGGCCCCCAGGTGCCTCCCCCCAGACCCAGGAGGCACCAGTCGCCAAGCCGGGGAGGTGTGGGGGAACCCCCCAGCACACTCCCCTGTGGACCCAGAAGTGCTTCTGGTCCACTTCCAGGTCTGCTGCTGAGCATGCTGGGGAGCCTCCTGTGCTCCTGTAGGATGCTTCATGCACCCCAGCATCACAGCACTCATGAGCTGCCTGCTACCTAGAAGTATGTAGAAAAAACATTTAAAGCTGTATCTATGTCTGAATTTCTAAATCTTTCAGAATCTCTCCAAATTGATTCTGAGGGTCCTGATTCAATTTGGAGAGATTAAAGGGCCTTCTGATTCCATTTGGACTCCAAATTGGGCTGAATCGCTGCCAAATTGAATCACGGACTGAAGCTTCACACAGCCCTAATGTGTAGTATGTTTTTATCAGTGTTTCCTAATGTGGTACTGATAATTATTCTTAATATAGTACTGATAATCAGAAAGGGGGTGCTCCTGACTCCCTTTTCCAAGTTCTGCAAATCTTTCTGTCAGCATGTTAGTCTGTGTTCCATGTACCATCCATTTGGGAGAAGCACTCATGATTGTCAGAAATGGTAGTTGTATGACAGAATCTGTTTTTCCTTGCAAGAGCCACAACCACCTCTTAACTTGTTCCTAGCCTTCACTGCCATGGGACTCGCATGCTGTCATTGGGAATCAGTCCTGCATAGTAGCAGAGAAACTTTCCAGCTGACCTCCAAGCCAGTGCTTTCATTTTGTTTTTTATTTGTACAATGATTTGTTCTTTTCCTATCATTGAAGCAAAGCTTAAATGCAAGAGAAGACATTAATGTAGCAGTAAAGGTATACTTTTAAATGTGTTAAGGCTAGGAAATGGACAAATAAACTTCCTAGTAACTTCATTTGCCCCACTGCATATACATAATAGCTTTGATTTCCCATTAGTCTTTAATAGGGACGTAAATATGTACAAAGTGAGCCAAATTCTGCTCTGCTAAGTTACAGAGCCCCTTTTAAAGTCTCCTGTGTCTTCTTGTGTCTCTTTCATATAACTTTGCAGTAGGAGCAATTCCACCTGCCCACTTGGTATATCCTATCGGATGTTGCATGAAGCTATCAAAACTTTAAGCAGATACCTACTTCAGGATGCCATGTAATTCTTTTTTAATCATTTATAACATTAAAAGAGAATTCTCCTTGGTTTCAACTTGAGGGCCCAGTCATCAAAGTGCTAAGCCTACTTGAAATCATTTTGGTTCCAAGTTAACCAAAGGTACTCAGCATCACATAGAAGCCCCACCCTCCTCCAGTCCCAAGTTTGCTAGCTGCTGGTCAGCTATTACTTAAATCATTAGTAGGAGTGCACTGATAAAGATTTTCTTGGCCAATACTGGTACCCAATTATTAAGCAGCCATATTGACCAATACTGATCTGATAACTGATTTATAGGAAGCAGCCAGACAGTGTGGAGAGCAGCTAGGGAGCTGCAGGTAAGTTTGTGGAGAGGAAGGAGCATGAGGGAGGAAAGAGGCATGACGGGGCCAGATTGAGGCCCCCATGTTGAGGGAGGGAGGGAGGCAGGGGCTGAGGCTGGGGGCCCTGCCCAGCTAGGGCAGCAAATGGGGCCTGGGGCCAGGGTGGGGAGTGTGACAGACCTGTGGGTGGTTCATTCAGGGGATCAGCATCCTGGCACTTAAAAATAGCAGCAGCAGCCAATGAGCTTTCGTTCAAGTGTTGCTGCCACCATTTTTAAGTGTGGGGATGCTTTTAACCAGAGTGGAGTGGGGTAAAAGTGGATGCAGGCTGTCCACTGTGGGTTTGGGGCACTCCACTCTTCTGCCTTTAGCTTGGGATCCCCACGCCAGCTGTGTGCCCCCTGCCTGCCCAACACACAGCATCCAGGGGCTGCGGCCAGAAGGCATATGGTATTTATTGTTGACATTATCAGCTACACCATCCAAAAAAGGGCAATAGCCAGTAATGTTAATTTTCCTGTTATTGGTGCCAATCTGATATGCAACTGATATATCAGTGCACCTCTAATCATCAGTCAAAGCGCTTTGTTATAGGTTGTAGCCATGATAAGGCCTTGTCAGTGTGTGTGTGATGGTAATACACAGAACACTCTTAAAATATTTTTGCACAAAGATGAAAAATTGTGTTTCCTCAATCCCAGCTCTTCCATAATTTAATTGGCTGAATGATTTTTTCCCTCTCATATTGAGAAATAAATAAGTCACTCCTGGGGCTTGTGAAAACAATGGAAAGTTTCAGTCTCAGATGAGAATTTTGAGATGGCCATGAGTGAGTGAACATGGGCAGTAGTAGTGGAAGCTAAAAACACAATTGTCATTGCAGCCAGAGGAACCCTCAAATCCAAAAGGGCAGAACACATAGATAGCCAATTTTTCTCAGGTCCTGAAACCAACAGCTTGAGTCTGTTTGTGTCTTGTGTATTCATTTACAGCCTCTGTTCTTCCCAAGCCTTCTCTACGTCCTTCTTGGCACTGTGGATGCCAGCCTTGTATTTGTCAGTAAGGCCCTTTGTCTGGTTCCTCTCTAGGTTCTCACTCCAGCTTATCACTGAGAGTGCCTACAGACATTGTGCATTACACAAAGCACCATGAGTTAGGGGGCCCACCCCGCCCCCATCCCAACCCAACCCAACAGATGTTCACCTGTTGGGGAGGGGAGGATTTGTAGCAAAACCCCCAGTTTTTCTTTTTATAATTTATTTAAAAATGCATTCCCTCCCCTTCCCCAACCATTTCTGACTTTTTCTCTCCCTCTGTATTCCTTAGATAAATATAAGTAAGCTAAGATGTAGGATAACCTTTTACGTTTTATTTTAGGTAGTAAGTTTTATTTTTCTCTCCCCTCCTTGCATATAAGTGCCCTGCTATTTTGATATAGATATCCACTGTTTTATAAGTGATAATTATTATGTTTTGTATTGATTTTTTTTTTTTTTTACTGCTTATATAGTGTGTAATTACTGTTTTAAGTCTATATATGTAAGTTAGCATAAGCCATGTCAATTTTCCATATTGTAATGTCAAGCCTCCATCTTATCCCCATGCCCGGTTGTGTAACCCATGACTCACACCTACCCCTCCTATGTAACTTGGTTCCTGAATGAATAGGGATGAATGAGGGTGCTTGAGAGACAATGGCAGTAGGTCTAAAAATAGCTCTCTCTGAATGACCGAACCATCAACACCAATACTTGGACCAATGACCCAGCCCTTGGAACTACCCTCAGCATTCAAGAAACAAAAGATGAGGCAACTCACTATTGTGTCAAGGCTGCACATGCTCAGTAAGAACGCCTGGAGCCCTCTGGAACAGAACTGACCTTGCCTGGACAGGCCTTCCCCATAGGAGATCAGAGGTAGTCTGCCCCATAAAAGGGGTAGTGAAGACTGACTCCTTGGGACGCCCTCTCCATCTGGGCCAGCACCATGCCACACCACCTATCCACCCAGAGGCCCTGTCGGCGACCTTCCTCTCGACAATACCTACTGGACAAGGACCCCTTTCCATCCTGGATAGGTAGCTATCACCTCCACCCCCTCTTCAACCAAGGACTTAGACTCTGTTTCTCTTCCCTACCTGGAGTCCAGCCCTTCCACTGAGTCTCTTTCTCCTGCTGCCATTGTGAGTGCTTGTGTGTGTGTGTGTGTGTGTGTGTGTGAACCAGTAACTTCAAGGGGCTGTGCAGTGTGTTATCTGTTTAATAAAACTGTTATTTGGACCCCTAAGTTGGGTTTTGCTTTACTATGGTTTGGCCCTGCTCCAACCTCTGCTCCTCACCCCTCTAATTTCTGTCTCATTTCTCCCTGTCCTGCTTCTGGCTCACTGCCACCTCCAACAGCTGTGCAGAGCTCCTCTCTACTGCCAAACCCCCTGTTTCTTTGCCACTGTTTTATCCCCACTACCTTTTCCTTTTCCTCTGAACAACCAGGTTTCTGCCTCAGTTTCTTTCCTGGCTGTCTCCTCCTTGCCACCAGGCTTTTTTTTTTCTTCCCCTTGCACCAGTGAGCTCGAGTAACCCTGGGGCCACTTGATCTTAATTAAACTCAAGCCTCAGTTCCTCAGCCAGCTTCTCTCTAGTCCACCGGTTCTAATCCTGGTTCTGGCAATTTTCACTGCCTACACATTAACTCTTTCTCTCTCTCTCACCTTAACTTTCCCCCAAGTATCCCAGGTACCCCAAGCATTACATATATACCGTACCATCCCAGTTAGGAATGTGTATGTGGGTTGTATGTATGTGTACTGGTGAGTGTGTGTGTGTATATATGTCATTGTGTGCATGATATATGAATTAGTGATCTGTGTATGTGTATTGAGTGTGCAGGTAAGGACAATTGATTTTTGTCTAACTTTTGGGGTGTATAGTGTATAGCTTGAATTGGTGATAGGTATACTTGTGCCTAGGCTAGTTTGGATATGTATGTGCCTGAGTTGGTAGTATGTGTGTGCACCTAATTGATTTGTGTGTTTGTATATATTCAATTGTGTCACACCTTCCTGTCTAACAGCGCAATTGAGATCCTGAGAGTTGGCCTGACCTCACAGGGCAACAGATTGAGCCTGCCTTCATTGGCCCTGGCCAGCAGGTGAGGGCACTCCAGCAGCCTCTGAGGAGGCTGCTGAACCAACACTCTCCCTAGTTCTGCTCCCTGCTCTCATCTTCAGGGTTCTCAGTGAGGAGGGAGAGGGAAGGGAGCATCACAGAACTTCCAGCTGGGTTTTTCCTGGCCTGAGTGGGCGGGGGGAGGGGAGGAGTGGAACAGAGCCCCTTCATCTCATGGGACTCATCAGCTATCCCAGTTGGGGTATTGAGGGAAACTTACCTGGGCCTACAAGATGAGGGGGCTATGTTTCCCCCCCCAGCTCAGGCCAGGGAGAGCAGCCAGCAGCTGCTGCTGCTGCTCTTAAAAGCCGGAGTTGGGGCAGGATGCAATGGAGCTCCCCCCGCCACCAAGGAAGTGGCCCAGCTCCCTGTAGTGCCCCAACTGGGGTAGCTGGGGGAGACCCACAAGGCAAGGAGGGCTCTGTTCCACACCTGTCCCCCAGCTCAGGGCAGGCAAGGTGGCAGCTCCATGCTGTTCCCTTCCCTCTCCCTCCCCACCGAAAGCCGTGGGGGTGGGACTGGGCTGGTGCTTGCACCAACCCTGCCTCCTCACCCCCCTATGTGAAAAATTAACTGTCAACAGAACACAAGTTCCTTAAGCTGCTCTAAAGCAGAATGAATTGTTCATGCAATTGGCCATTTTAAAAGTGCTCTGCAGCCACATACATATGATAGGTCATGGCTGTAGAGTAGGGCTGTACGAAATGGCACTGTTCCATTTTGCCTTGTGTTTTGACAGTTCGACAAAACAGTGTTTTGTCTCAAATTTCATTTTGAGTCGAAACAGCTGTTCTGTTCCCTCAAAATAGAAAGGCTTTGACACTGTTTTGAGTTTTGCTGGGGATGGGGTGTCAGACCAGCTGAGCTGACTTTCCATCCCCAGCACTATATCATGCCGGAGGCAGAGGCAACCCAGCTGGGCTGCTTTTCCGTCCCCCGCACTAGATTGCATGGGGGTGGAGGCAGCTCAGCTGGGCTGCTTCCCGGGGTCCCACATTAGATCACACAGCTGGGCTGCCGCCCCACCCTGGTGTGGTGTAGCATGGGGCCCTGGGAAGCAGCCCAGCTGGGCTGCCTCCATCCCCGGCGCAATCTAGCACTGGGAATGGGAAGTCAGCCCAGCCCAGGTCACCTCTCTCTCTGCATCCTTCCTTTGGCTCCATTTGCATCAAATGTTTTCTCTATTGCATCAAATGTAAGTTGCTTCACAGCCTGTTCCCACCCTTCCTGTCTTCTTTCATTCAGTATCAAGAGATTAATGCCTATCATTCCAATAAGCCCGTGATGCCAGACATTGAACAAACTTTGCCAAAAATGTATCCTTTGCTGCCCCTCATGCCTGGGAGGTGCTCACGATAAACACCTGAAAAACAGCCACATTATTCTCTCTCATGTCCTTCCTTAAAACTGCTTTGCAAACAAAAAAAAATCCTTGGGTATCCAGTTCAGTGACCTACCGAAGCGTCAGTGTTCAGCTCTTGTCATGTCTTCAACTCAGATTAGCAGCTCCTTGGAGTATGAACAGTCTCTTCCAGGTTTATATATAGCTTCTAGTATAATGGAGTCCTGCTTTATTGACTCCTAGGTGCTAACATAACTCAAATTTTGCATCTACTTGGTTTAGATATGAGTAACTACATAAGGGGTAAGGTGTAAGGTGAGGGGAAGCTGGGCCCTGTGTCTTTTAAGGCAAAGACACTTAAGGATATGTGCATGTGTGGAGGAAGACATTTCAAAGGAAGAAGCATTTAAAGTGATCCTTTACGGCCACCAACAAAGTTGCACAAATTTGTATGTGCAGATGACCTTCGTTTGGCAACACAAGCAGCCACCTTCAATGACCTCGAGTCCACCTTGAATGAGGACCTAAATACCACGGAGGAATATTTTCAGAAATGGAGACTCCAGCGAAATCCCCACAAAACAACTGTCACTGCATTCCATCTTGATAACAGGAATACTAAGCATACCTTGAAGGTTACTTTCTGCAGCAATGCTGCGTGGCACAACCCCACTTCATCTTATCTTGGAGTGGGGCTGGACTGCATGTTAACCTTCCATGACAATCTGAAAATGGTAGCTACAAATGGATGGAGATAAGGGTCAATTTGATCCATTGGCAAGCACAAATTGGGGAGCATCAGTATTATGGACATCAGCGTTGGCCCTAACATACTCCATAGCCAAGAACTGTGCACTAGTATAGACCAGAAGCAGTCACACTCAACTTGTTGACATCCAACTGAACTCTGCAATGTGATGCATCACTGGAACTTTCAAGTCAGCCTCAACACCTGGGCTGCCTGTAATGTCGCACATTGCTCCTTCACCCATTCATCATGAGGCAGCAACTCTACGGGAAGTTCAGTGATTTAATAAAAACAAATATCTTTCCATTCACCAGGACTTCAACAGTGCCCCTCACCATTGTCTGAAGTCATGCAAGCCCTTCTAGATCTATACATAAAACTAGAACTCTTGGTTTCAAAATTATACCTTTTATTTTTATTAGACCAAGTGGGAAATCACAAGAAAATTGTCCTGTTCTGCAAGCTTTCAGGATCAAAGTCCCTTCATCAGGCTCTGGAAAAAGTACAGATGGTACAAGATGATAAAAAGTGCCCATAGGACTTATAGATCCATGCACTTAACCTTCAAAAATGTGACTTCAACCCTGATGAAGCTTGGAAAACTGAATGGAGTTCACAGGAAGTCCCAAATAAACATCTTGTAATAGATCCAGTGCAGAAGGTCCCTGGCTTTGATCTCTTGTAACGCTCATGGGCAACTCTAAACTGTGTCTGCACAAACCATGGGAGATGTGGATGCTTGATGCGCAAATGGAAAATAAAAAAATCTCCAGTGTATGACTGTGGTCATCCTGAACAGTTCATGAAACATATAATGACCCCATGCCCGATCCACAAATATGAAGGAGGTATCACAGCAATACACTCTGCTGTTCCTGATGTTGTCTGGCTCAGCCATCTAAATGTACAATTATAGTTCCTGTTCTGTATCTACACCACCCATACAAAAGAAGAAGACTGCTCTTAAGTATTACCCGTTACATTAATCCTCTCTGGACTACTTAGCTGCAAAGGATAGCCAAAAAACATTATGCTGTGACCACCTCCTTTTGTACCTGACCATATTCCCAACTGTCTATGAACATGCTCCATTTTAGGACAGCAGTGGAGATTGAGTGGTATGAAGCCAACTACATTTCCATTGTCTTTGCCCTGTTTGTCTAGTGAAAAGGTAACTGAGTAAAAAGCAAGGCAGGTCCATCCTTTATAATGTTAGGAAGTTGCATACAATTTTGGCATTAATTACATTAAGATAATAATTTCATATCCAGCACAAAAACTCACAGGCAGGCGCTGCAGTCCTGTGATGGAGTTCAGTTGGCAGTCTGGTGGTAGTTTTGTGAAGGTGACTGTATCTACTGGAGAAGCAGATGGTGCTGCATTGCCAGGCAATAAAGAATAAAGGTGACAATGTAGAATGCAAAGTAGCCTGTTAGGTGCCAAAGTCTGGTGCATGGCAATAGAACAGGGAAGGAAGAGTAACTGTAAAAGAGAGGAAAGAAACAAGAGGAAAAAAGGAAGAAAGAAATTAGGAAGCATTTTGTGAAATACTGACCAGATAGGTGTCCTTTGTAATTGGGCATTCCTGCTTTTACTTGCTTGCTTACATTTTCCTTTACTAGAGCTGATGGCTGTTTCTGTGAAAAAAAGGTCATCCTAACATTAGCTTTCATGTATGGGTTGTTTTCATCAGAAATGTAAAGCAAAGAAAACTGTTATGTCCCAAAAGTGGCATGGGGATGGCTCTTTTGGGATTAGATCTTGGTGGCCCATGGAGGACTGGAAAAGTCTTTCCAGGCAGCGGGTTCCTGGCTGTTAAGGGTAACTCCACTCTTCTGTTTCCCTTTTACATGCAATGAACCAGGGATATGTTTCATGACTACAACCAGAAGAAACTGGTGTTGCAAGAAGGGCAGGGAAGGCACTAATGTAAAGCTAGTGGGTCCTACACTGTGGTCTAAAACAGATGTTGCATTTATCCCAGAGTAAACCCTCTTGTCTTGGGACGAAGTGCAGTTGTATATACATCCATGCTTGCTTTCCCAGGATAAATCATAAGCATGCTTCCCAAATAAGAAGCAGTAACAGTTTATTCTGGGATTTTGCAAATTAGGTCTGTACAGTTATTCTAGGATTGCATCATTGAATTAATGGAAGCAAAGCAGCACTGTATTCGGCCACTCAACCCTGATTAGAAGGGTAATGTATGTCCATACCAGTCCAAGGATATCTTTGTTCTGGGACAAACACAGGCACAACATATCCAAGTTCAAATGCAATGTCTGTTCCTAACCTATATGAGACACGTCAGTGAAAGCCCTAAAGTAAGTAGGGAGTTTAGGGTCTGCAGGATGCTACTGCTACCCTGAAGCTGCAGTGGTAGTAATAGTAGAGCAGATTCCCTAGTACATGGAGAGCAGGGGATGATTTCTTCCTCCTGAGATTCCCAGCCTCAATTCTCTGTGCTTTCCACAGGGCATCATAATTCATAGTTCATAGTTGGTAGGGCTGGAAGGGACCTGAGCAGGTCATCAGGCCCAACCCCCTGTCATGGCAGGAAAGAATACTGGGGTCAAACGATGCCAGCGAAGTGTTCATCCAGGGTTCTCTTAAAGACCCCCAGGGTAGGAGCCAGCACCACTTCTCTTAGAAGCTGGTTCCAGATCCTAGCCACCCTGACTGTGAAGTACCTCCTGATGTCTAGTCTGAATCTACCCTCTGCCAAATATGTGACCACTCATTGTCCTATCTTATGATTTTGCCTTTTTGCATTTAGGTCCAGATTATAAAATGGTCTGTATGCCTGCACAAGGCAAGAGGGGGAGAAAAATCTACCCTTGACCTCATGAGCAGATGGGGCTTGGGTTTGGGTACACAACAGTAAAATAAAGAGGCTGTTCCCTCACTAGAGTATGTGAGAGGGTGAGGAATGGACAAAGAGCCATGATTGACCCAAGGTGCTAGGGAGAGCTGTAATTTGCTCTTGACACAGCTGTGAACCATTTCACCACAATGTCCCTCTCATCCCTCCTCTTTTCTGGAGCAAACAGGAGGAATTGTGACTCTCAGGTGTATGCAGCATTTCCAAGCACTGCTCCTGAGAAGGGGCTGCAGACCCATTATCTCCTACTTGCGGCTCTCCCCAAAGTCAGAATCTGTTTTGCAACCTGAAGGAGAATTTAGCTCTCACCACACAGTGACTTCCTTGATGTTCTGCAGAAATGTTCTTATTTCTTTTCACATGTGTATAGGTGAAGTATGTATGTCGAATAAAAATGGGGAAGTTCTATTAAATATTTGAAATAAATTTAATGGAAAGGGTATATCTCCATGTTGAGTCAGTGGCACTGCCAGATTTGAACATCTAAACCATCTTTGTCAATGTTCAGCAAAGACAGTTCGTACACATCATTGTTCGTGATCATTTATTTATGTCACATCACCTAATCATGCTGCTGGATTTTTGGTTGTATCTGTGTTGGTCTAAGGACGTAGGCAGGCAAGGTTCTTTGAGCAGATGTGAAATCTCAGTTGGTCTAATAAAAGATTTCACGTCTACTCAGAGAACCTTGCCTGCTTATCACATAATCATTACATTCTTACGCATGATATTTATGGTAAGACTGGATTCCTGCATAGGTGACAGGGAGAATATTTTCTTGTTCCTAATTCTGGTAACTTTGTTATGGGCCAGATTTCAAACCCAGCACTGTCAGTAGGCATGCATGAATTATCTGATGTCACTAAAAACTGGATAAGACCTCATGAAAGAAAAAAAATTGTATACATTAGTTGGGTGTTATTACAATTTGAAGAACACAGTTAATGAATAAGAATGCATACTTTTAAAATTCAGAAATGAAAAGTATCTGCAGAATCCTTAGAGGAATTTGCTGTTTAAAACCAAATGTTAGCCTTTGAAGCAATATAGCTGTTGATCAGTGTATTGTGAGTTAGCCACCTCATTCTGGTGGTGTATACTAAATTGCAGGAGTGAGTTTGAATGTCTTAATGTTGGTATCAAAAAGGTGAGAGATTGTCTGTCGATCCTACATGAGCGATAGAAGCCTTTATCAGGATTATGGGATTGACTGTGGACCAGTCAATATCATCATCACTTTCATAATAATTGCTTAATAGTTTAACATAATGTTTCATAGATATGAGAAACTCATTCATTTTTCTAGAAATAGTGCATTTGCTTGTTACACATTTATCTAATTTTACTCATAAAGTCCTTTTTAGCTTTGCCAACAAATGGCATTATTATTATAGTCATAGTGTTGTTTTTGTACTTCGAAGTGAGCTGTTATTAGTAAATACATAACTGTAACTCTTGCTGGGGAAAAAAGCAAAGATTTAACATGCTTAGGTAGCACAACATGCTACATAACAGCATATGCTTTTTTTTCTTTATTCCTGTATTTCTCTTCTCCCACTCACTTGCTTTCTCCAGCCATTTCTGCTTTGTTAGTCCAGGGCTTTGCACATGTTATTCTTCTGTGTGGGGAAAAACCCTGCAAAAATTACTCTTAGGTATAGTATTCGCTACTGTGTGAGTCAGTTTTTCTCAACCTTTTCAAATACAAGGCACCCCTTTTAGACTCAAGGCACCCTAAGAAAATGGCAGCTCTTAGTTTTCACTTGTTTTTTGACTACAGAAAAATAATAGAGCAATCAGTCCTTCTGTTGCAAAGAACTGTAAAAGATTGCAACAGGTCAGAATGTTTTAACACTCTAGATTCCTAGAAATCTCTGGGTTTATCTTGTAAATCATGTTTGCATGACTAACAGTGCTAACATAGTGTGACGCCTTGCAGCGCCCCTGAGAGGATCCCAAGGCATAGCAGGGTCCACAGCACCCTGGTTGAGAATCACTGGTGTGAACAGTTCTCAGCAAGGCCACCTGTGTTAACAAATACTGTGCCTTGCAGTTAAGTGTTTCCAGACTTAGGGCACTGGATTGTCAACTTTTGATAGAACAGTCCATCAAGTGGTTAGTAGATTTTGGGTGCTACATAAAGTGGTAAGCTTTTATGTTTTGTGTTTGTATAGTGCCTTATACAGCAGGGTCCTGACATGTGTCTGGGGCTCCAAGGTACTACAGCAATACAAATAATAATATTAATCATTGATCTCTTGCTCTTCCAATTACTGAAGATCAGTACTGTGTTTTTATTCCATGTTGTAGCTATGTTACAATGCTGTGAATAGGAGTTGGTCATAATGTTACTCTCTCATTCACAAAAAAAGAAGTTTTCCACCCTCCCCTGCCTCTCAGACTTAAATTATTTTAGTTCAAAAGGAATTGTTATCTCATGATTATGTGAAAAGCTGTTCCCTGGGCAGAATGATACCAGTGAGAGCTTTATGGTTTGTATCACGTGAATCAGACAGCATGGTAGGGGCGGGTAGACAACGGAAGGAACACGGGATGCAATTGTCAGGGTGTTTCTGGAGGGATCATAGTGGGAGAAGTGGAACAGCAAACTGTCTAAAAGGGAACCATTGGCATTAACTAATGTGAAGTTAAATCCAATGTGAGATATTAGCTGTTGTCTTCATTTTGGACAGTTAACTGTTCCACTTCTCCCACTATGATAAAGGAGCTTATTTTACTGTAGCACTAAGACCATGGAATGTGCCTTCAGAAGCTTTAAAGATTGTGCTATAGTGAGATACCCCATGTTAACTTCTAAACCAGAAACAGATTAGCCATACCATGAATTAACTAGTGTGCAACACCAATAATCTGGCCATATTGCTTCTGGTTAAGGGCTAACATGCACAGAGTGTGCCTGAGCACAGTACTGTCTCATACTATGTTGACATATCCTTGGTGCCACACAAGGAGGTACAGTGACATTGAGGATGCAGCACAATTTTGTAGCGTTTTATAATATATCTGTTCTCTCTTGACCTATGCTAACATGAGAGAAGTAACCAGAATGTAGATCATTTGCATATTAACTCTTCAGTGAAGACAAAACCATTAGGGAATAATGAGTATATCCTTTTTGTGGGAGGAGGACTTCAAATCTCAAGATGGGAAGAAAAGACCTTTATCAGCATCACCCACTGTCTTAAAGTGGCGAAGGTTGTTCTTTATGGGGAACATCTGCCCAATTTATCCCTGGGTAAGCTGTGGTAGACTTGCCTCAGAGATAAATTTGGTCCAAGAGTAGGGAGAGAGCAAGAGAGGGAAAGCAGCCCTCTAGTAGTCTTTGCCCTATTCCAGAGTTGTGGAGTGTGTGTACACATATATAAGGAGAGCAAATCAGAATATCAATTTCTCTCTAAGAAAAAAAAAACCAACTGTTTCAGCAGAGACTGACAGCAAAGGAAATTTCAAGTAGATCTCATTTTTACCCTGAAAGTCATGTTTAATTTGCAGTATATATTTTCTTATATATTATTCTTTGTCAATTGTTTAGCAGTCATATATGAAGAAGCCACATTCATTCATTATCTTGATTCCTTTTACTTTTTCTTTCTAAACAGAGCTATTCAGTTCCACAAAATATGTCCTCAGTAATAATCTTGTGTTTCTTTCCTTTCACAGAATCTGTACCAAAACAGGTTCCTGGGCCTGGCTGCCATGGCATCTCCATCTAGGAACTCACAAAACCGGCGCCGGTGCAAAGAACCTCTCAGATACAGCTACAACCCTGACCAGTTTCATAACATGGACATCAGAAACAGCTCCCACGAGACGGTAACCATTCCACGGTCCACCAGTGATACAGACCTAGTCACTTCAGATAGCCGTTCCACTCTCATGGTCAGCAGCTCATATTATTCCATAGGACACTCGCAAGACCTAGTGATCTATTGGGATATAAAGGAAGAAGTCGATGCAGGGGACTGGATTGGCATGTATCTCATTGGTAAGTTGACCTGACTTCAAATTTTTAGTTCAGACCTATTTAGCAAATGTTTGAAGTAAGGGGCTGATAAAGCTGGATCTAGCCTAGCTTGCATACACAATACCTTTCTGTCCTAAATTACTCTGAGCTTTTTTTGCCCAAGTTAGCCTTGAGTAGGAGTTTCAGAATCTTGTCTGCCTTGTGGATGCTTCCCCTGAAATTCCAAACTGATTTGGTTTTAGTCATTTGAATTTTGGAGCAAATATCCCTGGAAGAGGTCTAAAATTGTCTGAGTCCACGCTTGCAAATCCATGTGTAGATCTCTACCACAGTAAGAAATCACACATGAGAGAGGATTACTCAGATGGATAAAGTTTTGACAAATCAGGACTAACAGCCTTTACAAAACAATGAGCAGAACATCATTTTTCAATGTAGCCAAAGAACACTTAAGTAGGAGCAATAAGAGAGTTACATTGGATATTTACCTATGTTTTGCAGTATAATATGACTATCTATAAGTGTTTCATTAAAAAAAAAAAACTTCCCATGTCTGAAATGTCAAGTTTTTTTTTTTAAAAAGCAGAGGGCCAGAGATGCCTTGAGGGCATTCTGCATGGTGCTGTTCACACTCTTATGTTCCATCAAAGAACTTAAGCATGCTGTACTTTATAAAGTCTATGGGCAGCCTTGTTCACTTCAGTGGGCTTATTCACTGTGTTTAAAGTTAAGTGTGCTCTTTAGTACGTCACTGGATCAATCCTGGATACTCAGCACTTTTTAGAATCGAGCACTAAGAAGCATTCTGAATCCATCTGCCAGCAGCACAGACTATTCTGATAGGACTTTGCTATTGCAGTAAAAGGAGGCAAAATGAGCTCATCTGCAATCAGCAGAATCACGGCCAGCAGAGCTATTTTGCATAGTTGAACCAGCTAATCAACCTAGACTGCATTGTCCAGACATTTGAACCAAGCATCGACTGCTACGAATTGCCATCACCATGTTTTGCTGGTAAGATCAACTGCATACATGTGGAGCAAACTGCAGCAGGAAATTCTACCCCTCCTCAGATTGAATCATTCATACATCTCGCTTGACTGAGCTTGGCTCTGTCATGTATTTTTAAGCTCAGAAGGCTCTGAAAAATATTAGGTGTACAACCTGTGCTGTATATCCCACAATAGTTCTTTCAGTCTGCAAGAAAAGTTAACCCTGAACACCTCTACAACTAGCATCCAGTCTCCACTCTTCCATTCCTGGAAAAAATAGCTGGAAAAGTAGTAATGGCTAAAAAAACAAACAAACCCCAAAGCTCCTTCCTAGTAGTGTTTTGATCTTTGAAGAAGAAAAGTGCCAGAAACTCCATGCCATCTATGTAAGGACTGCTGTTGCTATTATTTTTATATGGAAGGCTGAGTTACCATAGGGAGCGATAACAGTATAAAACCCTAAAAGAGAACGACAGATAAGGTTTATGTTGTAAATCAATAGAAGAAGTGTGTTCTTTTATACATTGAATATGGAGCCTGAAATGGTCATTACTTGTTTTTTGGTACTGCAACCTGCCAATTATAGAGGCTGTATGTTGCATGCTTATAATTACAAGTTTCTTTCAGTGGAACCTAACAAAAATACAGCAGTGAAACAGTTTTGAAATGTGTATAAATAAAGCCAAGGCGGTGGATCCATGGTTTCTAATCAATCAGGTTCTTTGTTGGATTTGTATAAAGATTTCTGAAATCTACACTTCTGTTCAAAAACAAAAATGTCCTTGGCCCTTCTGAATATGTCCTTGACAATGTAAACTAATACATGGCTGTGTTTTGAGTTAGCAGCCAGCCAGACTGGAACAAAAGAGCAGGGGAAAGTGTGAGCTTCCCCAGATGACTCAGTAGAGAATTAGTTTGAAACCTATTATCACCACTTAAATGACTATGTGGTTAACCATTTCTTTGCTGATGACCATACTAGAAATACTAAGTCAAAGTGTTTTCCTGTGTTGCTATGATTTTATTATATCATGAGGTTCCTTTCATTTGAATTTGTAGAATTAAAGCTGAAAGTTTTAAACATGGAAATAGATTAATGTTATGGTGAGTCATGAGAACATTAGGAATCATGTACAGAAGTGTGATATGCTGTTGTTTTGCTCTATAAAATTGGGTCCATCAGTATATATATTATTATGTTGTATCTTGTCCTGTAGTAGCACTTTGACCCCCAGTTATGAACCTCTTATGGTAGATGCTGGACAAACACAGGACAAAAAGTTGTTTCCTGCTGCAAATGGCTTACAGTCATTTCCATGTAATTAAATTGTGGATATCTCTAGATGGTATTGATTGGGTCCTGGGTTTGGAATGCACAAAAAATAAGCTGTATTTTCCCTGTAACCAGTATTTCCATGGATGTTATCAAGATATGTGATAAGCTGCAAACTCAAAAAAGAAAAAAAAAAGATTCCTTCCCTTGGAAAAACATATCTTAATAGAAAGCTTCAGGAAGGTCAAGAACAAAAATGACTGCATCACAGTGGACAAGTATTTAGAGATTGAAACTTTGCAGCATTTGAGGAGGAGGGACTCTCAGGTTCACTGCTTAAAGCAGATTAAAACAGAAGAGGGAGAACTCACCCACTTCTGGTAAGATGTTGGAACATTCTGGGGGAGCCCTGTTTTCTGAAGCACTCCACTTCCTTACATCAACATCAAGGGAGGAGGCCTTTGCTTTCTCCTGCCCCCACAAACTTTTAATACCAGTTCTTTTATACAGTGCACCTGAGTCAGGGAACCATTGTTGGGTGAAGCTGATATTAGATCAGTTTAGAAATAATATCAAAGTAAACTTATTCAAGAAGGAGGTCATTTTTGTTTTCAGAATATGGAATAGGCAATTGGGAGAGGTGATATAAAATAATGCAAGAAAACTATAATCATGTATGTAGTGTAAAACCCACTGAAAAACATGGTTTCTAGTTCAGGAATCCCCAGCACTGAACTGATTTCATAAAAGTGTGTGGTAAATGGCGCATAGGAAAGCTCATCTGTTTGAGGGAAAACATGACTGAGAATTATATTAAAATACAGACTATGGTTCTCCAACATACTTTGAGATTGGTAGTGGCTAGGCAACAAGAGCAGGAAGAGTCTACTTACAAGCTCTTCCAAAACATCAAACAGCAATAAGAGTTGTGTGCTGTTAGGCTTGACCTTGAAGTGTTATAATTTCCCCTGTGATTTTCTGTGCATATCCACTGAAAACAGTGTGAGATATCTAAAAGGCTTACCAGTTAGCTTGACGTATGTATTTTCTCTCTCTCAGGAGAACTCTAACTTTGCCAGTATAAACTGTCCTTCAAAAACACATCTGTAGTCAAAAGCACATGTAAACACTCAAAAGGAGAAGATACTACCCTGATTATACCTCTCATGGCATTTAAAAGTCTCTGTTACTTAAGAGCTTTCTTGGAAAAGTGGGCAGCAAAATATTTCTATTATAAGCAAAACCAGTACAAACCTCATTTGAATAACTGAGATTAAATATATGTATTTTAAACACAAAAATGTATTTAGTGAACATGCTGCAATAGATGGAATACTGAAAGTAACTTTTCTGAAAATTCCCTCATCCTTTTTCACCTTGTTTCCCATTACTATATGCTATAACACAAAGCCTTTTAGATATATTAATATCCACTTCTGGCAGCTGCCTATAGATAAAGAGCTGTCTTATAATTACTGCAGTAGCTTTCAGTTGCTACTAGATTTCACTGATGTCATCTCGGTATCTGATGTAGAGTGGCTAACGAGAAGTGGGGAAATGAGACTGAAAGAATCTTTTGGTCTGCTGCCTATAAACATTGGTATTAGGCAATGAATTCATTCAGGGCTGCTGTTATGGTGTACTTACTGATGCACAATAGGCTTTCTCCTTTCAGCAGTTCCTTATGAGAAAGGCAAACATTTTATAAGGCTATTTAATAAAAGTTCTTTATGCCCGCATCCTTTAGGGTCCAATTTCCTGTCCATATTTGTTTTTCCAGTCAATTCTTTTCAAGTCGATATAAAAAGAAAATCTTGACCTAATTAGCATCTGAAATTTAGCTTTAGAAATGCATTTCCCCTCTTCCATTCTCACCTTTGATTTTTTTTTCCCTTCAAAAGGGCAATTCATGCCAGTCAGGTGGCACTTGTTTTTACAGATTATTTACTAAACCCACTGAAGTACATTGAAAGGCCTGCATTTATTTAGCTCCATGGGCTTTGGATCAGGCTCTGTTTGTTCAGTAGTTGTTTCACACATCCAGGATGCATCTACATGAAACGGTTTACTGTGCATTAGACTACTGTGCAGTAAAGCGTCCCCGTCTACATGTGTGTGGCACTTACACTGTGGATTAAGTTAGTCTAATGTGCCATTTGCTAGTACCAACACATACGGGTACTAGATAAATGGTGCATTAACTAATGCACAGTAGCACCTGTGTAGACGCTGACACTAGGTGCAGCGTGTACCCAGTCAGCCACACCAGCAGGGGACCAGCCTCCTGCTTTGGGCAGAGCTGCATGGTTGGCAGTTTCTCCAGCCACGTGGCAAGGACAGCTCATTGACTGTCCCAAGCTGGCCTCCAGATCCCTGGCCTGACCCCTGGTGCCTGTGTCAGCTGCTGCCTGCCCCTGGGCACCATGAGCTCATCTGCAATCAGCAAAATCATGGCCAGCAGAGCTATTTCGCATAGTTGAACCAGCTAATCAACCTAGACTGCATTGTCCAGACATTTGAACCAAGCATTGACTGCTATGAATTGCCATCAGCATATTTTGCTGGTAAGATCAGCCAGGTGCTGCACATGAGCCATGGTAGCAGTGGGTAGGCAGTGAAAAAGAAGTGGGATGGTCATGTTGCCCAGCTACAGGTCCGGGATGCATGGCGTGAAGTGGCTGCTCTCCATGAGGGCTTGCCAGAGTTCCAGAAAATGCAGGCATTGTAAGCACTGCCAGCCCAGTCAGCACAGATGTTAGTGAAGGCGCCCCAGTGGTCCACTACAGCCTGCAGCACAATGGAGGAGAAGCCCCTGTCAACTGTAGTAGGGGTGATATTCCCAGGGTGGGACAGGTAATGGGGTTATGTGTCTCATCAAAGGTCCTGATGCACTTTGGGAAGCCAAGGGCTTGGAAGCCTGCCACCACATCCAGGGGGTCGGTGATCCGGAGCACTGTGGACTAGCAGATCCACAGTGGGATGGTGCTGCAGACCTCCAGGATGGCCTCCCTGATGGTTGCCTTGCCTACCTCGAACAGGTGGCTGACATAGCACAGGCTAGTGGTTGTGGCGAGCTTCAGGCGGGTGATGGCCACCCAGGTCAAAAACAGACCTCTGGATGGTTTTCTCACCCTTGACTTCGGCTTCATCTATGCCTGTAGGTTGGCCATTTAACCCCTCTGTCATGGTTACATTATCTGTAAAGTTAGACTAATGAAAGAAGTACCTGCTTTAAGGAGGATTACAGCTGCTGTTTGAAATTTGGCTAAGTTGCCAAAGTTCTTGGGTTAACTTTCCCTTTGCCCCCTCCCTCTCCCCCTCTTTGTGGCCTTGAGAAAGGCACCCTAGTCTGTTCTCTGGCCTCCAGATGTTCTGTTTTTGTGTTTAGACAGAGGTTCAGGCTGCATTTTTCTCCTGCAGTCCCACTGTGATTGCTGGAGCAGCATCACAGTTGGTTGAGCACCTGCAGTTCTTTTCTCCCTCAGGCACATTGGCAATAGTGTCTGGACAGTTTTACAGAGCACAGTGCAATTTCTCTTGGACAAAAGCATTTCAGATCAAACATATCATAAAGCAATAGAGAGTCTGTGTCATTGCCAAACTTACCAGGTATTTCCCAGCAGCTGCATGGTGTGCTGGCAGCTGTGTTGCCCAAATTTATCAGTTGTTTATTCCAGTCTGCAATAAGTTCCCATTTCAGTCTTTGGATCCACTGAATGACCTTCTCTCTTAGATCAGTCTGGATCACTTGGTATTTTTATCACTTTGTTCAGTAGCTTTCTTCAGCCAGCTTGGACCACAGCACATAGTTTCCTCAAGGCTGAGGCTTTTCCAAACTAGTTTACTTGTCTAGAGATTTGGATTTATTAGCCTTCCAGTGATTTTAGTTCCTGCGGGAAAGTCTTTGAATATTCCACGGGCTTCTAGCTTATGCACATCTCCATTTTTCTGTGCCATAGGCCTTACATCTGTCACATGAGTATTGTTAATATTATTACTAGCAATCACCAAAATTCTACCCACAAAAAGATAGGGGAGCCACCATTGTGTACTTTGGCACATTGGCTACTAACATTTTTTCTCTTGTACACATGGTAGAAAAACAGTTACCTTGGGCCCAATTTAAGAATATGTTTTTCAGTGAAATAATATTCCAGGTACTGTGAAACACTTGGCCCATTCATCACCCAAAGAGTCTATCCATTTCCAATGCAACAGCTAATGCATTTCTAATGCAATAGCCATGTGGCAAAGACAAGGAAGCACCACAGACAGGTAGCACTCATCTTGCCAGTGATGAGCAAGAATTGCTGTAATTTTGCTGCCTCTCTTCTCTCCAATTTATCCCACTTGTATTTACCTCTCCTCTTCAGGTTTCCTCCTGTCTTTCTCTCTTCATCTCCAATCCTCTTAACCTTTCCTTTCTCCTTCCCTCTTCCCTCTTATGTTTCCTCACCCTCTTCCCATTTCCTTTTTCACTGTTGTATAGGGAGGGGTCCAAGCCTTGCGTGACTGAAATGGAGGTATACATGTTCTTAAAGTCAAGCCTATACTTGAATCTGTGACAAATGAGAGGAAAAAGCACTTAGCATCTTAGAGAATCAAGCCCTAGTTCTTGAAAACACTTCCCATAAAAATAATCTTTGAGAGGATTGGAGTGAATTGTAAACAGCACAATTGTAATTCAGCCAGAGAATATGTTCAGTGTTCTTTTGTGTCTACAACAAAGATGTGGTGATTGGAAAATTTATTATAATGCAATGTGTGTTTTTAAATAAATGAAACAATTACTGCATGATAGCTATTATACAAGCACTCTACCTATCAAAACAGTGTTATGTTCATGCATAACATGAATAAACAGGCAGCAGAAATTTGCAAACAAATTAATATTGCAAAAGTTCAACTTTTGGAGTCTGATGCCCAGTTCACTGAAGTGGATGGAAAGATCCTAAGACTCTTGATCAGTTTGCAAAATAATAGAAAACTAGTAAAAATTAATACTGATATTCAGAAGATTTTATTTTTTTGCATAGGTTTTATATGCTTTTTCCTGTGCTCATTTTAATTTGTAATCAATAAATGAGGTTTTTTTCTGCATGTATTACTTATGTAATTTTACTTAATTGGTAATTAATACATTGTGGGGCAGAAGGATTTCCACAACTGAAAAACAGATCACATAGGGCTAGGTCATTTTGCACAGAAAATGATCATCAAGGGCATTCTGCCAACTCTAGGTAATTTTAGGTCAGATAAACCTATTGACCAGAAGTACTTTTAAATTCCAAACTAAAGCAAATTTGATCAAATAGATGCCATAAACCCTGCTGTAATTCCAGTAGTGCAGCATTTTTTAATTTATAAGGAATCAAGGCATAAAACGTTTCTATTTTTATGCAGCGGTTTATAAGTTTACGTAAAATAAGACTTTTACCTTAAACAATAAGTCAAGCTAATGCATCTTAAGCAATGTGCTGAGTTCAGAAGCTCTTTGCCACTGAATTTGTCTCTAATTTCAGGTATCTGTTTCATTGGGAATGCAGCCTGCTCTCTCCAGTCTGTTTTTAGCTCATTATTCTTTGAACATATGAAAGGGGGAGTGGATGCTATTTCTGAGCAAGACAGCCATGTTTTCTCTTATTTTCTCATTTTAGCTGAAATCAAACTGACTGGAAATGATTTTCCATCATTTGTAAATTTCCCTTTGTTGCTTGAGCCCTACCTTACTTCTCCCTGTTTACTGTCTGTTGGATTTCCAGGCAAGATTTCAAATACCAAAGTCTTGACTGCTTAATATAGACCAGGGGTTGGTAACATACAGCCTGCAAAGTCCCTGGATCTTGCTCATGTGAGTCCAGGCGCACTATTTGGGCAGCAGGGGGGCATTGCCTGCGCTCATGCTGGGCCTGGGTAACAAGGAGCTCTGCCTGTGCTGCAGTTGGGGAACGAGGAAAGGAAAGCAGTGGTGGCTCTTGTAAACAAGTCAGAGCACTTGCCCACCTCAGATCTGAGCCGGGTTGTTCCTGTCTATGGCTCTAAAAAATTGCCAGCCACAGGTATAGATTGCGTGCAGTGCATAAGTTTCTATAATGGTTTTCTTGGGACCTTTCAGCTTCTTGACCTTGGTCAGAATTTCCTTTAGTTTACTAAAGAACAGCCTGGTTTTCTGTCAGCCAGCTGTTGCCTTTCATCTAAGAGGTAGCTTTTTCAGTAGTGCTCTCTCTATTACTCAGGAAATGCTTAGGGAATCATTGAGGAGAAAAATACAGTGCAAACTGTTATTATTGAATTTCTGTTCAATTAATCAACTAATTTCTGAATTAGGCAGTTTTCCACCCTCAGATTTTCATTATTATCTGCTACAGTGATAAAGCCTTATTTATGGTGACTGTTTTAAGATGCTTCTTTCAGTAAGATATGCCCAAAGCAGGATGTCCCTAGCAGAGTAAAGTATGCCATTGCCCAGCTAATCATCAAGCTGCTGAAAGGTTAAGGCATATTTTCAAATAAAGGAGAGTGGTGAGGGAAAAGAGGGAAAAGGAGTATAAGAGAATGCTTCACTGGAAAAAGTCAAAAGCTATTGGCATCTGATGGAAATACATGCAAGGCAACAGCATCAACTCCGCTGTGCCTGTGGTACAGAGGTAAGTCACAGCATTTTGCTGTTTGCCTCGGGGAGGGAAAGTGTACAGTATATTTTAAGGTTACTGCCTTTATTTGTGAGACATCTCAGTCAAGAGCTAAAGTGGAATTTGTTTGTCTTTACACGAATATTCATTCTCTTGAAAATATATATTGTCTCTATATTTAGGTGTGGTGGGGGGAGGTATAACGTGTATATGTATTGAGCCATGCACAAATTTCAGTTAGGTGGAAGTGATATCTGTGAATAAAATTGAACAAGTACATGATGCATGTATCCTTCTGTTTATGACATGCCTGGAACCACATCACCTTCCAACTAAACCAGGTCACCAGAATATCATCTAATATCTCAGACTCCTGAGCAATTTCAATAGCTACAGTTCTTCTGTTGGGTAATATTTTCTCCTCCTTCTGTACCCCTCTCCCCACCCATCCCCTCTTACATAAAGCCAAGAATAAGAAAATTGTAGTTCTAGATGAGCATCTGATCCTCTAGGTCAGACTCTCTTCTCTGTAAACCCCAGCACCTGATCTGTTTGTTCCCTCCCTACAGACACATGGGACAGGGGCTCTCCAGACTCTTGTGAGGGAAAAGAGAGACAGGCAGACAGATTGCTTTCTCCAAAGTCCTTTAACATCAATTGACAATCAGTACCACATCCCATCATACAGTAGGAGCTTCCTGGTCCTCTGGTGATGGATTGGGGAGGGTCAGGTTGGGGGAAACTAATGTCTGGATCCAGCAACTCTGAGAAAACAGCTTTCCATTTCTGCCAGGTAACATTACTACCAAAGATCTTCAGTATATGCCTTTGCTGTGCTTCTGAAGGCTCAGGGTTCAGGCCCTTCTGATTTCTGATCAGGACAAAGATTATTACTTATGCATAACATCATTTGTTTTTATTTTTCCCCTGAGAAAAAAAAACCCTAGGGAAGTACATTGAAAATTAAAATGCTGGCTTCATATTTGACTATGTAAGCTTAATTCAGTACCTCTGTATGGCTACAGCTAGGTAATTGAGCACCTATGATCTTCCCTGCAAGACTCCTGGAACTTAGCTCAATGCTGACACGTTACATAGAAAACATTCAGCCTGAAAATTTCAACCTGGTTAGTTTGAAAAAGTTACAAGCAACTGAAAATAGGGCCTACTAAAGGAAGGTAGGGAGCAGCTTTAAGTATAGGCATTGCTACCAGCCCCACCGATAGTAATATTAGCAAACTATATAAATCATATTTTCTCATATTAGTATAGACTGTGCACTACGTACCTTGGGCATGTCTACATGTGCCTCTACAGAGCCGTTGTTACTGTGGCATCATTTAGTACTTTCTAAAGGAATTAAGTTTCCATAATGGTTTTCTTGGGACCTTTCAGCTTGTTGACCTCAGTCAAAATTTCCCTTAGTTTACTAAAGAACAGCCTGGTTTTCTGTCAGCTGGCTGTTGTCTTTCATCTAAGCGGTAGCTTTTTCAGGAGTGCTGTCTCTATTACTTATGAACAAGGATCCTGGGTTTCTCTGATTAAAAAAAAAAATCCCAAATTTTCTGATTTAAAAAAAACCCCAAATCCACATTTTCCCATGATTAAAACAAATTGCCACTGTGTGTGTGAGCGTATGTGTGTTTGTGGGGACTTCCTTTAGTACTGAAGGAAGCACTAAATGATGGGGCGCAGTAACAGCCCTTACTGCACCATCCCAGCAGTGCACAGTTATTTTTAGCTGCTATATTGCCGTCATGACATGCTATGAAAAGGGAGTGCGTCACTACAGCAGTGTAGCTGCAGTGTCACGATTTGTGCCCACTATGTCACCATAGTGCATTGCTACAGCGATGTAGTATCTCATGCAAACGTGCCCCTTGGGTGTACTACCTTTATATAATTTTTGAATGGCCACAGAGAAATAATAGGAACTAAATGGATTGTTACTCCCAGAGAATGATGGATATACATTTTGATTGTCTGAGTATCATGTACATGATTTAAACAATATAGTGTATGTGTGTGCACACGTGCATGTGTGATTTTTTTTCTGTTGAGATAATGTATATATTCCCCACAGCTGAACAAGTATTTTGGCATGATTTCTCTCCTTTATTTATAACTCACTGCTTGGGGTTTTTGTGTTTTGTTTTGTGATATACAATTACATAGAGTGTGTCTACATGTCACACTTTGGCGATATAACGATGTGCTACATTGCTGCATGACACGCTACAACACCATAGCAATCACGTGGGTCTACACATGATCAGCAGCTACATTGCCTTAGCAGCTCACTCCCCTGTATAGTGTTCCACTCTGACAACGTAGTAGCAAAATCTAACTGTGCATTTCGCACATGGCGCAGTAACTGCCCACACTGCACCATGCTTTAGTACTTCCAAAAGGAAGTATTAAAGCACAGTCCATAATAAAAAGAATTTGTGTGTGCTTGTATGTATGTGTATTCTGATTCTTTTCACTATCTAATTGTACACTAAAAACAAAACAGAACACAAAAACCCCAACATGTAAGTATAAATGAAAGAGAGAAATCAGACCATAAGACTCATTCAGTTGTTGGGTAACCACAGAGATGCAGGACATTAGTACACTAAAAAATTGCCACTTCCATTCAGCGCTGGAAACTAATGGTATAATTGCTGGTAAGTAGCAAATCAGCAATGGGAAAAAGTATTGTCGATATCGTCCTGCATTTATAATTAAACGTTGCAATCATTAGTGACCTCCTTAAAAGGATTTCCCTTTTAAATCCCTCAAGAGAATATCACCAAAGAGTAGAGAGTCAGATGCCCACTTATCTTGCTCCCTTGAAAATATTTTTGTGTAAAAACAAAGAAATAAATAACACTGGCCAATCTGTCTAGTGCTTTTTTCTTTGGTGAAAGTTTAGTTTCTTTTCTGTTTTAAGGAAGTCACTTATCAGCTTAACCTTTGGCATATTTCCCTCTGCTTTCTTGCTTTCTCCCAGTGTATACTGCTTAGTGGCCCTGTGGGAGTCTTATATGCTTTTATCAAGTTACTGGACACAAATCTTGCTCCGAATTCTGCAGCAGTTCAGTCCCTCAGAGCACTGATTTAAGAACTGTTTAACAAGGTAATTGGTTCCCCCCTGTGTGTGTGTGTAGTGTAGTGTAATTATAGTATATATAGTAGGGTGTGTGTCTATGTAGTATATGTAATATGCACACACGATTTGTATTTCCATATATGTGAAATACTGTAATACATTTAAATAACATAGATAAAAATAACAATACTATGTATAGCACACTACATTCAAACAGCTGATACAGATCAGTCTTTTCCCTCCATTTCTTATTTCTGTTGAAAACAATTGTTCTTTGGACCTGATCTTGTGATAGTCCAAAAGCCTTCACATCTGATTGGAAGTTGATCATTAATATCCCAGAGGATCAGCTTTATTGATTAACCATGTCATTATTCTGAAGTCCAGGCTTCTTTATCAAAGAACATTTTTTAAACCTGGTGAGGCAGGCACAGAATTATTTTTCACAATGATGCATCCATGTCTGTGGAATGACTCTGTGATGCTTTGCCAGTCTGACATGTGCAGCCTACTTCACCACCTAGAGCTTTACCTGAGAGGCTGAAGCCAGTGAAGCAGCTCTGTAATGCCTGAGCCCTTGAATAGCTGACAGTGTGGCACTTCTAAGAATATGTCATCTTGACAGTACATCAAGATGACTAATAACATAAGTTTGTATAATAGAATATTTTATCCTAATTTGATTTATAGTATATATTTACTTGAATTCAACTCGGGCCCAATGTCTGTTTTTCCATCTTACTTATTTACTTAATTTTGCAACTGATTTGACCAAGTCAAGAGGAAATTAAATAGCTTGACTAATGCCATAAAATGTAAAGTTCTGAATTTGAAACCAAGATGTTTCCGTGTTTTATGTTCCTGTACATTTTATATAACTACTAACCAAAATAGCTTTGTGTGGGGCAGGATGTCACTACATACATAGAACCTTCCACTGTAAGAGCCTCTCAATGAAATTTGTTTGTAAGAATGTACTTTATTATGAATCCCTTGTAGCTGAAGATAAATTTCTGCAATGGGGAACAGTACGAAGATTCGTGTACAGGCCTACGGATTTATTTAAGAATTTATTTAATAGGAGAGTGGTCACTGACTCCTACTAATGAAAAACTTCTTGGACAGTTCACAAAACTGAAGTCCATTTCATTCTAAAGCTTAAATAATGAAGCCAAGGTTTGGAGAATCAACATGTTCTGTCCTTAGTCATTGCTTCAGCCTATGCATTCACAAACATGAATGATTGGTCAAGACAAGATTATGAATATTAAGGGTTGGTTTTATTGTCAGTCATCTCTGAATGCAAACTATCAATGCAAACAGGATGGTGTAATGGGATGTAATTTTTTAGTAATGAAACTGGTGTAGGATTTGTATGCAGTTTTAGGGGTTGTGGGCCTGTGTCCTGGCAAGTTCCAAATGTGGCCCTCTGTACCCAAGCAAATCACTGTCATGGTTCAGTCTCTTAAGTTAGGGCCCCATCTACACGTTACATTTAAGACATGATTAACCAGTTAATTATGTCTTAAGTTGTGACCCAGCCACGCATTTAATCAGTTAATGGCATAATAAAACAAGGAATAAGTCATAGAGTTATTCCATAAAAGATGTGAAATAACATTGTAGTTTGTTCTTATCATGGCATTAATTGAATATGTGGCCACTTCTTTGCCACAGGGGTGTCACACACATTACCCCATCTGTGAGCCTTGCAACTGACAAGGCTCACAGCTGCAGGAACTTGCTACTTGCTTATGCAGGGGGAGTCCAGGATCACAATGCCAGGCTCCCCCTGTACTGGCAGTAAAGCATAGTAGGATCTGATGTGGGATCCCACAATCACACCACCTGCCGCACACATGTGGCATAGCATGATTGCATAGATCACATCTCAGATCCTATCACACCTTTACCTGAATGTCTAGAGGGGCCCTAGGTGACTTGCTTTAGATTACTGACCATCACTGTTATTTTAGAATAAGTTTCATAGTCTGGGGCTTGCTATGTCTCATAACATACCATAATTACAATCAGTTGATTTATCCTTCTATGGAGGAATCTTAGTTTTTGAATACCTGGTTCTGATATAACTCATGATAGGAACCTTGTATTTGCTATTAGTTATGAATAAGTGAAAAATAAATGTCTAAACAAGGGAGACTTTGGGAGACTTAAGAAATGCAAGAACATTATTTTTTTACTTCCCGTTCTCCAACATTCATCTCATTGTTTATTTTTTGAATTGGA
This sequence comes from Crocodylus porosus, assembly GCF_001723895.1. Lineage (NCBI taxonomy): Eukaryota > Metazoa > Chordata > Crocodylia > Crocodylidae > Crocodylus > Crocodylus porosus. The sequence continues at coordinate 91,958,825 of NW_017728886.1, forward strand.
TAAGAATTGATGTGTATTATGTCCACTGTTTGAATTCTTATGAGCTTTATATAACTGCATATTCTAAACAATGTGTAAACAAAACTTGAGTTTTAAGGATCGATACTTTTGTTCTAAGTATAAATAACTGAAAGCTAATTCTTCCACATGTGGTGTCAAACTGTTGATCAGATATAGTACATTCCCCTGAGTTTAGGACATATTTTTAGCCTGTCTTTTTACTTCTTATGATGTGCTGGTAGACAGCTAACAAGATAATTTTTCCTGTCTGCAGATGAGGTCTTGTCTGAAAATTTTCTGGACTACAAGAACCGTGGGGTCAATGGTTCTCATCGGGGTCAGATTATCTGGAAGATTGATGCCAGCTCTTACTTTGTAGAGCGTAAGTACCTTTTCAGTTCTTCTATAGTCCAGTTCAGTGAATGCAAAATGAACTATGTTTTTTTTAGGTTGCATTCAATGTCTCTGTGTCCTTTTGGAAATGGCAAGCATGCCTTAAAAATGTGTACAGTGAGATGGACCAAAATGTTTTATGGAGTAATAAATCGCAGACCTGCTAACACAAATAACAAAAATACTTTGGGAGCATACTAACTCAAACTGCGTTTATTTAAGCTGATATAATCAAGCATTACATTCACTTGGCAGCCTAGTTGTGAGTGTTGTCATCAGTTCTGAGTTACTTTAGCATGATATATAAAACGCTTTTAGGGCATAATCCTAAACTCTGTAAATAGTCCTCATTCAGGAATACCTGATACTGATTTCATGAGTTGACCAGAGAAATTTGATGGCTGCTTGCTCTGTACTGACTAGAAAAAGTCAGAGGTGAGACAGAGATCTCAGTAGTGTAACTTTGAGGTGGGTATGGCACGAGTCCCTGGTGAGGCACCAGAATGGCAGCCCGTAGAGAGACAAACTACATTGGCTGCCCAAAACTGCATTGGCTACAAAGAAGTTACTCCATGATTTATACCTAAATAATCAGCTTGCAAACTGTCAGAGGGAATCCAAAATAATGTTGCCACACCGATTTCCAGTCCTACAATAATGTCTGTTATACAAGCTATAGACTCTCTTACATCAAACAGCACGCTACTAATGTGTAAAGCAGCCTCAATTAGCATAAAGGAATTGAAGGGCTTCAACCGTATCCAACTAAAGTCAATACCAAAATTTCCATTGAATTCTGTGGTAAAGGACTATGGCTAAGTAATTATAGAGAAGTCTTATCATGAGTCAACTTGCATACCACTCTACTGGGCCAAAATCAAAGTTTGATGCAAGGAGATGCTAAGTTGTATGTCAACAAGCAGGAAGCGGTCCAAGGTTGTCTAAATTTAAAGGAGTCAAAGAGGATCTTTGTCTGATCTGGTCTAATTTAAACACTAAAGGCATGTTCAGATGAGCACAGTTGTGCTGTATGTGGCACTGCAAACACATTTGCAGCACCACATACCGCACAGTGCAGTGTTCTGTACACTGCAAGAGCACACTGCCCAAGCACGCATGCACTGCACTGTTTTATTTTTCCATGGGGTTTTTTTTTTTTGACCTTCTGGATAACCAGGGGTCAAAAAAATAATGCAGAAAAATATTTTGGGTAGCCTGCACTGCTAAAAAGCAGAGCCGGGCCGCTCAGAGCCATGCTTCAGCTGCCAGCCAGGCTCTGCCTGGCAGGATCATCATGGCTGCAGCTCCAGGAGGCCCCCAGCACCCCAGGTAAGGCTGCTGGGACCAGCACAGTGCTGGCCTCAGCCTTCCCTATGCCACCCGGGGCAACTTGCTGCACACCAAAGTGTGCGTGGCATGATAATTCCCCGGGGACAAGAAGCAGTGCGCCATCACTACTTGTCCCTGTAGAAGCAAACATCCATGCTCGTGTGGATGTGCCCTAAGGGTGCATCTACACGTGCTATACTGTACAGCAGACTAATTAGCTCTACAGTAAAGCATCACAGTCTATATATGTGCCGGTATAAGGGCTCAGTAAACTAATTAACTCTGCCATAGGATAGTATTGTTAGGAACAGTACTGTCTTACAGAGGAGTACTTTACAGTGCTGAAATGCATGTGCAGGCAGTGATGGGGGACATAAATTGCACCCAGTTGCCCAGCCAGCTGGGGGCCTGCTCCACCCTGGCTCAAATTGCTGCTCTCCCAGGCCATATGTAGACATTGAGCCCGGGAGCAGTTGATTCCAGTGTGAACTGCCCCAAAGTTTATTGCATCGCATTAACTGCACTTGTAGATGCACCCTGAAGAAGCTAAAGGAGATGTTATATCAATTTTGACTAAAATATCTGGTGTGAACAGGAATTTATTTTAGTACATGTAACTATTCTTCAGGTATTCAATCTGCTAGACTGGTCAGAGTTTACTGTGTAGTTTGAGGCTACAGGCTCTCTTCTATAGCTCCAAATGATAACGAGCAAGAGGATTTTTTCAGAGGATTGAAGGGGCACCATTAAAGTTTCATTCTTCATCTTCTGCAATCAGTGCACTCGTAGTCAGGTTCAGCAGCCTAATTTCAAAGCTTATGATTTCTGGAAGGAAATATACTACAGTGTCTGACAGTTAAAGCAAGGTCTCCAATTTGAAACAGCTTCCTCATGCTGCCATTACCAAATGGTGAAACTTCTGTTGTTTTAACTAGTGAAGCAGAGTTGGAGAGATTGAATTTTAGGACTAGGTCTTGAAAATGTTGATGAATGTTTTGTTCAAAATTCTTAAAGTTCCACAGTTATGAACCTTTCTCTTCAGCTTCTTAGAAAATTAATGATAAGGTGACAAGAGATATTTTAGCTTTAATGTATACACATTTCACTTCAAAACGCTGTTAACATACTGTACAGAAAGTAGGGTTCTGTGATAAAGAGCAAGAGAGAGAGAGATTACATTTGTTTTCCTGTTGTTGTTTAGGAACTGCAGTTGGACAAAGAGAAGACTAAACTGCTGAGAGGTAGTGTGAACACTCTAGTAGAAGAAAACAGTGCTACCATGTTTCCCAGTTAATAGCAGTAGATAGAGAAAAACTCCAGAAAGACATGGTTGATAATGGTCATTATTGTTGGCAAGGAAAATCAACCGGAAATGGGGGGGGAAATTATGCACAAGGGGAAATTATGCACAACTTGTTATTATGCTTATTGGAAATATTTATGCAGTAATCTAGTGCCACTGAGTTCTGAAGTTATGAATATTGTCATAATGGATTTGTCATAGCATGTGTGAGAGATGGAGGGAGAAGAAAAGGAAATGATTTTTCAAAAAAAAACAGTACTACCTTTGCTAAGCTCTTCCCATTTAAATAATTTCTGCTATTTTTGTACTGCTTAAACTGTACATCCCTGACATTCTCTACATGGCTTATCTAGACTAAGTTATTAAGGGTTAAGAGTATGGATAATTTTTAAACCTCTGTAGAGGCAATACAATTATTTCTGTGCTATATGCAAATGACAGCACAAAATCTCTTCCTCTCATTCAATGGTAGAAATTTCTTCATTCTTTGGGCTCACATAAAATACTTCCAGCTTTTGAATGTGCTGATTAACCCAGTTTAATCCAGCCTAGGCTAGCTTGAAGCCAGCAAAACAAAAAAGATAATTTATTAATATGTGGTGATCTGATTATTTAAAAGTGGTTCTGTATCGAAGTTCTTGTCATGCCTGCGAATGTCTGTGCCTTAGGTGTCTAGAGGGGAAAGTCAAAGCCTGTCATAACAAATTGAGGAGTGTCATAACAAACTGAGAAGTAACAAAGAAAAGGTTAGGTTTGCTGTTTTTTTTAACTTCGAAAAACAACACTTCTAAAGGACTGAACTACAGAAAACAAAGAGAAAGAGCACATCACAGTTGAGGCAAGCTACACTGACTCCCAAGTGAGTGGTGCTGGGAAACATATCCTGCATATTTGCTCCCACTTACTGCATCCAGAGCCTGGAAATTAGGCAAGGTTATCAGTTTAGCATGACACAAAGATACCCTGTATGGTGTCACAACCATGTGAAACCTGTGTTGCTGGTGCTTCTTCTCATGTCCTTGTCATAATTGTGCACAAGCAATGGCTCTTTCCATTGCTGCTGCAAGGTCCTCCTGCATACAGGTCTCACCAAGGAGTCGGCAAACAAACAGGTGCTCCATAGACTGCACATCACTGCACTTGCATATATTTGTGTTATTAGAGTAGCCCCATATGATCATGTTTGTTTTGATCTTCCAGTTTGTGTGAGCAGGCAATTCAAGCATCACCATGTTGGTCAGTCTAATTCAGTCCCTCTAGGAAGGTCCTCCTATGGTTCCAGGTCCATTTCAGAACACCTGATTGTGCATAATCTTTCCTTCCATAACCTCAGTTGCACCCTGTCAGCCATTGTGTCCAGTGATGCAACACTAGTCATAAACTCTGTTGTGTTTTAAGCCATTTAGTTACTTCTGTGTAACCATAGAGTCAATACCTGGGGTCTTCTATCTGCCGTGATCTTGCTTTTGGCTTGCTACCTTATGGTATCAGGTGGTGCAATGCCTGCCAGTAAATACAGGCTATCCTTTGGTGTTGGTTTTAGACATTGTGTTATTTCATGACAGCTATCATTTAGAATTAGGTCTAGTTTCTTGGCATGAACTGATTGTTCCCATACTGGATATGCATATTCTTCAGTGGAGTAACACAAGGCAATAGCAGTGATTCGTAATGCAGCTGGATTTGCTCGCCACTTCGATATAACTGACTTCCAAAGTATTTTGTTGCGGGTGCTTACTTCCCCTTTCTTCTTCTCTACATGCGCTTTGAGTTCATAGAGTCAAAGAACCGGAAGGGACCTGCAAGATCATTATGTCCAGTCCCCTGTCATGGGCAGGAAGTTGTTGGGCTCAGACAAGCTCAAGAAGGTGCCTGTCCAGCCTCATCTTGAACACCTCCAAGGATGGTGACTGCACCACCTCTGCTGGGAGTGTGTTTCTAGATTCAGACCCTTACAAAAGTTTTTTTTCTTATGTCCAGCCTGAATTTACCCTCTATTAGCTTGTGCCCATTGGTCCTCGTCCTCCCTTGAGGTGCCTTCCTGAAGAGTTGCTCCCCTAGAACTTGATGCTCACCCCGACATACTGGTAGGCAGCCATCAACTCGCCTCTCAGTCTTCTCTTACTCAGACTGAGCAGGCCCAGTTCCTGGAATCTCTCCTCATAGGGCCTATCTTGCATGCCCCTAGTCATATGAGTATATGCCTCTAACCAAACAGGTTCAGTACAATGTAATCGCCAAGTACAAAGGGTGTGGATGATTAGTCAGTGGGATTCTATCCCAGATGATATTTAATTTCTGCTTGGCTTCTCTGTGGCAGAGGTGAAAAGCTGTGACCTGCATCTTGATTGGGCTGGTGTGAGGCTGGTTCTTATTGTAGGAATTTGAGAGGTTGGTCAGTACATGTCAGTCTGTTCTTGACAGTGATGAAGTTCCTTCTCTTGAGACACAATGCATAGATTACCAACGTTTAAGACACTCTGTTATTATTCTGTATGCATTGGTCATTGGTATATATGTTAAAAAGGATTGGTGGAAGAATACTACCCTGTGGGAGGTCATTTTAATGTCACCTCCAGAGGCTCCATTTCTTGCATAGTTCTACATAAAAATGTCTCTTCTCCAAAAGAAATTGGATGAACTGTACTAGGTAGTAGTTATGCATCATATCATAGACTTTGACAAGCAGGTTTCAGTGGCTAACTGTCATATGCCACTGATAAGTCTACAAACACAGCACCTGTTTCAATCCCTTTCTCGATTCCATCTTCTGTATGCTGGGTGACGTGTAGTATTTGGCCAATGCAGGATGTGCCTGGTCTAAATCCAGCTTGTTCTGCTATTTGATGCTGTTCAATATGAAGTGAAAGGTGATTGAGAATATGGCATTTGTAAAGCTTATAAGGATTCATAGATTTCAGAGACATTAGGGCTGAAAGGGGAGACCTTGTAAGATCATCGGGTCTAGTCAAAGCTCAGGTAGCTTTGACTCATGGATCAGGCTTAAGTGGTATGCCTCAGCCCACATCTCAACCAAGGTTCCAGTCTCATTGTTTTTGCAGTAACCCCATGTGACGCTGTGGCTATTAAAGCAACCTGTGCTGTAGAGTGGTGATTCTTAATGAGGCTGTTGCAGCACCCTGGGTGCCATAAAATCCTTTTAAGGTTGTCACGCGGTATTAGCACTGTGAGTTGTGTAAACACTGACACGTGATTCACAAGATCAACCCAGAGATTTCAGCTAAAAATCTAGTGTCAAAAACATTCTGACTTATAGTTTTTCTGAGTTCTTTGCAACAGAAGAATGGCTCCATTATTTTTTGAGTAATAAGTAGTGAAACAAATGAAAGCTAAGAGCTGGCATTTTCCAAGGTGTGCCTTAAGTCTAAAAAGGTTGAGAACCACTGCTGTAGAAATATGGGAGCCAGAGAACACACCAGGGTAAGTCTATTTCTGTACTTTCCACAAATGAACTTTTCATAGTCATTGAAATTTCCTATTTCTATTTACAGAGGAAGCCCAAAGCACTGAGTTTGGGGCTACCTCTGTAAAAGGCTCTCACTGAGCTCAGGGACCCTCTGTAATAGGCATCTGATGTACATATGGTAGAAGACAAGTTTAAATAAAGAAGGCAAAGCATGGGGTAAAAGAAGTTGTCTTCTCCCCACTTTACCATCATGGGACTTTGAATATTCTTGTGGCTGTGGCAGACCTAAGAATTGAACCCAGAAATCCTTGGCTCCAGTCTTACACCTTGAGTACAAGACCATCTGTCTCAACCAATTTTATCTCTTTTGTCCCAGGAAGGATACTGTTATGAACCACCAGTCAACTTCTTAATTACTTTTTAATTAATCTGCATTAATTATTTTTTTCTTTCTCCTCTCCAGTGTATTACAAATAAACATGCTTAATTCTTCATAGTATTGCATGTTTCATACATCCAACAATACACAGTACCACAACCAGGGCCATCCCTAGGGGGTATGAATCGGTGCAACTGCCCTAGGCCCTGTACTTTGCAGGGCCCTGAAGAGCTGGGTGGAGAGGCCATGGCTGCAGTTTAGCCCATATACCTGCCCCGCAGGTTGAATAGCTCTTTGCCTGTTCCGGCCAGAAGTTGTGTCCACCACCCATCCCGCCATGTCCAGTGTCCCAGGGCTTTCACTCTATGGTGTAAAAATGCCATGGGATGGGGGGGATGGGGATCCCTGTGCAGGCTGCTTTGCCCCAGGCCCCACACCCTGCTGGGATTGTCTCTGACCACAACCACCAAACTGTGTTTTTTACCCCTGAAAGAAGGCATCAATAAGTTTTCCATTGGTGTTGTGCCTTTACATCTTATGTAAGTTTCCAGATTGTAACATAATATTAGAATATAGATATGCAATTGGTGTGCGCCTCTAGCCAACTGAGATGTCTGCTTCCAAAATACAGCATGATTGCAGTCTGTACTGAACTCACCTACTCCTTGTACTCAGCAAATAGAAAAGCTGAAACAGCTGCAGAGGCATTGTCGCACTACAGCTAGTTTTGCATTTCTGCAGAAGATGGGCAATTTGGTTTTTATGACATCTAATGATAAACAGTAACCAACTGCAATAAATATGAAGAGGTAGTTCCTGGGGGTTTTGTGTGCCACTTGGGAAGCATGCATTCTCTGTGTTACAGCTTGGAGGGCACTGCAGAGAAATAACAACGCTATACTAAGTTTTCCCAGAAAGCAAGCATGCTTTACTTCGTTGGAATTTCTGGTAAATTTTTTGGCCTGTACAGCAAAAAGGAGGGAACATAAAAGACCACTTCCTTGAAGTGCAGTGCTGCATCTTCAGGTTAGCAGTACACAAAGGCTGCATACATGTGTTCTGAACTGAACTTCGGCCTATCTAAATGCCCAGGGCTAAGTACAGACAGTACTTAAGCTCAAGGTTGAATTGGTTCAATCTTCACAGGTTAGTTTAAATTGCTTAGATTGAATCAATCAGCAAATGAAAAGACATTTATGTTTGATTTTGGAAATGCAGCCATGTGCCTGCAGTGGCTCAGGCCAGAAGGCGGGGGAGGTGCAAAGCATCCTGGGATGCTGGGGGACTGTGAGTTAACTTGAATCTGGAGAGGGATCTAGGACAGAAGTTCAATAAACCAATGTCACCTAAATCTGTTAAGTCTGATACTATATCCATTCAGGTTTACCTTAGACTGGTTTTGGCCATTTTGGAAGTGGTTTATATGCACTGAACTTCTTTTGTGGTACAGATTTGAACCAGTTTCTGATTACTTACACCGATTTATGTGTGATTTCTGTCCCTAGCTCAGGGGTGCATCAGATGAACACACACTTTAGATTGGCATGGGGTTAGCTTGATCTAGCAATGATTAACCTGGCCTAGTGAATGCTTGCATGGGTCTTCCACTTAGCCCCAGGGCTGGGAAAGCCCAGCAACATTTCACAGCTCCAGAGCTACAGTTTTTTACACTACTCCCCTCCGTTGCCCAACCTTGACCAAGCTGCTTTCCTCCCCACAACCAGGACACTAGGCATCCTTTTTCCTCTTCCCCTGCCCCCTGCTCCACTTACTTGCTTTCAGCTGCCCATGCAAACACTTGTACGTGTTGCTCTGGACTCGGGTTTAGGCAGCTTAAAATGAGAAACAAAGCCACCTATACCTGAGCCAAGTCTCCTGAATGTTTGTTCTCACTCTAAATTAGCACATTCCTAAACTAGAGTGAAAACACTTACACAAATTAAAACTGCTGTATCATTAGGAATGGCTAGAGCCCCATCTGAAATCTGCTGGATCCACTATGGAACACACTATGTGGCAGTGGAGTAAATATTTCTTTGCGCAGTCTGTGTTCTGTACAGCAGCTATCTCCAAGCTTAGCAGCTGAGTGTGCAGTTGTCTTATTTCAGTTGGTTCCTGTTCTTGCTGCAAGTTTAATAATGACAAAGACAGGAGACAGGCCTTGCAAATAACAGAAAAAAAGCAGCTCACGTAGCACTGTTGAGTGTGGGAAACACCAGGGGAATAACAGTATAGAAATCATGCAACCAAACAAGTCCAAGGTCTGAGGTGGCTTGATGCATCTTCCCCGAGAGAGAGCATTTTGGGCTAGTTGTGGCCGGTATGTGCTTTGTATTGTTTACAAATTTCTGCTTTTTACATTGCAGATACAAATGTCTAATCCAAGAGCCTTTATCTGTGCCCCTCTGAAATGCTCCTTTAGATTCCTTTAGAAAGTTGTTTTAAGGGCTGTTCAAGTGCAAATAATTAAAGTATGTTATAGCAGCCCAGGGTTCCAACTAAATGAGGTGAGATCATACCAGCAAAAATCCAGCAATTACTTCAGTGAAATCTTAGCTTGTACATCAAGTACCTTACTCTCTACAGGCAGCTCCACCCTCAAGAGAACTCATTGTCTTACCTTTCATTTCCCCAACCCTACTCAACACACCTTTGCTTCCAACCCAGTGAAGTGTGGGGGAGAACATGCTACAATATTTCTTTACCTTTCTGCAAGATGTGGAATGCACTCCCCCCCCGTGAGCTTCAATGGGACTTGACAGGAGAGGTAGTCAAGAGGTTTTTTTCCCTGCAGAAAAGGTGGACTAAATTGAAAAAAACCTAAAAAACTCCCATCAGTGTTTCTTTGGTAATTTGTAAGCTTTTGGGGGGAAAATTAGAAACTGAAATTTCTTGATCAGAAACTGCAGAATTCAATTCTAAAATTCCATTTGATATTTAATGGGATTTGTAATTTGTGTGTTTCCTGTTTCCCTTCTCTTTGACGTTCCATGGCTCATCTCTCCTGGTGCAGTAAGATATCCCCTTCCCTGTCCCCACTTGCCTCTTTCATTAGTGATAGGAAGAGAAACATCAAGGCTAAGGGACAGAAATTTCACATAAGCCAGTTAAAGTGATCAGAAACTGACATAAACCTGTAACAGAAGTGCAGTGCACATAAACCAGTTTCAAAATGGCTAAAACTGGTTTAAGATAAACCTGGTTGAATGTTGTATCAGACATAACTGATCTGAGTCAAACTAGTGTATGAAACTTCTGTCCAAGACCCTTTCCTGGTTCAAGTTAAATCACATTCCCCTGGCATCCCAGCATTTTGCAGCCCTGGCTTGGGCTGGCCCTGCCCTTCTGCTCCCTTGCTGGAGCAGTGAGGGCTGGCTTACTAGCCCCCCCAGGCAAACCCCAGCTGCAGTCTGGGGCTAGGGAGGGGAGTTAAACTTCCCTTCCCCCTGAGTATGGAGCTTCTCTGCCTGTTTACTTAGTGCTGGTTGCAACTGTGGACTACAAATCCCAGAAGTGGAAGGAGGAAGAGGAAATGATGGGCAACCCTGCAGAGTCCTGCTGCTGTAAGTCTGGACTGCAGATCCCAGAGACCTCAGGGGCAGCAGGAAGAGGAAGTGAACAGACAGCCCGTGCTAGGTACATGTCAGAGAGCTATGCTCTAGCACCCTCTCCTCCCCCCGCCCCCTGCCGGGCTTCTGACTTGAGCCGCTGCAGGCATGTGGCTGCATTTCCTGAATCAAAAGTAAATATCTGTTCATTTGCTTATTGGTTCAAGCTTTGCAGCTTAGACTAACCTGCAAAGACTGAATCAATTCAGCCTCAGGCTTTTTGACTGTCTGTACTTAGGCCAAGTCAGTTGCATGATTGTATGATTGTGGTGCATCCTGGGAGATGTAGTTCAGGCTCATACTCACATTTGGTTTATGTGCTGGGCTTCTGAGCTGGAATATAATTCTTGGGAGGCACTGCAGTAGAATTTCAGAATCAAAATCTTTCAGTTTTAAGCTGAAAACCTTTGTTTGTTTTATTTTGGAATATTAATTTTAAAAAAAAATTCAAAACCAGTTTGATCATCCCTGGATGAAAACCCCAAGAACCTCATGAGATTAATCCCTTCCTTGCTGTTTTTCTTGGTCTCTGATAGTCTGCTCCTTCCAAGACCTGTTTCCAGTCCCTCAAGAGCACCTCATTAACTTCTGCTAATTTTTGAAGCCCTCATGCTGCAAATAAATCTACAGGTTACAGCTCCTCCATGGCCAACCATAGTACACATAGGCCCAGAAGGGTTGGCACCTGTAAGGATTTCCTCCTGGCAGCTTGTGGTCAGTAATGTTACCTGGTTACAAAAAAGCTCTTTTTTCAAGAGCACATATGAATTATTTACCAAAAGATGCCCAGTACTTAGAGAAATGGAGAAAAAAGTTGTGACCATATTTCTTGGGTTGCAAAATATCCCTCGGTCTAGCTGTTTCTAAATTCCAGTCTCAGCTGTGCATGCTAAAGAGTATGTGTGGGGGTGAGGGAATGGAAGGCCATAAAGTGGAGGTGGGAATGAGGAGCACTGGAGTGAGGCATGGCAGAGGGATGACACAGTCCCATTTTTACCAAGATAGTCCTGTTTTAAACACCTGTTCCAGGTGTCCTGCAGAAAACAGGGCAGAATGTTAATTTGTCTCAAATGACAGGATCCCCAGGACAGATGTCTAAAACAGGACTGTTCCAGTGAAACTGAAATGTTCGGTCACCCTCAAGATAAAGCAATAGAAACATGTATACCTTCTAGCTTAACAGCCCTTGGCATGTCCATCAAGCCTTTAGAATGACAAGTTGTAGTCTGAGTCTTCCCATTCTCTTGGGGACCAAATTAGATTCTGCTGATCTTGTATCTCTTTGTCTCCTCATGTGAGACAATGTCAGCTCTTGCTGATGCTCCTTGAGAAGCCACTTCCAGTTTATTCAGTCCCATTCCCTTCTACGAGGCTCAGGGTCCTGTAATAGCTTGTTCTTCATCTTTGATCCCCAGATTAATAATGGAAAAAAGTAAACCATTTTACCCTGACTGGGTATCCCCCAATTAACAGCTTCTCCACTTGTGCTTCAAGAACACCAACCATTCTCTATGGTCATACTTTATCTTTGCCATCTTTTCATTTACTGTTGGTTTTCCTCTTACAGCGTACTTCTGCTCTAACCCAATACCATTACCTTGTCATAAACAAATAAACAGAGGTATGCACAACACTTAAGAAATAATACAGACGTTTCTTAGTTCTTGACACAATGACACTGTGGGAGGTTAACAGTGAGAATTGTTTCTAAATCAGATACATCTTTCTCCATTTATGCAACTTGTTTCGAAACTAAGCATTGTCCTTGCCTCTGTAGAGATCAATGATACTTGTGTATTTGCTCCCACTCATGAGAACTGATGCTTATGTTCCCACATATGTGCCCAGTGACATCATGCTTGGACCCCTCTCTATGTGCTCTCTTGCTTTTGTGATGCTGCCTTCTGCAAGTAAACACACCCTGTTGCTGCAAATAACAAGATACTGAAGAACAGGCTCTGAGCACTGGCAGTGAGAATTTCAGAGGAATTTTTCAGAGCTTTGGTTCAGACTCAGGGAAAGCCCCAATTACTACCAAACAAGGATAGCTTTTATGTTGCAGTTGGTCAGACCTATGAATACTCAGTACCTCCAACAATCAAACCCAACAAAAATACATTTTAGAGATAATCCCTTAGAATTTTGGGAAAGTTAATTCCCAGATATGGTCTGAATCTGAATCCAACTTGATCCACAAGCCTCTCTCTGTTCACCTGCTAAGACCAAAATTCAGGTTTCTTTGTTTCTCTTATGGCTGATGGCATTACAAGCAATTGGAAAGAAGCAGCTTTAATAGTTAGTTCCTTGCAGGGGAAGATCCCTTAATTCTAGCCATTTATGGTAAAGAGAAGAGAAAACAAGGTTTCTTACTTAAAATGTATATCCTCATGACTTTTAAATCTTTGCCATATATTCTATCAGGGACAAATTCTGTATCCACTCTAGCCAGTGGCATACTTCCAGGGGGCCAGGACATGAAATAGCTCTTTGCATGTATGTATGTATTTATTTGTTGCTACTGTACGATAGTAGTATTTAAGAGTGCCTGTAAATGTTCAGGGAGGCTGCTCTAATGCAATGTAATTACAGCACATCAAAGCAGACTCAATTGAGTCTGCTGGAGCGTGCTAATTAGCACATTCCAGCAGCCTCCACGTCTCATGTATCAGCATCCCCACACTTCAAAATGGTGGCATGGGCACTTTAACTAAATCTGATTTGACGAGCGACCCCACCACCATTTTGAAGCATGGAGATGCTGACATTCAAGTTGCTGCAGGCTCTTTAATTAGAGTGGCTTTCAGACCACGTGTAAAAATGCCATAAGGTGCTGACCAGGATCAGGGCTCCATTATGCTGGGTGTTCCACTTAGGCACTGTAAGAGACAATGCCTGCCCCCACTAGCTTAGGTTCAAGTTTTTAAGGCTCTTTCAGCACCTACCTCCCACTGAAAAAAATGGTAGTTATTTGCTGGAAAACTTTCTGAGGTTCTGGGCCTAGCAGTCTAAATGGATAGGAGGGGTAAATGGTGCAATATGTACAGAGAAAACTGAAGTAGTGTGCCTCAGTTCACATAGCAGCTTGATGACAGAATCAGTACAGAGGTGTTGGTCTCCAGACTCCTGGTCCAGTGCCTTATCCACTATTTTAAAAGCATGAGAGTCCACCCATGATAAAAAGTGTGGACATTCACTGAAAGTTATTTTCTCTGAATAATTATGTGTCATTGCACCAGGTCTTTTACCTTTCCTCATCACTCCAAAGAAGCAGTGTTTTATATACCTGCATTGCTTCCTAGAGCTGGATGTAGGAAACAGTTTATATATGGTTGCTTTTGCTTCACAAAAGCAAGCCTTTAAAAAGGTGTTATTGACTGATCTGACATGGATTTCATAGACATTAGGGCTGGAAGGGACCTCGGAAGATCATCGAGTCTAGCCCCCCACCCAAAGGGCAGGAAGTCAGCTGGGGTCATAGGATCCCAGCAAGATAAACATCCATGACTCACTTCAAGCACTTGGGGGTGCTTCTCTCAGTCAGAAGCACAAGTAGTGGTCTCCCTTAGTCAGCTGAACCAAGGGGACCCCAAGGCATAATCTAAACCCACACCCAATAGGTCTCCCATGCTAGGTTCAAAGGAGAACTTTATTGGTTACAGAGGGTAGGGTTGCAATAGGGTACAGGGTAGAGCAATATCGGAGAAATCCCATAGCTGGGTAGCCTTTGATCACACATCTGAGTTACTGCAAGCTATATATCTAGTTAGATCTCAGGTAGCTTACTCACAAGAGTCATCCAGAGGCAGGTGGAGATTCCCTCTGGAGGCAGGCAGTTCCTTGACATATTTCTTCTTTTTTCTATTATGCATTTTACAACAAGTCATGGGTAGCGAAGGTCCAGCAGCACTTTCTGCTCATTGAAGGAGTTTCTAGCCCAATCATCTCTTCTTGTCTCCTGGCACTATCAGATCGAGAAACATAATGCTAAGAGTACGCCTACATAGTGTAGCATGGTACTGTGCAGAGATACCCAAGCTAAGTCTGAAAAAGCTAGCTTGGGGACTCGAAATGCTATAATTATGTTAATGGGACACTCTAAGGGCCTCATTAGCCACACTGAGAAGTAGGGTATGAAATACAGTGTCTCACTAATGCGGCTATACTGCTTCTAGTATGTAAGCTAGTACGTTTAGAGTTAGCTTATGTATCTCCACACAGCAATGCCATGTAGACATCTTCCATGTAGACAAAGAATAATCCCCATTTCTGCTTTCCTCTCTCCTATTCAACTGTTTCTCAACTGGTTCTCTACCACTAAGTAAAACACAGCTATCTGATCTCTCCTTCCCTTCTGTTTCTTGCTGGTACCACCCTGCTTATCCAGTCCTTTCTTTCTCATACAATTCAACAGAACAGCCACTGTTCCTTGCTACTACCCAAGGTCTGACTTCATATGGTAAGGCACCCACATTTGAAAATATTGGTGCACCTATCTGTCTTGTAATGATGTGTGGTCTTCAGTTCACACCAATGATATCCTGGAAAGCAAGTGGTATATACCAGTAATTTTATTCAATACCTTGTTGTGCAAGTGATGATATGTTTAATCTTGGCTTTGCAGTCAGAGAAACTCTGAGGGTGCAGACCAGAGACTGCAATAGTTGTGTGGGAAAAAGAGGTTTTTGATATGCAAGTTACTATGTTCATAGTGTGGCTGATGCTGAATTTTTATCTGAATGCCCGAGCCTCAAAAATCTGCAAATAAATGGTAATTGATTATCTTCCTCCTTAGAGGTTTTGTTTTTAATGATTTGCACAGCAGATGGTGCATTCACATATTAATTTGTTTTAATGGATCAGTAAAACTAATGCAATGCAAATAATGTAGTTTTGCAAATTATGATGTTTGCATTATCAGAGGCACCAGGTTCTAGTTGCCATTACAGTTTGCGTCACTGGTTTGCTCCTGTTAACTAAAGCATAGTAGAAATTCTGGTTTGGACTGTGCTGACCAGCATGGGGGAAGAGGTGGAAAAATGCAAGGTCTCCTTGAGCCAAACAGCCCAACGAGCCAGGTGGTGAAGATGCACCAGTTTCTGTAATCAAAAGCAGACAAGGGAGTGAGGTGACTGGCATCACATCCATCTGCCTTTGACTCTGATGACTAAGAGCCTGTTTACAGCTCAGTGGATTGGAGGAGCTTGCAGCACAAGGGAGGTTCCAATTTATATCTCTGAAGTGCAGTAGTGTAATGGGGGAGAGGAGGACATGGGGCCCTGTCCCAGACACTGATATGAAGGAGCACCAGAATCTACCCTGAGAGTCTTTGCTACAATAGGGAAAGCCCTGTGCAACCCAGCTGCAAGGGCTGGGCAGCCCAGTCCTGCACCTTGCAGTGTATGTGTAGGGCAAGTGGGTAAGCAAAATGGTGTTCCTCCCATACCTCAGGGAGCCTGTGCTAGAACAGGTACAGCTCTGAATCCACTATGTATGTATCTGTGGTGGCAAGGGAGGGGGGTGAACAGGGCACTAGGGTTGGTTCCCACAGAGCTGGTGCCACAGGGATGATGCCACTGGAGTTGATGCTATGACAACATCAGCACCATCAATAGCAGAAACGTTTGGTCTGCAATGAACACGCAATGCTCCGGCCACACAGGCTCCTGCCACACATAATTGGTTAATTGAACGGTACATTTAGACCAGCCACATGTGCAAAGTAATTATCATACCATAAAAATGTCGATCCAGCTATAAAAAGAGCCAACCAGCTACAAAACTAATGCTTGAAAATGTGTAACAATGTTATAGCTGGTTTCTATCTAGTTTAATTTGAACATATAGCAGGACCCACGGAGTGGTAGGTGTACTGTGCCTTGGGTACTCAATAAGCTTGCTGCTCCTTTGCTGGAGTGAGATGGCTTTGCTGTTCTGCCACCATATCTTAGTAAGCTGCTGAGCGTTCAGTTGGAATTTGCTTCAGAATATAACTATTATCCTTCTCTCTAGTCCTCTGAACACGAGGCCGTGCTCTGCCCTTGACTACTCCCTTTGGGTCTATTACTGAAGCCACTGAAAGCAAGGAATTCCCACTGAACACACTGAGAACTGCTTTCATGCTGCAGCTGCAGGATCAAGCCTGCTAATATGCAGCTAGGTCCTGTTTAGCCAGTGCAGTATCTGGCCCAAGTGGCTTTAACAGTATAAGGCAAAACTATGTGAAATGCCTGTGATATGAGTGCAGGGGGGTGGGTAGCTACTGAGATTACAGTGAGATCTGCGTGTGTGGACACACACACATATATAAGATCACTGGGGTACCAGCTCCTGTTTCAGTCAATTTATGAATATGAACTATGTACAGCCAAATACCCTGGAATAATAAAGTAAGGGTCCAACCTCAATGCCCAAATGCAAAGTACAGCTACTCCTCGCTTAATGTCATAGTTACGTTCTTGAAAACTTTAAGCGAAAGGATGTTAAGCAAATCCAATTATGTCACAGTACTTACCTAATAGCAAGCAGCAGCCAAACAACGTGATAACCGAACGTTGTGCGACTTTAAATGAGTATGTTCTCTAATTCATTGGTTTCCAACCTCAGGGCGTGACCCAAATCAGGATTGCAGGGGGTCCTCAGTAGGGTCACAAAGGGCCTGCACACACTCACATGCGCGGTCTGCAAATGATGGGCGGTGGGGCGGGGCCACTGCTCACAAAGGAGGCAATGGCAGTCCCCAGCCCCCAGGCCACCATCGCTGCGGCACTCCACTCCCAGCAGCCCTGGTGGTGCTGGGTCAGGAGATCCTGTTGGTGGCCAATTTAGGGTTGCAGAAAAAAAGGTTGGGAACCACTACTATAATAGATCAGCAATGTAATAATGAAACAACGTTAACCGGGACGACATTAAGTGAGGAGTACCTGTAATTCAGATAAAAGGCTGCCTCATCAGCCTGAGCTCTGACCCTACCAGACCCAAGTGTTGCTACTGATGTGGTGCCTAATGTAAGGGGCTGCTCACAACAGTAGGTTAGCTTACACAGAGTGAAGTAAGAGCGCAGTCCCCCCTGGCTATTCTAAGGCCAAAATGTTAGACTTCACTCTTGCATTAAAACCTCCAAACTAGCCTAAGTGCTTATTGTCATTTTTAATGTTGGTGTTTTATGTTTGTCACTAAAATCCTGTGAAAGGTTTTCATGGCAGTTATTTGTCAAGGCAGCACATCTATTGCATGTATTGAATATTGTATGCTATTGAGTCATATGCAAGATGTTTGTCTGCAGGCTATTAACCTGATTCCTATTAATACTAAGGTCCCTTCATGTTGCTTTGAGGATATAAAGCAGTCTTAAAAATTATACATAATTTCTGCCTACTTCAAGGCTCACTTTGCATTACCAGAGCACTGTAGGGAAGCCTCATCTTAAATGAGAATAGGTCCCATCACTTAGGCTGCTTACAGACATGGAAAAAAACCCTCAAAACGTGGGGGCTGAGACAGTATGGTGCCAGGTTCTGGAGCCCAGTCCCAAGACTCAGGGTAGGGAAGGGGTGATGCTGGGCCCTAGGGTACAATCCTGGCACACGGAGCTCGATCTGGTCCACAGACCAGCCCCGTGCCACCCATTTGGCCTGTGGGGCCAAAAGCTGGAGCAGCACTGCTTTATGCATGGTAAAACCTGAGTGCCAAAGAATGGGATTTACAAGAGGCCAGCATGCTCAGTGGTGGGGACTTCCTAAATTAGACAACAGGAAAAGGTGAGTGGGTGCCTATAATCCTCTGTCTCTCCCAGGCTTAGGTTCCTGTTTACAGCCTTGAACTAGGAGTCTGTGAAATGCTGGGATTCACATGGAAATCCCTCCTGTACGTCGGTACTTAGGATGTCCCTTAGTGAAGGAAGACTGGGTCACTCTTTTCTTTGAAAGAACAGTCACTGGGAATTGTGGTGCTGCTTCCTACCTTTAATGTAATACCTTAGTGGTTGAGTGCTTGCTCATAGAAGTTTATACACCTCTGCTTCAGCTAATCTATAAGGTGCATCTCTGCCCTGCCTTCTGCCTCACTTCCTCTCAACCCCAGTGGTTAGCACACTTACCTAGGAAATAGGGGACCTAGTTTTTAGGCCACCTTGGTCTGAGGGGGTTCAAACCTGCATCTCCCACTTCCCTGGAGACTGCCCTGACCACTAGTTCATAGTACAGGCTGGCCTGGAGGCAACTGGACTCTTCCAATTAAAGATGTGTCGCTGTGTGGAAAGGAATGAGATTTATACCCCAAACAATACGCACAAGCTATCATCAACACTTCCCATTTTCTGCATGTTCATCTCTTTCATTGGTAACTGTAATTCCCCCTCAAATCTCAATGCCAGTGGCTTTTTTTATAAAAAATAAAATATCTTAAAATAGTTTTTGTTGTAATTGTTCCTTAACTAAATCTTCCTAACGATGCTTCTATCCACTCTTCCTCTTGTATTCTGATTTCTTTACCTTAAAGAATGTCCTGTCTGTTCAGACTTTTCATTATCCAGATTGGCAAACTCTGTGAGCCCTCTGACTGAATCCTGTACTGTATCTGCTTAATCCTATTGTCTTTGCTAGCAGAAGCAGTGTGAAGCTGACCCAGACCTACTTGTTTCAGGAAAAGCATAGCACACGTGACACGGTGTAGTGAGGTTTCTTTACTGGTCTGGGTGTATATTACTGAGTCATCTTGGAAACTGCACTGACAAATACCATAGACCTGATTCTAACTTACACTAAGATTACTTGAAGACTCCTTCACCTCACTGAGCTGCATATAAAGAGGCTCTTGCTCCTATTGTAAGGCTCCTTGACATAACATGGAACAAGTGGCCTTAACATAAATGATAATCAGGCCTTTAATAAAGCAGTTGGCTTTGTTAAAAAAATAAAAAAAAATCTCTTCATCTGCTTACGGATGTAAAAAAACCTAAACAAACCAGTGCTTTACTTTAAACTGCATGCACCCCAGTGTTAAGCCCAGCACATGCCTGTAAGAGGCATTGTGTGAATTGGACTGGGCTCACCCAATATTTGTATTGATTGGGCACTTTAGTGAGGCTTTTTTGGGTGCTTTTATTTAACAGCTGTCTGAATTAGAATATTAGATAAAAGCACCAAAAAGTGCTGCTGAAGTGCCTGATCTATACAGACGCTGTGGAGCCAGGTCAAACTACAGTGCCGCTTCTTCCGGTAAAGCATGGTTGGTTTTTGTTTTTTTTTTAATGTCTGTAAACAGCCTTCTTGTCTATCAGTTTCTCTTGCTCACCCCTCACCCCATTTTGCACGCATAAGGCCTTGTAAGTTCCCTGGTCTCATAACATGATTGTCATCTCTTGGAACCTTCAAAACAGAGAAGTAAAAAGGAGAAGAAAAAAAAGAATACTTGTCTTATAAATGCAGTGCATGACAGAACAGGAAGTGAAATAAAAATTATTTGTGCCATAATATAGTGCTAAAATGTCAAATGGCCTGGAGTGAGACTCTTGCTAGAAATAATGGGGATGATACATGAGCTCCACAACTGATTTTCCTCTGATTTTCCCCTCTGCAATTACTCCCTGAAAACAAGAGGCTTCTAAATTGCAGGATGTATGTGAAAGAAGAGGAGAGATTGCAAGCAAAAGGAAGGAAAACATGGATACTTGCTTTTTCTCTGGAGGGTGTACTGCTTTCTCTAAAAGCTGCCTATGCTACAAGAGTGATCGTAGTAGTTCTTACGACTTACCAAACCTAATGTAACCACAGAATGTTACATTAGTGACAGTAGTGTTGTGCCAGAACTGTGGGTGATGGATGGACAAAGGGAGCCACTACACAGATTCACAGAAGTTTAGGGCTGGAAGGGACCTCATGAGATTATTGAGTCCAGCCCCACTGCTCTGGGCAGGAAAGACTGCTGGGGTCAAACAACCACAGTGAAGTGTGCGTCCAGTGTCCTTTTGAAGATCTCCAGGGTAGGTGCCTGCACCACCCACACTGGGAGTCTATTCCAGAGTCTGGTAACTTGAACTGGGAATAAGTTTTTCCTTATATCCAGTCTGAAACCTTGAGTCCACACATGAGTGAACTTCAGCTTCCGCTGTTACCAGCCTCAGTAACAAATGCCTCAAATGCCTATAAGATGCTCTCACTGAGAAAAGCCAAAACAAAAACACGGGCATTGGATACACTCTGATTGATCAAGGGGATTTTTTTACATTCTGGGCATCAGTGGAGCCACAGGGACTACTGGAGGAGTTCAGGGGGACAGCACTGTACTACTAGCACTTTCTGAACTCAAAAGCCAGGATAATCATATACCAGCAGCAGCCGTAGTCATCCCCAAAGGAGGGTAAGGTGTAGAAGGGTCCTGATGTAGTCAGTATTGGCCCAAGCTGATTGCTGAAGGAGTTCATTCTTTCAGAGTTGGCAGTAACAGCCGTAAGTTCCTTAATGTCCATATAGACCGTCTGCTGCCTTCTGTCCTTTGTGGAAGAATGGCTCTTGGAATTGCTTTTGATGCACTGCACCTCTTACTTGCAACTACACACATACACATACTTTTTGAATGACTGTGGCTTTAGAAGTCACTCTGCATCTAGAACAAGTTTTTTCTTTCTTTCCAGTGTAAGTGCATCCTATTTATTTTACATATTTATGGTACAGTATGATAGACCTTATTTTCTACAATCTTTATGTTATCGTATTGCTTCAATTGTAAGACAAACTGAATTGAAGATGCACCCACATTTTCTGCCTCTCAGTTTAAGGGGAAGAAAATATCAAATAAAAACACATCACTGGTGCATATGTAAGTTCCTTACTTTGTTTTACTCAAATTTTTAGAATAAGTATTTCAGTTTGGAAAGTGTGTCATTTGAAAGAATATGGTATTTTAAATGAAATCTACAATTTTAGATATTAAGACTTTTTGCATTACCATGAAGTTAAAACAGAATAGGTTCCTTCATAGATATTTTCTATGTAATCAATCTCTGCAATGAAGTTCATGGTTCTTAGGGAGTTCATGCTTCTAGGCCTGTGCTACAGTTAGCTTGTTTCTGTCTTTTTAGTTTTGGGTTTACCTGCCATCTAGCAGGAACAAACATCTGGTGTTGGTTCATTTCAGTTCAGCAATAGGAGCCAGCTGTGCAGTAACTACACTGTCCCAAAGGTGTTTGGGTAGGATTTTGCTTTGGGGCTGTTCTAGTTAAGAAATAAAGTAGTCTTTTCTAATTTCATTTCGTGGGGGTTCATGTCCCTGTCTGTAATTGGGTTTCACCCTTGAGTTTGGGACTGGAAAAACCCCTCATAATTTTAAAGGGGAAACTCAGCTGAAACAGGCCTGATTTGTCTGGTCACTGGACAGATAACAACCATGTGAAACAGGTTTCATATGATTTCTATTCTCTACACCCATAAGATTCATGGACTGAGTCATTTCGACTCAGACCTCAGGCTGGTAAATCATGACCGATCTTCATATTCCAAGAAAATCTGGTTCTTGTTAGAAAAGGAGCTTTTACATTGTTAGGGTCCTAACCTGTACTTCTTACTCTAGGAAAACTGCCTTTTGCTTCAGTAGCAGTTTTGCCTGGGTAAAATGCAAAAAAGTAGGCCAGTATTGCCCAAAATGTGAGGTGTGCCTAAAAGATATGAGCACCTGAATCAGTAGTTCCTTGAGGTGTGAACTGCTCCATGGATTTCACTTACTACTAATTCATGTCTGATCTATGCATGCAAACTACTGCTTTAACTGAAATTAGTTTTGGAATGGATCGGGTTAAAGCAAACCCTGGGCATACATTGTTTGCTGTCTCCCTGCTCAAGAAAGCATATAAAATAGATCTGTTAATGGCTATTGAACAGAATGGTTAGAGATGTTTCCTCTGGTGTCTCTAACCTAATAAATAGTGGAGGATATTGGTGGGAGAGGGTGGTATTTGAATAGGGGAGACATCACTTTAGAGAGACCCCAGTTGATGTTCTTCCTGTGTAGTGGCAGAAGTGAATACTGTTGGAGACAGAATAGTGAGCTAGATAGGCTATTACTCTGACCCAGTATGGCACTTCTTATGTTTTTATGACTGTAGGACCTCTACCATATATTTGGTAGAAGTTAGAAGGTGTGTAGCATGGGTGACTGGTGCCGCCTTTGTCGGGGGGGGGCACCTGCCCCCCCAGTGACCAGTGAGAGACCAGGTGGCGAAGTCCCCCCATGGCCGATCACAAGACAGCCAATCATTGTGGATGCTTTCGGAAGTGGCTGTGGCCACTTCTGGGAGTGCCATAGCACTCCATTCCCTGACAGGCGCTAGTAGGGGGGGCACTGGTGCTCCCACCTGCCCCACCCCCTGTCACCTAAGCTGCAAACATGGCCGGTCAGGGGGTGCACATACAGGAAAGAAAAGAAGACCTCTTGGTCCTGGAGAATCAGAGTCCATCCCTGCCTGTGTGATTCTGGGCACATGGGCACATTTAAACCACTTTTCACAGATGTTCAATAATTGTGTGTTTCCTTTTCAGAGCACCAGATTTAGGAGTGTGGGTCCTGAACTGCAGAAGTGATAAGAACTCAGAGTAGCCACCAAATTTAGTGGGAACTCTGCTTTGGACATATAAGATGTTGCATAACATGAAGAACTCTGAAAAATCAGGACATAGGCTTCCAAAATCAACTCATCCTTCTAATCTTAATCTCTCTGTGACTCAGTTCTCCAACTGTAAAATGGGGCTAACCTCACTCTCTTATCTCTCAGCAGATTTATGAAAATACAGGCATGCCTCTTTTTATTGCGCTTCGCTTTATTGCGCTTCGCAGATATTGCACTTTTACAAATTGAAGGTTTGTGGCAACCCTGTGTCGAGCAAGTCTATCGGCGCCATTTTTCCATCGGCGCCATTTGGCTCAGATGATGGTTAGCATTTTTTAGAAATAAAGTATTTTTTAATTAAGGTATGTACATTG
>NW_017728886.1:91982593-91985585 GCF_001723895.1 Crocodylus porosus
CCCAGCTGACTTCCTGCCCTTTGGGCAGGGGGCTGGACTCGATGATCTCCCGAGGTCCCTTCCAGCCCTAATGTCTATGAAATCTATGAAAAAAATATCCAGCTTGCCTTGTCCAACAGGTAGACAGCTCTGGAACCTAGAAGAGACTAATGTTTCTTTCTCTGTATACAAGCTAAATGTGGGGGGGGCGGGACTGAGGCACACAAGATTATTACAACATGAATACATTAAAAACAGAAATATCATAGTAAACTATAGTTTGTTACCCTTTAATAATGAAAAAAATGTCATATATGAATAGAAAAGCTTCAGATTTTGGTATAATCCTCTTTTTTCCCCTTATATTTCTGTATTACTGGAAAAATAGTTAAATGTTAAAGAACAATAAATTGCTCCTGAGTTGAGATTTTCTACACTGCTTTAAAGCCAATGCATGCATATTTTGTGGCTGAGCTACAAAACCATGAAAACTGGGTTAATAATGAAACCCCTGACACAACCTTAGTGGTAGCAGTGCTAGGAGGCACCTCTATAATTACTGCTTCGCTGTGAAGGGTTTACTTAGTGTGCTTCAGTGATGGATGAAAAATCTCATATCGTGCTTCTTTCTTTCTGTAATAGAAAATGACTCAGTGGAAACCTTTTAAATACATAATGTATGCACGGCTAGAGCTTCTGTCTCAGAACTGGCCCATTTTGTCTTTGTACAATTTGGCTGATAGAATCTAGTTTTGCTTTAGCACATCTATTTCTTTTTTATTTTGATAAAAATAATGTATACATTTATGCATTCTAGATGTAATAAAGTGGTAAAAAATGCTGCTGCAACATGCATGAATGGGTTAGCTGCGGTAGGCATATTATATACTTCAGGGTATAAATCCAATTGCTGGCACATTTAGCAGATTGAGTTCTTTAACCAGGTATTTTGAAGCGGAAACACTGCAGCAAATATAGAAAAAATTTCAGGAAAGGGCAACAGAAATGATTGTATGTGTGGGTGTAAAAGAAAGATTTCAGTTCAGGAGGCTATTTCTTCTGCAAAGGAAATGAGTAAAAGTAGATATGTAAGATAACACTACTGGAATTCATAGATTTCATAGACATTAGGACTGGAATGGATCTTGTGACATCATCGGGTCCAGCCTCCTGCTCCAGGGGCAGGAAGACAGCTGGGGACAGATGACCCCAGCAAGATAAGCATCCAGGTGTTTCTTGAAGGTATCCAGAGTAAATTCTTGCACCACTTCTGGGGGGAGTCTATTCCAGACTCTGGAGACACGAAGAGTAAAGTTTTTCCTTATGTCCAATCTAAAATGGTCTTCCAGTAGTTTGTGACTGTTGGACCTTGTCATCCCTTGAGGTGCCCTGGTGAACATACATTCTCCCAGTTCCTGATGCACCCCCCTTAAATACTTTTAAGCTACCACAAAGTCCCCCCCGAGCCTTCTCTTCTTCAGGCTGAAGAGTCCCATGCCTCTCAGCCTCTCCTCATAAGGCCTGCTCTCTTGACCTCTAATCATGCACGTAGCTCTCCTCTGGACTCTCAAGGTTCTCCATGTCCTTTCTAAAATGCAGAGCCCAGAATTAGATGCAGTACTCCAGCTGCGGCCTCACCAAAACTGAGTAAAGCGGGAGGATGACTTCTTGGGTCTTGCTTGAGATGCATCTGTCGATGCAAGCCAGAGTTTTTTTTGTTTTGCTGGCTGTGGCATCGGACTGATGGCTTATGTTCATCTTGTGATCAGTCATGACCCCCAAGTCTTGTTCAGTCACAGTGCTAGTGAGCATAGCCATGATTTTCCATTAATTTCAATGGGAGTTGGGTTAGGCTCTAGATAACTTGTTATGCAGCATACATGCTCTTCAGCTCCTTAAAGATGTTTCAAATGAAAATCTTGCGTATAGTTTTGATCCTTTTTGTCATATGATGGACTAAAATGGCTTGGCCTGCACTCTTCAGCTCGTTTTTATTTTAGAAACCGTGGCAGTTGGAGTTGTATGAACAATGATATGAAGACACCTTAGTGTACTAAGAGACTGTATCAGAGAAGAGCTTGTATTGTAGATGATGTAAACCATACGTGTAAAAAGAAGTTTCCACTAATATTACAGTAGACTTATTGATAAATCAGCAAGAAGGCACAAAATGAACTGTTAATGCTTTAAAAGTGAAAAAAAATGTCCCTTTTGGAATCTTAATATAGCATTCAGCATTTAGTGATGCCTGTACACAAGTGCACAGGCTGATCAATACGCTGTAATTACAGTGCGTCAGAACAGACTTGATTAATCGAGTCTTCTGGAGCATGGCAATTACCATGCTCCAGCCTGCCTCTGCATCTCGTGTGTCAGTGTCCCCATGCTTCAAAATGGTGGTGGGGTGCTTTAACTAAAGCTCATCAAATTAGCTTTAGTTCAGGCATCCCTGCCACCATTTTGGAGCACAGAGACACTGATATTGAGACCCTGCGGCGCTTTCATTAGAGTGGCTTTCGGAGCTGTTCTAAGTAAAGTGCCGCCCCTCTCCACACTCCCAGAACATGTGTGAAAGTGCCATGTTTGCATGTTTGCAGATGTTCAAGTTTGCACTTAGGCACATACAGTAAAATTCACCCTTTATAAGGCAGCCAGTACAGTACTTATAGACTACTTATGTTTCACAGAAGCTTTATTCAGGTTGTCTACATGAGATGTTTACTGTACAGTAGGCTAATTAGCTGTGCAGTAAATGTCTTGATTTCTATGTGTGCAGCCCTATTAGGCTGGAGTAAGCTAATTTGCCCTATAGAAAACTCTGCAGCAATGAATGTATAGATGCTGCCCCAGCTGGCTTGGGCAGGAGGGTGCTTCAGTGTGGGGCTAATCAGCAGGCACTGCCTGCACTGAAGCACCCTTATGCCCTAGCCAGCACCTGTATGCCCTAACCAGCTGTAAAGTTTATTTACACATGCTGCTGCCAGAGCCGACCCGAGCAGGGTGTGGGGCCTGT
>NW_017728886.1:91985596-91992173 GCF_001723895.1 Crocodylus porosus
GCCAGCACCTGTATGCCCTAACCAGCTGTAAAGTTTATTTACACATGCTGCTGCCAGAGCCGACCCGAGCAGGGTGTGGGGCCTGTGGCAAATCACCCCATGTGGGGCCCCACCCCCACACTGATCCCACCCACCCCAGACTCAAAGAAGCTGCTGCAGCTATCGGCAGTGTCAGCATTGGTGAGAGTGGGGGTAGTGAGTGGCTGGACTCAAAGCAAGCGGTGGTGGTGCAGAGTCACCGCGGGTGCTCTGCCCAGCTCTGCAGGGCTGCCCAAAGCATGGGTCCTAGGGACAGCCCTGGCTGCTGCAGAGGTTTTTTTACCCCACAGCAGGGTAGTACATGTACTTAATAACTTTTATTGCTCCAGAGTTTATTACTCGCAGGCACGCTGTTTGAATTTGAGCCCAGAAGCGCAGTGTGTTGAACTGGGTCAGAGCAGCCCTGAGCTGCCAGGCTGACCCCCCCGGGCTTCCTGCCAGCCGGGACTGTTCTAACCCTGCTTGGCATGCTGCGCTTCTGGGCTCATGTTTAAACAGCATGTCTAGGAGCACTAAACTCTGGAGCAATAAACTCCAGAGTTTATTGTTTTGAATTAATTGCCAATGTAGACATATCCTCAGGGTACTTAGCTGGGATTTAAAAAGCACCTGAATTGTATTCTGGCCTTCCTGAGAGTGAAATGTATACTTGAGAGATCAGATTTGGAAACTACACTAGTAAAGCAGCCCATTTAGAGGCCTAGATAGTTGGCTGTTGTTAACTGGCAGAGCTTCTTTAGCTTGTGGTGCTACCAACTGACAACACATAAGAAGCTGTCCAGGGATTTTCGAACTTAACAAACATCACTCCATTGCAGGCAACTCCTCATATCCCTTGGCCCTATACCTTGGCTAGAATCAAGAAACATGACTCCCTCTCCAGCTCTAAGCATCAGTTAGTGACTCATCTCACTCCTTGCTTAGATTAACCTTATTTATAGCTCTACCTAAGTCCTGGTCTTTTTCAGTTGCTATAAAAGAATGCTTGTTGGTTGTGCTTAATAATAATGAGAATTTATTTAGACAATTTTATTAGACAAATTTATTAGACAAGAAATACCCTGTCAGATAGCACAGTTGGCATTTGAGTAATATCTTAAAGACACAGGGTAATAGCTTAAAGAAACAGGGTATGCTCATTTGAACACATGAAATGAGGGCAAGAGCCAAATCTGCAGCCAGCTTAAGCAGCAGGCTGTAACTGGCAGGGTAGAGCTGCACCAGTTCTGGATTTGGCCTTAAGGAAGCTGCTGTTATACATCAGGTTAATGTGTTTATAGTACATTGTATTGTAACTGCAAACAGCATGCGTGTGCAGCTATGCGTATATTATCACCAGTGCGCTAATTGTAAATCATCTTTTACGTTCTTGACAGCCCTTCTTGCACAGTGATAAAAGCTCCCTTCCAGATGCCATCTGTACATTGGTTACACTCATTTGTAGCCAGCCAGTCAGACCAATAACTTTCAATGACAATTTCCAATACTTCATTTGTGGATAGTTTGGCAACATGCTGGATTTGGTAACACCTTACCACAACAAAGAGATATTAATTAAGCTTCACAATTTTGTCACTCTTTCTATCTTATAGATAAAGTTAATAATATTGGCCCTATTGTGCTGCAAGCTTTGTTGAAGTTAGTGCCACATTTAACCTGAAGTATTAGCCACTGTGAGTTGTGTCTTGTAGCAAAAATCTAGGCCTCATTATTATTGTACCCATTTTATAGAGAAAGCGGCTAATACCCACATGCTTTTCTTACCTATGCTGGTGTAAAGTGAATATTCATGCTCCTTTTTACAGAAGATGAAACAAGAGTCATGGAAGACAATGATTTTTTTCTGGGGTGTATGTTGTAGCCTTGTTGGTCCAGGGACATAGGCAGAGAAGGTTCTTTGGGTAAATCTGATATCTTTTATTAGACCAATTCAGATAGTTGGAAAAAAATTTTTTTGCAAGCTTTTGGGTACAAATACCCTTTGTCAGGCTGAGGAAGCATCTCACAGAAGGTCATTGACAGAGCCTCAGATATAGTCCAGCTCTCCTGACTGCCAAGCCAGTGGTATAGTCATAGGACCATCTTTGTGAGCAAAGTAAGAATACTTATCTCTATTTTAGAGGCAGGAAAAGTGAAGCAGGAGGCTCAAGACCATAACATAGTTCAGTATCGCTGCTGAGATTAAGTAGTAGTTTCTATTGTCTATTGCTGCCCAATAACTGGACCAGTTGAGAATTCACATCTATGTTTCCTCCTCACAGTTTTTGTTAAAGTAAATTCAGTGAGAGCTTGTCATTTTGCAATATCAGGACCTAAAAATATTTTCTGCCTGAACCTATGGGTGGCTCCCACAATTTTAGTGTGGATGCGCTTAAGCAGGCTCAAAGATTTTGCTAGCAAAACAATAGGACAGAAGGTTTGTGAATGTCACTGCCAGCCAATGAGGCATACATCTCTTCCTTAGATTGTACGTCTCGGCAATAAAGTGCCACGCCAGAGGGAGTGAAGTAGTTGTCTGGTGGAGATCATCAGATGACTGATATCCAGAGAGCTCTTTCCACATCTGATTAATCAACAGAAACAAGCAATGCTGTGAAGCCCAGAACATTTTTACAGACTACCTATGTATATCTTGATGTATTTTATCAGAGAATAAGAGCTTGTTATTGACTCTGTGGTGTACCATCCAGGCCACTTATGCTTCATTGTCACCACTCTGTGTTAAAGCTATATTTTTCATTTCTATTGTCACATTCTGTGCTATTTTATTTTCATTCTTCCTTGATGTAATTTGGCGTGCCGCTATGTTGCTATACACCAGCTTGAGGAACTGGTTCATATTATTCTTTCCTCTTAGTTTCATACATCTATCACACTTAAATACAAATTGTACTCTTTCAAAGCTTTCATTATTAGGTTCTTTCAAAGCTAAGGCTATTGTATCTTGGCTCCTAACTAAATTTAACCCCTTTGTAATCCTCCTTATTATCAATATCATGTAGGTGACATTTAAATTGCTGGGTTTTCAAAGTAGTAAAGTATATTGTGGGTAGAACCATCCTGTTGCTTCAATTATAAAATCTAAATAAATGATGAATAGAAGCAAGAAGGCAAAATTACCCATTATTGAGTTCACAGGAGACTGGAGAAGGCAAGGAAACATGGGAAGGGGCAAGCCATATATGTGAGACTTTTTCTTCAACAGTTTTACACAATAGTACAGCAGTACTTGACTTTTTTCATCATAGTTGACATGTTTTGCCCAAAGACTTCCAAATTAGCAGTAAAAATGACACTAGGAACAGTGCCAGCTAAACACTGTGACCTCAGGAAGCAAAATTCTGTAAAATGTCCTAGCTGTGGCAGGCTGACCTCGTCAAGCCAGAACATAAGAAATCATTTACCTTCTGCTAAAGCATCAAACTAATGGTGCAGAGAACCTGATATCTGAATGTATTACAGACAACCCCCGCTTAACGCAGTTTTATTTACCACGGTTTCACTATAGTGCTCATTAAAAATACCTACCTAGTTTCACTTAGCACTCAGCGGTTTCATTATAATGCTTAGCGCGGGAGGTACTGTAGGGAGAAGCAGTGGCATTGGTAGCAGCATCGAGTGAAGTGGTGGGCGGCAGCTAGTGGGGCCCAGGGTGGGGTGGCAGGAGCCCAGGGTCTGCTCAGGCACGTGGCGGTGGAGTGGGTGTTGTGTGGGGAGGAGCAGCGTTGGCAGCGACAAGTGGTGGCAGGGGGTGTGAGTGCTGGCGCCCAGGGCCAGGACCAGCAGGGTGGCAGGAGCAGGGGACCTGAGACCAGGGCCAGCAGGAGTGCAGGGCCTGGGCTGTTGCAAGCCAGTGCTCAAGGATGCATATGCAGTGTCCGCTGCCCCAGGCCACAGTGGAGCCAAGCCTGCAGAGCCCCCGCCCTGTCCCTGGGCTGCAGCCCGTGACCCATTCCACTCTGGTCACACACTCACCTGCCAGTGCCCCACTGCTTGCCATTAATCCCTGCCTTCTCGCTGTTAATCCCTGGTCAGGCGGGCCCCTGACTCAGGCCCCACAGGCGGGGTGGCTGGGGCTGTGCATAGGTCTGTTGGTGGCCAGCAGGTGTGGGCCAACAGGGGCCATTGCGGCCGCAAAACAATGAGGCTGGGAGGAGCCGATGCCGTCCCTGGTGGAGCTCGTACAGTGCCTTGGTGGGAGCAGCAGGGCCAGAGCCAGCAGGAGTGCAGGAACCCATTATATTTATTTACATTAAACCCTATGGGGAAATGGGTTTTGCCTAACATGGTTCGCTTAGCGCTCACTCGGTTTTTCTGGAACCAATTAGAAGCACTAAGCGGGGGTTGCCTGTACATCACATTGCAGCCACCTAAACTATAAAGGGAACTTACAGGAGTGTGTGCAGCTATATAGAAAAAGTACTAAAAGACAGAAAGCTTCTGGAAGTGGTCTCTACCCACTTCTTTTAAGTAGGAGAAGTGGGAAGCCTCAGTTCTGTATCCTAGGATGCAATAATTTTGAATCCAAATAGACCTAGAAGCAGAAGAAGCTTTTTTTGTGATTCCAGCTAAGATGGGTCAAAAGTCTCATGACTTAAAAAGTTAATTCACCAGATTTTCATCATTCCAGAGGGCTTTTTTTTGAGCACGTATCTAATGAAAACTGGGATATTTCACAGTATTTGAATCCAACCCAGAGGCTAAGTCTGAATCCTAAACTGTAACCTTAATCCTGATCCAAACGGCAGTTTCTATAGCCTTTCTTATCATATATATTTATACATTGGGATAAGCTGGAACTTCCTCTGCCAAAGAATTTTGCATACAGAGAGTTCCCTGCACCAGAAATCTTAAATTGTTTATAAATGGCACGCTAATATAATCAAGTGTTATCACTACCTGCTAGCTGCAAGCTGTAGTCAGCTATTAGCGTTCTCAGACATCTATCATCTGTAGTATATGAAGGTACTGTCACATAGTTAAAGGAAGGGCTGTCCAACTTCTGAGTGACTAAGGGCCATGTGGCCGCAACCCTCACCCTGCTTCCCCATTCCCACTGTACTGAGTCCTGAGCCCCATCAAGCACCCAAGTCCATGGGCTCCCTGGGCACTGTGAGCTATGATACCCTGTCCCCAGGGGTAGGGCAGGAAGCAGAAGCTGGAGGAAGGAGCGGGACTCCCATGTTAGCAGCCATAAAGCAATGCGGGGAGTGGCACCTAAACCACAGGAGCTGTGAGTTAACAACACTTGAGTTGAATGCAGTCTGTGGGCCATGAGTTGGGCAGTCCTGTGCAGAATGCTTCACAGCCCTGCAAAGAGGGGTATTGCCTAACTCCTGTGACTTTAGTTCTGGAGGAGCCATGAGGCCTTGCTGAGGGCTAGAGTGCGAGTGATGTTCAGCTTGTGATGAGTCCTCGGACCTGCTTCTGACCCTGGAAGTTTGGCAATAGCTGCTGTGTAGACCATCAGGACTGAGCTTTCTGCCACTGCTTGAGCTCCACCCCAGGGAGTGATGCAGTATAGCTGCCCACTTGCTGCACTGACTGCCCTTGGGGCTGCTCTCACTATAGCATCTCTTTACTGAGGTTGGGGTTGAAAAGAAACTCCTTCTGGAGCCCTCACCCTTCCTCCCACCTGCCCAGGCCCATGGAAAGAGGAAGGGGATTAAAAGCAGCTTGTCTGGGCAAAGTCCTCTTCGGGCGGTTTCTTGTTCTGTCTCCCTTCTCCTGGGAGATAGGCAAGCTGCCTGTTTGTTACAGTGTATTAGAACCTACTTTGTATTGAATGTGCTTCCCTTGAGTCTCTGTTTGGAAAGCTCTCATTGTCCAATCAGGGAGGCAACCTGCTACCACGTGATTTGCATGCTTAATACATATACCACATAGGAAAAGCTTATTAGCTTGTAAAAAACTTACTGCGAAAATCATTCCTCTAAGCCATTGCTGCTCAAGTGAGTGATGCAGTTTGTTACCTGAGCACAAGGGCTCCCTATTAGGGATGTGCGAAATAGCACTGTTCCGCTTCAATTTCCATTTCAACAGAACAGTGTTTCGTTTTCAGTTTTGTTTCATTTCAAAAGCACTGTTCCATTTTGTTTTGTTAAAACTGTTTTGCTGTTTCAACGCTGTTTTGACATTTCACCCATAAGCTATAGTGGGGAAACATGAAACTGCCTATAACTTCGACATTTCCTGCCTGATTTGGATGAAACCTGCAGGGGTATTAGCCCCTTCTGAGAGCATGAATCTTGCCAAGTTTCAAGGAGATAGATGCAGAAACTTGGCACCTCAAGGTGTTGACGAGCAGAAATTGTGTCACTTGCTGACAGCAGCAGTCTTCTGTCATCCTGGTACTAGATGAGTGTTCAGATGGGCTGCACTTGTCTGTCCTTGTGGCTCATGTCATCTGGAGAAAAAGTACCTGTTTGCCAAGGAGATACCGTGATCCGGTAGGAGGTTCTCCTGGCAGGGGAAGCAGCGTGACCACGTAGGCGAGCTCCCCAGGGTACTTGTCTCTGATATGTCCTCCATAGGAGGT
>NW_017728886.1:91992273-92004412 GCF_001723895.1 Crocodylus porosus
GAACCGGAGCGTGCTCCATCCACTCCATGCATTGACCTGGTATTGCAGTGCTTCCAGGACCGGTGCAAAAAAACGGGAAAAAAAAAAAAAAAAAAGGTACTAGATGAGTCCAGTACAGCCCCCGCAGCCCTCCTGGGGGTGCAGGTGGGCCCCCGGTCTGCATGCCATATAACAGGAGACTGGTTCTGCCAGCTGGGGCCAGTGGCAGCACCAATGTTCCCAGCACTGGGTGCAGGCTGTGCAGGTCCTAGCTGGCAGCAGCAGCCTCCTGTCATCCAGCAGGCAGATCTTGGGCCTGCAGCCCTGGGAGGAGTCCAGCAGAGCCCTGCAGCCCTTCTGGGAGTGAAGGCAGGGCCGCAATCTGTCTGCCAGATGACATGAGGCTGCTGCTGCTGGCTGGGACCAGCGCTGGGTATAGCTCACACCCAGCACCGGGGAGATTGGTGCTGTCACTGGCCCCAGCCTGCAACACCAGCATGATCCAGCGCACAGATCCAGGGCCCACACCCCAAAGAGGGCTGGGGGATGTGCCATAATCTTCCTGGGGGGTGTGGCCCCCAGATCTGAACCAGATAACAAGAGGCTGCTGCTGCCAGCTGGGACCAGCGCTGAAGCCAAGTAAACTTGGCTTCAAAATTTGAAACATTTCAAAACTTTTGAAATGTTTCAGGTGCTCTTGTTTCATTTTGAAGCTGTTTTGAAGGCTTTTGTTACATTTCAATTTCGCTGTTTTGAGCTTGAAACGCATCAAAACAGCTCTGAAACGAAACACCCAGTGAAATTTCACACAGCCTTACTGCCTATACACATGCTCAAGGGTGGGGGCATTTTATTTAGAGCATTTTCTGGAGAGCTGTTCTAATTAAAATGCCACAGTGTCATATGTATTAAGCTCCTGCATGTTTAAAAGTGACTGTGGGATGCTTTAACTAAAGCTCATTTGACAAGATATAGTTAAAGTGCTCCAGTGGCCGTTTTTAAACCTACAGGGGCTTATACATGTGACGCTGCTGCAATGCTAGAGCATTCTAATTAGAACGCATTGGAGCATGTATATAGGCACCCCAAGGAGCCAAATGTCTCTTAAATGTTGCTCATTTGAGCTTGTGTGGCTCTACCAAGAGCATACAGAAGAGCATGTTAGCTGGTTTCTCAGGTGATGGAAGTATGGAGTGAAGACTCGCTAGGAATTGTCATAGGATATTTCAGTGGAAATTGTCTGTTACTGGGAAAATGTGTCTTTTCTCTCTGAATGTTGCTATTTATGCTTGACAGGCTGTGTTCCGGTGTTATACCATTTGATTGTGTACCCCATTACTTTGTGGCCAAAGGAACTGCCAATTTGGCACACAGTCCTGAGGCACCTTCTCAGAGGGGAATAAAGATCAGTTCCCACTTTGATGCATTTTAGACACAGTGGCACATCCTTGCCTTGAGAGTTGACATAGCTAATGTTGGATAATATCTGGAACAGGAGCAGCTTCTTTGAATAAATGGATGATCCTCAGAGTGTAAAGGAATATTGAGGGTAACAGCCCTCTGAAAACTGACCTGGTTCTGGTTCCCAAGCACTGAGGGGTGGGCAGTTATTTCAGCTGGAGGGCCACTTAACAAGTTTTGGTGAGCTGTTGAGGGCTGCATACGTAAAATATTTCAGAAGATATCATTTTAACAAATTATAGATTAAAGAACCATATACTAAAAATCAAACACCTACTATGACATTTTAAATGTATTTCCAAAAAGTATTTTTGTCCTAATTTATGTTTAAGTAGTGTATATAGAGGTGATTGCATAATAGTTCAAAATAAAGTTTTACTCTTGTATACTGTGGGTGTGTGGGGTGGGTGTGCAGGGAGGTGGATGTGCATGTGTGTGCAGGGGCTGCCTGCACAGTAGGTCCTGGGAGCCAGCTGAAGGTGGGGGCGGGAAAGGAGGGACAGGGGCAGTGGGCACATGCAGCAGAGCTTGCCTGGGTGGTGCTGAGCACTTGTGTTTCTGCCCCACCTGCCATCTAGCCCACGGCTCTGCATGCAGCTGAGACCTAGCCACTACCACCTGGGACAGCCCACGCCACAGTTTTTCCCATGCCCACTCGCTGGCCCTGGCCTTGACCCTGGCCCCAGCCAATAGGCACAGCTTCCCAGTAGACCTGCTCTGCTGCAGCTGCCCATGTACTGCTCAGCTCCCTCTGCCTCCAGCGGTTCCTCCTCCTTCTGCCCCTTGGGTGCTGCTCCAGATAGGGGGGAAGCTGCAGTCGGGCAAGTCCTGCCTCAGCACATGGATCTCCAGCTCCAGCTCCCAGCCACCTTCCATCCACTCTGTCTGCCTGGCACGATGAACAGCCACCTGCTACAGCAGTGGGAATAGCTCACATACTGAGATCAGTAGCAAGCCTTTGCCATAAATTGTTTTTCATAGCCTGGAGAAGTCAGGGTTGATGTTGTTGTGGCAGATGGACTCGAGGAGTTCAGCTGAGCTGCCATGGAAGAGATTCTTCTTCAGGTAGCATTTTTGCTTCTGCAAGCATTCCTGGAACAAGATGTGATTCCACCTGAATAGAGAGCAAAGGAAAACCAGCAGGCTTAGGGCTTCTGTCCTGAAAGGAGGTTTGTCTCTGGGGAGCTTCAGAAATGCAGCTTCTCCCACCCATCCCACCTGAGCTGGCTTGCCACTTGGCTTCCCACTATCGCAACACCATGTCCACGCTCCCTGTGAGTCAAACCAGAGGTGCGCTGTACTATGCTGGCACCAGGCTGCAGTTCCTGCTGTCCTAGCACAATGCATTCTGCACCTGGATGTTGGGATTTATCCTTCCCACTCTCCATGTGGTGTGTGATGAAGTGCACACCTGTAAGCTAACTCCAGGAGTCATCTTCCTGGTTCCCAGATGTATCTGGACACTAACGCTAGGATTCACATTCTCCCTCCACCCCTCTGTCCTATCCTTATCTTCAAGCCCCTCTTGCTAGCATTTCTCTTTATACCTGCTGTATTGTTCCCACAGAATATCATTGTGGACTCAGTGAGTGGCCATCAGCAGGGCCTTGTCCTCTGAGAGAGTGATGAAAGGCAGCACTGAGTCTGTGGTAGACAGTCTCAGATAGTGCTATTTCCATTTTGTGGAAAGCCTTGTCCTCCTGTAGTTCTGGGACTCCAGGAGCAGGGTAGGAGCTGTAAAATCCGTCTCTGGGGTCTTCTTCCAGGATGTCAGAAAGATCAGCATTTGCCCAGTACCTCCTTGGGATTGTCCTAGAAAGAGAAGTGAGATGAAGGAACTTTGTTCTTCTGGCTGCTGCTTTCACTCAGAGTAGAATGTTTTGGCCACTTACCTCAGATACAACACCATCCTGAGGAGCAGGTGGTAGGAAAGCCAGAACCAGATTGGATGGGTGTATCCCTTGCCCTGGTTGCATTGCATGCAGCACTTCAAGTCCACAGGGAAAGCATGGCTCCTGTGTAGCTCTCTTTTTCCTCCTTGTATGTAGCCAGGAGACCTTGGGAGACGGACTGAGCTTGTGGAGGAAGAAAGGAAGAGAAGATGTACAGTGAGCATGCACTAAATAGGAAAGCCAACGCCCCACTCATGGTGCTGGCAAAGTCATTCCTTTGCTTCTGGGCACCTTCCCCAGCTCTGCCTCCTTGTACTTGACATGCCCACTGTGGGCTAGCCACAAACCTTTCCTTGCTGTAAGGCATTCTTTCGCTTTTTCAGTTTGGTGTTCACTCGACTGCCCTAGGGAAATCACTTTCCTGCCATTCCTGCTGTCCTTGGCCTCTCGTTTCTGAGTTGCCCTGCATACATGTTCCCTCCTGCTGTCATGTCCTCTCGAGGCATCTGCCCTCTGCCATCGCTTACCTGCAATATGTCCTGTGTTATTGACCTCGGTGAAGCATTTTTAAGAGTCACTTTGTCTGAGGATGCACAGGTTGCACTGCCATTCCCTTTTCCTCACTTCCCCCTACTTCCAATCGCTGTTGTTCTGCCAACAAGCTGCCCACTCTGTGGGAAAGTGGGTGTTCTCCTTTGGCTTCAAGGTGTTGGTGAACTCACTTTGTCATAGGGCCCAACATAAGCCAGCTTTGTAGAGTTTAGAAAGATGCTCCCTCCTCCACTGCCTCTGTTTGGGGGTGGAAGGGAAGAGGATGAGACCATTGTTCCTCTCTGTTTTTTACTGGGACCAGCCATGGCTGGAGCTGGGTGAGAGCTTCTCCTGCACCCAGTGCTGCTGCCTTGTTCTGGAAAATGCCTCTGAAGCCAGAACAGCTCTGTGTTCCTCATTTGAACCTGGACAGGTTGTGAGTTGTGGTGTCCAGACAGTACTAAGGAGCTAAAAGGAGGGACCTAAGAAAATGATTCCTTCAGAAAGCTTCAAGTGCTGTGAGAATCAATTCCTTTAACAAAAGACAGTCTTCCCACCACCTCAGTTCAAGGCAGTCACTAACTTCCTGCGCCCCCATCTGTGGCTCTATCTTAGGCCCAGAGTTTTTTCTGTACATTATTTACTGCTCCTCAATCTTAACCTAATTTTATCCAATGCTATAGTAGAGTTTTTCCAGGTGGAGCTGTGCTGAGTCACTCAGGCTCTTCTAATTTTGCTGTCTCAGCTGCCAGTAATAAGGACAGTGGGTATGGTAGCAGGGACTCCTTTGTCCCAGGGTGCAGTCTCCCAGCATGAAGCAGTCACAGATCTTGATCCTGTCTCCTGAGTTAATGTGAAATTGCTGTCCACAGGTTTGTTGATGATGTGTTCTGTGCTCCTTGCCTGGTGGGGTTGCAGTGGGATGGAGAATAAGTAGAAAAAGGGGAGCAGGGAGCTAGGAGCAAAACATCATCCCACTCTTCTTGTGAGGCTCAGTTCTAATTTCTACATGGTCTCCCGGTTGCAGGGCACTAAGATGTGCCTGTTCCTTTAAGGACAGAAGCAGCCTAGCCAAGGAGCCCTGCAGGGTAGGCAGAGCGCCACTTATGGGTTGCCTGAGCAACAGAATAATGAGATAATTAGCTGGAACTTGCAGACAGTCAGCTGACTGGAAGGAGGCAGGGCCCTAGGCATATAAAAGCCCAAGGCTGGGGCTGGCAGGGGTTAGTTCTCTGGCAACTGCCAGGGGAAGGAGCTCCTGCCAAGAGAGCTACCCAGAGACAGCCTGCTTTGCTGCCTACAGGAGCATAAGGCACCAGGAACCCACAAGGTACCCAGGGCTAGGAGGCATGCTGTCCTTGAAGGGGAAGTCTGCCCTCTTAAAAGAGAAGAGCACTGTCTTCATTGTTATTGTTATGTTATAGCCCAGGGGCTTATGTTTGTGTTGTTATTTGTACTGGAGGTTTGGGATGGGGCTGTAAGGGGAGGTATGCAGACTTCCATTAGTGCCCAGAGGGGCACAGCTACACAGGGGTCATGGGCCTGACACAGCCAGATAGGGTCCTGGGGAGCAGGAGACAGGGGCCAGGGGCCTGGTGACAGGAAAAGACTGTTTGGAGCTAGTGCCTCAGAGCCAAGTCCAATGCATTGGGCCAAGGCTAGAAAGCATGGCCAAATTAAAGGGGTGGAGTCTAAGTAGGCCAAGGCCCCAACAGAGTAAACAACATCTGTGTAACACCTGTGAGGCATGGGGCGTAGTATCGGGAAGGTTTGGAGTCGTGCATTTAGCCCATAAGGCTCAAGGTGCAGGCCAGTAATGGAGTGATGTCTGGCAAAGGGCTCAAAGACCAGTGAGTTCTTGTGGGTTTCAGTGGACCAGAGCCATGCGAAGGCCCATGGACAGCCTCCTGATTCATTATTTTACCATCAAGGCATGGCAGACGAGACAAGAGGGTGCCCTCTGGGCAGAGCTGGCATAGTTACAGAGTCACCAGCGGCATCATGGCCAACCCTGGGGATCCTGACCCCTGACACTCCCTTCTCCCTAAGCTATTTTACACCATTACAACACAGGTGCCCTGCACCTTGGTCACCATCTTGGGACCGGAAGACACGCCCCCTAACCCCTGATCTTTGCCGCCAGAAGTCCCTCCCCTTGCCCCAGAAGTACTCCTTTTAGCAAGGGGTTTTGCCTTCACAGAACCAGAAAAATACCAAATTATAGTCTAAAAAGCAATCATCTACAACATTCATTAATTTGATTTCAAAAAATATTTTTGCCCTGATTTATATGTGTTTGTGTAGTATACACAGAGGTGACTGCACAGTAACTTAAAATGAAGACTTACTCTTGTATATTGTGGGGGGTGGGTATGGGTATGGGGGGAGGGTGGCTGGTGTTTGTGTATGGCAGTGCGAAGGGAGGCATGGGTGTATGTGTATGGTGGGGTGTGCATGTGAGACACAATAGCTTAAAATGAAGTCTTATTCTTGTATATTGTGGGGGATGTGTATGTGTGGGTATGGGTGAGTATGGGGGGAGGGTGGCTGGTGTTTGTGTATGGCAGTGCGAAGGGAGGCATGGGTGTATGTGTATGGTGGGGTGTGCATGTGAGACTCACCCTATGAATACACCCACACACCCTGCTCCTGTGCCTGCAGGCACACACACACTCTGCCCCATGCCTGCCGACATACGCACACACATGCACACACCTCTACCAGCATGGTCCCATGCTCTGTGGTCCAGGGATGTAGCCAGGAGGTGCTGGAACATGGAGGCAGGGAAGTAGGGAACTGACTGGGTGTGGTGTGGGGCTGGGTTGCCCAAGCCTGCTGAGGGCTCCTTCTACTGCCCCCAGCTCCAGTCAGCTTTGACAGGGAGCCAGGGCAAATAAATATTAATTTACTAAATTTTTTAGGGGCTCTGTGGGCCAGATACAATGGCCTGGCTGGCTGGATTTGGCCTACAGGCCGTATTTTGCCTGCCCCTGGTTTAGAGACTGATGTACCCAATGCCAACCCCTCCAACACGAGATTGACGCAAGATTCCATAGGTCAGAATCATACCTATTCATTAATATCAGTATGATACTAGTGGGGAATTCAGTTCCACAAAGCTGCAGGGGTAAATTCTTATCTGGTGTAAGTAGGTGCCACTTCAGTGTTTACAAAGACCTTGAATCTAGGAGGTTTCACCATCTTCTGGCTGGCTACCAGAGCATCTCTGTGGAAGAACGAGCCTCCAGTTGCCTTGGGGCATGGTTCTGGACTGTGCCATGCCTCGCTCTTTTCCCCTGGGGTATTTTTTGACCCCTGTATATCCAGGGGTCTAATTTTGCAACTGTGCTGCAAATTTGCAGCACGGGGAACATTTTTTTCCTGCATATGCCTTTTGCAGCATCTCAAAGGGCATTTGTTATTTCATGAGAGAATTAAAATACTTGGTTGTTGCCGATTAATTGTGCCAAAGCAGAAAAAAGGCAAAGCATAAAGATCCCAAAATGGCCACTCAGTGATATTCTGAATGCCAGGAGTAGGGCTGAGACAGCCTCCTGAGAAAAACATGCTAAGGACCTGATCCTGCACCCAACTCTTCATCAATTATGTGCTCTTTCATCCTTGCTTACAATATACACTTAGAACTAGTGTCACAAAGTTATGAATCAGTCCCTGTGAGTGTGTTTACACTGATGCTTTGGGTTGACCTTTAGGATTATCTTCAAGTAGCAGCATGAGTCCACCCTCTCCATACGTATCATACTTTGCGGCCACTGCAAGTCGTGCTTTCTGTTCCTCAGGGGGAGCCCTTCTAGGAATCAGTCTGCAGACTTCTTGTCTTTCTTCCTGTGCTTGTATCTAATTATGGGCAGTATAGAACAAAAGTAAGGTGCAGAAGCCTAGAAGTCAGCAATGAGAAGTTATAGGGGTGCTGCTGGGAGACTGGACACCTGGATGAGTTTGAGTTCAGCTCAGTGAGCAATGGGATAGGTCCAGGAGAAGCTCAAACTCAGACTCTCAAGTCCTGCAGGGCTTCCAGGGTCAGTGTGAAGGTGCCCTTGTGGGTAGTAGTGTAAACAGTTGGTATGTAAGGGCTTGAGAGTAACTCTAAAGCTCACCTTAGGTAGCAGAGTGCCCACAGACTCTCTCCCAACCCTGCAACATAATGGATTTAAGGGTGTTTTGTATGCTTGACCAAGAAATCCTGAGTGGAAAGGAGACCTAGGTCAGTTATTGGCAACCTATGGCCCACGGGCTGGATCAGGCCTTTGAAAAGATGGGATCTAGCCTGTGCCTGGTCAGGGAACTGGCAGTATGCTCCAGCCATAGCAACAGAATAGTCACCCCCAGGGGCTGAGCAGCTGCCTTTTTATAACTATTCTTTTAGCAGCATCTGCTGATCTCTAGAAGTTGGAGGGGGTTGAGTAGGGAGAGAGATTCAAAGCTGCAGCTGGGTTGCAGGCAGCAGCCCATGGTGACAAAAACTTGCCAAGATTGGTAAGTCGGGGTACTTCAGCCCATCTTTAGGGCTTCCCCCTTACAACATGTATTCTTTCTGCCACTCACCTTTTAAGACTTCTTCCTCAGGTACCTGCAACTGTCAGGTCTGGAAAGGCCCCTCTTTTATGTTCCTAGAGCTAGAACCTGGAAAGCCCTCAACTTGAAGCATCTACAACACGTAACTCAATTTTTGATATACATAACGTATTGCCAAGTATCAAAGGTGCATGAGAGCACCACTTACCAGTTTATGCAGCACAGTGCAGGTCAGTTAGCATTTTCTGTAATAAGAGGAACAATCACAAGCCTCACTTTGATCTCAGATAGTTAGCAATTTCCCATCTCCTTTTATTTGTTTTATACCGTTTGTACCATGACAGCAACGAACAGTCTTTGTTGTATGAAAACATGATGTGTAATTCTCTTAATGACCCAGAATCGCATTCAGATTTGAACATAAGAAACAACGGCAAGTATGATGTGGTAGTGTAATGGGTAAATGAAAGAGAACTTAAACTTTGAAAGCTGTTTCTATTACTGATTTGAACTCTCTTGCAATGCAGCTCCAATGCAGCCATCTTCCTGAACTGACCTTTCCTTGTCCTGTTGTCATAGAAATATTAAGCTAAAAATATCTGGAGATGTGCAGTTGTGATAAGAAACCTGTGCATATTGAAGTGTGATGTGTGTGTTAAAAAAAAAGCTACTATGAAACCATGAATAATGCAGCCAACTTCCTAGTGTTTTTTTCCACTGAAGAGCAAAGAATTTTTATTGAAAATATTCACACCATGTTGCACAGGGAGTTAATTATAAAAGAGCGTGCATGGAAGTATATTTTATAATGACAGTTTAGTGACTGTAATTAATTCCTGATAAGAATAACGCAGGAAGTTTCAATTGTACACAACATGCTAGTGAAACACAGAAAAGATATTGTGGTTAAGTGTTTTTT
Source organism: Crocodylus porosus (assembly GCF_001723895.1). NCBI lineage: Eukaryota > Metazoa > Chordata > Crocodylia > Crocodylidae > Crocodylus > Crocodylus porosus. The sequence continues at coordinate 92,001,592 of NW_017728886.1, forward strand.
CACAGCCACCAAATTGTGGGAGGCACTTGGAAAAAATAAAGAGAAATGTTCTCCTCTGCAGCACATGGAGCTTATATAAGTGATGTAAAAATTAGAGTAACAATATGGGAGTGATGGATTGAGGAAGCACAAAGTGGTACAGTAGCAAGATGACATTGTTAGTCAATTTTGGCATGTACAAGCCTTGAAAGGAGACCATTTAAAAAAAAAAGTGTTGACTCTTGGGGACATTGCTCTGTTTATGTAACAAATACATCAGTCATGCTTTAGAGCTTAATTGTCAACAGACCAGATCAAGAGATTACAAGAAGAAAGATAAGGTTGAGTTTTGAACTATACATCTGTGCAGAGGTGAGTATTGGATTAGGTACTCGCTTTAAAATCCCTGCCTAGGGTACTTATCCTTGGGCTTGGGTGCTCAGGAATAAATAGGAGTCTTGTTATGCTCCTTCCCAGAGCAAGTAGACAGGAAATGGGCAAAGTTTTGGCAGAGCCCTTACAATGAGTACCATAATTTGCAGCTACTGCGTGTCAGCAATAAATCACATTTCCACCCTTTTCTTCAGACTAAGAGGAAGCAAAAGGGAATTGTGACTCAGTGTTTATTCTTTGAAGTATTGGACATCCCCAGGCTGCTCCTGATGTGATGGAGCTTACACACCAGTTGTTGCTGGGGGAGCTACAGCTGGAGACATAATTGAGCAGTTGTGTTCAATTCTGGCTTTAAGCTACTGTCATACTGAGAAGGACAAAGCAGGACTGCATATTGACTACAGTTCTAGAAAACATTTAATTGGAGCCTGACAGCCCCAAGGCACCCTGCACCAGGGTCACCACCCTCCTGGAACTTCACAACAGATACGAACCCCTCGGAACATCAGCAGAGTCACCGGCTTAAGCACTTGAGGAAGGAAGGCAACCAGCAGCCACACCTAAGAAGAACGCAGAGTGGTCATTGTGGGAGCCTCCTTCTTGAGGGGAACACAGAGGGACTGATCTGCTGCCCTGACCCATTAGCCTGTGATGTCTGCTGCCTCCAGGGGCCCATATCCAGGATGTAGCTGAGAGAACCCCTAAATTTGTCCAACCTTCCGACCACTGCTCTGGGCTCCTTATCCATGTGGGCACAAATGACACAGTTTGGAGCAATCCCGGTCTGGTCATGAATGACTACAGGGCTCTGGGGGCTGGGTTCAGAGGGCTGGGGGCACAGGTGGTTTTCTCCTTGATCCTCCTGGTTATGGGTCACAGGCACAGGAGGGAGAGATGTATCGATAAAGTAAACAGAAGACTGAGGTGTTGGTGTCACCATGAAGGCTTCAGCTTCTTCATCACAGTCTGCACCTCAGAGACAGAGGCAGTGGTGTGTTAGGAAGAGATGGCCTCCACCTCACCCCAATGGGAAAGAAGCTTTTTATAACCAGATTGGCTGACCTGCTTGACAGAGCTTTAAATTAAGATCACCAGGGGATGGGCAGACAACCATCAGAGCAAGCCCAGGAAGTGGCTAACACAGAATCAGCAGGTCAGGAAATACAATCAAACTTACTCCAACGCCAGCCCAAGGATGGGACTCTTTTAAATGCACAAAGAAGGCTAGGGCTTCTGATGGCAGGCTTAGCTGCTTGTACACACATGCCAGGAGCATGGGGAACAAACAGGAGGAACTGACCCTTCTGCTAAGCAATAACAAATATGATTTCATAGGGATAACGGAGACCTGGGGAAATTCCATCTATGACTGGCCCACAGGTATAGGTGGCTATACCTTCTACAGAAGGAACTATGTTGGGATGAAGGGTGGGGGTGTAGCTTTCTATGTCAAGGAGCAGTACACTTCCCTAATAGCTGACATTGGCACCCAAGAAGGGTGACTCGAAACCCTCTAGGTTAGAATACAAGAAGAACATGGTGAACAGGCTGTTACTTTAGGAGTCTATTACAGACCTAACAAGGAGGAAGAGCTCGACCACAAATTCTTAGAGGCCTCTAGTTCTCTAGGGAACTAAAAGAGGCTCTTGGTGCATGGTTGTCACAGGTAATTTGAGCCACCCTGACATCTCATGGGAAGAGCATTCAGCTAAATCTGATTGGTCACTCAGCTTCCTCACCTGCATTGACTAGCTTTATCTGACTCAAAAAGTCCATGGGCCAACAAGGGATAAGGTGCTGCTAGATCTGGTTTTGCCCAAAGGGGATGACCTCATGAGTGACCTGACAAGGAAGGGAAGTTTGGTGACAGTGATCACAAGTTGATCATTTATTCTATCCATCACAAAGCTGGCAAATCAGTCAGCAATCCTGAAATCCTTGACTTTAGGAAAGCTGACTTTCATAAACTCAGGAGGTTGGTTGTCAAGGCCCTGAAAGATCATGATCTGACAGGGAAGAGAGTTCAAGATGAGTGGTCGCTCCTTAAGGACGTGATCCTAAAAGCATAAGGGAAGTCCATTCCAGGCGGTAGGAAAGGTAGTAAAAAGGCTGGGAGACTCCCTTGGCTCAATAGAGAACTCATGGACCCCCCAAATCTTAAAAGAGAAGCCTATAAAGGTTGGAAGATGGGAAATACCTCTGAGTAGGACTAAGCATCACTGGCCCGCACCTGTAGGGAGCGGACCAGAAAAGCCAAGGTTGAAGCCAGCTCAAACTGGCTGCAAGAATCAAGGACAATAATAAGTCCTTCTTCAGATGCATAGAAAGTCAAAAGAGAAATAAGGGCAACATTGGACCCCTGCTGAACCAAATGGGGCAGCTGACATCCAACACCCAAGAAAAAGCTAATCTCCTTAATGATTACTTTGTGTCAGTTTTCCACCACCCC
>NW_017728886.1:92004512-92009412 GCF_001723895.1 Crocodylus porosus
AAATGGGGCAGCTGACATCCAACACCCAAGAAAAAGCTAATCTCCTTAATGATTACTTTGTGTCAGTTTTCCACCACCCCAAGGGGATCACCCTCCCTGACAGGACACAGGATTACAAGGGTACAGGTGACCATGCACCTACATTTGGTGAAGACCTTGTGAGGGAATACCTTGAGAGGCTGGACATCCATAAGTCAGCAGACTCTGATGAAATTCACCCAAGAGTGCTATAAGAGTTGGCTGACATTACAGCACAATCAGTGGCAAGGATATTTGAGAACTCATGGTGCTTGGAGAGATTCCTGAAGATTGGAAGAGGGCCAATGTGGTGCCTGTCTTCAGGAAAGAAAAGAAGGAAGATCCATGGAACTACAGGCCAATCAGTTTGACCTCAATCCCTGGAAAGAAAAAAATTATTAAAGAACCCATCAATAATAGGCTAACAGAAGGCGTCATCCTGAGAGACAGCCAACATGGCTTTGTTATGGGTAGGTCATGCCTGACCACCTTCATCTCCTTCTGTGACCAGGTGACGAGAGGCTGATGTTATTTACTTGGCTTTCAGAAAAGCCTTTGATTTGGTCTCCCATGATGTCCTCATGACAAAATTTGAGAACAGTGGCCTTGACAACCTTATAGTCCTATGGCTGGGGAACTGGCTCAGTGGTTGGTGACCAGTGGCATCCCTCAGGGTTCAGTACTCGGACCAGTGCTCTTTAACATGTTCATAAATTACCTGGATTCAGATGTCAGAAGCAGAGTGGCTAAGTTTGCAGATGACACCAAATTATGGGGAAGCATGGTCACACTAGGGGATAGGCTGAGGATTTGGGGCGATTTGGACAGGCTCACAAAGTAGGCAGAATAAAACCTGATGACTTTCAACATAGAGAAATGCAAGCTGCTCCACCTTGGGAGAAAGAACCCACATCATACCTGTAGGCTCGGCAGTGCTACGTTGGATAGCACTACAGAAGAAAGAGACTTGGGGGTCATGATTGACCACAAGATGAATATGAGCCACCAATACAATGCCGCAGCCAGCAAAGCAAATAAAACCCTGGCTTGCATCTACCAATGCATCTCAAGGAAGACCCAAGATGTCATCCTCTCACTCCGTTCAGCCTTGGTGAGGCCGCAACTGGAGTACTGCATCCAGTTCTGGGCTCCACACTTTAAGAAGTATGTGAAGAAGCTTTAGCTGGTCCAGAGGAGAGCCACACATATGATCAAAGCTCAAGAGAACAGGCCTTATGAGGAGAGGCATAGGACTCTTCAGTTTGGAAAAGCTCAGGGTCAGGGGGGACTTGGTAGCAGCCTATAAGTATATCGGGGTCTGCATCAAGATCTGGGAGAATATCTGTTCACTAGAGCACCCCAAGGGAAGACAAGGTCCAACGGTCACAAACTGCTGGAAGACCATTTTAGGCTGGACAAAAGGAAAAACTTCTTTACTGTCTGAGTCCCCAGGGCTTGGAGTAGACTCACCCCAGATGTGGTGCAAGCACCTACTCTGGCCACTTTCAAGAAACACTTGGATGCCTATCTTATTTCACCCCAGCTGACTCCCTGTCCCTTGGGTAGGAGGATGGACCTGATGATCTTGTGAGGTCCCTTCCAGCCTTAACATCTATGAATCTATGGTGACCTGTTTTATTCAGAGTGGCTGTCCAGGAACTGCTGTCATTAAAATGCCCACTGCATTAGTAAGTGAAAGGCTTGTCTTTTTGGCAAGTGCCAGATCTGCCATCAAGTTAACCTGAAGCAACTGGCGCATTACTTTGGTGTAGCTGAGAGAGTATTTGGCCTGAGGTCTTTATTGGATGATTCTCTATTAAGCTTTTGGACCAAATTCTGCCCATGATTATACACAGTACAGTTACTCTCTAGCTTAAGTGCCTCATTTTTATATAACAAATTAAGATTCACTTATCGCTTGGACTGGAAGAACTGGATAACTATTTCTGGGATCTTTGGAAGGAGACCACTTAATTGTACACTGCTCTATTTTAAAAACATATTCCTTCATGTCTCTTGTCGGTCAATAAAAATTCCTATTAAGTTTAGTGATTTTTACTATTAGTACTTGAAAAGCATCTTTCTCTTCTGCTGCTGGGCAAACTCTGCTATACAGGAGAAGTTGTGGAACTGATTCTGTACGGACTTCTGTACTAAATCAACGAAAGAAATGAGTTGAAATGCCAGGATTGCCCCGCATTGATGTCCCTGTTAAAATAACCTAAGGACTGACTAGTTGCAAAACAGGCACACAGGTTGCAGACAGAGGGATTATTCTTAAATTCAATCTGCTTTAATTGTTTTGTTTTCTAAGATGCTTTACATCATCCATTGTCACACATGGATTAACTGTGCATTTGATTGTCTTGCACAGTGTTTATCACCATGAAGTGTTTAGAATCCGTGAGTAAAGCTTGGATATCATTTGCAGGTATTATGAAGCCAGCTATCACACAGTTACAAATGCTTTGATGACTTCCATTTTCCAGCAAATAAACTGCTCACTCAGTGATGCTGATAGTGAAGACTCATAGTTAAGCTGATTTACATAAAAACATTACACACCCAGAGGCAATGGAGTTTCATTAGGCTTAAGATTTGAGCATAGCCTTGATGTTTGTGATTTGTAATACATAAAATGAATCACTCAGGCCACTTTTCCCTCCTTTGATGAAAGACAGGGAGGTGATTTGGGAGGAAAAATTTTCTCAAACCATCTAAACAGTCCCTGTCAACTGTGTCTGCATCAGATTCAACCAAGAGGGAGCAGGTGGGCATCATAGTAGGGTTTGACTATGCAGAAGGAAGCAAGTGGATTTCTTACTCATAGAGGCCAGGTCCTGTTGTCCCTGGTAATATTAAGAAATTTCTCTGACTTCAGTGGAATTAAGGTACTACGCAGCAACAGTAGCTGAACCCGAATGTCTCTCCATCCTCACATTGCAAGTCATCATTCTAGGGAGGATTGCTGCAGTTCTAGGAAATGAGCATTTTATACTGGGATGCATTCCAACCCCCTTACTCATGTTATTGTACGACCTCCCCCCCCACCCCAAACAAAAAACTCTGGTGTGAGTTAGGCCCAAAGAATCTGGCCCGGTGCTAATAATTAACTCAGCTCCCGCTTACACAAGTGCTCAATGTCTGTCTTTTTACAGATATGTCTGCATACTGGCTTTCTGTGAAAGGTGTTAGTTCTTCCAGGCTGCAGTCCTAACCTATTCAATTTCTCGTCATGTGGAAACTATTCTGTAATCCTGTTTTTCCTTGTTGCCCTATACCTGTTCAAGTTCTAGTACATCCTTTCTGAGACGGGGTGACCAGAGCTACATACAGTATTCAAGATGTGGGAATATTATAGGTCAGAGGTGCTCAAACTCTGGTCCATGGGCAATATCTGACTCTCAGTGCCTTGCCATTTGGCCCATGGGTCCAAAATTTGGCAACAGGGGGGCAGTGCCACTGCTCCCTTGCTGCCAAAGTTATGGACCTCTGGGGGGCTCAGGCCCTGTGCTTTAGATTGGGTGCACAGGGCATAGTGGTGCCTGATTGCAGTAGAAGGGGCTGGGCAGAGGCAGCATGAAACCCAATCCTGGTATGCAGGGCACCAGGGCCTGAGGTATGCAGGCACATAGGCTAGGCAGGGATGGTATGGGGCATGTCCAATCCCAGCACATGCCAGCCAACCAAGGCAGTTCAGGACCCTATCCAGACATGTGGTGGCCAGTCATGGTGTACAGGGTCCAATCTGGCCCATGGTTCAGCCCCGTGCCACTTATCTGCCCAACAGATAATAGAAGGGGGGGAGAGGCCAAAAGGTAGATAATAGAAGGGGGAAGGGGCAAAAGGCTGAGCTTTATAAAATATCATAAAGAAGTTTCCTGTTTGTTTTCAGTTCCTTTCCTATTACTTCTTTGTATTTTGTTTGCCTTTCTGACTGCCATTTCCCATTGGTCCAGTGTTTTTAGAACATTAGTGAAGAAGTTTTGCTTTTGCTGTGCTTGTTGTCGAGCTCCAACTCAAAAAATCCTGAGTGCAGCTGATTAGTTACAGCTCAGTTCTGTGATATCTATACGAGTGCACTTGAACTCAGTGGCAATATGTGGGTATGATGAGTCCAGTATGGAAAGTTCATCAGAGGAAATTTAAACCAACTTAAGCAAAGAGAGAGGAGTCTGACTAGCAAAGTATGAAGAATGGTGGTCTGTCATTACCGTTTACTGTACTGCTCTGGTGGTTAGTAGGACATACATAGTGACTAAAACAAATTATGAGGCATGGGAAATAAAGCCATAAGTCACTAAGATATAGCACCTGCAGATCAGAAGTGATAACAGAACAAAGAATCAGCAGTATAATAAATTATAACTTCTAAGTCTCCCTTAAGAAAAGGGAGGTATTTCCTAATTTGATTGTGTAGCTATTTCAGAATGAGTGTGCCTCTGAAGGGAAAAAGCCCTTTAATAAGTCTTTTGAAAGCACAAAAGCGCAGACCCTTTAATCATAATTGCATGGATATTGGACGGTGTCATGGCAGGGCACACTTAATGTTTTTTGGTTGTGCACATTGTGCATTTCTGTATCCTAACATATTTGGATTACTCATGCACATATTTGGATTACTCATAGTTTCATAGTTTCTAGGGTCGGAAGGGACCTGAGCAGATAATCTAGTCCGACCCCCTGCCATGGCAGGAAAGAATACTGGGGTCAGCACCACTTCTCTTGGAAGCTGGTTCCAGACCCTAGCCACCCTGACTGTGAAGTAGTGCTTCCTGATATCTAACCTAAACCTGCCCTCTGCCAGCTTGTGACTGTTATTCCTGGTCACTCCTGGCAGTGCTCAGGGAAACAGTGACTTCCCCAATGCCTGTTGATCCCC
>NW_017728886.1:92009920-92011807 GCF_001723895.1 Crocodylus porosus
TAATTTATCTGCCAAGGCCTGCTTCTGCCCCCCCACCCCCACTGCAGTGGGCCTGTTCCTCTCCCCACCCCTCCCATGCCAGGCCCCGACCCACTCTCCCCCTTCCGTTAGGGGTCCAGGCCCGCTCCCCCATTTCCCACCGCAGCAGCAGAGGAAGGGCAGGAGCATGCACACGCCCACTCCCTCCCATCTCCACCATTGGCTCAGGCCTGCTACCCACCCATGCTAGGGCTGGGGCTGGTCTGGGCACTTGGGGTCTGGGCACACTCCACACTGCGGCATCCCCAGCTCCAAGGAGCAGGGTGAGGGGGCAAAGACAGCTTCTTCCTGCCCTTTGTCAGGTCCATTCCTCCCACCACAGCCACCACTTCGGCCCTGCAGGTGGCGACAATAGACGGGGGGGAGGGGCGGGTCAAGGCCAGCACCAGTGGCCTCACCTCCCCTGCGTCCTGACCCTGCTTCCTCCCTCCTGCACCACTGCCACTGCTATTGTCTCCAAGGAGCAAGGCGGGGTGGGGGTTCCCCCCTCAATCATTGCCGCCAGCAGGGAGCAGGGCAGGGGAGGCCTCACTCCCCCCCCACTCTGTCCCCTGTATCCCCACCATCATGGCAGCAGGCTGCCACCTGCTTTTTTGCGCTCTGATTGGCTTTGTCAACCAGTCAGAATTACAGACAGACAGACAGGCTTAGGCTTTTATAATATTAGATTTATGTGCGTAGAAATGTGTGCCCTTGGCCCAAAACCTGTATGTATGTATGTATCTGTGTGTGATACATACATGCGTACATACACACATACATACATGCATATCACACACAGACACATACACACATAATTATATATGTTTAAATTTAATGGTAAACCTGAATTTTTAGAAAGCTTTTTTGGGGGCCTAATTGTACTTCCTAAATAATGGTATGCTTTAGTTATTGGTGCATAGTATACTCTCTCAACATTAGCCTTTATCTTAATGGATGTTTTTCTTTTTTTCTTGGAATAAAGAATGATGATGATGATGAGAATTTAAAATCTAATATCTATTATTCCGGAAACAGAAATTTAAATTCTTTAGAACAAGTGCACAGATGTGTCCATGTGTGTTTGGGCTGATGTGTGCATGTGTGTTAGTGCTTGTATGTGCAATGCTGGGAAGGGAGCAAGTTCTGGAGTTCCCTGTAGCCTGGACATCCTGTTTCCAACTCTCAACACTGCAGAATCTTGGACCTTATACCTAGAGACCTACCCAAATCAAGGAGGCTGGCAGCTGATTTTGCAGGCAGGTCACAGGACCAGCCACCGTTTTTGTGGGCTTATTGTGGTGGGGCGCCCCTACACCTCTGATCATCTGAGCGGCCCCAGTCACCTACCCCTTGCCACTGATTGGTTGAGAGGGCTCCCTGTCATACAACCCCACCCCTCACTGCTGATTGTCCCAGAAGGCTGTGCATCATGCAGCTATACCATGGGTCAGAGACAAGTGTTTCATAGTTTCATAGTTGGTAGGGTCGGAAGGGACCTGAGCAGATCATGAAGTCTGACCCCCTGCCATGGCAGGAAAAAGTACTGGGGTCAAACAACACCAGCAAGGTGTTCATTTAGCCTCCTCTTAAAGACCCCCCAAGGTAGGAGCCAGCACCACTTAGCTTGGAAGTTGGTTCCAGATCCTAGCTGCCCTGACCGTGAAGTAGCACCTCCTTATATCTAGTCTGAATCTACCCTATGCCAGCTTGTGACAGTTATTTCTAGTCATTCCTGGTACTGGTTGGGGGAACAGGGACTCCCCCAGTGCCTGCTGGTCCCCCCTGACTAGTTTATAACAGGCCACTAGATCCCCCCTCAGCCTTCTCTTGTGCAGGCTGAACAGGTTCAGGTCCTGTAGCCTCTCC
>NW_017728886.1:92012247-92033496 GCF_001723895.1 Crocodylus porosus
TCTAAGGATTTTGTGACCTGGTCATAGAAGGCCACCAGGTTGGTCTGACAGGACCTGCCTCTAATGAACCTGTGTTGGTTGCCCCTAAGCATATCCTCCCCTGCTTGCCCCTCGTGGACATGTGCCAGGATAATTCTCTCAAAAAGCTTGCCCAGGATCGAGGTAAGACTTAACTGGCCTATAGTTCCCCGGGTCCTCCCTCCTCCCTTTTTTGAAAATGAGAACCACATTGGCCCTTTTCAGTCCTCTGGCACCACACCAGAGCACCACAAATGCTCGTAAAGCCATGCCAGGGGTCCCTCAATGACCTCCAATAAATCCCACACCACTCTGGGGTGGAGATCATCATGATCATCAGGATTTAAATACATCCAGTCCCTCCAGATGTTCCCTGACTAGATCCTCATTTACCCTAGGCCTGGGTGCGCCTCCTGCAGGGGTCTGGTGGGGGGTGTGGGGGTGCTGATCTGGTCCCTGCTCAGGAAAATGGAGGCAAAGAAATTGTTAAATAGGTTTGCTTTGTCGGCTGGTGTGTCTACCAGATTTATCTTTCTGGGCTCCTATGATCCCTCCTGAGTTGGAGGAGCCATTCTGGGAGCCATTAGAACACATTGGCTGTCTACACGTGCAATTAATGCACAGTAAGGTTACTGCGCAATAATGTAAGGTGCACTAAACTGTGCCTGGGAAGATGTCTACACATGTGCCCTGTTGGGCATAGATTTCCTCCCAACGGCAGCAGCCCAGTCCGGGGCTGCTCCTACTTTGCTCAGCTCCCCTGTACCAGTCACAAGGAACTCCAGGCTTCCCTCGGTATCAGGGGGCCTGGGGCTAGTCCCGATGTGCACTCTGCCAGCTGCAGGGGTAGCTGTCTCCCAGCCCTGTGCACATGGGGGCCCCAGGCAAAATGGATCTTGTTCAGCATCTGCACAGTAGCTACTGAGAGATTAATCTGCTACTGGTATCAGCAGGTCATAGTCAACTGCTCAGTATACTGATTTACTGTGCAATAAATTCCATGCACATATATATGGTGACACTTTACTGTGCAGTAGATTAGTCTACTGTGTAGTAAACCATCTTGTATAGATGCACCCAGTGCCTCCATGCTTTCATAGTTTCATAGGTTGTAGGGTCGGAAGGCACCTGAGCAGATCATCTAGTCCGACCCCCTACCATGGCAGGAAAGAATACTGGGGTCAAATGACCCCAGCAAGATGTTCATCTAACCTCCCCTTAAACACCCACAGGGTAGGAGCCTGCACCACTTCTCTTGGAAGCTGGTTCCAGACCCTAGCCGCCCTGACTGTGAAGTAGCGCCTCCTAATATCTAACCTAAATCTACCCTCTGCCAGCTTGTGACCGTTATTCCTGGTCACTCCTGGCGGTGCTCGGGGAAACAGTGACTTCCCCAATGCCTGCTGATCCCCCCTGACTAGTTTATAACTTATGACTTTCCTCCATGCTTCTATTCCAGCAAAGAAAAATCAGCTTCCCCATTTAAGTTATGCACTCCCGTTTTGGACTGCTGATTTTTCTGCTGATTTTCCCACTTTTTCTGGGAAAAGGTGCTTGAGTTGTGCCTGTCAGTTGGGTACATGACACAAGTAATTTTCGGAATAAAGATCCATTTGTGACAGCTCTCACAATCCTCATCTCATCACCGATCTCTGCCTTGGGCTCCTCCTCTGGTTTGAATCCTGCTTTTCCCATGGCTCTCTGCCCCAAACTCCCAGCCACTCTTTTGCCCTTCTCCATCCCCAGCTCTGACTCCTCATCTAATCTGTCTAATCTGTCTTTCCCTGCAATAACCCCAGTACCTTCTTCCCATGTTACTGCAGCAGCCCCTAGTTCCATTTTCGTTCTCCAGCTGGTCTAAGTCTGCAAGTCAGCTAAAGCTCTCAGTCTCATAGGTCATTGAGTCCAGCCCACTGCCCCAGGGGCAGGAACTCAGCAGGGATCATAGGATCCCAGCAAGATAATTATCCAAATGTCTCTTAAAGGCGTTCAAGGTAGGTGCTTGAACCACCTCTGGTGGCAGGCTATTTCAAACCTTGGCGACTTGGACAATAAAGAAGTTCTTCCTTATGTCCAGCCTGAAATGGTCATGGTGGAGTTTGTGACCATTCGACCTTGTCATCACTTGCAGCTCTCTGGTGAATCAACATTTCCCCAGATCCTGGTGAGCACCCCTGATAAATTTGTAGGTGGCCACCAGATCACCCCTGAGCCTGCGCTTTTCCAGGGTGAAGAGTCCCATAGCTCTCAGCCTCTCTTCATAAGGCCTGTTTTCGTGGCCTCTGATCTCTGCACTCTCTCAAGCTTCTCCACATCCTTTTTGAATTGTAGAGCCCAAAACTGGATGCAGCACTCCATCTGTGGCCTCACCAAGGCTGAGTACGAGAGAATGAAGTCCCGAGATTTACTTGAGAAGCATCTGTGGATGCAAGCCAGCATTTTGGTCTTTACTAGCAGCAGCATTGTATTGCAGGCTTATGTTCATCTTGTGGTCAGGCTTGACCCCCAAGTCCCTTTCGCCCATAATGCTAACCAGCGTAGCACTGCCAAGCCTATAAGCACGCTGCAGGTTTTTCCTCCCAAGGTGGAGAACCTTACATTTTTCAGTGTTAAACACCATCAGGTTCTCATTTCTCATTTCTTTCTTAGTAGTTTCCAGTCTCAATGACTACCACCGCCCTCAGTGGTTACTGTCAATGACTGCTCTAACCGAAGACAATATTGTAGTATTGTCACCAGTATCACAAAATTGGTTTCATAGGACTGCTACAACTACCTGTTTTTGTATATCATAACACAGTTGTTTTCCTTCATTTTCCCCCAGATTAGATTTGATCCTTTCCTTCTCTACATACCCATATTCTTTCAATGGAGCAGCTTCCTTGACATAATTAATTTTGATTTTACACCATTAATATTTTGTGTATGAGGTTTGTCCAGAAAGAATTCTTTTATTAGTAGATTCAATTGATCATAAATTACTCAATTTGGGATCCTGCCATTTCTTCTCTGATAGGCATTGCGTGCTTACTAATCTTCAGAAAAGCTTAGTCAGCCTGCTGCTTAATTGAAAGAGAAAGTGTCATCCAAGTAACTTGTAACCAGGTTTTTTAAATAGCTCATGTTTATCAGAGTTTCCCATCAGGAGGGAATTTAAAATGCTGAATAATAAAATACAGTGATATTCCCTGTCCTGACTAAGAGTATTGCTTAGGCTTTCCCTGCAGTAGAGGTTAGGAGGTTTTGTAATCTATCAAGGGAAAGTGGCTTAATCTTGGCAGTATTGCATTTTATATCCAAGAGAATAAATCCAAGCTTTCTAGTGAAAGTTAAGCTTCTGAAGTCAAGCTGACCTTTAGAATAAGAGAAGAATAGGGGATTAAAAGAATGAGTGAAATACCGAGTGAAGGAGAAGGAGATTAGGGTAATCTTGACAAGTAGATCTAAAGGAATGAATGAAGACAAGGAGGAAAGAAGATATTTTAAAGGGAAGGGGTATTGAAGAAACTGCTGAGAACAATCCTATTCTGTCAGGGTGTTAGATATGGTGATAGGGACAGGATGACCTGAGAGATCTTTCCCATCTTTAATACTTTATTTTTTTCTGAGTCATAATTCATTAGCAAGGCCTACAAGATTATACTATGTGTAAAAGGTCAAGAGAAAAGCATGATGCTATGTAAGGGGTTAAGGGTATGTGTGTGGGGGGGAGGGAGTAAACTGCTTACAGGTGTGAAAATAACAGCGCTTTACCTTAAGCCCAAGAGGTATTGCATTAGCTTGACCCAGCTTGTCAAACTAATGGAGACAAGCTTGGAGGGAGGATGAGGAAGTACATTGCTAGGAGGGAGGGAGAGGAAGTACAGTCTCCAGCAGGAGAGGGAGTACACTGCTTACAGATGTAAAAAAACAGCAATTTACCTTAATTCCAAAAGAGGCATTATGTTAGTTTGACCCAGCTTGTCCAAAGTCTGTATAGATCGGGCACTTCACTGGGGCTTTTTGGTACTTTTGTCTAATAGTTGATTGAATCAGCTTTGTATAAAAGTGCCAGAAAGCCCCACTGAAGCACCTGATGTATACAAATGCTGGGGAGCTGGTTCAAACTAATGTGCTTCCTCTACTGGTAGAGCTTCCCACGCCCCACCCCACACATCTGGAAGCAGCATTATTATTGAAGAATAATAATGTTGCTCTGATACTTGACATGAATTTTCTAGTTACTTTTCCTGATTGCAGAGTAAGAAGTGACCCAGCATGTATCAAAGGATTCATTCTTCCCAGATTTAAACATTTTTTCTCTTAAAGGGTAATAGCCGCCATGCAGGGAGAGTTCTCTGCGGAAAAGCTAATTTTTTTCAGAAAATTCCACTCCAGTTCTGGAGGGATCTTCACAGTATCTGGAGACGAGGCAGGAAAAGCACCATGCATGCAGCTGATTTTGCTCCTCTTCTCTTCCTCAGAGCCCAGACAAACACACACAAAGCATCTCTTCTGCAAGTGATTGGTGGTCCATGTTATTCTTATCTTTGCATTGCAGCAGGCAATGGGATGATGTAAAATGACATGACATAATGCAGATACCAGGTCCAATTTAAAAGGAATACAATACTGTTCTGTCCTTGATGCTTGCAAAATGCCAAGTAGTTTAATATGAAATGCACATGAACATTTCTAAGCATCTTTAGACATTACTTCATCTCTTGGAAGACTTTACTAATACAACTGCTGTTAGTGCTAATTGAAAGGAGACTATAACCTTGGTTATCTGATCCAGTGAGCTGTTACTAAAGATTGCAGAGATAAAAATGACACTGTCAGATATTTATTTGTGCAGGAATGATCTGGACAACAAGTAGTCTTGGCCTGCACACTGAATTTAGGACAAAGCAATGCTGCCCATTACAAGTATCTCCTTTATTTCAGACGTAGTTAACCAGCATGAACAGTAATGCACACCATCCCATAACAGTGATATTATACATACTGATAGCTAACTAACATTCAAGGTAACTCACTTCATTTCAGATATGCTAAGATTGCTTTCTAATTACCTGCAAGCTGACATCAGGCTTGGCAGCATCTCTTTCAGAAGTACCTAGGAGTAACTTCTGATCACAGCTAATTACTGCTTACGGACTACGTAATTTTATGCCTTAAGATGAGAACCTCAGTTGGTATAAAATGCTATAGCTCCATAGAAGTGAAAAGTATGCCACTAATTATTGATTTAAAAATCAGCTCACAGTCAAAACAACAGCTTGGGATTGATTGACATTCATATAAGAAATAAGACAAATCTTCATCCCAATTTTGGTTGACTTCTGCCCATAAGCCAAAATAGATATCCTGGAATCCAGTGGGAATGTCTGTTTTCATGGTAATTCTGGTTTGGCAAGCATAGTTCTTTTGGTGTTTCCAAACCAATTTTATAAGCCAACAAGCTACAGAAAAGCCTTAGGTGAGTGCTGTAGGACTTTTGACTGAACCAGACTTCTCTAGTTTTAAGAATGTAATGATAGCACCCAATATTCTCCCATCTGGGAGAATTCCTAACTAGCTTGGCTTCTCTTTGCCTTGATATCTTTGGAGACATTCAGTTCAAAGTTAAATGAGGGTTTTTCAGTTGCCAAAGACACTATACTAGTGCCTAAATTTTGCTGAGGAAAGTATAGTATTTGTTAGTCATATATATTCCTTTTCCATCATACATTCAGTTCAACATCTCACCAGCTCTTTTGTTATTTTTATGTTCAAAGCATCTACAGAGAGGTACTTTTCATCCCATTTACCCATCCTTTTCTTTTAATTTTGTTTGCAAATAAGAGAGAATTCCTTTTAAACCAGACTGTCTTTTTTTATTCTTGAAATAGACAGTATAACTGATCACCAGCTAGCTAAGTGAGTAGGTAACCAGAGTCCAGATTCACAGCCCTGGGAACATGATCGTAATTATACACAGTACTAAAGAAAATGACTTACAATTAATTTATTGAAAAGCTTATTTGCTCTATCCCTCCCTATACATCCCATGTTTTTAACTAAAAATCTCCAGGGGAGAAAAGTATTATGATTTTAATAATTTATAGAACAGGTATCCTCTGTATTCATGTGCTTTTGCTTTTGTGATATGATCAACTTTTACCAGCTGCTCTGCTGTTAGTAAGTCCTGCAGAAAAAAATCACAGCATGGGTATTCAGTCTTGGTTTCTTGATCTTCAGCACAACATGCTCATCAGACTTTATTACTGTTCCCAAATACAGCAGAGATGACAACATCTATTCTAGTAATCCAGGGCTGCTGCAGGCCTGTGAATCCTCCAAATTGTCCTGTTAAAACATGATACCAGTCCTGAAAACATGCATATGATCAACTTCTAGCACTGTAGTAATCTCTTCAATTCAGCAAAGTTCCTACATGACACCAATTCTCAATTTTCTGTATGGAGCCAGGAAGCAGCATAAAGACTCTTGTAGCAAGAGTAGTGAACTAGGAGTCAAGAGTCCAAAGGTAACATTTTCTAAAATATCTTAGGGTGTACGCCTCCCTTTTAGCAAGGAGACATTCCCAGATGCTTTTGGTGAGCCATGGAGGCTTGTGTGCCCTCCTGCTCCCTTTGATCCTCGTTGGGATTACCTTCGTTTGGGCTTGGAGGATCGTCTCCTTATGGAGTGACCACTCTCCCTGGACACCTGGCTCCCCTCCCCTCTGGGACCTCAGCGCTTCCGCAGCTATCCTCCTTAGCTCATTGAAGTCCGCCCTCCTGAAATCTAGGGCTGCTGCCTTACTGCAGGCCTTTGCCGCCTTGCGCTGGATGGTGAATTCCAGCAGGCGATGATCACTATCGCCCAGGTGGTCGAGCACCTGCAGCCCCCTCACCAGGTCATCACCCGTGGCCAGCACTAGGTCCAGCAAGGTGTCCACCTCCTCGATTAGATGAAGCTCCTGCACTCTGTCTAAGAACTGACGTGAGCGGTCAGACCTGGCTGACTGCTCTTCCCAGCAGATGTCCGGGAAGTTCAGGTCCCCCATGACTACCACATCTTTAGCCTTCACTACCTCTGTGAGCTGACCTAAGAATTCCTGGTCAAGGTCTTCCGCCTGGTTGGGAGGTCTGTAGTAGACCCCCACTGTTAAATCTCTTTCCCCTCGACTGCCTTGTACTCTAACCCAAAGCACTTCAGAGTGCTCTCCCTCTGACTCCTTGCTAATTGTCGAGGATGTATTCCTCCTTAATATAGACTGCCATGCCCCCACCTCTCCTTCCTATCCTGTCCCTCCTGTACAGCCTATAGCCCTCGACATTCACCGCCCAATCATGCATTGCGTCCCACCACGTTTCTGTAATCCCCACCATGTCCGGGCTGGTGTCAGCTAGCAGGAGGGTGAGTTCCTCCTGCTTGTTTCCCATGCTACGAATGTTTGTGTAGAGGCATTTGAGGCCTCCTGTGGATGTGTGTACCGACCCCATAGTCCCAGTGTTGCCCCAGCCCCTGTCGCTTACCTGTTTATTCATTTCGCTCGTTGGTCTAGGCTAGGCTGTAGTTGTGGGTGTTGCTTGGTCAGGCAGTCTGATTTCCTCCGCCCTCAACTTCCCCTTCCCCCGATGAGCCTAGTTTATAGCCTGCCAGAGGAGGTCCACCAACCTAGAAGAGAACACATGCTTACCTTTAGGGAAAAGGTGGAGGGGTTGGGGGGGTGCTCTTTCACCCCTCCCATAAGTCAGAGGTAGTGACTTGTAGGGGATGGGGCTGCGCAGAGGAGCTGGGGCAGGGGAAAGCTCTCCCATTGTGGGGCTCCCATCCTCTTGGGGGAGGCTGGGAGGCTCCCCAATTTAGAAAGAGCCTGGAGCTCAGGCTCGGGAAATCCTCCATAGTGCAGCCCCCACCCCCCCATGTAGGCAGACCCCAGCTTGGGGGGCCAGGACCAGGGCAGGGGGCTCAGTCCCATCCCCCACCACATGGGTGCAGCAGAGGGTGGGGAGGGGTGGTGCCAGGCAGCCAGTCAGGGATGGTGCCCACTCATCTAGACTCGGAGCTGTGCAGGAGGTGACCTGGTGGCTGCCTATAAGTACGTAAGGGGTGTACATCAGGATCGGGGGGGAGCATCTGTTTACCAGAGCGCCCCAAGGGATAACAAGGACCAATGGTTATAAACTCCTCCAAGACCATTTTAGGCTGGACATAAGGACTGTTTTAGTACCCACCCCCACACACACATATGCTCTCTGCTTTCTGGCCTGGGCTTTTGCAGGCATCTGCCTGCCTTCCCCAACTGAAGAGAGAACATGAGTTCAGTCCAATCTATGCAGCTTAGAGAAACATGCAAAGACTGAATCGATTCCACCTCAGGCTTTTTGACTATCTGTACTTAGCCTTAGGCTCTTAAGCACCTAAATCACTCTGGATCATAGGATTTTTAAACTTATGATTCAGTTAGGCTTTCAGAGGAATTTATGTAGGTTTTTTGTCCAGTCTGCTCTGCAGTCTTTGGCTGAGATGGGGCAAGTTATTTAGGCCTAAATATTAAAAAATATCTCTGCTTTTTGTGTCCCAGTCTTTTCATGTCCTGCTTGTAGTACAAGGGCTGCTGTTCAGAGACTCTGACTGCCACATCTCAATATGATGATCTGTTGACACAGTATCCGTGCTTTGTCCTTGTGTTGTTTTGCCACAACTGTATTGCTTTCCGTTGCTTTACTGTACTGAATATGCTCTGTGACGTTACAGCGACAGTATTCCTCTATTCATTACACATCACTGCTGTGTCCTATTGTGCCTCACTGACGATAGCAGCCACAAGTGGCATAACAGTTAAACAAGGAAGTGCTGGTGTCTGGTGCAGAACTGGAATTCCATTTTGCCCTAAGTTTCTGTGTGCCAGAATACACACAAGCAGTTAAATGATTTTGGTGGCAGGGAGATCTTTCTAAAGAATTGCTCCCCTGGCTGCCAAACAGAAGACTGGTTTGTTCAGGTGAGAAATTATAATGCTTTGAAAGTGGACGTGGGATCTTTTAAAATCACTGCACTTTAAACAAAACTATAGAGATTCTGCTTCCAGCCTGCACAACTTTTGCCACCTTCAGTAAGAGCTTTGGATCTGTGATGATAGCATTTTTTTTTTCACATCATGTTAACTACTTTACAGAACACATGGAAATAAAAGGTCCATTTCTCAAAAAGCTTGCAGCCTAAAGGTCCAAAATACTTGCTGCCAGAAGTTGCGCTAATAGGAGTAGTTCTGTTGACTTCAAAAGGGCTGCTCATGGCTCTAAGCACTGTGCCTGATGGTCAGCTTTTTCAGAGAAGGGAATGGGTTTGACTTAGCAGGCTGATGTGGTTCCTACTGTGGTACCTATTTCTGAAGTTGTAACAAGTTCTGTATTTATATGGTCCCCATTACCATTATTTTGGAGCACCCAGTGTTGACAGTCTTCAGTAGAGTTGTAGATTGACTGTTAAGAGAAAGGATAGGAAAAACTGATTCTGTAGCATGTTCTCCTATAATAGGGGGTTGCTGGAGTTCAGAGGATCTCCATGGTATTCTTCAGTCCATTGAAAACTTTTGATATCTCCCTGTAGTGTAATAGAAAGTCATGAAAATCCACTGTCCTCTCTGTTCTGGATCAGTTCAGGAAGCTGGTCTTTTTCCTTTGAACATTACTTTTCCTCTTTGTAATAGATCAGGAGTGACAAGGATAACAGATCCCACCCACAGAGCCATGTCATCCAACCTGCTGGGTCTGGAAGTTTGGTTGTGTGGCGAATGGTGGCAACATTAATTTGTTGTGGCATTAATTGCCACAGCTTGTGCCGCTACCAAATTATTGGACCCACAAGGCACCCTGCTGGTCGGAGCCAGGTGCAGAACCACATCATTTGCCCTGTGTGGCTGCCCACAGGGGTGGAAGTTTGTCAGTGAGAGGAGCAGCAGCTGCTGCAGTTCTGACAGTCATAGCAATTAATGCTGTGGTCACCAGAAGCCAAGCTGTAGGGCTGGATGAGTTGGACACAACCATACAAAATCATAGAATGAAGCCTATAGGAACCACTAAACGAGAAGCTGATTCATTTTCTTCCATCTCATGAGTCAGTAGTTAAAATGTATTTTTTAAATTAGTATATTTGTTTGAGTCACAATAAAACAGGGTGGGGGGAGGAACCACTGCTAAACCTAACATCCTCACCTTGTTACTTCTTCTAACAAGAAACTGACCCTGAACTCCATGAGGTCAAAGGAAATAGACTGGGGTGCTCAGCCCCCGCCTGTGAGCCAGATCTGACCTGCTGCTATGTCATCTGGGCTATGGCATCCCCCGTGGGTCTGGAAATCTGGCAATGGGGGAACAGTGGTACCACTCCCCTGCTGTCAAATATCCAGACCTGAGGTGGGGGGGACAACCGGGGGCAGCACTGGGTCCCATCCCAGCTTGGGGGAACAAAAGGGGATGGTGCCAGGTCTTCGGGGTACAATCCCAGCATGTAGGGGTGAGAGAGGCAGTGCTGGGCCCCAGGGCCCAATCCTGGTGCGCAGGGCTTGATTCAGCGTACAGACTGGCTCTGCAGCACTCATCTGGCCCATGGGGCCTAAAGATTAAGCACCACTGGCATACACCAAAAAGAGCTAGGGCTTAACACTGTTTCTTTAAAATGCCTTAGCACTGGAATTACAATACCAGAAGTATGGTCCTCCCTGTACCATTGCCTGCTTCTGACAATGTCTAAATCCAGGTACTTCAGAGAAATCTCTTACCAGGTGATTATGAAATAATCTGCTCATAAGAGAAATTTCTTCCTGACCAAACTAAATAATAGCTGACTTAGTCCCCAGATCATTATGGTTTTATGTCCCTATTATTATTCTGTCTAATGCAGTGGTTTTCAACCTTTTTTTCATTTGTGGACCCCTAAAGAATTTTGAATGGAGGTCCATACTCGTTTGGAAATTTCAAATGGAATTGCAGACCCCTTTGAATTGTAAGGATGGGTATTCACATACTTTTGATTCATCATAGTCATCTTTCACAGACCCCTTAGACATAGTCTGTGGACCCTCAGGGGGTTGCGGACCACAGGTTGATAACCACGGTTCTAATGTAACAGAGGGGATTTTATCCCACTGTCTAAAGCCTGCACATAGTTTTGCAAAATTGGTAGCTGGTGCTCTGAAAAGGGAGGATTAATCTCTTGTATGTTGGAAGGACCAAATCACTACACTTCTCTCTCCACGGGAAATATGGGGGCTCAGGTGTTGCAGGAAAAGAAATGACTCTACTTCCAAAAATCAACTCGCGTATCTTCCTGAGTGGACATTATGTGCCCCAAGTGCAACAGATTATGAAATTTCTTCCTGGTAGTATTTCTAATCTAAAATAATTCTCTCTTTTAGCTGAAACAAAGATCTGCTTCAAATACTACCATGGGGTGAGTGGGGCACTACGGGCTACAACCCCCAGTGTCACAGTGAAAAACAGCTCTGCTCCCGTAAGTTACAACAGTCTTTTCTGTTTCTCTGTAACTCTTTCCAGTGATTGTTGGGCTATTTATTGTTTTCCTTGCCTGTCCTATGCATTTCTCTATGACTATTTATTATGACTTCAACTCTTAATTTCTTTGTGGTATACTTCAGGAATATCAATCCTGGATTATCCTAATAAAGACTGGAAGGTTTGCCCCTTAACACACCAGCAGTCTTCATTGAACAGATGAAGAAATATTAGAGTGAGGGAGAATGGGGATTTTTGTGATGAAAGCACAAATGTATAAGCCAGGAGACTCTGGGTTCACTTTCTTTGTAACCTTAGAAAAGTCACTCATGCTTTCTGTGCCCCAGTTTCTCTCTCTGTAAAATTATCCTCCCCCCACATGGTCTTTTAAGGCTTTTATGATGACCCATGTGGGGGACCTGTTTCAAGTTATTCAGGGCCAAAGCCCCAGGTGGGTCACCCAGCCTGAGACAGACGTCTAGTGACAACTATTTATCAGAAATCCATTATCAGCCATTTGCCAACTGCATGGTTGTTATAATCATTACAAAATTGTCCAGCTGTAGAGAAAAAATAGTGCAGTGAGAGGAGGTAACTTGGACAGGAAGTGACAGGAAAGAGAAAACACAGCACAGCAATGGATAGTCAGATTTGGATACGAAACCTGTCACCAGGGTAGGCAAGGCAGAGTGCTTAACAAATTTCAGCCGACTAGTCAGCACCACTTCTAGCTCAGTTTTGGTTGGGTCTGTCCCTCTCATGGGCCTTAAGAGGGGAAAGATGAATTAGGCAAGCCATGAATCCATTGAATGGCCACTGTGCTTATCCTGTGCAAAGAATTGGGGCAGCACCACCCTCAGCTCAGGTGTCTGACAAATTCCAGTTTCAGATTGAAGGTCTTAAGGAACAGTGATGAAGACATAGGGCCCTTAACTGTTGCCTGCCCCAAATGTCCATCAGTGCTTAACACCCATAGGAGCTGGACAGCACCATCCGCCAGCTCAGGGATTCCCAGTGGATTTAAGGGAAGGCTGCAGAGACTCCTCAGCCTCAACACACAGCCAGCCCAAATGGCCACGAGTGCTTGATACCCTATGCAGACCATCAGTACCACCTCCAGCCAAAGTGGTCTTGACTGACAGTTCCTATCAGTAGTCCCAGCTCCAAATAGGGTTTGTCAATTCTATACCTTGTGGCTGATGGTCATTAGTTACCCAGAGAGAAGAGGGTACCCACAGGTGGCACCCGTATTCAGAATGCAAGGATCTACACCATTTGCCCCAAGCACATGCTACTTCTATACTGTGTCTCTAAAGGGTTTTGAGATCATTGTATAGCAGGTACTATGAAGAAGGAAGAAAAGGAGAATTGGTCCTATTTTAAAATCACCTTTTTATAATTGAGAAGTGAGCATTTCCATGTTTGTCTTTGGGTTCTGGATCCAGCTGTATTGTGACCTCACTCACATTGGTAGCAAGAGACATGTAGGCCTTGATCCAGCAAAGCACTTAAGCATGTGTGATAGAGTGGGCCTTCACAGAGCATAACTGCTGATTGACTACACCTTGGTGGATGCAGATCTCAGGGGACATAAAGCATGCCCAGCTTTTGAAAATGTACTATATCCAGAACTGGAATATACTCAGGATCCTGTTTTAATGTAAAACCTACCTGCATTTGAGAGATTTGTTCCAGTCTCACTGAAAGGCTTTGCCTGGACTGGTAGATTAGATCTGTTCTTTCCTGGAAAGTTTAGTCCATCTAACTAGGGCAATGAACTGCGGAGTTTTGAGAGGCTACAATGATTATTTTTTATGCCTGGCATTCAGGCCTCTAGTCCAATCAGATTAAGTCAGTCTTGCTAAATCTAACACAGAGAGGCAATATATTCTATGTTAAATATAAAGATTTCATTTTAAATTAATGGATGTGTAGTTAGGAAAAAAGATCTCGACAGCTGGCTCTGATTTTTAAAAATCTTTGTTCAATAATAACTTTAGTATATATGAAATGTAAGTCTCCTCATTGTACATTCAGCAGGTCACATTTGCTGGAATGATCCAGTTGCCTTGAAATAGGAAGAACTAAATGAAGAAAAATGTCCTTTGTGCCTACCACTTCTGGCTTTCACTAGAAAACCAGAAAGTGTGAAAGGAACTCATACCTTGATCTTCATACTAAATATACTGTATAATAATAATAATTAAAAAAGCAAAAACGGCATCTTCCCATTTCAGCTAAGGAGAGAAATTACACATAAAATGGTATAAGCGATTAGGAATTGGTTCAAATATGTAACACAACAGAAGTGCAGTGCACATAAACCACTTTCAAAATGGCTGAAACCAGTTTAAGATAAACCTGGATAGATGTGGTATCATACTTCTCTAATTTACGTTAAATCAGTTCATTGAACTCCTGTCCCAGATTCAAGATATCTCACAGTCTCCCAGCATCCCAGGATGCTTTGCATCTCTTCAGCCAACCCCTCCTCTCCCTCCCCCTGCCCAGCCTTGCAGGGTAGGCAGTCTAGCCATGGCCCAAACTGTCTGCTGCAGCTAAGCAGGGAGGTATGCTCTAGCACTCCCCAGCTTCTGGCCTGGGCCACTGCAGGCATGTGGCTGCGTTTCTGAAATCAGAAGTGAATGTCTGTTCACTTGTTTATTGGTTCAGTCTATGCAGTTTAAACTAACCTGAAAAGATTGTATCAATTCAGCTTTGGGCTTTTTCATTGTCTCTGTACTTAGTCCTGAAGTCCTATTCAGGAACAGCCTTGACCAGTGCCTCGTGTATTAGAAATACACTACTGTATTCTTCAGGAATGACTCAGAATACTTCAGGAACCCTTTTAAAGCCATTCCAATTCAGTAACATTTTCTTCCTGTTCACACAGACTGCCCAGAGCTATTAATACTGAACATGAGGGTCCTTTGGTTTGGAAGAATTACTCCCAGCCAAAGAATGTGGTACCATCTTCTGCTCATCCTACATGACTTTATGCCACAGGTTTAAAGAAACAATATACTGTATACAAAGTATGTCTGTCTTTTGAAATACTTGAAGCTACCTCTTGTATTCTAGAGTGGGAATGTGAATCTTTTCCCATCCAGGTCACAAAAGCACCTACTACTGTTCTCCTCCATCATTCCATACCATATGGCAGTTAGGGAGTAGGTATGTATCTACCTCATCCCTGTCCCCTTGATCACCAGAGAATAATATCAGATGAACAGCCCCTGCTCTTTTCCCTTTTCCTAGCGTAAGAGCTGGAGGTAAGGCTGAACAGGGTAAGGAAAGTGTTACCTACCCACCCTTATTTCTCAGTATGATATTCTCATCTCACGTGTGTTGTCTGAGTTAAATTCCTGAGACCACTTTACATGAGTAACAGGCAACAGACAGGACTCTTCATTGTTGAGCAATGAATTACATTAAGCAAGTCAAATTTGCTGGAATTTTAAGGGAGGACTGAGTTAGGGAACTTCTGGAGGGGCTGGATGTGTACAAATCAGCAGGTCCAGATGTTCTCCACCCCAGGGTGTTGAGGGAATTGGCAGGGGTTATCACGGGGCCCCTGGCACAGCTTTACGAACACTCATGGTGCTCTGGCCAGGTGCCAGATGACTGGAAGAAGGCCAGTGTTGTCCCCATCTTTAAAAAAGGGAAGAGGGAGGACCCGGGCAACTATAGGCCCGTTAGTCTTACTTTAATCCTGGGGAAGCTCTTTGAGAAGATTATCAAGGAGCACATCTGTGATGGGCCAGCAGCAGGGATGATGCTCAAGGGCAACCAGCATGGTTTCATTAGGTGCAGGTCCAGCCAGGCCAACCTGATTGCCTTCTACGATCAGGTCACAAAATCATTGAACACAGGTGTTGCAGTGGATGTAGTCTTTCTGGCCTTCAGGAAGGCCTTTGACACTGTCTCCCACCCCATTCTCATTAAAAATCTAGGTGACTGTGGCATTGATGCCTACACAGTCAGATGGGTCGCAAATTGGCTGAGGGGTCGTACTCAGAGAGTGGTGGTGGATGGGTCATATTCAGCCTGGAGGGAAGTGGGCAGTGGAGTCCCCCAGGGCTTGGTCCTTGGGCCCACACTGTTCAGTTTCTTTATTAGTGACTTGGACAATGAGGTGAAAAGCAGCCTGTTTAAATTTGCAGACAACACCAAGATTTGGGGTGAGGTGGGCACACTAGAAGGGAAGGACAGATTACAGCTGGACCTGGACAGGTTACAGGGGTGGGCAAATAAAAATAGGATGGGATTCAATATTGACAAGTGCAGGGTGCTGCACTTGGGCAGTAGGAACCAGCAGCATACCTACAGGCTGGGGAAATCCGTTCTCGAAAGCACAGTGGCAGAAAGAGATCTTGGAGTCATTATTGACTCCAAGATGAACATGGGCCAACAATGCAAGGACACAGTCAGTAGGGCTAACTGTACCTTGTCCTGCATCCACAGATGCATCACAAGCAGAGCCAAGGAGGTGATCTCTATGCGACAGTGGTCAGGCCGCAGCTGGAGTACTGCATCCAGTTCTGGGCGCTGCGCTTCAGGAGGGATGTGGACAGCATTGAGAGGGTCCAAAGGAGGGCCGCTTGCATGATCCGGGGACAGCAGGGCAGACTATGAGGAGAGGCTATGGGACCTAAACATGTTCAGCCTTTGCAAGAGAAGGCTGAGGGGGGACCTGGTGGCCGTCTGTAAACTTACTAGGGGGGACCAGCAGGGATTGGGAGAGACTTTGTTCCCCCAAGCGCCTCCCGGAGTAACAAGGAATAACAGCCGTAAGTTGTTAGAGAGTAAGTTTAGACTAGACATCAGGAGGTACCTCACAGTCAGGGCGGCTAGGATCTGGAACCAACTTCCAAGGGAAGTGGTGCTGGCTCCTACCTTAGGGATCTTTAAGAGGAGGTTTGATGTTTACCTAGCTGAGGTCATTTGAGCCCAGTTTTCTCTCCTGCCCATGGCAGGAGGTCAGACTAGAAGATCTAAAAGGTCACTTCCAGCCCTACATGTATGCATCTATGATCCAGTTGCTTTGTTACACTCGGCTGACTTAAAACAGCCATAAACTTCCCTACATACAAGTTAAGGTGCTGGCCCTACTAGTTGTGTGGCCTGAACTTTGTCACCCAGGCCTAATAACTGCTTACTAAATCAGGATGTAAGGAAAGGATTCATATTCTGTTCTGCTTGTGAACCTGATCCCTGTATACCTTTCTCAGGTATTGTTCCATTTGAAGCCAATAGGAATTTTACCAGAGGAAATGCCTCAGGATTAGGCCCCAGGTGGGGTGGGAGAAATATTGCAGAAGCAAATACTGGCAATAATGATCCATCACCTCATTTTGAGTACTGAAGAGTTTGAAGTCCTGACTCCTTTGAAGAGTTCAGGGAAACTATTTACTTGAATGGAGTCACACTTTCACCCCTACTTGCTGGAACTTAGTGGGAACCTTAGGTGTCATTGGGAGCTTTGTATTTTAGATGAATGGACATTTTAACTTGGCATCTCTTGAAAAGAAGATCACACAGGAGCAGTTATCCTACTAGAGGTAGCATTTGGCTATAGGTGACCCTCTATGGACATGATATTTACTACAAGTGGCTGCAATTGCTGATTATCCCAGAATACCCAAGCAGATTCTCTAAGGTCATTCCATGTGCTTGGTACTTCTTGGAAGGAGGTCAGCAACTGGCATATTTGGGCCCTCAGAGTATAGTGTGTCTAAGCTGATAATGAGACCTCTGAGTACTGTATGCTTTACAATCAAGTCAAGTCGGTTCTGAGGCCACTATAACTGTCGGGGCACCTTAGATGCTGTGCATCATTGGTGATTCTTTGAGCAAAGTGACCTGGTGGGGCCCATCTCCTCTCCAGGCATGCTAAACTGTGCACATACAACAAAAAGTGCTATCCATTGTAGCATGAGGAGCTACATTTAAATAAGTAAAGTGGGTAAGAGAGTCTTGTGGAGAGGTGGAAAATAGATGTCATTCTTTTTCAATATAAATGCTTCCAAGAGCATATTAAATTGAAAGTAAAATGTTGCGCTAATTCCAAAGAGAACCTTGAATATCAGCATTTCTTTTGTACCCTATGTTTAACACTCAGTGGCATTTTGTACTTCTTAAACCAAGTATATTTTTCTCCTTTGGAATCTGTGATCTCACAACTCAGTTATTCTGTTTCCCCCTCCTACTAATTAGGAAACCGTGCAGTTCATTTGTCAGTGAAAAGTCTCATCCTGTTTTATATCTTATGAGTCACCAGGAGAGTCTGAATATCTAGGAACCAAGAGCTATGTACTTCACCTTGTTCACTCTACAGCAGAAGATGTACACATGGATTTAGGGCACTATGTAGACCTAAAGATTTGCTGGGGTAAAAATAGATACAAGCAGTTCCCAAAGGAACATCAACTGGCTTTGGACTTGTCTTCACTTTTTGTACCCTTAAAGCATTTTACTTGTGTGTATGTGTATTTCTGTGTATTTCCATCATGCTCGTCAGCAAAGTATATGTGAGCAAAACTGTTTCCTCAATAGTGAACAAAAACTTGGTGACCTCTGGAACATTTGATTATTTATTGTGCTTATTGCTATTTTTTTAAATGCTGTAACTGAGTGTTCATCTTTACACTGGATACCATGCTGGCAAAACAGAAAAAATTACTGTTAGTGCACTTCTGTTTTGGTCACAGATTTAAAAAATCATTAAAAAGCTAATTTGCAGCAGTGATATGGAGAGCAGCTGCATCAAGCTACTGGCAAAGCCTGGGAGTGTGGAAATGGTTTAACCTGAATATGTGACTATCCTCTTCTGCATTAAAATGAACAGGCAACCAGAACAGCATACCAAACCAAAAAAATCATTATTCCTAAAAGTTCAGAGTCTGAAAAGATAAATTGAATATATCACCATTAAAAAAAACAATAAGTAGAATGTGGATAGTACAGCCTTGGGACAAATCTCTCCACTTAAATTGGAAGTATTCATTAGAGATGCATTAGATGTAAAAAACCACTGTCAGCCTAACCTCTAGGGTTTTAATGCTATGACTTTTGTCTACATGGACTCCTGATGGCACTAATCAAACACACTTAGCATCATTGGTGCAGCCTTGTAAACTGGAGCTAATTATAGGAAAAGACCTTCTGAATATGGTTCTTGTGTGGAATTGCTGCCTCAGCTGGCTTTCCCACAGCAGGGATTACCATTTGATAAGTCACTGCCGTCTATTGGTGACTGATCATTGCTGAGAACTTCCTGCTGTAAATATTTGCATTATGTGCTGTCATGTGAGAGTGTGGGCTGTTGATGAACACTTGATAATGAAGCATCCTGCCTCCTTCTTGTGTGCTTTGAAGGCTAAGTTCTGATCAAGACTTTGAGAAAGGGAGTTTGCATGTATAAGCAGGCAAGTTTTTCATTCTTCCTTCTTTTTTTTTTTCCCTATCGGCTGTACTTAATCAGTCTAGTTTGCTTTTCATTCACCTTACATTATGTCTTATTGGATGTCTTATTGCAGGGGGTTTTTAAAACTCTCCATATTTTTAAAGCATCATGTTAGCGGAAATAAATCAATCTGCATCTTTTGAGAGCATGTGAGAGTAAATATCTTTTGAGCAAATATGAGAGTATTAATGAGGACTAATAACATCTTTTGAGCAAATATCAGAGTATTAAGGATGATGCTGCACCTTTCAAAGCAGTAGGTGTGGAAGCATCTGATATAGGGGCAAGCAAGGTAGCAGAGCTTCCTAAAAGGTACTGCACAGCTCAATAGTTGGGCTCTCTGAAAGGCTAATAGAAAATACAGTATCAGTGCACAGCAGTTCATCACACAAAAGGTGGATCAGGTTTCTCACTTAACAAATCATACCAATACTGAGCCAAATTGAGCAGGAGGTTGGACTAGGTGAACCCAGCAGGTCTCTTTTATCCCTTTTGCTCTATAAATCCATGAAATTTTGTCTCATGATACTCAGGCACAGGAGGGAGATGAGGGAGGAAGACCATCATGCCAGCAGACATTATCTACTTAAGCTCCTGAGTATGTGAGGCAATTTACTGAGAATGGGCTTTTGCAGCAGTATTAAATGCTGTAGCCAGAGTTCATATCAGTGCAGCCATCTTGGGGTACGTACAAACGTTGCATTTCAACCAGTGGAATCACAGTTCCACTGGTTGGACAACTCAGTCTACAAGACTTTACAGGGCTTCAACCAAATGAAGAATGGGTGATGTCATGGGAATCTCTGCCATGTCAGACAAAGACGAACTTACCTCTGATGGAACCATTTATACACTTTTCTATTTAATAAGTTGCAGGGGAGCCCTCCAGCATCCTAGTATGTACCGTTCCTGCCTCACTCCGCTCCAGCGAGATACTTTGTGACCAGCTTTTCTGTGTAGGTGTCAGCCCCATCAGCCTGAGTTGGTGGGAAAAGTGACCCGCTCAAACCAGGACCATTCCCACCTCCTTCACCACCACTATTCCTGGAACCACCCAAACCCTCCACTCCATGGACACTTACCAGACCACTCCTATGGTGCCTGAAGCCTCATGACCCACTGCTCCACTTTACAGACACTGCTATTCCAGAGTCCTCCATCCATCCTTTTCACCCGGATCCTAACTGAAGGGCTGGTCCTAGCTGGTGGGGGGGAACAGCTGTACCCTTGAGGTGGTGGTGGGCCCTACAACTGCAAACTCTGCATGGAGTACCCTCATGAAATGCCATGGGAAATAGATTTGCCGCTTCCACCCCCATGCAACACTTAAAGAGGCCTCAGAGCCCCATATGTGGGGCTGCAGGTGCAGGGCTATGCAGTGCAACATGAGCAGAGAGCACTTACCCCTCTCGGGCACATCAAAACCAGTATCTGCAGTCTCACATATGCTGGCGTCTAAAATGTTACACGGAGAAAAAGTACCCCCCACCCTGGGTGCGAGAGCCCTGAGCTCTGACCACAGTGATGGGGCTTCCCACAACCAGAGTCC
Source organism: Crocodylus porosus (assembly GCF_001723895.1). Lineage (NCBI taxonomy): Eukaryota > Metazoa > Chordata > Crocodylia > Crocodylidae > Crocodylus > Crocodylus porosus. The sequence continues at coordinate 92,032,769 of NW_017728886.1, forward strand.
TAGCAGCCCTGTGCGCAAGCCCCCCAGCTGTGATTAGAGTCCCAGCTTCAAAAGAAGGCAGATGCACTCTGGGTGTGCTCTCCAATATGTTTACAGCTATGGGGGATGTAGTGTGGTTAGGAGGAAGGGGCATGGTCCCTTAAAACCACCAGCCAAGCAGCCCTGACTGGCACCCTGGTTTGCTGTCACCGAATTCCAAGCACACTAGAGAGACTACAAAGCAAACTGGGATGTATGCTCGGGGGCCTTCTGGTTGCTCTGCAGAGCACACAGACAGTCCTTTGCACACTTGTACAGTTTTCTTCCATTTTTGGATTTCAAGGAGCTGAAAAGAAGTTGCTAAACTTCAATTGGTTGATTTTAACGCTTGTTCATACCCTTGTCTTGCAACATGAAGTGGTATCAGAGTACCTTCCACATCTAGCCTGCTTCTTTGTCTTTCCAGTTATTTGTGCAACTGCAGAAGGGCTGGATGTCATTTGCTCAGGAATAAGAAGGGAAAGGAAAAAGTAGAGGGGAAAATAGTTTGGACTAAAAATCCTTACCCAGCAGGTCAGGCACTCATAAGATGGTGTGATTTAGCATGGCCAGCCTGCACTTACCTGTTAAGCTTTGGTGACATCAGTGATCTGGTTTTTCAAAGGATCCTAAGAGTTTGACTCTCAAAAGGGAATCAATACATATCTTTCCTTTATGCCTTTGCTCTGAGAAGTTGTAAGATACAGCAC
>NW_017728886.1:92033836-92047071 GCF_001723895.1 Crocodylus porosus
GCCTCTTTAAAAACATGTGTTTTATACCTCATATATATACCTTAGGTACATGTGATTTATACCTCATTTGCCTTGTGTGCTTAAAGCTGGCCACCACTGCATGGGAACTATGTAAAATAGTATTGTGGCATGCTTCCAAAATTACAGCAACAACTAAACTGATTGTAGAATTACTTCAGTGTTTTTAAAAAATGTCTTGGATGGTAATGGTTTTCTCTATGCATACAAAAGCAAGCCAGTCAGTTATGTACAAAAAGGGTTTATGAAGTCTGAAATTAAGAAGGTATAAGATTAGCTGCTCACAGTAAGCTCATCTGAGGTAGAGAAAGAAGTACAGTGGGTTTTTAGTATTTAATAGGTGATTAGGAAGTGGGTTAACATGCACCCAGGAAATTTGCTAGCACTTTGATCATGCTAAGCACTCTCATGTCTTGCTTCTGCAATATCTTGAAGAGATTAAATAAAAAAGAGTTAGAAAAGGGTTAGGAGAAATGGAGATGGAGATTTCCATCATTACCATGTTATTTTTACCATTTATATTAAGATTGATATCAGTCAATCAGTCAGGGATTGAATGCCCATTGTGCTAAGGGCTGATTGGATGTGGTAGACCTTCCGTAGAATGCAGTCTGCCAGCACTCTGCAAAGGGATCTCCCTTGCAAGATTGGGCCAACCACTAGTAGCAAAACGTAGTGCAATTATTTTGTGTATTAGAACAAATCCTAGCACATATGTAAACCTTAGCAATGTAGCGAGTGTATATTTTTAATTTCCACTTCTTGTTCTGCTAAAGTGACCACAGTGCTTTAGTATGTGATCTGGCCACGCTTACTTGCATTCAGGAGCAGTTACACACATGAGTAGTCCTGTAATGGTTGTGCAGTCAAGCCCTTCACGTAACGTAATTACACTATTTGGTTATGCTCTTCTATATCCTAATTATCTGATTCATAGGATTTGAAGGTTAATGGCATGTCCAAATTACTTCTTATTACCACCTTGGTAATACAGGCATTTTTTTTTAGACTCCAGATACATAAAGAACATTGTATTTACACTGTAATTACTCTGTCATATAGTGAACCTTCCATTTATATGAATTAGTGGAATCAGAAAGCATAACCAGAGTGTAATTGGCCTGTAACTGCAGTGTAACTGTAGTCATTATATTATAAATAATAACCCTTTTCTTCCTTTTCTGTGCATTTCACAAATTTTAAATGGGGCAAGAGTTTTTTTTTCTTAAAGATGAAGACACCTAGTTTCTACAGTGTTTGTGCTTATGTTTTCTTTTTCCGATTGTTTTCATAAAGCTTCCCAGTTCCAGCAGTGTTGCCTCTAGTAGTCCTGATTCAAGCAGTCTTCAAGGATGTGTATAAATCCCACTGACTACAATGAGAAGCACAGGGAATATTTCCCAAAGGAGCAGAATCATTCAGTATGAAAGAAATTAGTAAATGGGATCAGTGCATATAGTGTTCAAATGCTGTAAATTAAGATGTCTCAGCAGCTAAAATGGCAGGTTTGCCACTTCTGACTGATTATAAATCGACTCAGTATAACCCAAGCTAGTATCCCACTCAAGAAATATAAATGTACATATTTTAATCCATAGTTAGAATGAATCAATGCAGTAAAGATACAAACAGTAACCCGTCTTCAACAGCAATTTCCTTAGTAACTGTTTCAGAAAATGTGCACTGTCTCTGAGGATTTCATTGCCTTAAGCTAAGTGGAATTCGCCTCTTCTACCCAGGCCACCATTATCTGCATATTAGAAAGTCAGCAGATGCTTTGCTGCCTTTGATGATGGTCTGATCTGTCTGTATGGTAAATTATAATAGTAAAAAATCCATATTTCAAACGTAGGTCTATGAATTTATGCTAGGGATGCTAAAAATGAAGAATTAAGTCTCCAAATATGTGTTTGATATGTCAGGCATGAAAAGTCAGTTTTTACTTTGCATTCATATCACCTTGAACCTGAGAAACTCAAACCAGTTTACATGCTTTACAACGTTTAGACTAGATGCAACTAATATGAACTGGGTTTCATTGTTGTTTGATGGTTTTGATGCATTCTAATTGAAGTAAATGCTAAATTCCACCTACAACCCCTACTTCACTAAACTAGGTGAGTATTGTGGGGGTGCTTTTGAAGGCTGCTCATCTGGGAAAGGAGAGGAGAGGAAGGTGGACAGTGTTTGTGTATGCAATGCATAAGTACTTATCTTCTAGCTAAACACTTAAGATGGCATGGCATGGCATAGATTTTTTTTACAATGATTTAATTTTCTGTGGTGCCCTGCAGCATACGGCTCGGGCAGCTAAGAAACAATTGACTCAGAGAATTTGTGTTAAGCAAGGACTTTCTAAATGCACGTAATAGACTGGGTGCTGATACTCTTTTGTATCCTGAGAAAGATCCAGGCAACGTGGCAGGGAACAAAAGAATTAATGTAACACATCAGATGCGTCTCTGGCAGAGTACTTGATACGTAAAGAAAACCTGTATGCCCGTAGAAACAGATCACTTGGTGTGCATGTACTATCAGTGAATTAAGAAGTCAGTGGACTGTGAGTACTGTGAAATGGAAGCTCCACTAATACCAAAATTACCTCAGTATCTTAACATTGTTGCTCCAGCAGCTATTCCATTTGTTTCTGCTCAACCACCTGAAAACTTCATAATCCAAGTACTGTGTTTCGTTTATCATTCCCTGCCATGGAGATAATTGCAACAGAATTGAGCAGTGAGGACCACAAATAGGAAAACCTCCCATGTGTTAAATTATGAGATGAAATAATTTTGAAAATGTTACTTTACCATGCCCATTTGTATCTTGTGAGCTTGATTCAACTTGCATCTGTCTGGTGAGCAGAAATTGAACAAAAGGCAGATTTGGATCACAATTCTTCCATCAGATCATTCACACAGCTCTCATAGAAATGTTATATGTGCTTCCTGTCCCCTTTTGGGTTCCTGTACAAACTGATGGCAGAACTACTGAACAGCAGCCCTGTATTCCTGGGAAGGTGCTGATGATAGTCTTTAATCTACAGTCGGTAATTCATAGTAGCTAAAGAAATAAAACAAAGAAAGGATTATAAACAAGTATTAGCCCTGTCTCATTAAATGCAGGCATTGTTTTGGTTTGGTTTCTGATTGACATGTGGGTCCAGGACAATTAACAAGCTATACCATGGTCATTAGGTAAGAACAAAGGAAAGGAAAGATGTCTAATGTTGGGGAGGGATGCAAATATCGGCTAAGATGCGACAATTTGTGTTGACCTTCTTCCAAAAAAAGTTTAATAGATTTTAAACGTGTATGAGAAAATCACGAATGCAAACAGTGTTAATTCAAGTGTTAATTCAAGGCAGTGAATACAAACTTTTCCAGCTCTATTTGTCTACAATTCTTTGAATTCCAAACCTGTTTAATGACTTGGGAGACCCAGGGTTTAGGGGTTGGTGAGGCAGAGAATGACACCTCTGGAAAATTTAGTACTGCATCTCAGATGTGTGACTTGAAGAAAGAGAAACAGCATGAGCCAAAGGGTGATAGAATGCATTCTACAAAATGGTTGCTTTTTAGATATAACCATATGGACTAGATCCATATAAGTGCCTGAACTGAACAACCTTGAAATTTAATGACTTTCTCCCTCCTGATTTGAATGAGCTTTTGATCAGACTTTAGGGCTAAGTACAGACAGTCAAAATGCCCAAGGCTGAATCAGTTTACGTGCATTGAACTTCTGTTGTACACTATTATAGATATGAACTGTTTTTTCATCACCTATATGGGTTTATATATAATTTTTGGCCCTAGCTTAGATGAGCATTTAAGAATGTCACACTCTGTATGTTTTACATACCAACCCATATTATTTCAAGCCATATAATTTTAGACTTGTTTGGGAATTTCGCACAAAGCATCTAGGAGAAGTGATGTTAACTTGGATATCCCAGAGGAGGCAGGAAAGCAAAAATGTCTTGAACCTCTGTTAGGATTCTTGATGCACAGGACACTAACTAGGCTGCCCTCTGTGTTAAGCAGTGTTGCTATCAGAGACATAGCCTGTAGGCTTTCACTTGGAAGGGAAATGCTTAACAGTCATGAATGAGATATGAATTGAAAGGACTGAAGGTGACATTGTTACATATAGCAGCAAAGAATAATGTATGTAGCTTGGATGCAGCAAGGCATTTTAAAAATTCACATTTGAGAAAATCAGCCAATTGTTGCATTTGATGAAATATAATGCTTTTGAAGATTTGGCAGGGGTGCTGCTAGGAGCCCCATGCTAAACAGTTATGCCTGGGTTCCAGGATGACTCATTTCCTAGACGTAGTGGGAGATCATGCCATGCTGGTAATTCAAACATTCAGAGTGAGATCCTAGCCCTCTTGGAATTAATGAGAGTTTTGCTGTGGACTTCAGGATACATCTAGGATTCCACCCCTGATTTCTAGGGAAAGACGAGAGAAATAAGCTATTTCATCTTAAAATGGCTTCCATTCTCCTTCTCCTCACTTTTGAGAGGTGTGTTGGGTCCAGCTGGAATGTGAAGGAGCTGGGGATGATGGAGAACTCACAGTTGTTTTAGCTTTTCTCAGCAGAACATGTTGATCTGGGTACAGGCACCACACTCAAGAAGCTGTAGTACTTCCAGTTCAGAAACCCGAATGCACAGTTTTCACGGTGTGTTTCAACACAGTGCTGTTTTGGTGAGTGAATGGTAAGTGAAGAATAGAAAGGTGTAAAATAGTCCACTCACTCCTTAATACTATGGAAACCCACTCAGAAGTAGTGTGGAAACAACCCCTATCCTGGCTATTTGGTGCTCTCCAACTAAAACTTTCTCCTCCCTTGTTCAGTCACTCATAACTTTAAGGATTTAATGTCTATATTCATATTTTATCCGAGTCTATCGAGGCTTTTTGAAGGCGCACCCAGGCGATAGCTGCCTCTCAACTCGTATCGCCATCCCGCAAAACAAGATGAAAGAAACAAGATTGTGATGTTGTATCACTGGGGAGAAGAGTCTCACTTGTATAATTGGAGAATGCATTAGAATGCATCCGCAGCATGGGCCAGAGTTAAAGCTGCATAGGAATCTTTAGTTTGGCATTTCCTGATTTCCAAGGGCTCAGCTGCATAATGATCATGTTTTCTTAACATAGTTTTTGTCATGGAAAATAGTTCTAGAATACTGAATATTTAAATCTTCCCCTGCTCCCCTGTAATTCTTAGTTACAAATGAAAGTTAAGTGCAGAAGTTGCTTAGACAGGGAGTTAGTGGAGGTCATCATGTTACACATTAGCACAAACACATAAGCAAAAAAAAAAAAGCTTTGAATTCCGTGTTCATTTTGTCATCCCTTGCTAATTCTTGGAGTTCTTGAAAAAAACAGTGTTCCCCCTCCCCTGAGGAGCTGCCTTTTGTCTCAGCAAGTTACCTCAGCCCACAGAAAATAGCATCTCTAAGGGTGCATCTACATATCTCCCTACAGTGCAGTAACCACCCCCACTGCAATGTGCAGGAGGTGCATAGTTAGTTGTGGCTGTTACTTTGCCATAGCAGCGCCCTAAAATGGGGGAGCCCACCACTAAGGGGAAGTAGCTGCTGGTCACGTGTAGATTCACGTGATCACTACCTCACCATAGCATGTCATACACTGACGTAGGGTGACGTGTAGATGTGTGCCCTAAATGTCTCAATTGCCTATAGTTCCTCCTTACTCTAAATCTCCAGTTTAAGAAGAGGCTCAAGTTCCTGTGCATTTTGTAAAGTATGATTTAAAGCAACCCAGTCTTTTCCACCTTGCTCCTTTTAAGCTCGGTGGGCCTGATTCTTATTTACACTAAATGCTCTTTCAACCCTTCTGGCAATATAACATAGCCTTACGGTGAGTGTAAATATAAATTACATTAATGCTGTGTGATTTTTCTGAGCCACCAGCTTCATTTAAGTTTTCTGAAAGACACTGGTCAATTGTAAAAATTGAGCTGAGGTCTCAAAACTCAAAGATACTAGATCATACAAGGTATCAGTTAACAGTGAATTTATGGCATTTTGTTCAGCAGGCTATAGCTGAACTATGACAGTGAGAGCAGAGGTGAAAGATTTTGAGAGTCACTAACATTAAAATACAATGGCATTGATTTAGCTGTCTGCTCTATTGCATAACATTTTAAAAAAATGAAGCCAGTAAGAAGATGGACATGCCAGCACCATGTGCTTACATGTTTTCATCAGTGGCTCTCTCCACAATGGGAACTGAACCATCCTACTAAACCTGTGTTTATACATGGTTATTGTTAGGATGCCCATATTATCCGAGTCTCCAAAGAGAACATTCCACTCCCTCATGCTCTCCACTCTCCGGCACACTCAGCTCTCTCTGAGTTCAGGTGAACACTTTTGTCCCATTTCCAGTGGGATGCCTAGGATGGAAGTCTAAATCTGGATGCTCCCACCACAAATGGGACCTAGGCTCACTCTAGTTATTGTTATCTAGAAAGGGTCCATGGACCAGTGTGGACCAGGATTTTATTTGGGAATCCTGACTGCAGGAGAAGAAATATTCCCTGGACCCTGGATAGGGAAAATCCAACTTTTGAGAAAAGAATTGCATTCTCCTATCACAACCTCCCCTCCACCATCCTCTAGTTACTTTTCATTCTTCTCTGGCATGTTCCCACCCTCTTTCCCTCTTCTTTTTCTGTTCCTCTCTTTTCTAATCTTTTTCTTTCCATTTGTCTTCTCTATGGCCATAAGTCTTTTCCCTATGCAGTGCTCACAAGCCCCCAAGGCTTGGCCTTTTGGGCTAGTTACAGACCATCAAAAAGCCCAAGCCTGAATTGATTCCGTCTTTGCAGATTAGTCTAAGCTGCGCAAAGTAAATTGAAACAAAAGTGAACAGACATTTACCTTTGATTCAGGAAATGCAGTCACATGCCTGCAGTGGGTCAGGCCAGAAGCCAGTGGGCAGTAGAAATATCTATGTATTAGTGGTGTTTTATTTAATCACACAAGAAATGTGGATTTGGGGTTACTTTTTTTAAACTGAAAATTGGGGATTTTTTTAAATCAGAGAAAACCAGGATCCCTGATTGTGACACATGACTCATTAATGGATGTGAATTTGTCAGACCACCTGGACTATCCCAGTAGCCTGTTGCTTAGTGGTGTGCCCTAATCTTGAAAGACAATAACATCCTAACTTCAGTGAAGTCATCAGCAAAAATCCCATTTTTTTCAACAGGGTCAGTTTTCACCCCTAGATTCAACTACTACTCTTTGTTACTCATTCTCCAGCCTGTACTGCAAAGACAAAACTCTTGGGATGGGAAGGAAGGAATCACAGTGCTCTTAGCACTTAACATGCTGATTAAAGAATAGTTTTGATGATGCTGACTAGAGCTGTGTCTTAGTCATACCTGCCTGGGAGGAGTGAGGCTAAGTGCACTCTCTCAGGCAATTTGTTCTGTTCTATTAGATCAATTTCATAAAGTTTACAGAAATGTTTGAAAACCCGCCTCATCATTGATTTACAATGCAACTGACACACAATGAAAATCACTTATGGAGCTAGTAAGATATGATTTATCTAATAGCATATATATATATATATATATATATAAAATATGGATTAAATCATCATGCACCTGTGGAGCTAATGAATTCTCAGTGAAGACAGGACTTACGCATATATTCAACATTTTTTCTCCTCACCCCATACATTTAATAACTTTTTATATACAATGCATGCTTATATCTGGGTACCCAATGGGACAGATCCTTCCTAAGAGGTTCAGTAATATGTAGGTTGCAGCACAAAATTGAACAATCACTTGAGATTTCAGTCTCTCTGAAATGATTTTCTCTGAAGTCTTTGACCCAACCTAGCATCTTTGATATAATACTGCTGTTGTCACACCAGTGATAATGTTTATCCTTTATAGTTTTACCAAGCTTCTTCAAATAGTATCTGGCATTATGAAGAGCCCTTCCCAATATACGTGTTACTGTGGGATTGTCTGTGATCAAAGCAGAACACAGGAGGCAGAAGCTCAGAGCTGTAAAAAAAAGGGCCAGTTTTCACCCCACTAGAAAGCACTGCTTAGGAGCTAGAACTTGTATCTAAGAAAATTGTTGACATTCAGAGTAAACAAATAAGGAAGTATAGGTAATTTATTTTTAATTAGGAAACTCCAACATCATTTTGAGATGGAATGAACAATGTCTTATTGCATGATACATTTCCAAGCAGACCTGAAATTAGAATAAACATGGTATGTATGAATAAGGGTAGCACACTTATCAAGGAGTAGAAAACATAAAAGTAAAGAATGTATTTCTCGTTTGGAATTTTCTTCAGTAGAGGAACTTGCTGGTAGATTATGCAATGTGTTGCTCCAGTCTTTGTGTCATGAGTTATTTTCAACTGTTTCCTTTTATCAAGCTAAATTCCACAGTTTCATTACTCTCCCTGCATCTGGCTGAAGTAGGGATTTGGGTGAAAGCAGACTGGCTGCAGCTCATATTTTAAATCAGTGTTTTGTGGGGCATTCCGAGGAATGAGCAGAAGCAGTGTTGGCATTGTCTGTTGGCCTGTTTCCTGCTTGGTCTGGGTTTTCCAAGGGCACTACTGGGCCATGGAGTTGTTCATCCTCTATATACCCCAGAAAGCTGCAGTGATTTTTCACCAATATGGACATTAGTCTTTGTCCACTCCAGGCCAAGCTAGGGTAATCTGAAATTCCTTTGACTACTGTGCAAGAGAGTGCTGGGAAGCTCTAACATAATGCAGTTTCCTGCCTCCAGAAAGAAGAATATAACATCTATACCTGTGTAAGAAAATAGCATCTGGATTTCAAAGGACAGCCTTTGGTTTGATGTTTCTGGTTATCCCGGGGAATAAGGAGAAAAGTTGGCTAAAATTTTTAAATCACAACCAGAAGGAAAATAACTGAGCCAATAAGTTCAATGTAGAGGCAACTATCATGCAGAATAGCTAGGTTTGAATAATTGCCTATTAGTTCTTTCTTACCTTGTTGCCCCTTTACCTGAAGCCTTGGGCCTGATGCTGCTTCCATTGAAGCCATCAGCAAAATACCCAATTATTGGCAAGGCATTATAAATACAGTTATAAGTTTACCATAACTCTGAAACATTTCTCTGCAAATACTTGTCAAACTATGGACCCACGCTGCTCTGCTTTGGATGATGATTTTGTAATTTTACTGGGGATCTGCCTATTTACAGAGGTTCCCATGCATAGAGTAGCTTGCAATACTGGAGCCCAGAGAAGCACCTTTTTAGTGTATAACACAGAAAATGATCCTCTAAGAAGTCTGTTGAATGTCTAAAAAATACTACAATGATCAGCCCAGAGAGTACACAAAAACCCGAGACAGAGAAAGTATAAAGGTTCAAAGGAAAGATCTCAGTGCCTTTGGCTAAAGATTCTTCTTCGGCTGTTGAATAATGGCTAGATTCTATTAAGCAGAACTATGGAGGTCTAAAAAAAGTCAAGCAGTTCATAGCTTGAAGGCAAAAGAAGTTGAACTCCATGGGAAACATTGATCTTCTGTTTCAATTTTGTTTTAATTTAAAGTGGTGCCTGTAAATTCCTGCTTTTAGTTGCTAATTATGCTTGAAACTCTATTCTTTCTTCTCAGGAAACAATGGAAATATGCAATGCTTTCATCTTTGAAACCAGTATTCTCTGTTCAGGCAGTCCTTTAATTCTCAGTTCTCAGGAACTAGTCAAACAACAGCCTGCTCCAGGACTTTACTGATGACACTAAATAACAATTGTGTTCTGAAATTAGTTTGGCTTCTGTGTTCACTAATTACAGGCAGCCTTCAGACTTATGACACAATTGTCTCCTGAAAACCACACCTTAATTTGAAATGTTGCAACTCAGAACTGATGTTCCCTTAGGAAACAATATTATAAATAGGGGATTGGTTCCTGAACCAAGGCCCGATACCCTATTTTCACCAAAAATAACCCAGAATTTTGTACTCAATTATAGATGAGTAATATAGCTATTTTAATGTATTTATGTTGTAAATAGCAATCATATTGATTTGGAAGGACTTCTTTGAGGTGATTCTCCTGGACTTTTTGAAGGGCTCTTGGTTGGACCTTTTGAAAGGTTTTTGGCTGGAGTCTTCTCAGGAGTCTTGGCTGCAGGTTTTTCTGGAGTCTTGTCTGTTTTTTTTAAAGAAAGTGTCGAAGTAAGTTCAGACAGATGTTCTCCAGGGAGATGGACAATGCAACAAACTTGTTTGCTGGTGTGGCATTGGATCATGCATAAAGTCAAAACTGACATCAGAAAGTTGAAACAGTGCCAATTTATAAACATAAGTGCGAAACGTAACTCAAAATGTTCTAAGTCGAGGACTGCCTGTACTCACAAATCTAGTGAAAGTTTTCATAAAATTGTAATAAAACTGGGTTTGATCTTTTTAAGGGGATCAGAAAGAAGTTTTGGAACCAAGATCTTCCGTCTCCTGAAAATAGAATTCAGTTAAATAAAAGATGCTACCAGATATAGCAGTCTTAGCCCTTTGGGAATAGAAAAGGAGCACCATGTCAGGAAACAACAAAGTCTCTCTGGTTAAAGAAGCGGCAGTCTTACAAAACTAGAGTGTTGATGACCACAATATCAGTCCTGGAAGATGTGACAGAATTCAAATTACAAGGCACTGAGCTGGTTGCAGATAATTCACAAGGGAAATCGTATTAATATAGATGCTTGTCTGTAGTATTTGCAATTACTGGACAGAGGAAAACTACAGAGCCAGTACAGTGGGTTAACAAGCTAGCAAAGTAAGTAGAATATATTGTATTCAATAATTGGATTAATGACATTGGCTGGTAACAAAAGAGAGAGTTGCCACTAGTTGGAGATGAGTTTTCAAAGTGACATGGGATTATGGCCATAGCCATGGGTGAATCCAGAATTGCCAAAAGGGGTATGCAGAAGCAGGGACCCTCACTGCAGGGGTAGTTGCACCTCTTCTCCCCGCACAACCTTGTACACCAGGGCGGGCAGAGCATACCGCAGGAGCAGCAGTCGGGAATTCTTAAAGTCCCCCAAGCAAGTAAAAATCTTCCCTCCCACCTCCCCGTCTCTTCCAGCTCAGATGCCTGCTCTCTTCTTTCCCCACCTCCCCTCCCCACCACTGCTGCTGTCCCCAGCTGGCCCAAGGGCAGGGAGGTGGAGGAGGGTAGACTCCAGAACTGCTTCTGCCCCACTCCAGCCACACTGCATATGGAGACAGGCTTGACTAGAGACAGTGACAGGTGGGTTCCCTTCCCCTGGCCGACAGGAACACTTGCTGGTGCTGGTGCTGGTGCTGGTGCTGGTGCTGGTGCTGGTGCTGCCGCTGTCCCTGCCTGAGCCTGCCTCCATATGGAGCCTGGCTGTAGCAGGCAAGATCAGCACTGGAGCGCCCCTTGCACCTGAGCAGTCCAAGACAGCAACAGCTATGGGCAGAGTGGGGGGGAAGGGAGGGAATGCTGAGCATTGAGGGGAAAGGAGGAGGGGTTCTTACTTGCTTTGGGGCCTAATCCGTGAGTGCTGCTTCCACAGTGTGATGGACTGAAAGGGAGCTGTGTCTGCACCCCCCTCCATCCAGCCCTGGCCATAATGCTTTTGATGATGAGTCATGGAACTAAGATTCCCATCTCCTCCTATTAGAATTCACTCGTTACCCCATGGGTATGGTTCTTCCCTGACCGAAGGGCAAAGAAGCAGTGTGGGGGGTGAGGGAGGAAAGAAAACATTTATCTCATCCAAATAGTTTTCCAAAAGTAAACTACTTACATACAGCCTTGGAGTGCATGTCGATATTTCACCATTTACAGGAGACATGCTCATAGGGAATTCACCCTCTGAAGAGATGAAAGCTAAAGGTTTGAAGATTTTAAACACGTCCTACTTTCTTCTATCCTGGAAAGACCTTCTCACCACAGGCTTACTAGCAGTATCCTCTAGTCTCTGTTTCCTGCTGTGCATACCACTTGGGGAACTGCAAGAGGGTAATGAAATTAAAAGGGTAAAATTAAAAGGAGACAAAGCATTGAATTAGGGGAGCGAAGTCAGGCAAGGAACCTTCTTGACTCCTGTTCAGTGTCGGTACAGCTCTTTTAAAATCATTGCCAAAAGCCTACCTTACATTGACATCAGCAAAGAAATTAACAGGGAAGTCTGGCACTCTAACCTTCTGGCACCCTGCTATGATGTGCATCACACAGCTTTCAGTCCAGGGAGCTGTATTAGAGCTCAGGTGAACTGTTGGATACAAACTGAAAGAAAGGAGCACAATAAAATGTCATCCCCAGCTCCTTCATTGAACTGAGACTTGTAGTCTTATTTTTATTTGATTTAAATTTGCAAGCATATGTAATGCCCTAAAGGACAGCTAGCACAAGCTTGAGCCAAGCATACAGCATGCAGGTACACAGCTTGCTTCCTCCATGCCTAGCCTTGCCAATTATATTCTGTAGCATACACTAGCTGGACACGTTTTACTTTTGGTGGTGCCTGATTGGAGATGGAGATGAGACCATTAAGCTCATGTTTCACTTGCAACCTAAATCAAGCTTTGAACATGAAACTTCATTTACTGTAATAATTTTTATATCTAGTCTTTGGTTTGTAAAGCATGGAACTGCTTTATGAAAAATAAAAAGTGGAACACTGTATATTCTGATTTTTCTTGCATTGGAAACTTTCATGTTCAGCTTGTGCTGTATTGTTTTGATGTCAAGATATAAAGGCCCTTTGAAGACTTTGGTATGTTTTTAAAACACTGCTGAATGGCTTGAAACCAGGACCCGTGGGAATATGAGATAAGGTCTGAGTATATGTGCCATTGCTGAAGATTTTGACTACTGATTCTCAACCAGGGTGCTGTGGCAAACTTGGGTGCCTTCAGATTGCAGTGTTAGCACTGTTAGGTGTGCAAACATGATTCACAGGGTAAACCAAGAGATTTCCAATAGGAATTCATAGTTTTAAAAACATTTTAACCTGTTATGGTCTTTCTGAGTTCTGACAGAAGAATTGGACATGGGAGACAAGGTAGATGTTGTATACTTAGACTTCCAAAAGGGTTTTGAACTAGCATCCCACAATATCCTTGTGGGAAAACTGTAAGATTGTGGGCTTAGCTACTTGACAGTTCAGTGGATGGGAAACTGG
>NW_017728886.1:92047331-92050994 GCF_001723895.1 Crocodylus porosus
ACCCTCAACATATATACAGGCTCTGTGGTGACAGCTTGACTTGCACCACGGCCAAAAGGGACGTAGGGGTAATGATTGACCATCGCATGAATATGAGCCGTCAGTGTGAGGCGGTGGCCAGCAGGGCAAATAACACGCTGGCATGCATCAACTGATGCATCTTATGCACAACTAAGGAAGTGATACTCCCGTTGTACTCAGTACTCCAACTGGTGAGACCACAGTTAAAGTACTGCATCCAGTTCTGGGCACCGCAGATCAATAAGGACATGGAAAAACTTGAGAGGGTCCAGAAAAGAGCCACCCGTATGATATGGGACTTGCAAAGCAAGCATACAAGGAAAGGCTGAGGGACCTGGGCCTCTTTATCCTAAAGAAGAGAAGGTTGAGAGGGGACTTGATAGTGGCTTACCGCTATATCAGAGGAGTGCATCAGGAGCTTGGTGAACAGCTGTTCACTAGGGCAACCCTGGGGAAGACCGGGAGCAACAGATACAAACTCCTGGAAGGCCGCTTCAGGCTTAATACCAGCAAAACCTCCTTCACAGTCAGGAAGTCCACACTGTGGAACAAACTCCCTCCAGAGGTGATACAGTCACCTACCCTGGAGGTTTTCAAGAGGAGCCTGGACAGTCACCTCACTGGGGTCACCTAACCCCAATTGTCTTCCTGCCTAGAGCAGGGGGGCTGGACCTGAAGATCTCCAAGGTCTCTTCCAGCCCCTAACAATCTATGAATCTATTAATTATTTTTCTGTAGTAAAAAAACAAGTGAAAATGAAGACCTGGGATTTTTTGAGGGATGACTTGAGTCTAAGAAAAGGTTAAGAACCATTGATTTAGAGCTTTATGAATTTTAAAACTGTTACGTCATACATTAGAATAGTCTTCATTACAAAAATAAGGTGATTGCCTATATTAAATATTAAATATCCTCACTGTGATTGCTATTAAGTCAACATATACCAGCATTTAATACACTGTTTAACTATTGTCACTGCAGTTATCTTCTGCCCTAAATAGGAAAAATATTGGGTTATAAGAGATCCCTTTCTGCAGTAGTGATTAATCAATGGTAATTGCAACCATAGCAGCCTTAAATGTTTGCAACCAAGATCCCATCTATAGGCACAATGGTTGACTGCAGGGATCAAACTTGGAATTGTCAAAATCCAGGCCTCTTTTATTTGAGCTAAAAGATCATTTCTTTAGCTTTAGGGAAGTCCTATAGCAGTGTAGTCACGGGGGCCAAAAGTGCCTGTCCAGTGGGAGATGTACATACATAGCACATTGGTAGGGTATGAGAAAACAGTTTCCTCTAAAGTCAAGGCTGTCAGTGTTTAGGAAAAACTCGTATGCATATGGATGTAGTAATACTGCAAATGACATTTACCCTACATATCAGCAGAATAAATAGAATCATGTTGACTGCATAATATACAAAACACGTATTAAAAACACTGTATGGAGATCCTACATCAATGTGTGATCTTAAAATTGAAGATTTTTCTTCATTTTGCACTGATTCTGTATACATAAAGGGCTTAGTCTGGGGTGGGCAATATTTTGGGCAGAGGGCCACTTACTGAGTTTTGGCAAGCCATCGAGGGCCGCATGACAGGCAGCCAGGGCAGATAAATATTAATTTTCTAATTTTTTTAGGGGCCCTGCGGGCTGGATTTTGCCCACCCCTGGCTTAGTCCATCTGTCTGTGTGTCTGTCTGTCCGTAATGCTCTTGGGGGGGCAGGGCTTCCGGCGAAGCAGGGCTCTAGCCTGTGCTGCATTTAGAATGATGGGTGGTGCGTGGCTGCAGTGAAGGAGGCGGGGGGAAGGACGGCACACAGATGTACGTAGAGCGGCGGGGGTGGGAGGAGTGGCATGCAGCTGGATGCCGACTGGCGGCAGCGTGGTGCGGTGTTGGCAGCAGTGACTGCTGCATGCAAGCTTTCCCCCCTCCGCTCCCAGTAAGTTTAAAGTTAGCAAAAATTGCTGATTCTTGCCTTCATCCTTTTGGATGTTTTCCACTTTTTTGCATGGTTTGTTTCTTTAAAGAACTGGCCCTATAAATATTTCACACCTGAATTCCCATTATTTTATTTAGGGCTTGCTGTGCACTGACATATAAATAAGAGGAGTTTTCTCTATATTCATGACAAGGGGCTAATTCTTAATAATGGCAGTAGGAAAACAAAGGTTTACATTCCAGACATAATAGAGGAAAACATCTGCAGGGAATTCACTTCTTGTTTCTTTTTAGAAGCTGCAATGCTTCAGAAGTTGCATGAGTCAATTCTGCCTTCATTTATACCAAAAGAAATCTGTGCGCACTCCACTGACAAGCATAGGGTTAATTCCAGATATGCAATACTATAACTAAAACTCACAATTTTGTTACATACACATCAAAAGACCCGTCTTCTCACCAGACCACCTGTGACACAGTTAGCTGATGGGAAAACTAAATTCCACTCATTTCTCAATACTTTATGAGCTTAACTCCACGGAAGAAAAAAGGACAAATACTGTTTGGTCTCTGTAATATTAGATGCCAGTGAAGGGAGGGCTGAGTCTGAATTACTTTGATAAATTAATGCTTTAGGAAAAGATGGAACCTGAGCTGCAAAGCTTAAGCCCATATATGAATCTTCCCAAACATTAGGGATCATCCTGAATTCAATCCAAACTTCCTCCTGGCTTTCATAGACATTTAAAATGCTCCTAGACATGCAAACACAAAACAGAATAATAGTTCTCAAGGTATCATACAATTTCCCAGGGTCTGGAGCTTGGATCTACAAGCATCTTCTGATAAAGTGCAAACAATCTGACTGGTCCATGAGGCCTGATGAAATTGGTAGAAAGAAACTCAAGACTTATCGAGTTTTTGGCTACAGTTTTTGTTCTTCATTTTTTTTCAATGGTGAAAAAGGAAAAAGATGCAAGAAAGAGATGAAACATAACAAAAATTATGTGAAATGCCTTCCTAATATTACTTTTCCATGTGAACAATTTCTGTAACCTCTCTCAGGGAAGTTATGTGAGCATGAATGGTAAAAGATTCATTCTCAAAAGAACTGGAGGAGCCCTTGAGATTATTATTCTGTTTGCAACATTGCAGGGATAACATGCATTGCACAGAGGAGCTGTGCACTGCCTGCCCTCAGTTTGCGGGTCGTGAGTGCACACATGCCTTAGGACCGTGGGAAGTTGCTCAGGTGGGCCCTTCCACAGGCAGCCGCTGAGCAAGCTTTCCCTCCCTGCTTCCACAGTGGGTGCAGGAGGGCTGTTTGCTGCTTGCCACAGGCAGATTAACTTCCCTGTACCCTACCCAAGCCAAGCCATGGCTGGCCCCTGCCAGCAGCTACCACAGTGGCTCTGGACTAGTTCCTCCCATTGTTCTTCCTACAAGCCAGGCACTTCGCTATCATGCCACCGGGCCTGTGGCACCTGGGTTCTGGGGGTGAGAAGCTCTCACCCAGCTGGGACATGAACCTGGTGACACCTCCCTCCTCCCCCTGGTGGCTTTCCTCCCCCTGTCATGTGTGGGCTGTGCCCCAAGCATGTCACTGGTTAGAATCACCCAAGCACGCTGCAGTAAGCTGTTTGAGTGCTCCAAGGGCTGCCCAACCTACTATGCCCTGCTGATGATGATTGCAGGGCATA
>NW_017728886.1:92051063-92082955 GCF_001723895.1 Crocodylus porosus
TGCTCCAAGGGCTGCCCAACCTACTATGCCCTGCTGATGATGATTGCAGGGCATAGTAGGTTGGGCAGCCCTTGGAGCACTCAAACAGCTTACTGCATGTTTCAAAACATGCTGGTCAGTAAGCTGTTTTGAAGCATGCAGCTGTTTCAAAACATGCTGGTCCTCACCAGGTTCTCTGGGGGCCAGGATGCGGTAAAGCTTCCTCAGGAAGGTCAGGGACCTGTGAGCAGCCCCGGACTGTCTGTTGTGGTCCCGGGTTTAGACCTACTGCACCCCCAGGGCCTTGGCCTAGACCCAGCACTGCTGGCTAGACTGCTGGTGTCTTCACTTCTGCATCTGCCAGGCCATGGCCTCATAAATATGGACATTGGCCCTTGAAGCCTGGCCAAATTTATGTCTCCCCAGTTGGCAATGAGGTCCACTGTCTCTTTATGGCTTCAGTTGGGCCCCTGGTCCTATGTGTCAGTGAGTGCAGGGCCCAATATAGCAGTAACGGGCAAGGGGTTTCGGAAGTTGGGCCTGGGCTCCAGGTGTCATCATTGACAACAGGTGCCCGCAGCAGTGGGACACAGTGCCCAGGGGTAGGCTAGGGCTGGCAGGGGCCGTAGGGGGTCAGGCCTGGGGTCCAGTTGGCAGTGGCAGGTGGCAGATGGGCTTCCCATGCCACACAGCTCTTGACACTGCTGAGCTACTGGGCTCAGCAGCAGCCGGGAGTCTGGCCCCCTGCTGGCTCAGCTTACCAGGTGCAATTTGCACTCACATCACTGTCTACATATGCATTTAAGTGCAGTAATTTACTTTGCCATCAGATAGTACTTGTGACTATCCAGCGGCACAGTAAATTAGTCTACACTGGCCTAGTTGCCACGCACGTGTAGACAGTGATGCTTTACTGCATGGTAAATTAGTCTGCTGAGCAGTAATTAGATTCCTATCAGCATTTAGCATTAAAGAAAACAATTTTATGAGATTCTGCTCTTATGTGTAATGCTGTAACAGGGACTCAAGCAGGAGCCCGGTTATTGAGGTTAGCTCCTGGAGGAGTGACCTCTGAATGACCCTGCCAGGTGGGGAAGATTTCACATCTGGGGTAAAGAGTGAAAAATTAGCCCACAGAAAACCAGAAATAAAAGGGGCAGCAGGACATTTACTGATTGCCTCCAGGCACAGGAGGACAAGGGTAATCGAGACCCCAGGAAGATGGAGAAAGAGGAAAAGAAATGTACCTGTGATCCTGGAGAAAGCCGTGAGCCCAGGACTCTGGAGGACCGGTCAGACACTGGACGGACAATGATCCGGGAGATTGGACTGTATCCAGTGGGTGCAGGAAAGCGCTGAGACTCCGGGAACAGCTCTGCCCTGAGCCGAAAGAGAGACGGGATCTCTGGGACAGTGCACGGGAAGGCAGGAACCTAGTTTAATCCCTGACCTTGTCTGCTGAGAAGACAGTAGAAAAAACAGCGCAGGAATAGCAGCGGGCTGCTCCCAGTACAAGCTGTGGGCAAAGAGTAAAAGACGCAGGGGACGATGCCCTGCTAATGAAGTAATTAGTGGTGGAAGCTACTCAGTGACAAAGTATCTGTAAAGTAACCAAACAGAGTTTTCCTTTGTCTGTAGTCCAGGACATCCCCTCCAATGAAGTAACTGGTGGGGTTCTTTGTTAGTGTATATGTTATGCTGGAAAATAAACCCTTAAACATTTATCACCTGAGTGGTATTTAACAATCAAAACATCAAAGCCCACTGATCTCCTCCTTTTTTCTTATTTAACCCAAGTCATGGCAGGCGAGTACAAAGGAGACAGAGAATAAGATTACTTTACACACTCACAAATGCCTTAAATGGTTTTCCATATGAATTCTTTAAAACTATGATTGCTCCATGCACAGATCCCTACGGATTCCATGTCATAGGAACTATTGCAAATTGTGCTCAAGAATTTAAGCTTTCATTTGGAAGGGAAGAAAAGATAAATAAATAAGGGCTGAATCTACCCATAAATAAGACCCATAATTCACTATCAGTGCTGAATAATGCTGATGACAATAAGGGGGATTGTGGCATAGACCTGACTCCCTCCAGAAGTCAGTGGGAGCTGCTGGATGTTCAGGACTTATGAAAATAAGATAACTATTTAGCATCCTAATATGAATTTAGGGTCTGGATCCCAACCACCTATTTTCATAGACATTAGGGCTGGAAGGGACCTCAGAAATCGAGTCCAGCCCCCAGTATTTTGAAAATACTAGTATTGGGACCTGGGCCCTTTGAAAGTAATTACTTTCTGCAGGCCATATATATCTCATTTACCTACTTGTACCTCTAAGGCATGCTTCATTATAGTGTATAGACCAGTGATTCTCAACTAGGGTCCTGTGACACCTTGGTGACTCTGGAAATCACAGGTACTACATAATGTAAGCAGTATTAGGTATGCAAATATTGTTCCAAAGATAAACCCAGAGGTTTGAAATAGGAATTCATAATGTTAAGACTATTCTGCCCTGTTGTGGTCTTTCTGAGTTCTTTGCAACAGCCTATTTTTCCTGTAGTCAAAAAATGAGTGAAAAAATAAGCTTGCATTTTCTAAGGGGTGTCTTGAGTATAATGATGGTGCTTCTAATCTAACAAGGTTGAAAACCACTGCTATAGATACTATGGGAAATATTTTCCAAAATCAGTAAGACTTAGAAGCCTTCATTGCTTTTTGAAGATGGTATGTAGGCTCTTAAATGACTTGGCTTGTTTTTAAAACTTTATATTTCATAGATTGCATAGATTTCATAGACATCAGGGTCTAGGAGGGACCTCATGAGATCATCGGGTCCAGCTCCCCTCCATAGGCGGTAAGTCAGCTGGGATCAAGTAACCCCAGTAAGAAAACATCCACATGTTTTTTGAAAGAGTCTATAGCAGGTGCTTGCACCACCTCTGGGGGGAGTTTGTTCCAGACCCTGGACACACACCATAAATAACATTTTTCTTATGTCTAGTCTGAATTGGCCTTCCTGGAGTTTATGGCTGTTAGACCTTGTTATCCCTTGGGGGAGCTCTGATGAACAGCTGTTCTCCCAGGTCCTGATGTACCCCTCTTACATAACTGTAGGCTGCCACCAAATCCTCCCTGAGCTTTCTCTTCTCCAGGCTGAAGAGTCCCAAGTCCCTCAGCCTCTGTTCATACGGCCTGCCCTCCAGGCCTTGGATCATATGAGTGGCTCTCCTCTGGACTCTCTCAAGCTTCTCCACATCTTTCCTGAAGTGGCGAGCCCAGTACTGGATGCAGTACTCCAGCTGTGGTCTCACCAGGGCCAAGTAAAGTGGGAGCATGACTTCCCTGGTTTTACTTGAGATGCATGAGTGGATGCACACCAGAGTTTGCCTTTCCAGTCACAGCATCACATTGGTGGGTCATATTCATCTTGTGGTCAATCAAGATCCCCAAGTCCTTTTCAGCTGTGGTGGTAGTGAGCGCTGCCGAGCTTGTAAGCGTGTTGAGGGTTTTTCCTACCAAGGTGCAACAACTTACGCTTCTCTGCATTGAAGGCCATCAGGTTCTGGTTGGCCCACCTTGAGAGCATGTCCAAGCTGGCTTGTATCCCCAGCTTGTCCTGCAGCATGACCACCTCCCCCATAATTTGGTATCATCCGTGAACTTGGCCAATTCACATCTGACTCCCAAATCCAGATCATTGATGAAGATGTTAAAGAGTACTAGCCCAAGTACCGAGCCCTGAGGGACTTCACTGGTCACCTTGCACCACGTGGATTTGCTCCTGTCAAGTAGTACTCGTACAACTAGTCAGCTAGTATCTCATACATCTCCCTGTCTAAGATACAGGGGATCATGGGCAGATCTAGAATTTTGAAAAGTGGGGTACAGATAGTAAGGTACATCATCACATATAAAACAACACATCTTTTTCTCCGCTTAAAATAAACTAGAAGTTTTACCAATATGCTAGGGGCCTAGGGCTATATTGAAGCAAAAACAAATATAACTTCATTGCAATGAGTTAAAAACATCCTGCAGGACTGTGTAATGCTTCATTACCAGGAGCAGCTAACAACAGCATCACAAAGGATAGCTTGACTGGTGAAACATCAAGACCATTAAAAAGAAGAAAGGGTCTTTAACACCTGTGGAATGAAGAGTTTAGAAGGGATCAGATAAATTATAATGAACCATAAAGTCAATTGACCCCATCAGCACTGCCTGACTAGAAATGCTGCTGCTGCTGCCACTGCCAGGCAGTTGGTTTTAAACTTTGGGTGGAGCAGAAATCAAAGGGGGGTGTAAAAGCAGCAGTGCAGCCTCACTGAATCCACCTTTGCAGGGGATAGCGGGATGACCATGGAACAGATTTTTGGATTCAGCAGCTTTTTTAAACACTTTTGGCATAAAATAATTTCCTTGAACACTACTGCATGCATAAATATAGTATAATTCACTTAATCACATATTGGCTATTCACATATTTCTGTTACTTGCATACTTTGGGGTAGGACCAAATCATTTGTTGTCTATCCCCTTAAATTTTGCACAGTTATTTACATATTGCCCATTCACATGTTTCAGTTTGTTGCATAAGCCACAGCTGTCCAGTTGGCAATCCACAGGCCACATGCAGCCTGTGAGAAGTTACCATGTGGCCCATGGGCTCCTTTCTAGCTTCCCCTCCATCCATTGCTTTTGCAGCTGTGGCAGCCAGGGTCTCCAGGTTCCCCGTCCCTCCTCCGACTTCTAGTTCCTGTCCCCATTCTTAGGACAGGGTGGTCTGGGGCAGTGCAGCAGAGCAGGGTAGGGTCAAACTTCCCAAGCTATGCACAGCGCAGGGGAGGGGGGCAAGATGTAGCCACTGTGTGCTTAGTAAAAGAAGGAGCTGTGCTGCCCATCCTGTCTGCTGCAGGTGAGCTGCTAGTATAGTGTGCATGGCCAGGACAGGGGGTGGGAGTGCTGTGTGTGCAGGAGAGGGAGCCAGGCTGCCTGTACTTCAGGACTGTGCATGAGGATGGGGGCGGAGCTGAGCTGTATGTGTGGCAGGGGTAGACTGGGGGGGTGGGGGGGAACTTGGTCTATGCTGTATGCAGCCCTTGGGTGCCCAGAAATTGGACAACCCTGGCATAAACCAAAACTAATACAAAAAGGGCCAGGATTAATCATTTTTTGGAAAGGTTGAGAAGTGCTGAGAGAACCACTGTAATGGATCACTTATTCAGTACATGTAAGAGAAGAAGAAAGAGGACTGCTTTGTCCCTTGCAGAAAACCACAAAAGATGTGAAGTTTTAGGTTACAAAATTATTCCAGACAGAGATATCTGTGAGGCTGAGAACCTCTCAGTAACAGAAATCAAAAATAGGTGGCAGGTGACTGACATTGTCAGCAGGGATGAGAAAATTGCAAACCCTGCCCAAAAATGCCAGAAGACAGGCAAGGTCCCAGACATAAACACAGCTTTGTTATGACAAATACAAGAGCTAGAGATATCCTGTATCTGGACTAGTTTTTAAAAAAGATGCTAAGAACATAGCTCAAGTACCTGCTGGGGACACTTCTAACCAACAGAAAGATGGAAGGAAGTGTAATGGTATCCCTTTAAAAGGACAGGTAAAGAAAAGAAATACTCTGACTTTCTGGTGAATATTGGCTTGTTAACATTGTACCCAACATGCTCAAACCATATAAGCCCAAAGGCACCTACAATACAAGACAGATGAGACATGTATTTACTATAGAGCTCTCCCAGATGGATCACTGACCTTAAAATCAGACATCATCAGCAGTTTTAAAAAGGCCACTATGCTAGTGGCCTTTAAAATGGCAGGAAGAAGCAAGTAGAAATTATTTGTTATTATTATAAAAAGCAAAGAATCCAGATGTTTTAAAAGTAAAAGCAGCTTACTCAATAGTTATATAATGAATAAAAAAATGACTGGGGAAATATTTATAGTCTAGCTGACAGACTTCAACCACAACATGGAGCAGTGATTCAATATCCTTCTGTTTGTTGATAACTGCAGTACCCATCTGATCAATGCTGATGAAAGACTCAAGAATATAAAAATTGTTTTCCTAATCCCACTATCACCACAGCAGTTATTCATCCATGGAAACAGGAAGTCATTAAAAACTGTAATGGACATTATCAAAGGACTTTTCCACAACCTCAGATATCAACACCTACTCAGACAGATGTGCCAATGAAACTGCAAAAAAACTGACACTTTTGGATGCATTGAATATTCAGAAATGTGAAAAATACCACTACTAACTGTTTTCATTGGGGTGGTTTTGTGCTACAAATAGGTGTAAGTCAGAGATTAGATGATATGAACAAAGATGTTGTCAAATAACAAAGAATGTACTTAATATATATTCCCATGATGATGACTTGGTTTGCTATGGAACACCAACTGATGAAGACTCATTTACAGCTGTCCTTCAGGAGAAGTCCACAGGGACTCCAGGTGATACAGACAAAAATGATGATATCAAACAAGCTATCTCACCAAGCAACATATGTCAAGTCCTAAATACCCCTGACAAATATAGGGAAGATCATCTCTATGAAGACTTCAGCTATTTTTATCAAAAAGATTTTGTTGGGAACATGTTAAGAGTTGATCATAGATGAAAATTATTGATTACTTTTCACAAGACCATACTTTTTAACTATCCATACCTGTTGTATGTTGTAGTTTCATTACTGAGTTGACTGTATTTGTTGCTGCTGTTTGTACTGTTTTCCTAAGACCATTTTGCATTTTGAAATCCCTGAGATGTTTCTTTTAGTCTCCTGAACACCCAAACTTTACTCAGCCAGATGTGCAAACAAAAACACCATTTGTGAAACAGCTGAAGAAAGAACTCTTGTGTGCTCAGCTTTTGCTGTAGAAAGAGCTAAATCAGGTCCTGCTTTTCATGTTTTTGGTTGTCTTTTTCCCCCCCATATCCTTACTTCTTGCAAAATTACATAGTCTCCTCCTCAGTACGTGTGTGGAACTAACCAACTGAATGAAATTCACGTACATGCAGAAAACCAGCACAAAACCTATCCAAGTTACAGCCTCAAAATAAGACTTAATAGGTGCATCGTGCCTTTGCCGATGCTGTGCAGAGGAGCAAATTTTACCCTTTAAAAATATCATTTGGTTTCATTTCAAATGTTTGACAGGTTAAATGGCAAACAATATCAATATGACTAATGTCAAGTATCTCAGAATGGTATACTGAGATAAACCATGGAGTATGTTATTCACATATATAGCACTATTGTTCCTTAGGTTTAGTTTTCATGCTGTTTCAAATAATCGTGGTAAATCAGGGTTTGCTTCTGCAAAGAGTCATGCATATGCCTATATACAAGAGGCTATAGTTCAGTTGGCCTGGCATTAATCCTGTACAATAGCATGAAATGGTTTATATCAAATGTACCTAATCAAGAGTCAAAAGAGTGCAGCATAATTAACGTCAGGCAGTGTGGTTTCGTGTAAAATAGGTCTTGTTGAATAAATATATTTTTTCCATGAAATTATACATTTGGTTGATAAAAGTAACTGAATTATTATATTATAGGTAGTCAAATTCATTATAGTAATCCCAGTCCCAGATAAGATTCAGACTGAAAAAAAAAAGCTTTAGCCAAAAATCAATGTAACTCCTTTTAAATGAATTAAAAACTCGTTAACAGACTCCATCCCCCCAAATGAATTGTACCTGGTTAAATGTCTGCCAGGAAGTGTTTTTCTGTTGGGCTCCCATGGGGATCTGTTCTGGTTCAATATCAGTATTATTCACTAGCTTTTTCAGTGTGCCAGAATAATCATTCACTCAGCATTTAGATTCTGCTCACACATATTCCCATCCCTATTCTAGCCCCCCACCCCTTCCACTGTCCTTAGCTTGATTCAGAGTTTGGGTGGCAGAAAGTTGTTTGTCTTAGCTGTACAGTGTCTGAGTTTGTGCCCCAGCTGGTCTTCTGTCCTGTTGTGCTCAGAATCTAACGACATCAGAAAATAAAATCTTCTCCAACTACTTACATATTTCAATCAGGAAATGAATGGGAGAAGTGAAGAGAAGCAAATACAGTCCAAATAAACTGAAACAGGGGGCGGTGGGTTTTTCATTAAGAGCCAAACCATTATTTAAAATGTACAGATAGGGTCAAAGGGAAAATGGGTAATCTAATGTTTACATCAATGGCATGTAAAGAAATGCTCTGATCATGACTCAACTGCAAGCCTAACAGGGTCAGCTTTTCAAAATGATGGTTCTTAAATGGATAGAGAGGATCATGTAATAAAGATCATGCTTTTTCAGATATGCTCTGTACATTTGGCACTCCAGTAGTTCACAGCTGCTGTTTGTTCAGGAAATTAATACTGTCATAGTTGTGTAGCTTGTGTGTGTGTAATAAACCTCCCATATAAATGCAGGTTCCTAGAAGTCAGCTGGGGAATCACTAGAATAACAAGAATATGGAGATTCATGTTTCATTTTATAAAGAGCAGAGCTTGTTATTAGATTTAGGAGCAACCTACCCATTTTTATATGCTGCATTTATTTACTGTTTAATAAGCAGTTCCTATTTACAAACAGTTGGGTGAGGAAGTGCTCTTTTTGACACAAAACTGATAAGATTACAGCAGTTTCTCAGTCTCCCATTTCTCTGAAGAGGAAATCCCTTGTGGGTGATTTATTCCTTTACTGGAAAAACCATTAGTTGGATAAAAAGATTGTTTTGATCAATGTTTCTTAATAAGAGCATGTAATTGATTCCTGGTTTATTACAACTGTAAGAATAACAGTTATTAAGTAGATTTTCAATTCAAGAAATATTGGTGACTACAGTCTCAGCATTGAAATAATATCTCACCATTTTTCTCAACATAATATCTCACCATTTTCCTTCTTCCAGCAGATTTTTAAAAGCATCACCCATGAAGATTCAATCCAGGGACAAGGAAGTCGGAGACTGATCAGTTTTTCATTGTCAGGTATGTCTTTGTTAGAAAGTGTAAAAACTCTGGATGCAAAGATTGGGAATGGAGATTTTTATCTATTTTATTTTATATATGTTCTTAAAACAGGTTCGTTACCATAGTATCTGAGTGATTTTTCAGTAGTGACATTAAGCAACATGACTTGTACATGTCACTGCTTGTATTCTGTCTCCAGCTCCCCAGGAGTAGTTGTACATAATCATGAAGACTAGGTATGCTTGACTGGAGTGTTCTGATGCTTTTGCTAATTTGTAGAAAACCCAAAGGTTCCTGACTAGAAGGCCTTGCTCTTTTGCTCAAAGTTATACCGGTCACCAGATTTGGGGGCAAAAAGGCCTTTTCCTTCTAGTTCAGACTGCGAAAGACTACATAGGTTTTTGCCTTCCTCAGTAACATGGGAGGTAGTCCTTTTTTTAGGACTAATATTGGCATATATTAACCAATTATGTCCCTGCCATCACAGTGCCACAGCAATGATAGTACCCCTGTCTCCCCTGCCTTTACTTTTAGCATGCCATACGGTCATTTTGGTATTGAAATTGATACAAAATTCTACAGGAAACCAATACAGAAAGAAGGGCACAGGAGGTGTGATGTGCTCCAACCATCCATTTGTACTTAAAGCACTTAATTTACCTACATAATTGACGCAGCTGCACAAATAAGCCCCAATCCAAAAAGCATGCTGTAGTTTGAGCTCACAATGGCATCTCCTTTTCAAAATTTGCCCTTGCATATTTATACACCTTTACCTAGGCCAGGGTTGTCCAATTTCTCAGGGCTCCATGTGGCACAGGCTGCATGCCCCAGAGCTGCATGCCCTAGGCTGTTTCCCCCACCCTGTACCACTCATGTAGGCGGTGTCCGCCACATGCTATGTATGCAGATAGCCTCCATCTCAGCTCTCTTGCTGCATCATGCCACAAGCTCCCTCAGTGCTGTGGGAAAAAATAAAACAGTCTGGTCTGTCATAGGGTCTGCCATACTGGATCAATTAATCTTGCTTAGTTTATCCTGTTAGCCATTATTAGATGCTTCAGTAAAACCTTCTTATTGACAATTATGGAATACCCCGTCCAAAGTGAAAGTTTCGTCTTAATGGTAGTGGTTGTTTTTATATGTCCCTTATCCTTTATATGCCCCAGATCCTATATGGATTTAGTACTGTTATTATCCCTGTAATATTTCTTCAGTTTTTGTTCAGTGTTTATTGCAGGCAAGCTCTCACTGACTTAAAAATAAATTTACCTGAGTAAATAGTCCTAGATAAAATAAAAAATTAATATCTAAAACAGTTACAAATGCTGGTGCTTCAAGACAAAAGGAAAATACTAAGGAAAGAAATTGTGTTTGACTTAGTTAAATGGGAACTTTTCTAAATATCCACACATTTGGACTTGTGCAAAGTTATTACATACATTAACACTCCCCACAGTTATAAAAAAAAGAGTAACTAAATGTACATGAGTTCTTTAATCTTATGCATGATATTTATATTACTTATTCATTTTAATGTTGTAACAGAAATATAGGCCTAATTAATTAGTTCAGAAACAATCTTCGGAAAAAAAAAATCCACTGCAACTTTTCCAATTAGAAGCTATACAAAATGGAAAACATGACTTTTCCACCACAGTCAAAGGAGTATCACAATTCAGATCTGATGCCTGCAACTGAATTCTGAATTCTTTGTCCTGTTATGTGCAAAAAGAAGAAATGCATTTGGGATCTCACAATAAAGCAACCACTTCACTGGAAATTCATGATTTAGTTACAGTGGAACAACCTTGCTGAAGGCACTTTGGCCTATTCTGCTTCCTGATGGATAGAGCTGTTATTATCATGAAGTTTGCCTAACATTCCTCCTCTATTTTCCCTTTCTTAATTCACTCTCTTTACTCCCAGTAACAGCTCTGTATGGGTATTTATACACACAACTTTTTGTCCCACGATGCAACAGAGATCCGCTGCTTCGGAGCAGGCTCCATTAATCGAGTCTGCCCCACCCATAAGCTGATGCGCACTGTGCTGCACCGTCTGCAGTTGTACAAGCAGTGAATTGCATGTCAGCGCACAGAAAATGGCAGCAGTGCTGTTTTGAACTAAAACACCTTCCACATGCAGCGCTTGTGTAAAAAATGCGATATCACGCTGAATAATTCATTTTGATACTTAATATTTTTCACTCTTTGTGTATACTGGATTATTTACATTTGTTTATTATGGCACTAACAACCATACTACTCAAGTGTCACACAAACATTTCTGTCCTCACAGCATCCTTGTGAGGAAGGAGGTACCGCAATTTCCATTTTACAGATAGAGAACAGTCACACAGAGAGATTAAGGGCTAGAATCTTGCGTGGTATGCCAACACAGGTCATTGGAAGTCAGTGCCCAAGTCGCTTTGGAAAATGTTTTGTTTTTTTTTTCTCCTAACGTCCTTTAGGTCCTTTTGAAAATTTTACTGAAATTTTAAATGAAACATTTGACTGAAAGACAAATACATTACAGTTAAAATGTTCTAACCTCTCTTTGAATGGGACCAGTTTGAATGAAAATTCGGCATCAGAATCACTGGGGTAGCTTTGAAAGTATCTCTGTCTTTGTGTACTTTAGGTCTTCCAGCTTTACAATGTCCTCCCAAAAATCAAGCTATTTTGCCAGGGTCAATCCAAGCTGCTTCTCCCTTGGAATATTCTTACTCTCCAAAAACTGTTGCTGGCCTGAAATGACTTTTCACCACCTCTGACACAGGCTTATGCCTACAAAGCATTGTAGTGCCCTACTTTACAGCTAGAAGCAACTGTAAGGTGACATAACATTACATCCCTTGCACCACAGGCCACAGAGCATCACCTTATAGCAAGTCCAAGACTTACGTTTGGCTGAAGCTAATCTTCCAGAAAAACTTCCAGTCTTAACGTGAAGATATCAAGAGATGGCAATTTTGTTCCAGTGGTTAATAAGCTTCAGCATCAAATACTCAGCTTCACTGTTAAAAATATTTAAGTTACTCATTCAAAATTTTCTTGTATTTTTTTTTCACTGGAGGCACAAAGGAGTTCTGTCTTAACCACTTCTGAATAATTAACTTCTATGCTCTTTTCATGTTTTAATAGACCAGTTTTCTTCTACCTCCTCCCTGATATAAATGAAAAACCTTTTTAAGTTCCCTTGGGTACTTTGGCTAGCACAAATTCGTTTAATCCTTTCCCATTGTCTTTAGTATGGTGTCAGCAAGTCTTATGAGACTGGATTCTTACTTGCTTACCTTCCACTTCCTGTTTCTTCAAATCTCTTTTGTTTGGACATCTCCTTGTGCAGCCACACTGGCCAATTCTTACTTAGTGGATTCCTGTTTTTTAGAGGAACTGGAGTCTGCTTATAGGATTGTGCATTCCAGGGGCCACCATGACCATCTCATCAGATTTAACACTGGCTACAGGACCTAGCCTGTATTTTCTACATCAGCCTCATAGCCCATTGTTCCTCATGTCTAGTATCTTTTGGCATTCCCCTGCATTATTTCCCACTAAGAGAGTTTAATATTTTCTATCACTGAGTCTTACTGATTAGAATTCCTAATCCCATAATACTTGCTCTCTTGATATCTTATACTACAGGACAGTTACATCTGCAAACCCTTTCCTTACCAAATTGAACTCGAGAAATGCATGTTAATGACAGTTAAATGCACTCAAATATGTATCTCCAAGCCTCAGTGAAACTACTGTGCTTTTATGAATGAATGTGGTAATCCTTAGTGCTATTTTGTATTCACCTAAATGTGAAACAGTGCTCCTGTAGCTCCTGTTGAGCCTCCTGTTGGTGGAGTTAGGGGCCAGAGCTCCCACATCTTCCCCTGTAGATTAAAAAACAGCTGTGATGCCACCAAATTGACAGTTCACAGAGGATGTTGTTATAGCTGGCACAGAATGTCATTTTTTTATTCCAGTGTAAGAAAATTATCACCCTGAAGGAAGCATTGACTCTGAACTTTCTGCCACTAATTTAAATAAAAATCTGGAGGAAGGAAGAATATTATTTCTTCCTCTTCCAAGTTGTCATTCTTTTCTGCCTTTTCTAAACCCTTCATCTTTAGCACTTCTTAGCTGATGCCTCTACTCACATTCTTCCAGTTTCCCCTTCCTTTTACTTAACTGCCTTTCCCAAGTGGATTTCATCTTCTCCAATGATCCATTAGAAGTTCATGTCTGTATTTTAGGAACAGACATTTTCTAGCATCACTGATGTGGTTCCTTCCCAAGCAGTGTCACCATGAGCTGTAGATCCTGGAATACTTGTGGGCCCTGATACTTTTGCATTGACTGGGGCTAGTGATCCTGGCCAAGTTATCCTTCTCAGAAGCAGAATTTTTCATTTAAAAGGAATTGCTTCCCATGGGTGGGGAGATGTGCTTGTTAAGAAAAGGTGCATTGATCAATGATGGTTGCACTCATAGAGCACACCATCCTGCGGACTAGTTCTCTTACTCTGCTTGTGCAGAATCACTTAACTGATGCTAACCAATTTAAAGTTCACAGTTTAGGAATAAAGGCAAGTAGATCAACAAGAAAGGCTCAGTGCTTGCTTTACCTCTCTGCCTAGATGTCTTCCCCTTGTCATGTTCCCAAGACGTGGGCTGACATTTTCAAACTGCTTGATGTACCTAACCTCTTGCATAAGAAAGTTTAATTTATGGCTAAGCAAAAATTGACATATAGTATATTGTGTATCGTTTTAATAGGTTGGAGTAAAAAAATACATGTTTAAGAAGAACACATGATTTCATAGATTTCATAGACATTTGGGCTGGAAGGGACCTCGGAAGATCATCGAGTCCAGCCCCCCACCCAAAGGGCAGGAAGTCAGCTTGATATGAGTAATTATTAGTAATTGTTTTCCCCACCAAACATGTGATAGAACTGCTGTGTGCTGCAGGATAAATTTAACTTTCTGGAGTTCATTGATTTAACCAGAGTTTTAGACCCAGTTAATCCTAAACCACCACTTTATAAACATTCAATAAGAATATTTTTAGAATGCTTCTGCCTGGAAAGAAATATTTTCATTTCTGAAATCATTTTCACTTCAGAAATTATAATGGAATATGATGTTGTGCATCTCTGGAGATGTTACCCAGAGCTACTGTCATGCTAACAGAGTGGCAGGAACATGCCTGGAAGTTTTTTAAAGGGGAAATATAATTCAGGCTCTTATGGAAATGGCCCCATACTTTTTGGCCCATCTACATACACTTTTTATTGTTTGACGACTGAGAGAACTTGTGGTGAAATGTATTAAAATTGGTAGGACAGTGCATTATTTGGGTAATTCTCCTCCACTTACTTCCTTGAAGAGTCTCATGAAAGTTGCTGAGACCACACAGATAAGGACCGTGTATTTTTCCAAACTGTGTTATGGCACCTGTCGCTAGCCATGTACATGAGCGAAGGTTTTAGGATCAGACCATCACACAATCCTGAGGCCATTTCAGGACTGTAAATAAAGAGGAGAAGAAAACTAAATGATGCTGCCTTTCACCTTTCTGTCACATGTTACATATATCCCACAATTAACTGGTTAATGGTGCAATACATTTAGACTGGCCACATGTTTAAAGTAATTATCACACCATAAAAATGTCCATCCAGCTATAAAAAGAGCAAACCAGCTACAAAGTTAGTGCTTGAAAATGTGCAACAACTTTGTGGCTGGATTCTATCCAACTTTAAATGTGTGGCAGGACCCCTATATTACACAGTTCTTATATAAAAGTGCATTGGCAATCACACAGATCTTGGGGGAGGAGAAACCTGTGTTCAGTGGCAAGGAGATCCAAGATGACTGGGGTTACTCTTCCACTGCAGCTTTCATCTGTCTTCATAGCCATTGAGAGATTGTGCCTTCTTCATCCACCTGTTCCAGCACTGAGGTCTTTATGTTAAGTTGGACTGCTCTTCATGTGATACTTCACCTTTGACCTTACCACCATAGGCCACCCTACCAGGAGTACAAGACTCCTGACAGTGTTGCTCTTAGGGTCATCAGTACATGCAAGTCTCTCCACACCATCAAGTTGGCCATCTGTGGAACACTTTGCATACCTCAGCAGCCATCTTTCAAAGAAGGCCACCATCAACAAGAAGATCCAGTATAGAATCCGAAGTGCCAACTCTTCCTTCAGAAGACTGAATCATCATGTGTTCAATGATTATGACATCAGGACTTGAACAAAGCTCCTATTATATAAGGCTGTGGTAATCCCAACTCATCTCTTTGGCTATGAAGCTTGGGTGATCTACAGGGACCACCTGAAAAACCTGGAGCACCATCATCAGTGTTACCTCTGAAAGATCCTTAGGATAAAGTGGGAGGATCATTCCACAAATGCCAATGTCTTCATTAATGCTAACATCACCAGTCTGGAAGTGTTGATTGTTCAACATCAGTTGCAGTGGACAGGGCATTGTGTGTGCATGCCTGATGTATCTTTACTGAATCAAGTGCTATACTCCCAACTCAGCCAAGGACAAAGGACACACGAAGGCCAGAGGAAACACTTCAAGGACACCCTCATGGTGAACGTTAAGAAGTGTGACATTGACACCACAAATGGGGAAAAACTAGCCCAGGTCAGGGCTACATGGTAATACCTTGTGGCAGAAGGTACATCTAACTTTGAGGAAAACCATTTCACCCTGGAGGCAGAAAAATGACAGAAACAGAAGGAAAGGAAGCAAGACTAAGAAATCTGTGGTTTGCCCCTCTCTTTAACCACTGCCTGTGGTGTTTGCCAGAGAGTCTGTGGTTCTAAGATCAGCCTTCTCAGCCATCAGTGGACTCATCTACAATCTGATCTACAGCTGAACCTCAAGTTAGTAAGGTGCCTTCATTCTGCCCTGTGTCAACTGCCATGGACAGGGAGACTTAGTGAAATTGTTCCCTCATAGTTTTACTCTCAGTCTCATACCTCCATGTTTGTATTGCATCATAGGGGTGGCAAACTATGGCATGCAGCAATGGGGATCAGTGGTATGCAGCAGCAGCAGCACCTTCTCCACTCTGCACTTTGCATTCCTCTGTCACTTGCCTCTAACCCACTCCGCAGCTCTCCCTGCTGTGTTGCCCTGCTACTGCAGTCTCTGTTACCCTTACCACCAAATTTGGCCTTTGCCATCACTATAGTTATGGAAACTGGTGACTTATGGTGGGGAGAGTAAACAGAAGTTGCAGTAGGAGTTCACAAGACTCAGAAAGCAGCCCTTCGCACCAAATGGGTGACGGGGGGGAGGGTGCAGTGCAGCTCAGCTGTTGGTCACTGCAATAGCCTGCCATTCTTAAAGGTTGCTGGCCCCTGATCTAGTGGATGGTATGTGCAATCAAAAGGAAAAAAAATTCTTCAGGTTGGTTATTCATCCCATTTTCCCAGCATTATAACTGTGCAATGTCAATGATTTCAGCAGAATTGCTTTTGTGAAGTTCAGTGGAATTATACTATCATAAAACTGGAATCAGGTATTTGATGAAAGAGTAAAAATATATTTAATCTAACAAAGTCATACCTTGATAGCAAGTAGAGAATTAATTTCCCACATGCAAAGTCCGGGGAATATAATTCCCCCAATCCAGCACCCTGCATACAGCCCATCTCTAATTCCATGTGGAGAACTGGCACCATTAGTTTGCATACATATAGACTGGATGACACTGTCCCTTCCCATTCCAACCACCTTCATTGACAGAGAACAATTTCACTAAGTCTCCCTGTCCATTGCTGGCTCACAGAAGCACAAACCACCCAGAACTATCTTACATGCCCACTGTTCTACAAGCTTCAAAGCAGCAGCTTTTAAAAGAGGTTGTTTTCATACTGATAGTGCCATGTGATGCAGTTTTACCCAACAAATAACAATGAAAAAAATAAACCCTTAAATTTAGTGTCTGGTTGTGTTGTTCATCTTGTCTATGTACAAATATCTAGAAGATCGCTAATGGAGGGGGTTTCTTTTAAGTACTGAGTAACCTGGTCACCATCACAATTGTTTATTCCAGCCAGTAGGAAAAAAGCTGATAAATCGTGATTACCAGCTCATTAAAACAATATATATCATGTGTGTGCATCTTTCCTACTTGTGCCTAATCCATTACTTTGGTTGACTACACCCTAAAACGGTGTGATTTCTTTTTAGGATGAAAAGAAGAGCCATATATACAGCCATAAATATTTCAGTTGGAGAACTTTTTGAGGAGAGATCAGAGAAAATAGAAAATATGTTCCCTGAGGCATCCTTTCCTCTCTCTCTTTTCTGCTTCCATCTCATGTTGTTGCAAATGTTTTTGGCCTTTCTCTGTTACTTTGCTGTATCACTTTCAGCCACAAGCCTTTTGCAGTTATAGTTTGGTCTATCTTGTAATACACTTCTGACAACCCAGTATTTGCTGCAAAAAACTAGTTGATCATAATGAGTGTCAATGACATCAGGAGCCATGCTTTCTTCAGTGCCTTCTCTGTACAAATACCACACTCAGAAGAGGAAATCTGTGCAAGACATGCATTATTATTGCATGCATGCATTATTATTGCACAGAATAAGGTTTATCAGAGGCAATTAGGTTATTAATACGTTACCAGAGGAAATTAGGAATTATCAGAGGGTCTATCAGATTATTTTATTTTTGGACTGCTTTTACTATAAGAGCATGACAGCACCCTGTATTAGAAAAGTCCTTTCAAGTGGACTTTTAAGAGTGATTATGCACTTCTGTTTCATGTAAATTCTTAAAATCTAGCATCTTTTTATGGACATACGTGGAAAAAACTTATAAAATCCTAGCTGGATGAGCCGAGTATAACTATTATCATTAAACATAAGTCCAGTAAAAACAACATTTGTTCTTTAGATGTGCACTACCTTGAATTGGATTTTATAATCAGCTCTCCAAGCACACAAAATATGATTGTTTTTTTCCATACAGACACACTTTCAATTTCTGAACTTTGGCTTCTGTATTTTGATATAAATGTACTCCTCAGGGAGAGTGGGGACAGGGTGGGGCTGTAGGGAGAGTAACATTTCTGTGCTGATTGGTAAAGCTTTTAATTAAAAATTGCAAATCCATCCAAAATATCCTTATGTTGACACACTTGTATTTAATTGGATTTTTAATTGGACTCATTTCACCTCTTGGGCCTTTTTATCAGTTCACAAAAAGCCTTAAAACCCTGAAAGTGAATACTGTACACAACCCTCAAAGAGAAACAGGACTTTTAAAATTAATGTTCAGAAAGAAACAGCCAGTTTGAGAGATTTTCTCCCATAATACCTTGCATCTCTTTTAAGATAGCAAGTGAAAGAAAGGAGCAAATATACCATGAGTTGCTTTTGTCAATACGAAATTAAGCTTTGAGCAAAAGCAGGTGAATCTCTGAACAAAGAGTGGTTGACAAAGAAATGGCCTCAAGCATCATTAATAATAGCGAAGTGCTTAGGTGTTGTGAAGAAGGCTAGGTGTGCATCTGTAAAACAAGGGTTTAAGCCATAGCTAATGTTGAGGCCTAAACTAATAAGAGAACTATCTATAGGTTGGTCTGCAGTTCATGAACTTCAGAAAAACAAGCCATAATGGACTCTTTGTCTTTCTTCTGGACTTTATAGGGTGCATTTTTAAGGAGATGTCTAGGGTTTTTATCTGCATAACTTGAATTAAATCCATGTAAGCTGAGCAGTTAAAATGCTCTGCTCTAAACTTTGAAATTGTAGGCATTAATTTTTGTAGGTTAATTAGAGGATGTTCGCCAAAATAAAGCAGCAGTGGAAAAAATTAAGGGTAAGATAAGATCCCTTGAAGCAACTAGTGGCTTTGTAGAGCCAAAATTTCAAAACCAGGGTGACTAAAGTTGTGGGCCTGAAGCCATAAAACCCGTAGGCAAAACCATCATGCTTTCCAATGATGAAAATGAAATAAATCTTTAAATTGAATTGTGTGTAATGAAAAGTTTATCTGACAAGTTTAGTGTCTCCTGCTTCTGGAATAGCTGTGACAAGAACAGGACTTTTCTGAATTTCTTAATTATTTCATTTCAGAATGTTTTTACTCAGTAGATTAATCATGAATATTTGAGGTCCAGGCTTACCTGTG
Organism: Crocodylus porosus; assembly: GCF_001723895.1. NCBI lineage: Eukaryota > Metazoa > Chordata > Crocodylia > Crocodylidae > Crocodylus > Crocodylus porosus. The sequence continues at coordinate 92,070,211 of NW_017728886.1, forward strand.
ATTGACTGTTAGATAATTCCTTTGTATTATATCTGGCCTTTTATTAAATGAGCATGCAAGCACTTTGAGTGCGATTACTTCGTACAGGCAAATCTAAAATGCTTGTTGTGCAAATTCTAACATCTGAAACTTAGGAATGGGTGTTCAGCAGATGCTTTGGCCAATCCTTGATCACTCAATTGTCTGCGGAATCCTAACTTAGGTAGACCCTTCAGAAGTTTGAACAAGTCATCTCAGAATGTTTTTTTGAGAAAGTAGCTTTGGAAATATTTACAAAATGGGAAACAAAGACTAAAAGATGAAATGTTGGTCCCACTAAGGTCAGCTGGGAGTTTTGGCATTTACTTCATTCAAGTCAGGAGCTCCAAAATTTGTGCCAAACAACAGGATGCGCTCAACCATGCCATGCTGCATGCTGCCTCCCCAAACCAGAAGCAGGGTAGCCATATTGCCAGGGTACTGGCAGTGGGACTAATCAGCACAGCCAACACTGTGATGATGATTTCTGTTCAGGAGGTAGCATATATTCTGGCCTCTACTCTGGAAAGTGAGCTACAGACTAATTCCCTTCTTCTCCGTTGAGAGATGGAGATGCAAGGATTAGTGTTTACTCTTGTGAATACTATAGAACTTATAAATCATCAGTTTTATGAGACTGTTATGGTTTGGTTTTATGTTTTGACCCAAAATAATGCCATACAGTTTTTCCATAACCCCCTCTACACATGCAGGTAAAGGCACAATGGAATCTAATTCACACACGCCACATTAGATCCCATTATGCCTTATTGTTGGTGCAAGGGGAACCCAATCCCAGGCTGCCCCTGTACTGGCAGAAAGCAAGTCCTGTGGCTGGCAGCTCCATGCACCCCAGGTGAGGGGCTCCCAGCTGCAGGGGTGTCCTATGCACCCCCAGGGATGAAGGATCACTGCAGGGGTGATCCTCCCACCCCAGGGGTGCAGGGAAACCCTGGGGCCAGAGGATCATGAACTTCTGAGCCTTAAGGATCACAGCAGTCATGTTCCCCAGGGTCCAGGGGTTTCATACACCTCTGAGCTCTAGGGATCACAGCAGATGCAATCCATAGGGTTCAGGGGTGCATGAAGACCCTGGGTCCTGGGGGCCACAACCACCCCAATCCCTAGGGCTGGGGGGGTGTGGATTATGCTAGGCATGGTGTGCCCCTGCAGCTGGAAGCCCCATCAGCTGACAGGGCCCCCAGCTGCAGGGGAGACCCTGCTACATGTGCAAATTAAAACTCAATAGCAACCAGCTACAAATTAGTTCACATTTACAAGGTCTAACTTTATAGCAGGTTGGAGCTTTGTATTGTGTGATAGGTACTTTGCACGTGTAACTGGTCTCCAGGTAATTCTGCAGTTAACCAGTTAATTGTGCAATGCTTGTGGCACAGGGGTAGCCAAAATGTGGCCCGCGGGCCAGATACGGCCCGCCAAGCCATTCTATCCAGCCTGTGGGGCCCCTAAAAATTGAGACAATTAATATTTATCTGCCCCTGGCTGTCTGTCATGCAACCCTCGATGGCTTGCCAAAACTCAGTAAGTGGCCCTCCGCCCAAAACAATTGCCCGCCCCTGTTGCAACATGTATTCCTGCCATGCCTTTACATTTCTCACTGGTTCCCTATACGGTTCTTCTGACTGCCTGGTGAGCCTATGGTAATGTAGATGCTAACCAGTCTGGGCTCATAATAGATATGATACCTTTTATTAGACCAACAACATGCTAATCAGAATGTTTAACTTTCTGCAGACTTCCAAGCTTTTGGTTTGAAGAAGGGAATGTTCTTCAATCCAGACCCTTACCTGAAGATCTCTATCCAGCCTGGAAAGCACAGCATCTTCCCCGCTCTTCCACACCATGGACAGGAGAAGAGATCAAAGATCATGTGTAATACTGTCAATCCAATATGGGAAGGAGAGGTAGGCAGCTGAGTGCTTCTGACTCTCCAAATGGCTCTATCTTTAAATATTTGTTTCTTTTTTTAGAACATGGAAATAGTCATGATAATATCCCTAATCTACTGCACATTTTTAAAGCCCTTATGGTCTATATAGTCATCTACCAGATTGTATTTGATAGATTGCACCCCATAATGCCAATGCCTTAATTTGCTAACAAAATGAAGGTTTTATTTAAACTTTCTGTACATATTGTATTTTAAAGCCATAATTTATCTGGATGTTTATTATTATAGGTAAGCCTACCTAGTCCACTACTGAAAAATATTAATTCATCAGTTTTGAATGCTGCTGTTAGCCTGACTGAAGTTCTTGCAGTGTTATTAGAAAAAGAGAACATAATGTGAGGTACAATAGATAGCATGCAAACAAAAGGAATCTGTGTGATTGAAAATTGTCCACGGATCTATAAATTACAGGCAATTTTGGCACATTTATACATCACCTTGAAGAAATATTCTAAAGTTGTCTATGCCTTATTGGAAAGACTTAATAGGTACCAGCGAGAACAGAGAATATCAGATCATAAGTCCCATCACTGAATGCTCCTGCCCTTAGGACTTATGTGAATGTAGCTAGATTGCCAGTGCTTGACATCTCAAAGGAGGGGACAGGACATGGCCTTAGTCTCCCATCCTGTACCAGCTGGTGAGGCCAGCCACACTCAGAGTGGAGCATATGTAATACCTGTGCAAAGAGCGATGTGCCCTCCTGGAAACTGAGAACAGGATTTTTCTGAAGTGCTCTGCATTGGCTAACCTCTGCCCTTATTGAAGTTGTAGCATTAAATGTAATTAAATGTAACTTACTCTCATTGTAAGGCCTCCGTGCATCTCTGGGGTAGTAGAGAGTGGCTTTAGAGTAACTGAGATTGAGGCATTATGAAACTTGGCTGCTGCCCTGACAAAATCTCTGTCCTCTCCAGTCTTGTGGGGACATCTGAGTCACTTACTGCCATTCCATTGCAGGCAGAATTTGAAGCGGGAGAGGGAATACAATGCAAGGACCTAATTATGGCTTCTAGCTTCTTCGTTCAGCGCCCCCAGTTCCACTGACTGCGTGTGAGCCCTCTCATTCTTATCTTTAATATTGTTGCCCTACAGCAACTGAAGAAAGGATCCAAAGCAATTGAGCGTCTGTCAGCATATTTAGTCTTCACCTTCTCTGTGGCTGATATAAAGGCATTGAAATATAATACATTTGGGTTTTGTTCTCCAGGCATCAGTTGACCTAAAATCTGCATCCAACTGTCCTTGTTTTAGCTGTGGAAAACAAAGATCAGTTTCCATTAAGCCTGATTCACCTCGGTCTTGTACAAAATCACAGTAGTAGAAATGTTATGCCCACTCTGTCCTCACTTTGCCCAGGCAGCTCTACCTACTGGAATCAGACCCACTGTGTGCAAAAGAATTAGTCACCGGGTTTTTTCTTTGGAAATATTGTAAGTAATGAATTCATTTAGACTTTATTTTTCATACCGTTTTCTATCACTCTGTAATTAGTTTCTGCAAATAGAAGCCAGCTGTTCTTTTTTCTTAACTGAATGACCTGTCTCATTTATAATTGTTCCTCACCTCACCTGAAAACATTTTGGAGGATTGTGGAGGGAAAGACAATCATATGGAACTGCCTGTAGGTCTTAGTTCTGCTTGTGACTGTACCTAGGCAAACTATCTCAATGAAGTCAGTTTGGTTCAAATTCTGTAGGTGCTAACTACCACAGTAAAATCATGCATAATTTAATGTAAAGATAACAGAACATTTAAGAACGAGGTAATGATGCATTTACTCCTTTACATTCATGAACCCTGCCCATATGTTAGCAGTACACATGGATTTCGTACTAGCGCTTTTCATTTGGAGCATTCAAGCATACTTCCAGGGGTACAGGCAACTATAACTCTGTGAATTGCAGAGAAGTCACAACTCCTGTGAATTTATGTGGCTGGTATCTGAAAATTTGGTTGGCATTTTGTGATCAACAGTATCTCCCACATAGTCCAATACTTCATCCCTTCTTCTAGTTTAAATCATGTGGATTATTTTACTGTTTTTCACTTTTTAGTTAACATTCTAGGGGGTTTTAAGGTTTACCTAAAGAAAGGAAAGGCAAAAGGGACCACAGCTTAACTTTCATTTTCAAAAGTTACAGTTTTAATGATGCTACAACCATTTCAATCCCCAGGATATTCACTAAATCAGTGGAAGCTAACCTTTTCAGCAGACATGGCATAAATAAGCCCTGCACCCCCACACCTCCAAGTGCCACTCCAATCCCTTTCTCCTACCAAGCTGCTGCTCTGTTTTCTGCTCCCTGTGCTATCTACCGTGCTCACTGTGCTGTGCTGCCTGTCCCTTCCCTAACTGCTCATGCCACAGGTTGGCCACCCTGAACTGTAAGCCATTAACCTTGGTTGCAAGTCCTTGTCCTAAGGTGAAACCTTTTCCTCCAAGAGTTTTGAGCTTAGAAATAAGAAAACTACAAGCAGAGCTATACTTCACCTCTATATCTGATCAATATGCTGTGAATAATATCACACAGAAATGGTGATCCAGCTCTGTTTTTATGCTAAATGATATTGCACAGCATTTCTATGACTCACTTTAATCATTTCTATTAGCATTAATGTTCTGATAGCATGCAGGTGCCTCAATAAAGCCTGGAGCTCTAGTATGTCTGTTCTGTATACATACAGTAAGAGACAGTCCTGGCCCTGAAGTCTTACAATAGAAATAGACAGGGCAGGAAAATGTTAGTAGAATAGAAGTGGCATTTTATAATTGGAGAACTATGGCATAGAGAGATTAAGGATAAGATTTCTAAACTGACTGGTGACTTTACAGGACTCAAACTTTGAATACCCAACATGAAGCCTTACTGAGAGTGCAGAAACAAATGACCCCGATGTGCAGGAAGATAAGCAAGTGTGGCAGAAGACCAGCTTGGCTTAGCAGGGAACTCTTCAGTAAACTAAATCACAAAAAGGAAATTTATAGGAAGTGGAAACTTGGACAAATAACTAGGGAAGAATATAAGAGCATTGGTCGGGCACGCAGGGGTGAAGCCAGGAAGGCCAAAGCACAGTTGGAGTTGCAGCTAGCAAAGGATGTGAAGGGTAACAAGAAGGATTTCTACAGATATGTTGGTAGCAAGAGGAGCATCAAGGAAAGTATGGGTCCCTTACCAAATGGGGGAGGCAACTTGTGGCAGAGGATGCAGAAAAGGCTGAAGTGCTCAGTGCCTTTTTGCCTCAGTCTTCACAGGCAAGGTCAGCTCCCAGATTACTGCACCCAGCAGCACAATTTGGGGAGGAGGTGAGCAGCCCTCAGGGGTGAAAGAACAGGTTAGGGACTACTTAGAAAAGCTGGATGTATGCAAGTATATGGGGGCAGATGGGATGCACCCCAGGGGTGCTGAGGGAGCTGGTTGATGTGATTGCTGAGACATTGGCCATCATGTTTGAAAACTCATGACAATCAGGAGAGGTCCTGGATGACTGGAAATAGGAAAATTTAGTGCCCATATTTAAGAAAGGGAAAAAGGAGGATCCAGGGAACTACGGACCAGTGAGCCTCACCTCAGTCCCTGGAAAAATCATGGAGCAGATTCTTAAGGAATCCATTCCTAAGAAATAGAAGGAGAAAAAGGTAATTAGGAACAGTCGGCATGGGTTCATCATGGGCAAGTCATGCCTGCCCAACCTGATTTCCTTCTATGATGAGATGACCAGCTCTGTAGATGAGGGGAGACTGATGGATGTGGTGTGCCTCTGGGGTTGCAAGTGCAGTTGCCTTAAAGGTTTAGGCCAAATGTAGTCTGGGTAGCCTGTTTTTTGTCAAAAATGCTTTTACAAAGGCCAAGCAAAATTATATACAAAAAATGGTACTTGTCAGTGTTTATTCAACAGAAGTGATTATCTTCTGTGGTAGTTATGTCAGTGTCAAACTATAATGTTGCCTTTAATATTTTGAATCTAGTAAATTTGATTTTGATATGTCACCACTTTTGCACTGTTGACTTTAGTTGTCCTATTTCCTGACTTAAGCTGGGGTGAGACCAGTCGCATCCCATTATGCATGTCCCAGGCGTGCGTCTTCCCAGCAGTCTGCAGAATTCCAAGACACTGATAGCTAAGTTGTTCCACCTCACTATATAAAACAGAAAAGAAGCCTATGAAAAAATGTTCATTTTAAAAATCTTTTCTCCCCCTAATTGAATGGAAATAGGATAGGATGGATGTTGGCCATGCTTATCTCTCCTAAAGACATGTCTCTAGTGTCGTGTTCTCTATAAGAAGCCTTTTCAAAATGCAATTATAATGACAGCAGGCAATAAAGTAGCCCATCAGCAGTCAGTGCAAATCTTGCTGTAAAACTCAGGTACAACCAGGATCCCTTTGCCAGCCTCCATCAATCTCATTCAGATGAGCCCTGGGTTATTTGCATGTCAGATTTTTCAGTGCTGTGGTTTTATTTTCATTTTGTTTTCGAAGGAGTTTAAGGTGTTAGAAATCACAAACCTGTACAAAAGAAACTGATGCAACAAATAGTTTACTGTTCTGAAACAGACTAGTGAGAATGTGTGATTATGCAGGACAAGTATGTCAGGCTTTGTGGCTTTTCGTGAAGGACATATTTACACTCTTTCTTTCTTGATACCTCCAGTATTTTATCTCAGGTGGCTCCTTTTCTAATGGCTTGTTTATTAACTAGTCAGTAGGTAGAGAGCCTCAGGGAATATGTGCTCATATGACACTAAATATTGGCTGTTGCATCCATCTGGTATGCTTATGCTGGTTCGATCTGTTAGATGACACATCAGATTTAGGTCCTTGTAATTAATTGTTTTCCAGAAATGTGGATGGCATTAGAGTACCAGCCAAGTTATGACTAGGATACCTACAGTCTGAGCTCTGTGTAGTTTCACCTGGCTATTTTTCTTACCATTTCTCCATCTACAGACACTGCTGGGTAGAGTTACTTATACAAAATGGTGGCTTCTTTTCTGCCCCAAAGGTAACTACATTTCAGTGGTAGGTGAGAAGCAATCTGTATCTGCAAAGCTTTCAGGCATGTTGAGGTACAAGTGTGGTGGGTTTGATAAATGGAAGTTATTTTTGTAAGAATCATTTGACACAATAAATCTAGTGGGTACTCAGCTACCATCATCCCCCAGTAAGCATCTTTAACATCAGCAGCTTCTTTCCTCTTCTTTCCCCCAAGGCTTATAGAAATTGTGCACTTTATTAATAGTTACCAGTGACACTTTCAAAAGCTTCTAAATTGTTTAGGTGCATACGTCTCACTTTAAGTTTATTTGATACAAGGGTCATAGTAGCATAAAAACATTTGAAAATCTTGCAGTAGATATTACCTGGCATCCTACAACTTCACTATAATATCTCAGTCCAATAAGAGCCTTTTTGAAAACCTGTTGAGGGCAATAAAGGTTTCAGAACCTCATTCTTCTTAGGCCCCTACAGATATTAACATAAGGCACGATTAACTGGAGCTGCCAGGTGATTGGAGCTTCCAGCCAGGGGACACACCATGTGCTCCCCCCGCTGGGAACCTGGTCAGCTGATCGGAGTTCCCAGGCAGAGGGGCGCACCATGCACTCCCAGGGCTGGGAACCATGGTCAAATGCTTGGAGCTCCCAGACAGAGGAGTTCATGGTGCCCTCCCCCCCAACCCCCCCGTAGCCCCCAGCTGGGAACTTTGATCAGCAGGGATCCTGGTTTTCTCTGCTTAAGAATTGCAAATTATCTGATTAACAACCCCAAAATCCATGTTTTTCCACGATTAAAATGCAACACCACTATCTATATATATGTAGGTATCAATTTAACACAATGTTTTATTGATATATTTACAATTTTAAAGCTTACCAGTGCCTCAGTCATTATAAGATATCCAGGTTGTAGCCATATTGGTCTAGAGGAAAAGGCAATCAGGACTTACAGTAGAAATGATATCTTTTATTAGACCAACAAGATTTTGCAAAAAAAATTCTTTAATCGCAAGCTTTCAAGCACAAGCACTGTTCATCAGGCATTGGAGAAAAGATTGTAAAAATTCTGCTGAGTAGAAATGAAAGTTCATATTTCATAGGATTTAAAACTTTTACAGTCTTTTCTCTAATGCCTGATGAACAGTGCTTGTGCCCAAAAGCTTGCAATTAAAGAATTTTTTTTGCAAAGTCTTGTTGGTCTAATAAAAGATATCATTTCTACTATAAGTCCTGATTGTCTCAATCATAATAAATTCGAAATATTTTGGAGTTTGATTTTGTATTTTTTTATTATGGAAAATCAGAGCTCCCCCTGCCCCCTTCACGCACTAGGACATGGGTCCAGCTGTGGCTGTCACCTTGCTGCTTTGTGACGCTGAGCAACCCTGATATGCCAGTGTCCTGTCCCTGCCCCTGCCATTGCCCCTCATTCCCAAGCCACAGCTCCCCAACCCCCCCACCCCCAGCCCTGCTGGTGCCACTCACTCCCGATGCATAGTCCCCTGCTCCCCCCACAGCTGATTGGTGCTCCCAGGTGACTTCCAATCATCCCCCAGCCATGCTAGTGCCCCCCACTCCCAACCCAAGTCCCCTGCCCCCCGGTGCCCCTCACTCCCAACCCACAGCCTGCCATCCATACCAGATCCCCTCACTCCCAACCCGCAACCACCTAGCCATGCTGGTGCTGCTCACTCCCGACCCACAGTCCTCCCTCCCCACATTGCCCCTCACTCCCAAACCACAGCCCCCTCCAGCCATGCCAGTATCCCTCACTCCTGATCCATAGCCTCCAGCCCTGCCAGATGGGGTCCCCCAGGTGCCCCTGCCCCACCTGGCCCTGTGCAGACTCACAGGATGGTGGTCTGTGGGAACGGCCTCCAGCATGAGGTGCATGCAGTGCACCTCATACAGAACCACAAGCAGATGCTGGGGCACCACACCCTGCCCCACGCTGATGGTTGGGGCTGGGCCTGGGACATGGCAAGAGAGGACCAGCAGCATGAAGTGGAGCGCAGCTCCAGCCCAGCCATGCTTTGGCAGCATGAGGAGGGTATGGGGCTCCAGACCCCATCCCTCCTGAGCTGGAGTGTGGTGCCCATGGCAGCTGCAGCTAATGCGGGTGGTGACTGAGTGAGTCTGACCGCAGCATGGGCTGTAGGAAGGAGGAGGCGATGCCCGGGGCTCCCGCATCCCTCCAGGCAGCCTGCCCACCCCCCCAGGCAGCATCTCCCAGTCACCCGAACCCTGAGAGCATGGGCATCAGCCCCCAGTGCCGCTGGCCCAGTCATGCAGCTCCCTGCCACCCCTGAAGGACCTCCCCTCCCTCCTTCCCCCACTGGAGGGGCAGGCACCTCTGGGCAGGCCATGCTTCCAACAGCATGGAGCTGGGCTCACTAGTGGCACTGAGTACTGCCTCAGCACCCCTGACCCAGCACAGCCCCAGTACCCAGACACTTTCCCCTCCTTCCACACACACATGTACCCCACACAGCTCCCTGGACAGCCCCTAATCCCCCCATCCAACTTCCAGAGCAGCCCACAGCCCACTGCCTGGTTGTATGCCAGCCATGTGTATTTGCGCATACAGCCACACGTAGCACCCCCTGCCTCCAACGATGTCAGCCTGCAAGAGGAAACTTGCCATTTCCTGTGGCTTTCTTCTTTAAAGAGGAAAATGTATGTTTTTCTCCTTTAAAGGAGGAAATTTGAATTTCTTTGCATCAAGCAGAAAAGCTGGATCCCTGCTGATCCGTTAATGGGGCTGCCAGCTGTGGGAGCTTATGGTGGGTTCTCCTAGCTGGAGCCAAGCTTGCTACTTGCTGGTGAAGGGGGAGCCCAGAAGAACTTTACCACAGAGTAAAGGCCACCCTGGACAGAGGGTATAAAATCGTGGTCCTGTTTGAGTCAATAGGAAAAGTCAGTTAATGCCAAAAGCCTCAGTGGCATCAGGGTTTTCCCCACAGTGCACAGAGCCTTGTGTACAGAAGCCTTATTTTACAACATTTATTCACAAACAACCAAACCAAATGCAAAAGGCCCCAAATTTATTCAGCAGTTTGCAAGCACTGTCATTTGTAAATATGTCTGAATATCTGATGTTAATTGGAGTATAAAGACCCAAGACAGCTCTTATATCCTTCAGGAATTAATTAGAGCAGGAAGTAAATAAACATGTTTGCTTTAATAGGTCATTCTGCTAGAAACATATTTCAAGTGCAACTTCTATTCCCCAAAAAGTATATAATGTTCCTTAGTTTCATATTGCTTATGTATGCTATATTATAACTGCACAGTTGCAGTAAAGCTATCTTGATAAAACTTTCCCAGGGCACATCAGTATTCAACCTTACTGTGCCATGCAGTGGTGTTGTCAGACACAGTGCTTCACTCAGTGTACATTATCTCTGAAGCTCGAAGTAGCATAGTTACATTTGTTTGGTATTGCAGAAAGGCTTCTTAGCAGTGACTCTCAGCACAGCGTATTAGACAATCCACCATACTTCACAAATACGTCCATGCTGCTTCCAGGAAGGTATCACACATGGAGAACTACAGTGTGTATGGTTAAGTATAGACAGTCCAAAAGCCTGAAGCTGAATTGATTCAATCTTTTCAAGTTAGTTTAAGCTGCATAGATTGAACCAATAAGCAAGTGAACAGGCATGCACTTTTCATAGATTTCATAGACATTGTACCTCAGAAGATCATCGCATCCAGCCCTCTGCCCCAGGGGCAGGAAGTCAGCTAGGGTCAAAGGATCCCAGCAAGATAAGCGTCCAAACATTTCTTAAAAGAGTCCAGAGTAGGTGCTTGCACCACCTCTGGAGAGAGTCTATTCCAGGCCTTGGGGGCTCGGACAGTAAAGAAGGTTTTCTTTATGTCCAGCCTAAAATGGTCTAGGAGGAATTTGTGACCGTTGGACCTCGTCATCCATTTTGATTCCAGAAATGCAGCCACATGCCTGCAGTGGGCTAGGCCAAAAGCCAGAAGGCACCACAGCACACCTACCTGCTTGGCTGGAGCAGACAGCTTGGGCCAAGGTTAGCCTGCCCACCCTGCAAGGTGGGGTTTGCAGTGGAGGTTCAAAGCATCCTGGGCTGCTGGAAGACTGTGAGTTAACTTGAATCTGGAGAGGATCTCGAACAGACGTTCAATAAACCAATTTAACCTAATTCAGTAAAGTTGGATACTGCATCCATCCAGGCTTGTCTTAAACTGGTTTCAGCCATTTTGAAAGCAGTTTATGTATACTGAACTTCTGTTGAGTTACAGATTTGAACCATTTTCTAATCACTTAGACTTATTTATGTGTAATTTCTGTCCCTATCCTGTGCAGGTACTGCTTGCTGTCTGCATAGTAAGTTTGTAGTGAAGACATGTCCCAGGAAGACTTTAATGAATGTGTGAACTCGGAGGCAAGTTATCTGGTTAACCGGCTAGTGATTAACTGATATCCTTCGAGGACACTTCGCTCTTCATAGGAATCCTCAAACTATTTTTATTCTGCGTACAAATACATATGTGGATGCCACATAAGAAAGACAAAATAATGTGTCTGTTAAAATGTATAAAGAGTTTATCAACCAGCACCTCAGGATTTTGTAGAGCATATGACATGAACTGAAAAGGAACCTTATAATTTTTTTGTTTATATAGCGTACTTATTACAGGCATAGGGCAAGTCAAAGGGATAAAACCAGAGTCAGTTGAGTGCAGAACTAATCCAACTTTCAGTCAAATCAACGGAAAGGTCTTAATTGATTTCAGTGGGACTTGGACAATATCTAGCACAGCAGCACATATACAGGGGAAGATATTGTGCCATTATTGGATAAGATTCCACTGATGAGAAGGGACCCAGGTTTTCTGTTTGCTGCCGAAAAACATGGATTTTCTCTTTTAAAGGAGAAAACAGTGGGGAAACTGCAGGTGTGCCCTTGCAGGCTGGCAGAGTTCCAGCCTGGAAGAGGCTGCATGGGGGCTGGGGGGAAAGGGATGCAGGGGGCGGGGGGACAATGTGCATGTGTGCACATGCACACATGCATGTGGCCAGCAATACAGTGGTGGAGAGCAGCTCCCTCAGCTGCCTGAAGGTAAATCTATGGGAAGGCGGCATAGGCAATGCAGTGGGGGGCAGATTGAGGTGGCCACAGTGAGGGAGGGAGTTGGGCAGGGTTGGTGGCTGGGGCAGGGCCCGGGGCTGAGATGAGAATGCATGGCTGCAGGGCCCAACCAGCAGCTTGTTGAGGGGGTGGCTCCCCACTGCTGCATGCATTACCAGAAAGAGAGGAATGGGGGCCACACTGCAGGGCTTGGGGCTCCCCATCCTGCTTCCCTCCTCCCAAAGCCTCCGCAGCCCAGTGGGCAGGACCCAGCATGGGAGGGCAAAGCAGGGCAGAAAGGCTCCGTGCTCCCACTGCTGCTAGGAGCCTCTCACCAGCTGCACTGCCATGGCAAGGTGTCCCCTGCCTGCCTGATAATGACATAGTTTCATAGTTTGTAGGGTCAGAAGGGACCTGAGCACAGCATCGAGTCCAACCCCCCGCCATGGCAGGAAAGAGTACTGGGGTAAAACAACCCCAGCAAGGTGTTCATGTAACCTCCTCTTAAAGACCCCCAGGGTAGGAGCCAGCACCACTTTGCTTGGAAGTTGGTTCCAGATCCTAGCCGCCCTGACCGTGAAGTAGCGCCTCTTGATATCTAGCCTAAATCTACCCTCTGCCAGCTTGTGACCGTTATTTCTAGTCACTCC
>NW_017728886.1:92083620-92133829 GCF_001723895.1 Crocodylus porosus
TCCACTGCTACCCCTGCGTCTAAGGATTTGGTGACCTGGTTGTAGAAGGCCACCAGGTTGATCTGACATCATCCACATGTATGACGGGCTGTGGGTTGGGAGTGAGGGGCACTGACAGGCCTGGGGTAGGGGCTATGGGTCGGAAGTGAGGGGCAATTGCATAGGCAGGGGCAGGGCACTTGGCATATCAGGGCTGCTCAGCACCATGAAGGAGCAGGAGGGACAGTCTCAGCTGAACCTGCATCCTGGTGAGCAAAGGGTAGGGGGAACTCTGAAAAAATACCAAACCAAAATCAAAAGCCAAAATATATAGTTATGCTGTGCTGTTTGTGCTAATTATTCTGCCACCTTTTGCTGCCTTATGCATCTAAGGAGGGAAAGAAAGATTTAGGCCACGTTGCTTAAGAGAAAAGAATTCCTTGTGAACTAGTTAAGACAGTATAGTATAAAGTAATAATTTCAAACCCTCCACTTTTTTTTTAATAGTGAACATATGAAGAGTAGAGATGCTGAGTGTTGGGGCACATTAAATATGTAATTGACCAGCTACAGTATGTATAATGAAAAAACCTACTGATGAAATATTCAGCTAAAAGACTAAATCTGTCCTCACACATCAAAACAAATTAACAGCTTTTTAAGATTTACTCCTGCTTATATCTTCCCTTTAGCATGATAAATATCCAACATAAATTTTCTGTTTAATTATATTGCTTATTCAACTTCAGATCAAGAGACCAATCTCTCCTGTCACCAAATTTTAATTTACCTACCTTTCGTCGTGTATTAACAATTTTAAAAGTGTAATTTATACTTAAATAATCAGAGTTAATGATTTATTTCAACAGTTTCATTGATGGCATTGTTGGAAGCCCATTTCTGTGATCCCTTCCCCTTAGTATGGTTTTTACTAGGGCTGTTAATGCACACAATTAACATATTAATCATTGTTCTCATTCATTTTTTTAATGCGTTAATCGTGCACGTGGTTTTGGAGCCTGAGCCCAGGCTTCACTCCGCCACTGTCACTGCCACCCCTGGACCGACTTGCAGGGCAGCAGTGGCAGAGGACTGCAGGATAGCCTGGGCACAGGCTCTGGAAGACTGCAGTGGGGGGGAGGGGCACGCATAGACACAGACAGAGACATGTAGCTGCTTCCCTCCCCCATGCCCCACACACACTTAGCTACTGGGCTGTGTGTGTGTGTGTGTGTGTGTGTGTGTGTGTGTGTCTGCCTCTCACTCCCAAGCCACAGCCCCCCCCAGCCCTGCTTCTGCCCCTCACTCCTGACCCACAGTATCCCAGATTCTGCCATGGTATATGGGTACCCCCCTCCCCAGGCTTCAAATCCCACACACACTCCCAGAACCCCCCACACCTTCACAAATTCCCCCCCACACATACACACATACCACACAGACCCCAACCATACAAAGTACCTGCATCATTTTACATAAGTTTGAGTTTTTCTGCACCTAATTTTGAGTTTTTAGCTGTGCAATTAAAATCGTGATTAATTGCAACTAATTTTTTTTATTGCACAACTAACTGTGATCAGATTTTTTAATCATTCGACAGCCTTACTTTTTACCATGCTTACATTATGCATTGAAATGGTTGCCCCTGCCCCTCTCTCTGAAATGCATATGGGTACCATTCTACTCTTCTTCAGATCTCCCTGAAGAATAAAAGATTCAATAAAAGGTCCAAAAATAAAACCAACTTTTATGAGCTCAGTTGAAAAATGTTGCAGTTATTCCCAATAGAAATTTTACAGACTGAGCTTTCCAGCAGCATCCTTGAACCTCTTGATTGACTGAATGAAATTACAAGCTCTTTTAGGCATCCCAAAAGATCTCCTAGGCTCTAAAAAGCTATCAGCTATGATGTAAGGATCACAGAGACTCAGTTGTTAAATTCCTGGAGGTAAATAGACTGCTCCAACTTTTATTTGAGCCTAATTTGCATAAAATGAACTTTTCCAACCAGGAAATCTTACACCACTTTTTAGCTCTTCTGGGAAATATGAATTTTCATTTCCACCTGGGAGAAGTTTTACAATCTTTGCACTCTCCTATGCCTGAGGAAGGACATGTATGTCTGAAAACTTGCAAATAAAGAAAATGTTTGCAACTTTCTAGTTGGTCTAATCAAAGATATCTCTACGAAGAGTTCTGAACTTACAAAACCCATTGCAGCCTTCTTAATTATATTCGGGCAGTAACATTTTATAATCTTATCATATATGCATAATGTAAACCATTTCCTCCCATATGTCCCATTCTATCAAAAGCCCAGAGCTATGTGAAAAATTCCAAACATATAATTTTAAAGTCTTGTGGAAAAGGGAAAGGACATTTTCCCACGTGTAAAATACAATGTTATGCTAGAAAAACATGACATTTCTGCAAAAAGCAAAGTTTGCTTGATGAAATGGTGAAAGTTTTACTTGAGTCATTCTTGTGAATGGTTACCAGGAGAAAAGTGAAGGATTCCTATGACCTCTCATTGATTTGCACATTTACATTTTCTAATTCAGCTGCTTGAGTACATTCCCAGCACTTACTACATAGGTCAGTGTCCATGAATCACAATAACATCAAGGAGACAAGACTCTGTTCTTACTTTTATTAGTAAGTTCCTATAAATCGACTACTCAGATTCAGTTTATAATAGACACCTTGGCCAAAGGCCTGTTTTTTCAATTTTTCTTTTCCTTTTACCTCTTTATAAGAGGCCTTGGATTAAATCCTCCTCTAGGAGCTGAACATGATTTGAGTAGTCTATTTCTAGATATTGACTCTGGGGGTGCAGACAGAAATGCAGCTCCCCACTATAACTGAGAAGACTTTACAGGAAACATTCTGAGTTACAATGATTCCCCAGACCAAACAGAAGTACATTGTTGGTTCCAGGGGTGAGGTGAATCTAGCTGCTGGCTAGAAACCTGCAGCTGTTTCATCCTAGCAATGGCCCTCCTCTCTCCTAGCCTGTCCCCATTTCAGAATGGGAATGGGGAAAGGCAGCAGAGGGAGCTTGATTCAGGGGTTCCCCAGCCAGAGCTGGAGGGTGGGGTAGGTGAATTGGAGCCCCCCCACCTCAAGAATGCTCCAATACAGCCACCCCACCCTAAAAAACCCCAGACTGAACTCCCTCTGCTCCCTTCCTCCCTCCCATTCTGAAAACAACTTGAGGCTGGCAGGCAGCAGTGCAGACAGAAGTTACAGAAGACTCTCTGTTTTGAAACATATTTATCTGACCCCTCATGCCAAGAGGAGTCAGATTTTCACTGGATTGGCCATTTTTTAAGCAGTCTGCAGCAGTGCACTTGTGTTTGGTCATGGTTATAAACAGCTTTCTGTGGCCAGGTCGGGCAAAAATTGTCACTTCTGTCTGTGCCCATGACTTAATCCTGAGCCTGCAGCACTGAAAACAGAACAGTGGTATGATTCCCCAGCTCAAGGGCAAGAAATCCTTCCCCCATAACCCTTCCCCCATAACCCTTGCCCCCTTCCTAATAATCAGGTTGTAACCCAGAATTTGTCCATTCACCTCCCAAATAAGAACTGAATTTTTTTTTGGCTGACCTAATTGAAGGAATGAGTATTGATTTGCAGGGGCTCACTGGGAACACCTGCAGGCAGAGGATGTACAAATGAGGTATATCAAAGATATAGCTCACAGCTCTGATCCAGCCCACAGGGCCTGTACCAGGAAACTGAGCTTAAGAATCCATTGTGAGCAATATTTTAATATTAAAGGTACAGATCATGCTTTCTAGGCTTTGTGAAAAAATACACTGTTTTGTCTCACAGATTTTTCTTCAAATTAGCTTCCATCACCACCCTATGCAGATCCATTTTTCCCATCACAGAAGCTGAAAGGAGTGACTCCAGCAATGTTTTCAAACAGTGTCCCTTTGTCTTTTATATTACATTTTCAGTCCATTATAAATGTCTCCCCCTCATTTGTAATTATGAGAATAGAATCCCCTTCTGGAGAACTGTATTTGTGAAAGGGAAGTGAGGGGGTGAGGTAGGTTTGGAGGGAGTAACCCCCTACCACCTCCTCTACCAACCCCAAAGGGAGTAGTTCAAGCACAGTGTAACATCTACCTGTCCTTCCATCTCCTCCACCCACCCAGTGTGTCTCCACAGTGTTATGGAACCTCTCTTTCAGAGGCTTTTCGGCAAGAGCAGCAGGCACCATCTGGCTCCAGAACCATGATGCTGGCATTGTTTTCCCGCAGCTCTGATAGATCCACCCACCCCCAAATCCTTGGAGATCTAAGGTCATCACAGGATTTGGGGTGGGGTGCTCTGTACCTCTGACTATTTTTACGTGAATTATATAACAACAGATATTCTATATATATAAAGGGCTTAGTCCATCTGTCTGTGTGTCTGTCCATAATGCTCTTGGAGCACTCTTATTGGTTGTCTCAGCAGCCAATCACAATGCTTACTGAAACAACCAATCAGAGTGCTCCACATAGACACACAGACAGATGAGGGGGGAGGTGGGTAGCAGTGCACAGCCAGATGTGGAGCAGTGGCAGCATGGGGCAGTGGGTGGCAGTGGCCACCCACCACCCTGTGCTGTGGGGGGTGCGCAGCCAGACATGGAGCAGCGGCAGCACAGGCCAGTAGCAGTGGCTGCATGCAAGCTTTCCCCACTTGCTCCTGGGATGTGGCGGTGGCGCGGGGTGGTGGCTCTGTCCCCCATCCCCTGTCCCCCCCCGCCACATCATTCTTGATATGCAATTCGCTAGTTGCATGATAATGATCAGAGATGTGATGTGATGCCTAAGTGCCTTGGGTGCTTTCAACCTGATGTTAAATCTTTAAGAATTTATGGTCACCTACTTTCTTTAAGTTTATTTTTAAACTTTTCCAGATTTACACAACAATCATTATTCTCTTGCTGGTGCAGTCATAGCCCCACTGAAGGCAACAAGAGTTCCAGCTAGAACTGAATGGAAAGTGCAAATCTAAAAAATTGTAAACACAAATTAGATAGTAGAGAGACCAACTGAAAATCCAGTATTTGAAGGTGATAGAGGGATATCTGTAAACTGAGATCTTATTTAACTTGACAGCATTTGATATGGTACAACATGGGAAATTAGGGCCATATGCAGATGAGCATGGCTGTCCGGTATATGGTGCCACAGACACGCCTGCGGTACCACATACCACACAATCAGCTGTTCTCCATACTGCAAGGGAGCAGCATGGGAGTTTTTCTGACCCCTGAATATCCAGGGGTCAAAAAAACCCAAACAAAAAAACCATGTAGCAGTGCACATGGGGGCAGCATGTGCCTCTCAAAACTGGAGACTGGCTGCCCAGAACCAAGCTTCGGCTGCTGGCCAGGTTTCAAGTAGCAGGAGTGCCGCCACTGCTGCAGCCCCTGGAGGGCCCCCAAACCCCAGGTAAGGCTGCTGGGGCCAGCACGTTGCTGGTCCCAGCCTCTGCTACCCCAGCCTAGGTAATCTGCTGTGCACCAGAGGACATGTGGCACAAACCTTCCCTGGGACAACTAGTGGCGGCACAAGGTGTGCTGCTGTTAGTTGTCGCCAGGGAACCAAATGTCCATGCTCATGTGGACGTGGCCTATGAGTTCAGCAGAATAATGGATGTGTTGAAAGGGGAACTAGTGGACAAGAAATGAGTTATCAATGGAGTTTCTCAAGAATTGGCTTTAGAACCATTATTTTTTAAAATTGTAATAGCCTTGTATAAAAAGTAGAAATTTACTAGTAAAATTTTATGATGGCACAAAGCTGAAAACATTGTCGGTACAGAAGAGGATTGGAAAATCATACAGGAATTTTTGGAAACAACTAGACTAACAGAAATGAATGATGTCTAATAGTACAAAATAGAAGGTGACTTTAGGGACTTAGATCAAGAAGTTCTGCTACAAGATGGAATCTCAACTATTGGAAACAGTATAGACAAAGACCTCTTGATATATTAACTGATCATAGATTGGTTCTGATAAAAGAATATAGGTGTCTGAAAAAAGTCAACGAGATTCTTAGGTTCTCTTAGGTAAAGTATTTCTACTAGAGTTAAGAAATATTAATGCCATTGTACAAAGTGCTACGGAGACCTCCTCTGGAATACTGTATGCAGTTCTAATTACCCATGTTCAAGAAAAAGGAACACAAACTGGGACAGGTGTAGAAAAAGGACAGTTGGGGAAATAGAGAGCCTGTCTTATATGAGGGAAATGGAAAGAGCTTTTCTTGTTCAACTTAAAGAAAACTGAGAAGGGGCCTGCTTTTCTGTATATGTATCTGGGAGGGGAAAGATCTACAGATAATGTTGTCACAAGAGCAAATCGATTATCAAGTAGCCATGAGTAAAGTTAGAAACAGGAGAAAAGTTCAACTGTCAGAGGAATGATATTCTAGAACAGCTCTTCAGAAGGAATAGTGATACAGGAAAATCTAGCTGGTATTAAGATGAAGCTTGACAAGTTTATAAAAGGAATTAATGTTGTGGTTGCTTCTGTTGTGAGAACAGTAAACTTAATGCCCTAGGACAGAGGTTCTGAACTGGGGGTACATGAGATATATTTCATACATTGTCTAACACAGGTCAAAAAATTAATTTCTATTGGAAGGGGGTATGTGAAGTCTCACTCTGAGACCAAAGGGTATGTCGACTGAAAAAGGTTCAGAACTGCTGTCCTGGGAGGTCCCTTCTGGTCCTGTGTACATAGTTAATTTGCAGGTAGGCATGCCTGAAAATACAGAAACTGGTCTTCACTGTACTGAAAATGTACTACTTATCTAAAGATAACTGGCTGAGAGACATAAGGTCCGAAGCAAAATTCAATATAGCCATCCCCAAGGTATCATTTAACTGGCATTAAAACCAGGATTTTTATTTCTAATTATGCATTTGAGGTTTTTTACTTATTTTCAGGATTCTGAACTTTTAGTTTTCATATTTTCAAATTATTTTCTGAAACCATTAGATTTACATTTTCTTTCTAAAAAAAAGAAAACCGAGATTCTCAGTTAATCACATGACTCCATGAACTAAAACTAAGAGAACTACTAGTTTACAATTTATCTGTAAAAATGGTGACAGAAACACTGAAGATGGCAAATGATTTTTTCTTACAACAGGTAATGGGTGAGGTTATCAATAGAGCAGGTTGTGGGCATATGCAAGGAAGAGCATTGACCTGCCTTTTCCTGCGTAAAGTTCCCATTTTTATTTCACATTATGATCACAGAACCTCCTCTTTTCAGCACACTTGGTATGAATTATGCATAGCCACATCACTCAGTGTGCACCCAAGGGTACTGTAGAATTCATCATTAGGGCTCTTTTTATTCACAAATATGCAGGCAAAACTGTCATCTTTCCAGCACACAAAAGTAGACTGGCTGCTCTTGTGTGATGGTTTGTAAATATTAAACAAACAAAAAGAGACATTATGCATATTAAACACTATAGAAGTTACTGGCATTTTATATTGGGGGTAGGAAGAAACCACAAAACTCAAGAGTGCTTTTCACTGCACATGAACATTAGAGGCCAGACTTCAGGTAGTGTAAGGGCTTCCAAGGTTCAATAGCTAGGTTAACACAAGGGTTGACACTTGTAGAGGGAAAAATATGGAGACCAAAACAGTAGTCACATGGAACCTTCTGTATGTACAAATTCATCAGGACAAGAAAACCAGATTACCAAGATGGTTATCCCTTCACTGCAAAACAAAACTATGTTTTGATCTTGTTCAGATAAGGCACAATTGCATTTAATTGTGTCTGTAAAAAGTTCCCCTTCTTAAAAAGTAGATGTGGTTCCCTATGGTAGCTAGAAAATTATATTTAGAAGTTTGCTTTTAGGAACTGGCTTGTAGGTAAAGTAAGTAGTGCATTAAAACAATGGTCTAAGAGAATAGTAAGGGTTAATTGGTTTCAGAAAGTCTTCAAGGCCCACTTTCCCTGGAGCAGCCGGACACACAGGCTGGGAAATTGAAGATATGTACCACACTGTTCCATAACAGAGATATGCTGTGGTGGGTAGGTCAGAGTGACCAACTGCATAGTCCCTGAGCTTTTCGGTTTTGGTGGAAAGACTAAATTAAAACACCAGCAAATGAGCAAGTTAAGGTAGTTTCATATTTTCATAGTTGGTAGGGTCGGAAGGGCCCTGAGCAGATCATCAAGTCTCACCCCCTGCCATGGACAGGAAAGAATGCTGGGGTCAAACGACCCCGGCAAGGTGATTATCTAGCCTCCTTTTGAAGACCCCCAGGGTAGGAGCAAGCACCACTTCCCTTGGAAGTTGGTTCCAGATCCCAGCCACCCTGACTGTGAAATAGTGCTTCCTGATGTCCAGCCTGAACCTACTCTCAGTCAACTTATGGCCGTTGTTCCTAGTTACTCCTGGTAGTGCTCGAGGGAACAGGATCTCTCCCATTCCCTGCTGGTTCCCCTTGGTTAGTTTATAGACGGCCACCAGATCCCCTCTCAGCCATCTCTTATGGAGGCTGCACAGGTTCAGGTCCTGTAACCTCTCCTCATAGGGCCCGCCCTGCTGCCCCCGATCATGTGAGCGGCCCTCCTCTGGACCCTCTCCATGTTGTCCACATCCCTCCTGAACTGCAGCACCCAGAACTGGAGGCAGTACTCCAACTGCGACCTGACCAGTGTCACATAGAGGGGGAGGATCACCTCTTTGGATCTACTTGTGATGCATCTGTGGAGCATCTTGCTCTTTGACATAGAGCGCCACACCTCCACCTTTCCTCTATGTTCTATCCCGCCTGTACAGCCTATAGCCCTTGATATTTACTGCCCAGTCATGGGTTGAATCCCACCACATTTCAGTGAGCCCCACTATGTCTGGGTTTATGTTAGCTACCAGGAGGACAAATTCCTCCTGCTTGTTCCCCATGCTACGAGCATTAGTGTAAAGGCATTTAAGGCCTCACAGATTCACAGGTGTTTGGGTCAGAAGGGACCTTAGCATATCATCAAGTCCGACCCCCTGCCCTGGGCAGGAAAGAGCGCTGTGGTCAGATGACCCCAGTCAGGTGCATGTCTATCCTCCTCTTAAAAACCCCCAAGCTAGGGGAGAGCACTGCCTGCCTTGGAAACCCATTCCAGATTCTGGCAACCCTTACTATAAAGAAGTTCTTCCTGATGTCTAACCTAAATCTACTCTCCGTCAGTTTGTACCCATTGTTCCTAGTGTCCTAGTTACTCCGAGGGTAAAAAAAGCATCTTCTATTTCTTGCTGCCCACCTCCTCCCACCCCCCGATGAATTTGTAGGAGGCCACAAAACCACCTCTTAGCTTTCTCTTGCAGAAGCTGAAGAGATCCAGGGCCCTCAATCTCTCCTCATAGGGCTTCGCCTGCAGGCCCCTAACCATATGAGTGGCCCTCCTCTGAACCCTCTCAAAGTTGTCTACATCTCTCTTGAAGTATGGCGCACAAAACTGGATGCAGTACTCCAACTGCAGCCTGACGAATGCCACATAAAAGGGAAGTAACACCTCCCTGGACCTGTTTATCATGCATTAGCAGGTGCATGACAAAGTGCGGTTAGCTTTACTGATCGCTTCATCACATTGACAACTCATGTTTGTTTTGGTGTCAACAATGACTCTGAGATCGCTTTCCGCTGCTGTGCTACTGAGAAGGCCCTCCCCCCAGCCTTTAAGCATGCTGGTGATTCCTTCTCCCTGGGTGCAGCACCTTGCACTTGTCCTTATTGAACTGTATCCTATTCTGTTCTCCCCACTTTTCCAATCTGTCCAGATTCATTCCCTACCCTCTAGTGTGTTAACTTTATCCCATAATTTGGTATCATCTGTAAATCTGGACAGAGTGCTTTCCAAGCCCTCCTTCAAGTCACAGATGAAGACAATGAACAGCACCAGTCAAAGGACTGAGCCTTGCGGGACTCCACTGCCCACATCTTTCCAGGTCGATAGGTCCAGAGGACTGCCTGTCCTCTTGATTACAAGTGTAACTTACATCAGTGTAATTTATCTGAAACATGTACTTTACAATGGTCTAAACATGCCATGCATTCAGACCTCTTAAGTATGCTCCGTGCTTCTATTAAACACTTCTGAAAGAGAATTGAGACAAATCTCCAGTAATATCATAAGTAGCTTCTTTCATTTAGTCACAAGTAAGAGTCCTGCTAACAGAAAACACCATGTCTTACTTAAGTACAATAATACAAATAAGCACTCATATTAAGATTGTACCAAGTTACCAAACATTGATAACCTACAGTAGTACATTTTATACACAGCTTTGTTTCCTTGCTTTGCTTCCTATTTCCTTTCTTTTGCATTCTATATAATTAGTGTGGATCAAGATTAATCCATTGAACTTCACTATGCATTGGCAACTAAACTGTGCATCTACTAAATCCAGTTGCACAAAGACTAATCTCAGAGCAGATTAAGATAACTATTTAGTTATTACATTTAATACTTCCAACCAAACTGATAACACAAGTGTATGCCAATGTGAAATAAGCTTCCAAAACAAATTCATGAAATCCCTTACTTCAGTTCTTGAGTGAACTGTGCCATGACTTTATTTAAATGTCATACACCTCTTTACCCATACTCTTTAGAGTATTAGAATCCAAGAGTATTAATCTTGATTGAATGGTCATGACTTTTTTTTTAAATGTCACATCTCCTTACCCATGCTTACTATTTTAGATTAAAAACAAATTCTCATTCTTACCTTTTTTTTGGTATTTAAAGTACCAGCTTTGTTCATCTTTTAGACATTTTAAAGTTCTTATTCACCAACACTGTTGTTGGTTGGATGCCAACACTATACAGCAATATTTGCATAAAGGTTTCTGTTACAGCTTTATGAACATAGGTATTTCCATAATTAATAAAAACATTAGAATTTTTTCATCAAGGCCTCCTGTAAGTGTATGCACCACCACCCCTGATCCCCGGACTATCCGGACCCCTGCCACTTACCTGGGTACTTCTTGTGCCCACTGCCTATCTTGGCTGGGAAGTGTCGTCATTTCCCCTTGTGGCCCCATCCTCTGGTGAAGCTAGTTTCAAGCATGCCATATGAGATCAGTCAACCTGGAAGAAAAGACACGCTTGCCTTTCAGGGAGAGGTGAAGCCCATCCCACCCGAGCATACCCCCTGTGCGAAAATATGGGTCATTGTCCATTGAACCTGAGGCCTGCTTGGAAGCACCAACTCCAAAGCCACCAGTTGACCACTCTGATGCAGGCTTCATGGAGCCATCCGTGTCTACTTACCAGAAGAATAGAGGAGAATACCACCTGAGCCCCCGTCTCCTTGAGCTTGGCTCCCAGGGCCTTGTAGTCCTTCATGATGCAGTCTGGACTGCTCCCCACTGTGTCATTTGTTCCCACATGGATTAAGACCATGGGGTGCTGGTCCAAGGGTCGAACGAGTTTCGGGATCATGCCTGTAGATGTGTGCATGTGATGGGTTTGGGAAACAAAGGAATATGCTGACAGAACAAAACATGGGCAGTATGATGACCACAGGAAAACCAACCAACAGTACCCGAGAAGGAAGAGTCATCAGAGAAGGGAAAGGATACAAAAGGAAGAATTTCAGAGTAGCAAAGTGTCCCCTTGGCCTTCTACCTCCAGGCTGCTGACATCTGACATTCAAGAAAGAACCACAGGGTTTGAAGCTTGCATACTGACTAGATATACCTTTCCCCTATGATAGCCCTAGGACTGGTAGATATAGAATTGGGGTGGGGGGGAAGGCGGTTATTATGTTTGCTTTGCATGCATTATTTTTATCTGCTATCACTGTGTATCAATAACATTTGCCTATTATCAAATGGAGAAATGGTCAGTCTGAGGGCTTGGGTCCTCTCAGAACAAGGCATCTGGGTCATAAATCCAGTGCCAACATCCTAGGCAGATTTCAGTGCCCCTAACTTAATACACAATGTACCTGTTTCCCTGCATTACTGATGATATCTTCTCAAACATTGTCATATCTTGTTCTTTGAGTCAAAAAAGAACTATCTGGATTTATTTCACTCCAGGGTTAAAAAAAATATATTTGCATGTTAAATATTACTTACCTCAGATCTGCACCACATGGCAAAGGCGATAGTTTAGAATAGATCATTAATGTAGTTTTCACTTTATTTACAAAGTGCAGTGTTTTGCACCCTTTTGTCCTTCATGGACCCCTAAAATATTCTGACTGGAGGTGCAGCCCCCTTTGGATTGTAAGTACAGGTGTCCACATGTTTTTCCTTGATCACAGTCATCTTTCATGAACCCTTTGGACATAGCCAGAGCAGCCAGGCTGCTGGGGGTTGTGGGAGGGGAGCAGCAGGATCAGGCCAACCTGGCGGCAGGGGGGGAGCGGGAGGAGCGGGCGCAGGGGTGACATGGGAGCGGGGTCGGGAGGCGTGGATCTGGACCTGACACGGGAGGAGGCTCACTCCTCCCCTCCCCCCACAGCAGCTGTGTTGGGCTGGGCCCACTGTTCCACCCACCCCACATACACACAAACACACACTGCCGTGGCAGGCTGGCTTTTCCCCCAGCTCAAGCTCGCTCTCCCCTCCACGTTGAGCCCAGGCCCGGCCCGGGCCCAGTCCTCCCTTGGCCACACCATCACTGCCAATGCCACAGCGTATGCCCGCTCCACACCCCCACATTGGGCCCACTCAGGGACAGGAGCAGCGGGCTTAGGGCTGATGTAGGGGAGGGGGGTGGGGGAGGAATGGACCCGGGCCTGAGGGCGGGGAGGAGGCCCACTCCTTCCCTCTCCCTGCCGTTGCCATGGCCACGTAAGGTCAGGCCTGCTGATCCCACTCCTGCTGCGGTGGACCAGCATTTCCCCCACTCAAGCCCATTGCCCCCAACCCGTGTTGGGCCTGGTCCCACCTCTCCCCCCACTCCATCCCCTGTGTCCCTACCATCATGGTGGCAGGCTGCCTTCTGTCAGAATGCTTCTTCGCACTCTGATTTGCTGTTTGTCAGCCAATCACAGCACAAATAAAGTGTTACGGACAGACAGACAGCTTTAGGCTTTTATAATATTAGAATGGTTGATCTTAATTTGCATGCATGCATGCATACATGTTCTACTCCTTGGAGATTCTTTGCACTAAAAGTGTCAACATCATACTCCTTTTTGACTGCAATGACAAACCGAAGTGTTTATAATAATGCCATACATATATTGGTTATTTCTGTTGTGCATTTCATACAACTGTCATAAAGCAGCTAGTTGCTATAAGGTTTTAGCAGGCTATAACAAAAATGATGATGATAGTTTTCAAACTACCTAGACTTGGCTTTTGCATTATATAGTACAGAACATGTGGACAAAAATATGGTTTAGCACTTCTTTAAGAGTATTCCTCTGTATTTCTTTTCACACACACACTGAGCTTCTATGGATCAACCAGCCTGGTTGCTCACTTCTGAGCTACTTCAAGACAATGATTACAGCTGCAGCCTCCACTCACTTAATTTGAAGTTCCTCGATGTGGATGTTCACCATCTCCAAAAATCAGGTCCTAATTCAGCAGAGCATTGGTTCAACCTCAAGAATCAATAACCTGAAGCCATACTACATTAAAAAATTATGCGGACTAGTGCTGACTAATTATTTCAGTCATCTCAGGGCAATGCACAATTTTAACATGGAAGTTTTCTGCTCTTTGGACATTAGTCTTGTAGGCCAAGTCAAACAGTCATCCCATACTAACCCATCCCATCCCAAAGCTATTGGCACCCCCATTATGACCTCTTTCTTCAGTGTAAAACTCAACTGCATCATTAAAGCCACTTGGAAAATGGATAAAGTGAGCCAAGCCAGCATCCACTCTGCTTCTGTAAGGGATCCAAATCCTGCCCCAAAAACAGATCCAGTCAGTTCAGAATAGACTTGGGTCCATAGCACAAAATGCCTATCATAACTGAGACTGTCATCATTATTGGCAGTCTTGGCAAAGAGGGAAAAATCTGAAGGGTGTGAAACAAATCTACCGTCTCTTTTCATAGGTTTGGCCTTGAAAATTCAGGGCTGAGGTATTATGATAGTACTGCCTATGCTGTACCTGTTTGAATAAAATGAGAACTAGGCAGTGAATCCAGCACCTTGAATCTGTGTGGCAAAGGAGCAACAGTGGGTTTTTGGGGGTAAACCAGTACCATTATTTTTGACACTTTCTAAAGTTGCTGTTTGGAGGTTATTATTATCCATAGCCAGGATCCATTTTCCTATAGCAAAACTCCCATTGGTTGGTTTGATAGAAATTCCTGTCGTTTGCCAGAATAGTTGGAATTAATTGCATCTTCTCCCCTCCCCTCCCCCCACTTTGGAAACAAAATGCCTCAGCAGGACTGAGCTTGTGTTAACAGTGCAGAATCTATCCCAATATTTTTCAGTGGATTATAATCTTCAGGGCGAGACCATCACATTGCTGTGTGCATGTAAGCGTGCATGCCAGAATGAAGTCCTGAATAGGGGCTTTAAGGACCACTGTACTATAAATAATGAATGCCATTCCCATTAGTATCAAATAACTGCAAATATAGAGGCCTGATCCTGCAATGTGTTGAGCACTTCCTGGGAAGTGTTGCCACAGAGATCCTCTGAGGCCGTGCTTTGTATCATGTGCGATGATTACACCCTGGGCTTCACATAGTTATTTTAACCTAGTATTATTTTTCTCCTGGTTCTGTGAAGCCACTGGAAGACCCTTCTGTTAGGTGGTGTGCAGTAAGCTAAAAATTGATACCTGAAAGCCATGTGCTAATGTTGCATTCCATGTTCTTTCTCTGTTATAGCAGTTCAGTTTTGTTTCTCTTCCTACGGATGTTCTGGAAATAGAAGTTAAGGATAAATTTGCAAAGAGCCGACCAATCATTAAACGCTTCTTGGGG
The DNA here is from genome assembly GCF_001723895.1 of Crocodylus porosus. Lineage (NCBI taxonomy): Eukaryota > Metazoa > Chordata > Crocodylia > Crocodylidae > Crocodylus > Crocodylus porosus. Next base: position 92,098,554 of record NW_017728886.1, read on the forward strand.
AAATTGTCCATGCCAGTGCAACGCCTGCTCGAGAGACATGCTATAGGGTAAATCTGTTCTTTGTGTGACTTTTGTTATTTATGACTCATGAAAAGGAGAGCAAAGCCAATGGATAAAATAATATATGATTATATAATGATATAGTTAGAAACTGGTACAGACCATGGATTTGTCTAATTATGGTGTTGGTTTAAGGTAGAATTTACAGGACTACCGGATCATCATCCTCTGCCAATCAACTCATTCTTTGTAATTTTGTTGGGAATCACACTGGTTAATTGTGCAGGATGATAATCAAAGAGTTGGCATAATGCACGGTCTGGTCTCTGTTAAGAGTGTATATATGCAGGGCCTGGTATTTGGACTTCAAATATTTGTGTCTGTATTTTCCACAGGATGCTTTCATGTTTTAAGGAGTCATCTATGGGTCAAAATAATGCAAGATCTGGTCTTCCGTCCCTGTTCTAATGCCTGGATGGTGGAAATAGCTTGAGAAGATAAGTGTGGCAAGTTACAAGAGCACTTACCTCAGTGAACAAGAGTAACTTCAGCTCAGCTTCCCTGCTTCACTTCTCCTTTGCACAGGTGCTCCAGAGAAGAGCTGGGTAATGGCCACTTGGGGAAGGCAGAGCCCCATATCTGACATCTGGGGGTCTGACTGAACCTCAAGACAAGAAGCTTTCTGATTGCATCACCTCACTTCACTTCTTTGTTGTAAAAGCTGGTCAGCTGCAGGGAAAGACCTCACTGAGAGCAACTGTTTTGTACCACCATCCTGCAACCAGACCTTGCTTTATTTTATCTCTGTAAATGACTCCTTGAAGCAAAAGTTAAAGACATGCATACAAGTATAGAGAAAACAGAATCCTCAGGTTTCCATGTGTGCCTGGATATTCTCTTTCATTCAAGCTTCAAATGTATATGTATATCCTGGCACACACACAATACTGAACAGAAATTGAAATGTGCTTTGTCTAAAAGTATATGAATAATAATGTTTAGCACCCTTCACACTCACAGTGATTTACAGGCATTGATCCAGCTTCATTTTGGGCAGCAGGGAGATAATGTTTTCTCTAGTTCACTCTCTGGAGGGGAGGTTGAAGTGTGGATCAGGGAGGGACTTGAATAAGGACAAAATGGAAGCGTGGTGAACTTTGTCAGGAATGTGCTCCTGGTGCTGCTTGGAGGTAAGAGTGGGAGAAAAACATAAAGGGGTAGACATAGACATAGACAATCAGATAGCTGGAAGAGCAACGGAGGGAGGAGAAGGCAGAAACAGAAGAGGTTTGGCAAAGGGAAGGAAAAGAAGGATCTCAAGAGAAGCTAGACACAGTCAGGTCACCAGGCAAGGAAAACTTGTCAGCATATTCATAACCCACAAACATGGGTTAGTCACTTATTAAACATTTCCACTGCCACAGTAAGTGAAGACACTGACCTGGCATCCCCAAGCCTTTGTTTCCTTACACAGACAGACATGCTCATGCTACTGGTAGGACTAACACCGTACGAAGCACTTCGGAAGTGCTAGTGTTTCTGTAGGATGTACCCATTTTCTCTGTGTACAATGAGCACTGGATTTGGTGACCATTTCCATGACAGTACTTGTTTTCTTACAGGGACAGGGTTGTAAGCTATACTCTGGGCCGCAGGCTTCCTACAGATCATGTCAGCGGCCAGCTGCAGTTCCGATTTGAGATCACTTCTTCCATCCATCCAGGTATGGGCTGTTTTTGTAACCCCTTATTTATTTAAAGATTCTGTTTTTGTCATTATTTATATGCTTTTCTTCACAGAGGCATGAATTTATTTAAGTCTACACTAGACCTTTAAGCATAGCTGTGAGCATTATAGGGGTGTGTATATGAGCATGGAGGCTGCTCCACAATTAATCAAGTCTGCAGTGATAGTTACTGTGCTCCAACAACCTCCCATGTCTCATATATCAGTTGTCCCTGCACTTCAGAACAAGTTTTAGTTCAAGCATCCCTGCTGCCATTTTTAAGCGTAGGGACACTGATATACGAGATGCTGCAGCACTTTAATTAGAGCAGCTCTTGGAGCCACTCTAATTAAAGTGCAGCCCCCCACCCCTGGAGCACATGTAAAAGTGCCATATGAGTCACCATTTCCCTCCTGCTGTGCCCTTGCTCCAAAAGTATGGAGTCATTTGTTGCTGGCCTGACCAGGAATCAAGACTCTCCTCCTCTGCTGGGTTAAATCCCTTAGGAAGAGAGGGAGACAGGGAAGAGGAGTTAAAGTTAGGGTTCCCTTTGTCCCAGGCACCTGCTTCATGAATCCTCCAATACACCTACTTGCTTTTTCACCCTGGACAAATATAGCACCACATACAATTTCTGACCATATTGTGTCTAATCTCCTGGGTATATTTTAACAACCTTCACAGCAATGGGACATTGACACTGTCCTCATCTCCCTGCTTTACCTGTGGCAGGTTAGGGTGTTCCTGCTGTTTTGGATGATGTACCTTGTTGTTGTGTGACAAGGTTGCCTGTGTCATTTTAAGAATAGGCTAGACATGCACTTAAATGGGATGGTTTGGATAAGGATGCTTCTGCCTTGAACAGGGGGTACTAGATGACCTCCTGAGGTCCCTTTCGGCACTGTTTTTCTACAATTCTTTGTTTTACATCACATATGGGGTATCCACCTAGGAGAAGGTGACATGGAAAAAAGTAAGGTCAAAGAATGGTCTTGTGTGTGGTTGCATGTGTGTGCATGAGGATGTCCTACCCAGTTGCATGCAGTAGAAGTGGAAGTAGGGCTAAGTTCCCTTCTCTGGAGAAGTATTGAGTAGTGAATGGTAGCAGGAGTCATACCAGGGGAAGCTGGAAACAAGAAGTGAACCATTCTTATCAAGAAGGATACTGGGTGAGGATTCCCAGAAAGGAGTTCTCCCAGAACAGGTAGCAGAGAGGGCGATATTATACATCCAGTGTATGACTATGATTAGGCCTCTACTTTATATGTGCCCACTACAGAGTGGGCAGTCAGTCTCAACAGCAGTCTCCTAGTGAAAAGTAGTCAGTCTCAATAACAATTCTGTCATCCAACCATTTAACACTGTAATGTATGAGTTTAATTTTCTCAGTTTTCTGTGGATGCCTACCCTCCCGCAACCACCTGTTATATCTGCCCCTGATTCGGTAAACAACTCTCTTGTTAGAGGAGTAACTCCTTTTCTTGTTGCCTGCAGATGATGAAGAGGTCTCCATCAGTGCGGATCCTGAGCCAGCTGACCTGCAGGAAAGCCCTATGAACAACTCCCCAGGGGAAAGCCTCGGTGAGCCTCCATGCACCAGCACAGTGACCTCAGAAAGTGCAGCTCCAGAACAGCTAAATGGATTCAATGTGAACAGTGTCAATGTCAGTAGCCCTGGGGCTGTCAGATCACCTGGGGAAGTCAACCATGACAGCTTAAATGAAGAGCTAGCAGGAAATGGGGAGGTTGATGCGGTGCCAGCAGATGCTACTGAGCCTTTGGAATCCATCCCAGGAGAAGTGCTGCCTTCCCTGAGTGCCATGGACCTCACTGAGCAGTTGGCTCTGATGGCTTGCACTTCTCCTCCTGAGACTGAAGTTAGGGAAAATAACAAAGTCAATTCTGTTACTCAGGGAGACGATGAAATCTTAGAAGCCCTAGATACTCAGGAGGTGAGTGCAGATGTTCAAGCTGTCAAGGATGTAGAGAAGAGTCAGGATGAGGAAGGGGCTGCAGCCCAGGAGGAGGAAGACAACAAGCTGCAGTTAAGAACCACAACGAAGAGGAAAAATCGGCCGTGCTCCCTGCCTGTTTCTGAACTTGAGACCGTGATCGCTTCAGCTTGCGGTGAGCCGGAAACCCCTCGTACCCACTACATCCGGATCCACAATCTGCTCCACAGTCTTCCCTCAGCACAGATGAGCAGTGATGGGGAGGAGGAGCAGGGTGGAGGGGGTGAGAATGATGAAGAGTCGACAGTCAAGGACGTATCGGAGAAAGATGTGGTGAGCGAGACTGAGACGGTGGCAGCAGACCCTCCTCCTGAAAATGAAGCAGAAGAAAATTTCAGTCGGGGCACCATGCCCCGCAGCACCTCTGTTGAACACCTCTCAGATTTAAATGGGCAGCTACTGGATGGGGAACATATCAGGACAGAGAGTGAGAGTGAATTGAGTCCCCGGCCGAATGGGGACCACGAGTGTGATACATGCGACACCTCCTGCTACAGTCCATCCTGCTACAGCACCTCATGTTACAGCACTTCCTGTTACAGCACCTCATGTTACAGCACTTCCTGTTACGACAGTAACAATCGCTTTTCCAGCCATACCCGTTTCTCTTCTGTTGACAGCGCAAAGATTTCTGAGAGCACGGTCTTTTCCTCGCAGGATGATGAGGAAGAGGAAAACAGTGCTTTTGAGTCAGTGCCAGATTCAGTGCAAAGCCCTGAACTGGAAAGGGAGCAAGTGGATGGCTCCGCCCAGTGGCCAGATGAACTCCTAGCTCATGGTGGAAATCCACAAAGAGGCACAGAAAACCTAAACACCCCAGTAGCAGGTCCAAGCAGCAGAAGAGAAGGTTAGAACCTGAGAATCAATACACTGAACAACCTTGATCATCTGGATGTCACAGAGGACATCAGATAATCGAGGTTGCAGAGAAGCAAGGGAGTTCACAGGGCTATTAACAGATCTGTTGGAAATGTGACCTGTGCCAGGTATCAGAGAGGGTTGGATAACTGAGACTGTACTGGAAAAAAAAATCATAAAATGAGTATTTATATAATCAGTTCCTTTTAGATATTATAATAATTTATATTAATGAATCAGGTTGAGCCCAAGTAGCTACATAACAGATGAAAATTAGGAACGCCAATCCACCAATCTGTCCCTTTCTTCCTGGGGATCTTTTGGTTTAACAAATCTGATGTGCTACCATGTGTTTTACAAGCAATGAAGAAGACCTGTGTGTGGACATGAATAGGCAGATTCTCCTCCTGAGACTGAAGTTCCTCTTGAGACTGATATTCCAATTTGCTGAGGGTCTGGCTCAATATGTGTATGTTTGTTATATCTGTGCACGTTCATACACATGGAGAAGTGTCAGTATTTTCTAGTTATGATTGAAGCCAACTTCTTGTAACATGCCCGGTTTTCTAGGGCTGGCCATTGAAATTCACCAAAATTAGATTTCACAGGTTGCAGAACATCCCAGCCTAGATTTTTCCCCCCTTGGGTGCTTGAGGAGCATAAATATATCAAATGCAGTTTCCATCTCCATATCCTTCTCTAGAGTATATTGCTTAGAGAGGTACTGTTGTCTGTTTTCATACTTGTTTAATTATATTTTTGTCTGAACCTTTAAATGCCTGTGCTAAATTCATCCCAAGTGTTAACTCATTTTCCTTCAGTGCAGTTACGGTAGTGATGAATTTGGTCTTTTGTCTCTTCTTCAGCTGTTCACTTTTTTTTTTTTCAGGTAGACAAGGTAAAGGCATAGATCCTCAGCTACAGCCAGGGAGTATTCAGCAAAGTTAAAGGAGAGAGGTTGTGTATCCTCCAGGCCTGAGATAGCTGCCCCTTAATTTGAGATACACCAACTCAAAGTGTCTCCGAGAGAGTAACATAGCTGAGTATCTCTCGAAGGCCCCAATCATGCTTCCTACTGTCCAGTCACACCCCGGCTATAACAGAACCATTATGCTACTGGATGATCTCCTTACATTGGAGTCTTCCATCTGGAGCTGGATATACCAGACAAGAGCACATTTATATATTGCAGACCATTAATTATTTCATCTGTAGTGTGCAGGATGTATCTCAAAAAGTAAAAATTCCAAGAACTATACAGTAATAGAGACAAGAGGAACACCCAGGAATTCTTAGCTGCAGATGAGGCATTTTTTTAATACAGGTGGTATTTATGTGTTTGTGTGTGCATGTGCATCCCTTTTTGTTTGTTTATTTTATGGTTGTGTGTGTGCATACAGAGCAAGATAAAACAGAGTTTGTGTCCTATAGTAAATGGATTCATTGGTGCGCCGATATGATGTTTCAAGTTTGTGGGGGAGGGGGTGTCCCTTTGGTATATTTAAAGGGCATTATAGAATGTTCCGCATTCTCTAGTAGAGAACAAATACATAGAAGAGACAGGATGAATGGTTAGTTCAAAGTATTTTTTTATATTGGCTCAGATGTTTCAACAGTTGATTACATTGTTTCATTTATTTGGTGGCTATTACAAGTACAGTAGATATGGTCACCTCCATCCATCCAGGTGACTGACACTACTATGCTTCAACTGGCTTGGCGTAACTAACTTGACTAGGGGGAGTCAATTGTGGTGAGGTAAGTAAAGAAATGTAGATAGATAATCTGGTAGTTGGTGACATAACTGTAGTAACAGCATATTTTAAACCTATCACATATTTATTTACAGCACTGAATAATATCTTAAAATAGTTCTTTCTTCTGTACAAAGAGGGGGCACATGCAACTGTGAGATGGGTCCATGTACACATTAGCAACTTTAATTAAGACATTTAGGAGGTCTGTGATATCACCAGAGAACACAGAAGTGTGTGTATTTCTCTACCTACATTTTATCACGTAATTTTTCATACTATTCGATGACGCAAGATTTTTACAAGAATAACACCTGCGTAAATTTATACATAAAATAGCTTTCAGCCTTTCCTTTTAATATTTATAGTCTGTCAATTACCTGTTAAAATAAAAAAGATGTTTAAGAAAACTTTAATTTTAATGTACAGGTTGATGACGAGATATACAAATAAAAAAAATAACTCAGTATTAGCATCTCAAGATTTTTACCTTAAAGGTAGCTAAGCCAGTCAGCCTATATGGAATTTAGATCATTGGCATAGCCCTGTCTTATTTTTCTTTTAAAATATATTTATATAATTTTCTGGTGATGTCATGGTCATTAACATTACTTTTTTGTTTCTTAACTTACATGGGTCTCAGTTGTCTTTTATACATACCATGTAATATATGGTCAGGTTTTAGTAGACAACCATTGTCATACAGCTTGAAAACGCAGTCAGCAGTTGGGATAATAATTCTAAATCTCCTAGATTTTAAAAAAGGACAGGATTGGGGTAAATATTCTCTGAACTCTAGAACCCAGGACTTTCTCAGTTATGGGTTCCCTGTGCTCACCTTCAGTTCTAACAAAAGGAATGCTTCCTCCCCACAATAAGTTTGTAGTTCTTCAAGGGGTTTCAGATCAAATTATAAATGCTGGGTGAAGCTTAAGTAGCATGCGCGCATGATCAGAGCACTAGGATGAAAATACAAATAGGTTTCATTTATTTTTCACTCAAAAAAAAATCTTCTGCCCCTGTCTATTGTCTGTCTCATCCTCTTCTTCCTCTGCTACTTTTTCTTCTTCTTCCCCTTCTGTATCTCAAGTCTCCTTCTTCTTTATCTCAGGTCCCTTCCTGTGTCTTACTATCTTTGCCCTCTTCCCTACCCCCTCTGTCCCCTAAATGTTTCTGGTCCTTTCCTCATTACCCTACCTACCACTGCAACTTGACGGTTTGAATTTTGAACTGTTCAGAGTCTTGTTTTCAAGCCTCAAGAAGAATGGCTCCCTGCATGGCAGGGACTGCAAAATCCTGGTGCTCAAGTTCTTGCACACTTGCACACGCATGCACGTGCATGCGTAGAGACCCGTGTGCGTGCACACAGATTTGCTCCAAAGAAGGTTTTCGTAATAGCAAACAAAGCTTCAGAAAGTGGCACCAAGCCACTCAGTCAGAGGGAGCAAATCCAAAATTAGACCCAGGATTTTGCATGCTCCTTCCAGTCTCCTGCAGGAACTTCCGTTTGATAGTACTTATAAAGTACTTCTCAGAGATCAAGCCTGATTCTCCTTTCACTTACACTGGGGTCAATCTAGAGTAAATGAGTCCAGGATCTGGCCCATTTCTTATTGTGTATTCAAGGCCAAGAACCTTGACTGCATTATTTTAATAATTCCTTGCCATGAAAGTTATTATTATGGTAGTGTCAGGAAATATGAATAACTCAAGCAGCTAATGCGCCAGCCTGCTGCCTACCCTCTTTTTTATTTAAAAAAAAGGTTTTAGTCTCTTGTTTTACAGTAGTGCATTTTAAACCACTTTGCTAAAACAATGAATGACTATGAATATCTTGAATATCTTGTCCTTAGGTGATTGTCCTTTACTCCATAATTCTCAGCCAGTCAGCCAGCTTCCTTCCCTGAGGCCTGATCACCATCATTATCCAACTATCGATGAGCCTCTTCCACCAAGTAAGCTTTAGTTTTTTTAATTTATTTTTTCAACCTTTCCTGTTAATCTAAACAGCGTACAGGTCAGTATGTCTTTCTTAACAACCTATCTTCCCTTGCAATCCTGCCCCCGCTGCATCCTAAACCCAGTTATTCAATCTGAGCTTTTATTACGTGGAATTGGTCCCTATTTTAGAGGTAGGGATGTTATGTCAGGCGAGTCATTTTATTGTACTGCATCTCTCTTTGCCCATCAACACAAACGGGTAATAATACTTCCTGGTCTCACAGGTACATTGTGAGACTGAACTAGTAAATATATGTAAAATATTTTGAGGTCCTCGGGTACAAGGCTCTCAGGCAAAGTATTCTTTAAAGTTTGCCTTTCAGTTGTTGTATGCCTGCCTAACGTCAGCTTCAAAGAGTGTTTGGGATGCTTTTTGTGTCCTATCTATAGGGACCTACTTTATTCACAGCCAGACAAAGGAATTTGCACAGGTCGCTCATGGCATGAAGAGCCAATTTCATGGGCATTTCCTGGCAGCCCTCCTCCTCACCCCAGATTGGCAGAGAGGCTCTGGGATGGGAATGAGGGAGGAGGAGGCAGCTGCCATCTTGGCTGCTGGTGGCTGCCCTTTGTGCAACCTTGCCCCTTGCCGTTGATTATCAGGGAGGTCGAGGGGATGGGAGGGGGGAAAAAGGGGGGGCCACCATCTCGGCTGCTGGCTGCCCTTTGCGCTGCCCCACCAGCCAGCAACTTCCCCTCCCAAACAGGCTGCAAGGCAGCAAGGAATACTGGCTCCCACTAGGGAGCCAGCATTTTAATTTTATTAGGTTTTTTGTAATTGGTTTTGTGGACAATTGCAGATTTTGTGGTTTCTGCAAAAGTTGCAAAATTGTAAATTAAGTATATCCCTACCTGTCAACCTTACTTGTAGTGGGGGAACAGCCTCAACAAAGTGAAAATTACCTTTTGAAAATCAATGGAAATAGCAATAGCAGATGAAAGTGATAATAGTGGAAGATAGGGAGAGGGTAGCTCACAATCTAGATTATTTAACACTAACTGCATTAGATAATGAATTGAGTTCCATATAGCAGGATTACGCTGGACATCACAATCTATACCTATAGATGGGTAAGGGCTGCCACTCAGAAGCAACATAATGAGCTAATGGACTAGTAGCTTTCTTCTTCCACTTGTTTTTTTTATGCTTCTATACTGATACACATCTGGACTTTACTGGGTAAAATGTCATCACTTCTTAGAGGAATGCTCAGCTTTTTGCATTAGCATTAATCGGCCAGCAGAGTGCACTGTCTGCCCTGCAACAATATCACCTCTCAAGTGTCATACATGATTTAATAGTGTGAACTTCTCAGCACTTTAAGAAGAAACTAGGCTTAAAAATAAGCCGTTTACTTTTTTCTAAACCTAAATACAAACAGTTATTTAGTCTACTATGTCCATAATAAATAATTCATCATTTACCAACCAAATTGTCAGTACTCCATAAATTGAGAATCATCTTGGATGCCGGCATTGGTTACAAAGTAGAAATGAGTGATTCTACTACTCCTCTCTACTACATGAAGGCTTATTAAGGTCACCCTGTGGTCTGCCCATGAATGATGAAATAGTAAGTTACCCGCGCAAGAGGCAAATATTTCTCTTCCTCCTAATCTTACTTCACTGCTTTGTGAATGGGAGAAGTCTTTCACTAGATGGGTTGTTGATACATAGAAACAAAGCTTACCCAAAATCTGTATACTGGTTAGAGACATTCAAGTTTTCTTCTATGGATGGTTCTATGGATACATTCCATCACTTCAACGTCTTCAAAAGACAAGTAATTTTAGTGTTGATCTTAATGCAGGCAGTTATGATAGGGTTTAATGTACACAAAACCCAGAGTACAATTACGGGATCTTACAGTCATATCTATTTATCTGTTTTTAGTTTAGTATAGGTATGTAACATTGTGATAAAAGCGGAGTGCATTCTACCTGAATATATCTATTTTATAAAATAAATCTCATAGAAAAGCTGCATGAGAAGTAAGCTATACATTTTAAATCATGCAGGGACACTAGCATCTGTCCACTGCTTTGACTGAAGATAAGTTACTATACAGGCACAATGTTGACCATTAGGGGTGTGCAAAACGGGCCATTTTCGATTTGGATTCAGCCCGAATCAGGGACAGTCATTCGATTCATTGATTCAGATCACCATCCCCAATTCAATTCAGCCTAACCCGAATCTGAAGATTCATGGCTGATTCAGAGAATCACCGATTTGACCATAGACACAGCTTTAAATTTTTCAACATACCTCAAGGTATCAGGCATGGCTCATGAATGCTATGATGCTGGGGCAAATGGAGCATCCCACAGGAACGCAGGGGAGCTCTCCCCCCAAGTGCTCAGCGGCAAATTCATCCACTTCTGAGTCCACCACTGAGTGTGGTGGGAGCCCCCTGGCTTGGTGATCAGCCATGTGGTGACCCCTGGTGCCCCCCCAGACTCAGGAGGCACAAGTTGCCGAGCTGGGGGGGGGCAGGGGGGCCCCCTGTGTGCTCCCCTATTCTCCCCAGCAGACTGAGAAGTGCTTCTGGTCCACTTCCAGATCTGCTGCTGAGCGCACTGGAGACCCCCCAGCCCCAGTGCTCCTGTGAGACACTCTATCCACCCCAGCATCACAGCTTTCACGAGCCACCTGGTACCTTGAGGTATGCAGAAAACACAGTTAAAGCTGTGCCTATGTCCAAATGTCGAATCTTTCTGAATCTCTCCAAATCGATTCAGAGGGTTCCTGTTCCATTCAGAGAGGGTCTCCTGATTCAATTCCAACTCAGAAATTTGGCCACCAAATCAGGCTGAATCTCTGCCAAATCGAATTAGTGACCAAAGCTTTGCACAGCCCTATTGACCGTGCCTTAACTCTGCCCTTGCCAAAGTCCATGCTTCTGTTACTTTACATGACAAATCTTAGTCCAAGGTAGAACTTTTCTGGAAAGTTTTTAAAAATGTATTTTCTAAGGCATGTACTTTTAACAGATGAAGGGGATTTCTCCTTTCAATGATTTTCTTAATGGTTCTGTTTCACCTTAGCCCTAAAGCTGTACGGCCTAAACATTTATTTTATTTTGACAGTCTTGGCTAGGAATTTTATTTTAGGATCATATAGATTTTAACAGAATTTTCCATATATGTAGTGAAGTTGTGTGATGGATGCCAGATTTGAAAGCACACACCAGGTTGATGGGTGCTTTGTAGCATTTATATGGTCCAGTGGCAGTGTTAATAGACACATCACAATGTATATACACATGTGTGTGGGTTTTTTTAAAGGGTGGAAATGATATACAACTCAGGTTAAGAAATATATTTGGTCTCAAGCTGTCCCAATCCAAAGGTTAATTTGAGACAGGGAAAGGAATAGGTGCAAGGAGTTTTTGTCTCTGGAGGATTGTGGATGTGCCAGGGACTCATCTGGCTTGTTATTAAGGCGAGCCAACATATGAGCTAACACAAGGACCATCTGGAATGCAGTATACTGTAGCATCTCTCTGTCATCTCCCAGGCTCCTACAGTGTGCCCCAAATCTGGAATGTATAAGGGAGGCTGGTATAGGTCCACTGTCTTACACTGCCTGGAGAACCTCACAGCTGAGGGTTTTTTTATGGATCCTTTTTGCCACCGGAGTTGCTGAAAGGGCTGTAATTCAGGGTCCTCTTGCTGTATTAGCTTATATGTCAATCTGTCCATTTATCTGTGCAACTCCCCATTTGTCTTGCTGCAAATCCTATACCATATGCAGTTTCAAACACTCATTCCTTGGAGTGTTGATAATACTATGTGGGAAGGAAATCAATATACCCAGAACCTACATATCCTGCAATGGCGCACACAGTGGTACATGCCATGGTTTGTAGATGGTCGAGTGTTTCCAGCTGACCCAGGAAAGACCAGCTGTTCTCAGTATCCCTCACATGTGACTTTCAGTAGTATAGAAGTGCCATGCAGCTAAGGAACACTCAAACACGATTGGTTGTTTCAGGAGCTGTCCCAAGAGGCAGAAAAGGATCTTGGAGTCATTATAGACTCCAAGATGAGCATGGGCCGCCAATGTGGGGATGCAGTCAGGAAGGCCAACCGCACCTTGGCACGCATCCACAGATGCATCACGAGCAGGTCCAAGGAGATGATCCTCCCCCTCTATGCAACATTGGTTATGCTGCAGTTGGAGTACTGCATCCAGTTCTGGGTGCTGCACTTCAGAAGGGATGTGGACAACATCGAGACAGTCCAAAGGAGGGCCACTCGCATGATCAGGGGGCAGTAGGGAAGGCCCTATGAGGAGAGGCTACGAGACCTTAACCTGTTCAGCCTCCACAAGAGACGGCTGAGAGGGGATCTGGTAGCCATCTATAAACTGTCCAAGGGAGACCAGCAGGCAATGGGAGAGTAACAAGGAATAATGGCCATAAGTTGATGGAGAGTAGATTCAAGCTAGATATCAGGAGGCGCTACCTCACAGTCAGGGCAGCTAGGATCTGGAACCAACTTCCAAGGGAAGTGGTCCTTGCTCCTACCCTGGGAGTCTTTAAAAGGAGGCTAGATAGACACCTTGCCGGGGTTGTTTCCTGCCCATGGCAGGGGGTCAGACTTGATGATCTGCTCAGGTCCTTTCCGACCCTACCAACTATGAAACTATGAGCTGTGACCACAAAGCACAAGTATCTATGCATTCTAGTATACAAGCACCCTCACAGTAGTGCCTTATATATATATATGTAAGCAAGTAATGCTGACAGCAGAACATCCAGCCCTGGGGCTGGCAAAGCCCAGCCACTTGCCCCAATTATGCTGTTCCTATCCCTAACCCAGACCAAACTATTTTTAGCCCCTCAGCCCCTACCCTGGGCCCGCTAACCCCCACCCAGACCTATTAATTTCTACATGGACATTTCAGCTCCCCCTGATTCTGTCAAGCTGCCTCCTTATCCCAAGTTACGTATATGCCTGGCTGAGCAGCTTGTCCCAGCCCCAGCCCCAATCCCTTCCTTGCTGCGGGGGCATTGATCTGCCCCCTGTCCATGCCCCTTCCCTCTCCCCTCTGCCCACCACAACAGACTTACCAGCTGGAGGCAGCTGTGTCCAGCATGGTTGAAGACTCCTGCCTGTTTAGTCTATGGCCAAATCTAGAAATCAGTGCCGAATCTCCAGATTAGAATCATCTGAATTGAATCGGGACCATGATTTGAATCACTGAATTGAATTGCTCTCTCTCCAAATCGGCCGAATCCGAATCTTAAGCAAATACTTGCTCCTTCGTACAGGCGTAGTGTTTGACTGTAATACTTTCTGCTTAGACATTGTGTTACCATGCATATGACCACAGGCACATTGTTGCATACACCCTTCAGGCAGTGTTGTGCATGGTTGGGTTCGCGGGGAGACACCTGACTTAGTCTATACTGTGTGATAGTGTTTTTCCTGAGGCATGAACATATGTGTGTTTGGGTAATTGTAGAGGAAAGCAGAAATACTTTTTGTGGGCCTGTATTTCTTAGTATTGTCCAACAGTCCCTGACCAGCACCTTTTGAGAGTGACTCTAAGCTGGCTTGAATGGAGGGCATGTCATTGCCTAGGATCCATTAAATATCCATTGAATTCTGATTTGGTTCAGCTTGTCACTTCCATGGTCCAGCTTGGGGTGCTGGTTGCTGGCTGACCTTTGCATTTTCTCTGTAATGTCTCATTATTTTGTATTTTGGACATTACCTTCACCAAACCTTGTTCTTGTGCTTGGAACATAAAAGGGCTGACAGGCAGACAAGGGTGGGGAAGTATACAGGAATTAAGTTGTGAGAGGCATAGAAACCATTGTCCCTAAGATTATGCAATAGTACAATGATTTTCAAATGGGAATATGCATACCTCTGGAAGTATTTTGCCATTTTGCCAAGGGGTACGTGCCTAAATTTTAATAATGATGGTTAAGCTTCTGAATGGTCAGTGTGCAGTGAGTAATAATCATGCAAACACATGTTGGATGCAGTGGGTATGAGCACCAGTATTTTGCAGGTAAAGGGTAAGTGGCCAAACAATTTGAAAACCACTGCAGTAGAAGACACAGTATGCATTTGTCTGTGTGTGCACATGTGCATGCATGCATGCAAAACCAATTTAAACAAAAACTATGCGTGTGCTTATAGCCCTTTCTATTATGGAAACTTTAGGGAGGAAAAGGACACAACCCCCCACCACCAAAGTCCGTCTTTTCAGGTACCTGAAACATGAACAGCCTGTAGAGCAGGGGTGGGCAAAATGCGGCCTGCCGAGCTATTCTGGCCTGTGGGGCCCCTAAAAAATTTACAAAATTAATATTTATGTGCCCCTGGCTGCCTATCATGTGGCCCTCAATGGCTTGCCAAACCTCAGTAAGCGGCCCTCCACCCGAAATAATTGCCCGCCCCTGCTGTAAAGGCTAGACAAGGAGCCAAGTGGATACACCAAGGCAACCAGCTGCAGGCCCAGGGACAGCCTACTCATGTCTGGGACTGGAACTGAGCTGAGGCAAGGACAGGGAAAGGAAGTTGGCTGCTGAGAGCTGGCTTCTAAATACAGGCTGGGAAAACACAGTGCTCTTGAAAGGTAGGAGAGAAGTTACACAAAGAACCCAGGTTCTTTCCAGCAGATCACTGAGATGCAGACAAAAAAATTGAGTCAACTGCCTTACCACTCGTGTGTGTGTGTGTGTGTGTGTGTGTGTGTGTGTGTGTGTGTAAAATATAAAAAATACAATATTACGTATATGTATAATGCATAGTTGATATGCCATCAGCAGGGATCTTGGTTTTCTCTGTTAAAAAATCCAAAATTATCCGATGAACACCCCCAAAATCTGTGTTTATCCACAATTTAAATGAAATACCACTATATATAGAAGTATTAGGTGAATACAATGTTTTATTGATATATTTACCATTTTAAAGCCATTTGGAAACATACCAATGCCTCAATCATTATAATAAAATAAATTCTAAATACCTGTATATTTTGGGATTTGATTTTTTTTTTAATCATGGAAAACCAGAGCTCCCTCTGCCCTCTTCACCCGCCAGGACGCAGGTTCAGCTGCATCTGTCCCCTCAGGTGTTTTGTAGTACTAAGCAGCCCTGACATGCTGGTACCCCTCACTGCCAAGCCAAAGCCCCCCCAGTCTTGCCAGTGCCCCTCACTCCCTACCTGCAGCTCCTACCTATCCCCCACTCTCTCCTTCCTAGCAGCAGCTCCCCCCTACACCAAAACACGGGTCCAACTGTGGCTGACCCCCACCCCCTGCTTTGTGGTGCTGTGCAGCCCTGATATAATGATTCCCTGCCCATGCCATTGCCCGTCACTCCCAAGCCACAGCGCAACCCCTCCCTCCCCCCCATGTTCTGCCATTTTCCCTGTGTATCCCACATCTTGCTGTTCCCTGGCCAAGGCAAGCCTGGCAGCAGCCAAGCCAGCAGGAAGGCAGAAGGGTGCAGTGTCCAGTTGATGGGGGCTAAAAGGTGGCTGGGGAAGACCCGCATGGTCCTGTGGGTGGCCCCTGCTGTGTCCCCATCCTGCTGCCCCTCCCTCTTTCCCCCACTCCTTCTCCCAACAAGGCCCGGGATGGGGACTGCGGTGGCAAGTCCCTGGGCCACCGCAGTCCCCACCCCGCAACCTCTGCCCCACTGCTCCTGGGCGCTCACTGCCCAAATGGTTCCAGATGGCAGCAGTGGGTGTAGCATATCCTGGCAGAGCAGGGTTGCCCCTGACAGCTGCAGCCTCATTGCAGTTCTGGCCAGCCCCTGTATACTGCTCCCTCCCCTCCCCCATCCTGCTTGCCCTGCCTGTCACCAGGTTTTCTTTCCCCCCATTTCCCTGCAGGGCCAGTAGCAGGCCCATAAACCCATTAAATAATTCCCAGGGGCTGCACAGGAACCTTTTCTGCAAGCAGCTCATTGCAGGCTGGAACTCTGTCAGCCTGTGGAGAGCTGTTTGCAAAGGGGGAAAATCCACATTTTTCACCTTTAAAGGGGAACATCTGCAGGAAACAGAAAACCTGTATCCCTGGTTATCAGTTAATACATTTTGTAACAAAATATGTAGGTAACATTAAATTTATACCATTTGACTCAAGAAATGCTAAGTGCTTTAAAGTAAAATTCAGCTCACTCACTCCTTAACTTCTTTTTTGCTCCTAGCACTTTTCCTAGCATTATCACTGCTTCTGATGCATTAAACACCAACTAATTTCACACAGACCAACAAGCAGCTATCAGGCGGAGAGAGCATTGGTTATGCTTACGGCCAACTCGTACATAGTGACAATTGGGAACATAGTGGTACCAGGCTCCATATGATGCTGTCAACTTCCACAGCTATCTAATTCTTAGCAGATTTTTTAAAAAGCATGTTCACAGATTTCTGCAAATATGTCAAACCAAGCTGTGACAAGTTTTAGGGCCTTAGACTGCACATTATATTATCCCTCTAAAAGCTGCTATATGTATACACAGGAACACATCACAGTTATCATGAAATATAACAAAAAAAGTGAAAATAGGAGTTGCTAAGGTAGATCAGATAATTGGTCCACCAACTCTAGCATCCTGCTTAATCAGTGGCTAGTTTCTCATAACTATCCCATCCACAGTTTGTCCAATCAGTGCTGTTTATGGGGGTTGTATAAGGGAATTCTTACTTTTGAAGCATGCGATTTGATTGCTCAGTTCAAGAAGCAAAAGTGTAAATATTATTAATGATCACAAAAGTATCTAAGCATCTTTAAAAATAAAACCACTGTTGTTTTACTCGTAATTGATGGCCAGCAGTAGTGAACTCCACAGGTTGATTATGGATTGTATGTGAAGAAATGTTTTATGTATATGAAGATAGTACATATACATATATTATGCACATGCACACACAATATATGTGTTCATGTGATTGTCACTGACAACAAGCTTTTCTGAAATTCTCAAACTGATGGTTTTATCTTTCCCTTTTTTTTCTAATACCAGACTGGGAAGCTCGAATAGATAGCCATGGAAGGGTATTCTATGTAGATCACGTTAATCGAACCACAACATGGCAACGTCCCACTGCAGCAGCCACTCCAGATGGAATACACAGATCTGGTTCAGTCCAGCAAATGGAGCAGCTGAATCGGCGGTGAGTAATTCTGGACCAAAACCCTGAAACAACAATATCAAAAAACCTCCTAGTCATGAGTGAATTTTTTTCTAATATTATTCCAAGCATCTGAGCATCCATGTATCCTTAAATCTCCCAAATTATGGACAAATGAACAAATTACTTTGAGTTAAAAGGGGCAGAGACTTACCACATATCAGCTGCTTTCTGATAATTGTATTGTTTGTCTGCTTCCACTTACCATAGGAGACAAATAAACATGGGAAACAATTATAGTGATGTGTGTTAAGTCCCTCCCTTTTTTCTTAATTTAGTAGAAATTGCTTGTTTGTCCCTGGTCTCAATATAAATAAGCTAAAATATATCCGAAGCTACAGTTTTTGATCACGTTAAGCAGGTCAGCACCTCTTGTTAGTGAATGACAATATTCTTGCCTAAAAAAGTGATAGGGTTAAGCATAAGGAAGTTGAGACAGTTTTCAGTGCTACTTTCAGGTTGGTTTAACATGTAAAATACTGTGTTGTTTAGATATTATTTCTTTCATATTAGCATAAGAATGTGTGGTATGTAACAACAGGACACTCTTTTTAGAAAAAACAAAGACTAAAGAGATTATAACTAAAAAGATATGATCTACAGCTGGTATAGTGACATGTGCCTATTAACATTGGTACGCTTTGAAGCACTGCTGGGTTTGAAGAAGCAATCCAAGTAGGTAGAAAGAAAGAGAACTTAATGTACAAAAACTAGGAGATAATTTTGGGCAGGTGACATGGCAGAAGAAAGTAAAAAGTTAGCTGGGAGAGATGTGATGGGCTGGCAATGGGGGGAATTTTAAGGTAACATTGAAAGACAGTGCAGAAGGATGGAGGGTTGAAGAGCTTGGTAAACACAGAGTGTAGAAGAATTTGAGGGATGTCTGTATTGTGTCAAATGATGGCAGGGGACAACATCCTACCTGCTTGTTCCTGCTCCACGCACAGCACATCCTGAAAGAAATGTCATGTAGTTGCCGTTAGAATAGCACTGAATATGCCCTATGATGAGCATATCCAAAACTGAGAGCCCAAGAGCGGCAATGAACAGCAAACAGCTACATAACATTTCAGTGTGCTTAGAGAGGTATTGTAGGCATGCCCTGAAAGTCTAACAAGGTTTGCCCAAACTATATCTGGTAGAATACCACCTCTGCTGCAGGTTGGGTGTTACTGGTGGTCTTGCACCTGGAAGTACCAGGTCCTAATTCCAGTCAGTAGTGTAACTAAGGTAGGTTAACTGGGGCAGCAGCCCCAGCACAATGTTAGTTGCAGGGGGAGGGGAGAAAGGAATGGAAGAATAACAGCTGGGCAGCTGTGGGCTGGCTATGCCACTAGAAGCCAGGAGCCAGCACCACGACATGCAGCACTGCTGCCTAGGGCACCAAGCTGCCCTGTTAAGCCTCTGGCTCTAGTGGTTCCCTGAGTTGTGCACCTCACAGGTTGGGGAGTATCAGCACATAGCAGCTGACAGGTTCTTATCCTGTATTAATTTAGACTTGTTTAAAGATGAGCATTGATGAGCATCCCAGTGAAAGACACTGCAAAATCTTTTAAGCAGCAAGATGAGCCTGTAGCACTTCCTTGAACTGAATCCCAAGGGAGGCAGGCAGATTCGAAAAGAGAGGAGATCTTGCCAACTGTTTATCTCTGAGCACAATATCTGTGTTTGACTGTTGCCCATACAGATTTCTTCATAATTGTCTTGGCCTGCTTGTAATTCAGATTCTGTTGACTAGAGAAGAGTGAAGGAAAGAAAGGGAGATAAGCACAAGTCTTCCCCAGTTATTTCTGAAAAAGTTTTCGTGACCTCTGTCCCTGCTTACTATAATAATAAGGTTTCTTATTTAAACAAGCAAGACTGATTTTTTTCCCCTCTAATTATAGAGTTTAAAATGCCATGAAAGACAGATTTACTGATCTCCAGAATGTGAACAGGAGAAAGAGAGAGACCTTCAAAGCTGCTTCTTTCTCTGACAGTAAAATAATTTGGGAGTTGGTATCTATATCCTTCGCAGGGAGAAGCAGGTCCCGGATGACAGCCATGGAGGAATTAGCTAGTTTCTTCAGGCCAACTTCCCCAAAATGCTTATTGTGCAAATATATCATAACCACAAACACATCCGTGAGGAGCTGTTCTCCTTTTCTTTCCAGACTTCTCATGCTGGGGACAGAAGCCGCATTTCACTAAAAATCATGTTCTGATTTCATAGTAGAAAAAACTTGTTGTAATCTGTTTTCATTATATGTTTCTTCAGACTGTATCAAGCTGTTAAACATTAACATATAAAAAGGCAGGTATTTCTAGAAGTTCTTTGCAATAAAACTTCTCTGCAGCCATTAAGAACTGCAGTGTATTAGAGCTTTTGGTCATGCTTCAGTTCAACTTAATTGACACCCAGGTAACCTGAGTTAAGTCACATGGTTGTAATTTCCATTATAGACAGCTACTAGTGTTGGTGCCTTAAGGCTGAGCTCTAGAGTGAACCACACAAGTGATTGTGAATGTCCACACTGCCATTTACAGTCTTGATAGTTAACTCAGGTTAATGTGTAATTTGTTAGGTTGTGTTAACGTGCAGTGAATGACCTCCTCAGTTCCGACTGGCTGTCCAACTGGGACCCCCCAGGCCACATGCAGTCCCTGAAATGTTAACCTGTAGCCCCCAGGCTCCCAGTCTGGGTGCTGCTCCCCCCCCAACAGTCTCCTACTGGTGCCATTGGAATCTCAGGGATCCCCCATCAGCCTCCGGTTTCTGCAGCCTGCCCCTGCCTCTGGGGATGGGGCAGCATGGTGCAACATGTGTGGCCATGAGAACCTGTGGACAAGGGGTTCAGAGGAACATGGAGCCCCCATGCAGCACTGGGGCATTGGTGCAACACAGAGTGTGGCAGCCAGTCACAGCATGACGTGGAGAGCCCTACACACTATAACATGCAGCCCAGGGAGCAAGCAACCTACTCAGCATGGAGCCCAGTGGGCATGGGCCCCAAGGGCCAAGAGGCAGGGGGCCTGCAACGTTCAACTACTCAGAAGTTGGACAACCCTGGTTCACCGTTTCCCACCCCTTCCCACCCCCCAGTGTGTTGACAATAGTGGTCCATATCCTTTGTTGCTATCTGAGCATGAATTAGGACTTGAATTGTTAATGATTTAAGACAATGCAATGTATTTTGTGGCTTTTGTATGTGGGTGTTATTTTTAGCAGCCAAACATCCAGACATATAGTGAGAAGTGGAGGGGATTTTCATTAGCAGCATTTTTCTCCTCGCTTGATTCCCAGTGGAGACTAAGCACATTATAAACTGAGTAATTGTCGAATCCCATGGTTTCTTAGCACAAAAAAGCCATCTGGTAATTCTCTAATCTCCGCAAAAGAGCTCTATTAACTAAAAATGCTGAATAGACCACCAGGTCTTTAGGGGGACTCCTCTTGCCATGCTGACATTTGTGTGGGTAGTTATGGATATTTCCTAAGCTTCCAACAAAAGGGATTCATACTGACCATTGCAATAAGCTTAACCAAGCCACATATTCCAGGATGGGAAGCAGTTCTAGTGTTAGCAACCTGGCATTTTATGGCCTAAAAAATTACCTTTCCCCTGAAACAGGTTTCAAGATCAGTTCTAAAGAAAATTCAATCAATCTTGATTGCTTGTTTGGAGGAAATATATATTTTTTCTTAACTGGTATTTGAAAACTTCTACTTAGGCTGAAATATGATTTTACACAATAATAACTTAAATAATGTTTTGCCATTATGTTTCAAACTGCATTACCTGAAATAGTTTTCAGTGACTGTATTTGAAAATCATCTTTAGGCAAGGCAATAGCATGCAAAGACCTTGGCTGACAGAATGAAAATCAACCTGAACTTTTGCCCCAAATTCAAACAACATAAAACTTGAAACCATTCTGTGGTTTGAAAAAGTAGAGTTGACTTTCTTTTCAAACAAATGAGTTCACTTTTCCACTTCCTGGTTTCATTTGGGCCAGGTAGTGGAAATGCCAAAATATCACAAGGAAGGCTTGGTATTTCCAGCCAAAACCGCAAAGTATTGGAAATATAACTGCAGGAAAGCCAGGAGTTGTGCATATTCCAGCCCAAGGGCCTAACTCTATGTTCTTTGTGTACTCAGAGCTTCTCATTGACTTTAATGGACTTTTGGGGTGTGAAAGGAATGCAGGATCAGGTCCCACAGTTTGGATGTGCTGCAAATAAACAGCTCTTCTTTAAACACAAAGAGTCTCCCTAGTGTGCTGTAGTACTCTTTGTCTTTCTTTCGTGTTAATGAAACATTAACAGCCATGGTTCATCCCATTTTGTGACATGGTAACACTCCATTCGATTCTGACTAAACCGTGTAACATTTGTGTAACCTGACTTGTCTTTACAAAAAAAAAAAATCAATTGTAATCAATGACAGTAAATAACAATAGGGTCCTTAAAACAGCATCTAACATGGTTTTTCCTTGACAAATCACTTGGTAAAGAGACAGAGATTTTCAAGGGTATTCCCATAACTTTTGCACTTTCAGTGTTTTCTTCAGTTATTCTGACATTTTCTGGTATTTGTATAAGACTTTTATAGCATCAGAACTCAAAAAGTAGCTGTTTGTTGGCATACAGCTAACACTACTGTGTAAAGTTTGCCAGCAGGGGATTTTCTACCATCTAATTAAACAGAAACTAAAGTTAACATATATGTATGTGAAGGTTTATATCTATAAACCTTCAAATATTTGAGCTACTTTTTCCTACTCTGCTTTTGCATGAGGGTGTTGTTAAACTCCTGCAGTACTAGAGTGGAAAGTTTACTCCATTAGCCTGCAGTCAAGTGAATAAAAAATTAAAAAGCTTGTCATTAAAGTAAAGGGGGAAAGTTAAGGTAAATTAATGTTTCTGTGAAATCTACTATAATAACATACTGGTAAGGTACATGTTCATCTAAACACAAAAAAATACCCCGTTTCCTTTTTCTTTTCTTAACCCATGCTAACTATGTTATTTATTGAGCCATTAAAAGCTACCTTAAAGGAATATGTTGAATACTGGGAGAAATTCAAACTATTGTGCAAGTCAAGCATAAATCCATTAAACTTTTAGCTGTTTTTCATAATGTAGAGGCACTATGCTCCCGGAGGTGCTGTCATTTGGATTGGATGTAAAACCAAGGTCTAAGCTACTTGACTTCAAAGATCCCTGGTACATAGAGATATTAAAGCCAGATCCCTGACCAAATTAGACTTTGAAATAGAGTGCCCATTAAAAAATTGGCAAGAGAAGAGATGGAGGGAATGCCCTGTGTGAGCCTAGAGGCAAACAGATGAAGGATAGAAGGCAGCAAGCAAGAAAGTAAAAGATCAATGGACCTTTGGGCCAGATCAGATACAGTCAGTGGACCCATGCCAGTTTCTACCTAGTGAGGATCTGACCCACTGTGGACACTGCTTTTGAAAATCAAAAATTACAACATCACAGTAGGGTGACCATTAGTTAAAGTTAATTAACAAAGAAGAGGACTGTAATGTTGTTAAAAAAATTTTTCTATCAAATATCTTTGAGATCTTACCATAGTCTTATACAGCATCAGAAATCTAGTTTCAGTCCTGCTTATAAACATAAAGATTAGACATGAGATTCTCTTTCCCCTCCAATATGCTGGTTTGACCACTGGCTCACCATTCCAGCATCTATGCAATGCTATAAGAAATACAATTAACAATAATTATTAGTAAAAAAAAATATTAATAGTAGTCCTTATGGACCCATCTGTCTGTAAAGTGTTGAATTTTACAACTCCCTTCTCCCAAAAGCACTGGAAGTTGAGGATGCAATATTTCACAGGATGATTGCCACTATTCTGACCTAATAATTAACATTATGTGTCCATGACTCCACAGATACAAGGCAGGAGGAGAGTCAGGCTCCTTGGTGCTTGACAGCTAATTCAGTTTTAGTTCTATTTGAGTTGTTCAAAAATGCTCTTTTTCTCAGATTGTTAAGAAGAACTTGGAAAGTCGTTTCTGTGAATAGCAAAATGCTCTGTGCGGTTCTTCCACTTTAACATTTATGGCTAACGCTTGTTGTTCCTTTTACTTAAAATACACAGGTACCAAAACATTCAGCGAACTATTGCGACAGAAAGGACAGAAGATGATGCTGTCACCAACAACAGGGTGGAAAGGCTCCCCACTGGAGGAGGAAGTGATTCTGAGGCAGAACCATCGCAGCCAAGCTCAGGTAGGAGAGAGCCAGCTTTTAGCAGGGTGATACGGTAGGTGGCATTCTGGGAAAGAGGCTGACTGGCCACAGGATTTTCTCTCCTTTAATGTCTCCTCGAAGAGGAACGATAACATTAAGTTAACATGTAATCGGTGCTTTAAAAAAACATAATTTGGTTAAATATCCAGGTTTGTACATTGTTATTCACTTGAATCTTTGCATCTCTTCCCCGAGAAAATCAGTGTATTAACCAATCACATTGGACACAATAGTCATCTATACCTCGCCTTCATTTATTATGCAAATTATCAGATTCAGTTTAGGTGAAGTGCTCCCATGGGGGTAATTATATCTGATCCCACCTGAAAGTTGTTATCCGAGGTAGAAACTGTATTACATTACTGCTTATATTACTTGTTATATATTGGATTTAGTAGCATAACTAGGGTGGGGCAAATGCCAACAGCCCATGGTTCCAGTGTCAAGGGGATGCCAGAATGGTGGCCCCTGGGGAGCCTATGCAGCAGCAGCAGGTGGGATGCAGAGAGCCATTGCTGTGGCAGCAGCAGCTGGGGGCTTTGAGATTCCCCCCACATTAAACTAGTGGTCAAGTAAGACTCTCTGGCACATGGCACTTCCCCTCCTTCTCCTCTCCCTCTAGCCCTCAGATTTGTTCAGATGACAAGTCAAAATGTGATTCCAGTTTAAAAGCAGCAGCAGTACAAATTCAGACTAGAGTTTAAAATGTTTCATGCTTGTTCTGTTCTAAAATTAACAGCACAAGAGATTTCACAATCAGAACTTAGCTGACAGTATGGAACCAGATCTTCAGTTGGAGTAAACTGGCACGATTGGCATGATTCCTTTGATTAATAGACATCAATGAATGTGGTCCAGAGGTCATTGCCAATAGGAATGCATACAGCTCTTACTTCTATAGCTGCATTGGCTCTGCAGAACTAATCATAAGAAAAACATTTATCACTAAATGAGCAAATAAGACTAAACCACAAAGAGAGCAGATGTGTTGGGTAGGACAGTGGTATTTTCATATAGTCACCTTGTAACAATAGATTCGCTTCATTCATAGATTCAAGCAATGAGCACAGGGAGGGGATGTAACAGGGTGTCAAAACAATGGTGCAGGAGGAGTTTGCATTATTTTTAAGTTATTTTCTGCTGTGTTTATACATCACTTGCTTTGCTTTTGTTTTCAGAAATTAGGCGAGAAGGATCCCTTTCTCCAGTGAATTCTCAAAAAATCACCTTGCTCCTGCAGTCTCCAGCTGTGAAGTTCATCACCAACCCTGAATTTTTCACTGTGTTGCATGCAAACTATGTAAGGATCTATAATTCGCTGTCACACTCCTCTTTTCAGAATCACATGAGTACTTTCAGAAGCTTACACAGTGACTGCTTAATAAATTACCTGCCTCAGGACTCAATTATTTTTCACATGGGGTAGTCTAGATTGTGTATAGCATGGCCACACTACCCCACTGGCAACCTGTGGCTGCCTGTCATACAATGCAAGCTTTCTGCCACTGCTGATTTCCACTGAGAAGGGGCAGCACTCTCCCTTTATATATTTGACCAGGTCTGCTATCTGGTTTTGGAGAAGGTGGAGTTATGGAGTTATAATGAAATCTTTATCTGACCTCTTTTGAAACATCTGGCTTAAGAATGCAGGAAGCCCTGTTGTGCTGTGCAGGGACAGAAGGAAGTCTTCTTGTACCCTGTGCTGTTTGTGCACACAAAGAACAGCTGGCCTTGCAGTGAGGAAATACAGACTAGAAATGAAGCAAGTCTTTCAGGCAAGATAAGAACTGAACTAAACCTTCAGGAAACCCAAACTACAGACTTCTTTAAAGTTTGGAAAAGTTTAGGTAACTTTTTTCCCTTTACTGGAATAGAGTGTACTTCCAACCTGCAATTAGTCTGAAAATGAACACACAGGGGAGAAGTGTTAATTTCAGTCCAACTAGGTGCAGGAAGTCTAAGAAATCTCACAAGAAGATCCTGTTTTCCTGAGATTTCAATCCCAGTCCTCTACAATCTTGTTTGGATGGTATTTAGGTAAACATCTAGACATCATTCCTGAACTTCTTGGAGATCATTACTTCCTAGTAATGATGGGTTTTCTCTCCAAAGATGAAGGAAAGTAAAGACCTTCATGAGCTGTCTTGACACAAGTTGTAGTTGGTGCCAGGGATATCTCAGAGAAGGTTGAGTTCCAGCTTCCTATGTCACTAATATAACCAAGACCATGGAATGTCTTTATTTTGAGCTAACTCTGCTATGAGTGCCAGAATAGTCTGTCCAAACATCTGTCAAAGCAGTCGTACAAATTCCACTTGTGTAAAAATAACATAGCACATAACTTTAGGTTTAACACAGATATAATATTTTAACCGCAGTCTCCAATTAAAATTTAGAAGCATTAATTATAGCAGTGAAATTTGAGTTGGAAAATATTATCCAGCAGTTAGAACTAAATGGAAAAGCTCTCATTTAATGGACATTTTATTTCCCCGAAGGGATAAAGCTATGAAATTCCTCATTTCTCTGGTACTGCTAAGTGATACTGAAATGGCCTTTTATAGTTGGTCATAGTATAGCTTTGACTGTAGGACCTTAATGATTTGTGGTCATAAAACTTTCTTGAATAGTAACATCTTCAGGGTGGGGATCACATCTGCCCCTGTGTTTTCACAGGTTGTAGTTCATTGGGTTCCAATCTTGATAGGAATGCCTGAACATTTCCATATCAAAATGGTTTACTGCAATGTTGTCCTTAAAACAGCTTAAACATACAGATATCATAGTTTCATAGTTTCATGAAGTTTAAAATTATTAGCTCAGGTCACCCTTGTTTACATATGCATACATTTGGAGTAAGTTCATTGACTTCATTGTAGATTCTTTGGCAAGTTAATATGGCCCCCAAATAAGGTGGCATTGGCACAAAGTTTCATGACCAGTACAGACTGAAGCTGTACTGATTCTTTGAATGATTTGGTAACTTCCTTTGGAGTCCCCACGAGCAGTAACATCCCTCTCACAAAATCCCCAAAAGAAGTCAGGGTTTTCTGTCTTTGCCTGTCTTGCCTGGACAAACTTGCTGTCTCTACTGAAAGGTTCCAGAGTGCGACAATGAATTGTATTGCTCATATCATTTACATGACCCTGTGCCAGCTTTGGGCCCTGTTTCTCCCAACAGATCAGCACAAACCAACCCTGCTGTTGGACCAGACCATACTTCTGTTGGATCCTTATTAGTGTCCAATGTGAGATATACAACACTATACTGATCTTGTTTATTTGAACAGTGGTATAAATGCATCTGTATATCAGGCATTGCGGTACTGATACAAAAATAAGCCCCAGAATATTATACATACACTGGAAAAAATGCCAAATTTTAAATTGGCTGTGTCAAATTTAAATTCCAATTTGGCTATGTCCAATTTAAATTTAAATTCCAAATTTTAAATTGGCTAGGTCTAAGTATTCACTAAGAGTTGAGTTCAAAGTACATTAAAACTAGTGGAAAGTTTGTATTGGCTTCAGTGAGAATTGTTTTGGTCCTTGTGGTCAGCGTTCCCGCTAGGCTGCATGCGTGTGCAGCCATACACAATAAAAAATCATGCCGCACAATAACTTTTTAATGCTGCGCACACAGTGGCATACTGACGGGGCAGGGGAGAGAGGGCAGTAGGGGCTCCTGGGGTGCTGGGCTGGGGGGGATACCGAGTGCCACAGTAAGGGGGTGCCGATGCTCCCCCCGCTGCCGCCACCGGCTTCATGTCCGGCCACTTACCACCCACCCCAACCCGGCCACAGGCTGCTGCAGGAGGGCTGAGGAGCGGGCACACTGAGATACCTGCGCACTCCCAGCCAGGATTGCCCGCTGCCTTAGAGGAAACATTGGTCATATGTCATACCAAGTAGCCAAAACTGTTGTTGTGGCTTTAGTACTGATTTCCATCCCCTGTGTTTCTCATACCTAGAGTGCCTATCGTGTCTTCACCAATAGCACCTGCTTGAAGCACATGATTCTGAAGATCCGTAGAGATGCACGGAATTTTGAGCGCTATCAGCACAACAGGGACCTGGTAAATTTTATCAGCATGTTTGCTGATACCCGACTAGAGCTTCCACGGGGTTGGGAGATCAAAACCGACCAGCAGGGTAAGGTAAGGACACAAACAAAATTAATGTCTGGGTAAATTCCCATCACCTGTATTACACTGCAAGCCAAACCCAATAATCATTAAGGATTCTTTCTGGATTTAAAATGTATGATTATCTGTTGTGACTATCATAAGCATGGAGCATGTCTTTCAGAGGATACTCATCCCCTCCAACTTTCTGCGGGAATTGCATAGGAGTCTGGCTTTGGTTCCTTCTCTACACTTTATCTCTAGATAATGTTATCCACAAACATGAAATCAGCTACGATCTCTGAAGGTGTCTCCACAGATTTACTTCTCTATTCCTGACCTAATTCCTTTCATCCAAACTAAAAACCTAGCTTTTCTTCATGACATCTGCTCATGGATGACAAACTGTCAGACCAAGTTCAGTATGGGTCAAACATAGCTCTTACTCTTTTCTCTCATTTGTTTTTGCTATCTCCTTGATCACTGGATACTACTACCATCTTGCCTGTCACTTAGGCCAGTATCCTTAAACTCAGACCTCTCTCTAGGTCTGCACATCCAGATAGTGTCTCAGTCTTCCAGATTCTGTCTGCAAACTGTCTGTAAGATGCAGCCTTCTCTGTTATACACAGCTGAATTCCTGTCATCCAAGCTGTCAACATCTTGCACCTCAGTTACTGCAACTTCCTGTTCTCTGGCCTTTAAAAATGCTATCTTGCTCCCCTCATATCAAAGCCTATCATATTATTTTCCTAGCTTCTTGTTTTGAACATCAGCGCTCTCTTTGCACACCTCTGCTGGCTCTCCTTTTTCTATCACATTTAGCATTAGCAAAGTATCAGCACATTTAGGGCTCTTCGCAGTCTAATCCCATCTACCTTTCATCTCTCAATAAGTATTAAAGTGTGATTTCTGCCTCCAATTTGATCTTGATGTCAGCCTTCATCATATACTTGTTAATTTTTTAACCAACACCATCATGCTTTCTTCTATGCAGTCACTCCCATGTACAATGAGCTCCCCATAAACATCCATAAAGCCACCATATTATTTAATTTCAAAACTCTCCTTAAAACTTCCATTTGCTGTAGTAGCTACAGAGAACTTGGCAACAAATAGGCTGCTTGTGTAGTGCTATTAGTTCTTTTGTGCTGACAAGTTTTCCTTCATTATTCCAATATTCTTGTCCATCTGTCTGTAGCTATCTATCATCTCTTGTGTTACACTTGGATTGCAGTATATCTGGGGCAAGGTTAGGGACCATCTTTTTGTTCTGTTGTTGTATAATGTGTCGTGCAGTCAGACCTTCACCCATCACTACAGCTTCTAAACCCCAACAGCAACACTTAAAAAAAACAGTAAGCTCCCTAGTCATTCATTGACCTCACTGAGGGCTGAGGTTTCCAGTGTGTTGATAGCTCGGATTGTACATTTCATCTAAAAATGAAACGCATGCACCCAAAGGGACCTGTGAGATGTTAAATTAAGGTGATGCTCATCTGAAACAGTGCAAAGAAAGTTGGCATGTAGCAAGGTAAAAAATAATGCTATTGCGTGAATACCATGTAAAGTTTCATTAATAAACAACTGATTAAACTGTAAAGTGTGAAATGTCATGACTGTCAGATTTGACCAAGTCAGTCTGCATCCACAAGACTGTTGATTGACTCGTGGGGCCACCAAGCATGATGAGCATTGTTCTCTTCTGATTTGTATCCTACTTCCATGACAGCTACTTCTTGGCCAGTATACAGGGAATTGAACCAAGACCCATCAGTGCTGAAGATACAAGCTCTTACAGTCTCAGCTAGAAAGTCAAGACACTGTGGTTGTGGCCTATGACAACTTATGGCTTCTGTGGGTTGAGCACAGAGAAGGGTTTTGTAACACATACTCCCTGGTGGCATGAAGTTCCTGATCCCATGACTCTTGCATCATGCCTTGCCTTTTGCTTTTAAATATCCATTATTCTTCTTTTTACAGTCCTTCTTCGTTGACCACAACAGCCGTGCCACCACGTTCATCGATCCCAGGATCCCACTTCAAAATGGCCGTCTCCCTAATCATCTCACTCACAGACAGCATCTCCAGCGACTCCGCAGCTACAGTGCTGGAGAGGTAACAATAGTATTAATAGTTATGGTATATCTATTCGGGCTCATAACAGCTTATTTTTACCTTATGACAAGCAGATCAGAAGCATTTATAATTTTTCCTTGGAAATTGCATTTGAGCTTGTTTGCACCCAATTTTAAGCTTAGATTTCAAAACTGAAAAACAGGTTTCGATATGCCTCAAAATACTGTTCTCTCCCAACTCTTAATTGTAGGGCATGTCTGCCCCTGCTCTGTGTCTTGCCCACTGTGAAGCACCTCCAGTCCAAATCCTGAAAATGAAGCAGGATAGCCATTTTAGAGATTACAAAGTATGTGCTAAAATGAGCACCGGAGACAAAGTTGAGTAGGATTCCAGGTAACACTCCTGGCCACAGTACATAAGTAGGGGTAGACATACTTTTGGTCTCCCTGAACCCTGAGTTCTCCCTTTGTTTTCACACATCTTCTTACAGTCTCCCCTGTATCTGCCACTTATTTGATACTTAGTCTACTGAACTACTGATTCATACATTTATCACTTTACGCCTTGATAGCTGAAACTTGTTACCTCTTGTGTCCCAAGGTTGTATCTGCAAATTCAGATCTGTTCAGAAGCTGTAATATTCTTGTCTGTAGGAAACCCATACACTACATCTAGCTCTACTCCCCCTCAGTCTGAAACCATTCCCCATCCCCACAACTCTTTCTCTGTAACCACTTCAGAATTCATGATGGAATCAAAAGCCCTTGATGGATGTGTTACTTTAGTGATCACATCTCTCCTTAGCCCCACAGCTTTTCTCTGTGCTGCCACTTCTGGCTGCTTGTCATTCCCCTACTTCCTTTTCTTGGAGAGTGACCCTGTGTTACTCCTGCACCAGCTAGCGTATGTGTCTCTTAGTTCACTTCTCTCTGGTTCTTTTCAACCAGATCATCCACTGCTGTAAGTTGGCATCCTACATCAAAGCTGTGCATGGGTAAGTCTGTGGAGGATCTGGGCCACTCATGACAACTTCTCTTCATGCCCAGTCTATGGTCCCCTTGCATGGGCAGACCCTAGACTGTGGTGACAAGGGTGTGGCAACACCCCCTTTGGGGGTCAGGTACATGTGCAGTGAAGGGAGCTCATTGTGCATGTGCCACACACATGAAAGGGATATGTCCAGTCCCTCACAATGACCCTGACTGCCACAGAGCTGCCAGTAGCTGCTGCTGGAGCTCCACTTGGACTGTGAGCTTTGAGGTCACTGGCTCAGGCTCTGCCCCGAGTCCCTGCTTTCAAGCAGCACCGAAGCCTGCTGCTCTTCCCCTTCCACCTCCCCTGAATTCAGCAGGGAAAGGAGCAGCAGCATGGTGCCTCCAGAGCTGAGTAAAAGCAGGGGCTGTGCATTGCTGGCCTCTCTCTCATTTTTTTCCCCTGCAACTGAAGGGATGGGAAAGAACAAAGAGCAGCAGGGTCCAGAGCTGCTTGAAAGCAGGAGCTCTGGGCAGAGTTTGTGCTGACCAGCGGTGAGCACCTAGAGCTCAAAGCACATGTAGAGCTCCCAGCAGGAGCTGCATTGAAGTGCTGTTGGGCTCTGAGAGCTCAGCAGGCATGTAGGGCACAGCTAAAATGGGATGCACCTCACCACTGCATCACCACTGGATCTGCCACCATCGCCTTGGGCTCAAAGCCCTTCTGATTCTAACATTTTCATTGCTGTAACTCCAAGGTGTCCTGTGGCACATGCATAAACAACAGCCTTCAAAATAAAGCAAACTTAACAGAGCAAAAGAAAGATTTGGGGCAACGTGAGGTACAATAAGAGGTGCTATGCAAGAGACTTGCATAACACTGCCCAAGGATAGACATCACTGGGACTAGCAATACAGTCCTATAGGACACGAGCCTGCAGCAAATGTAAAAATTCATCTTGTTTCTGAAGGGTTTTAATAGATTGTTTCATGGACTTTTATCTTTCAAAAGAACTGCAGTTACGGTGTATTTCTGTCTCTCTAAAATGTTTATCTAAAGACCTGCCAGGAGCAAGCTGTGCTGTTTTATATGCATTTGATCCTCCCTAAAACTAAACAGGCAAATTGATCTGATAATGAAAATAGATTTTATAGAAAGATCAGGGTTTGAGATTTTGGCCTGGCTTTGATCAAAATAATTCATTACTATTATAGCTGACAAGTTAGCAGCCTGATCTTTTTGCTGCTCACTGTGATGCTATTATCTGATGAGATATATTCCCTACTATGTTGTAATAATGAGGTGCATTTCCATGCTGCTAGATTACATGAGATAGGCATCATGACACTGAAATCATTTAAAATAATCTTTCCTCTGTTTCACAGAGATAACTTTTCACACAGCACATAGTGGAGAACAGGGAGCATAAATCCCACTCCAGCATCCTAGACTGTATTGGGTTAGAAAACAAAAGCATCAGTTTCCCTTAAGCTTACACTGAAGGATCCTTTTTTTCAGATACTCCTTATGGCATAGGCTTTGTAGGGTTTGCTGGGTCAGTATAGGGGTAGATCACAGCCAAAGGAACTGCTGTTGGATTCATCATCATGTTACAAAAAGACATCAGGAAAAGTTCCCATAGTGGTATATGGACTGTACCTGTAAGGGGCCAGCAGTGGTACAGTTCAGTCTTTCCCACAGATGCCCTGTGGGTACGGTTTGGTTGGTGGTGCTGTTCTCCCCACAAGCTGTGAGTGTGTATGTTGTTGAATCCTGTTCCTAATAAAGATAAAGCTGTCTACCACCCCGCCAGTCTGTGCTGAATGCTGATGTGAGGACAGAACCCCAGGGGCATGGAGGTCTGAGTAAGTACCCCATCCCAGGAACCCAGTGGCTAAGGGCAAACACTATACCCATGAGAGTTATGTTACTGTAGCTATCTATAGAGAACTCATGTTGAACACCCCTTGGAGGAGATATTTTGTTCCAGGAGATAGATTTGGAGGCTCCTTGAGACAGCAGTGCTTCAAGGACAGGGGTGTGGGAGTGCTATGTATTTTTGTGTCATGAATAAACATAGCAAAATATTATTGGCAAATATTCAAGAAACTCATTAATGAGTTTACTTCACTCA
Organism: Crocodylus porosus; assembly: GCF_001723895.1. Classification (NCBI taxonomy): domain Eukaryota; kingdom Metazoa; phylum Chordata; order Crocodylia; family Crocodylidae; genus Crocodylus; species Crocodylus porosus. The sequence continues at coordinate 92,131,647 of NW_017728886.1, forward strand.
TGCCTCACTCCAGTTAGGAGTCACCATCCATGATCTGTGGTCTTGCTGGCATGGCCAGCAATAGGAAAGCTGCACACAGTAATGCTGTGCAAGCACAAAGGCTAGAATTGCTTGCATGTCATTCAGTCAGTATGCGTTCAACTCTACATAACTTAACCAGCCAGTTCTGACAGACATACTCATACCAAGTGGAAAATACTAACAGAGAGCAGCTAACAACAAGTCCTTAATGTTACAGCTAACAACAAGTCCTTAATGTTACTTAGAAGAACAAAATTAAGATTAGCAAGGAATGAATTTGGAGAAATGGTTAATTATTCAGAGGGTCTGAGGTCTAGTGAAAGGACTGTTGTGAACTTTTGTTGACTTTGGAGCAGGCCCTAAGGCCTGATCCGGCCTGCAGAGGTGCTTTATCCGGTCCTTAGTGGGTCCCACGGTCCCACCTGGCCCAGGCACCACCCACCCGTGGCACATCCTGCTGCCCCCTGAGCATGCAGCAGGGCTGAGGCGGCTCTGCAGCCGGACTGCGTTTCTAGGCAGATCAGGCAGCAGCAGCTTCTTCCATCCACCACCACGGAGTCAAGGTTGTGGTGTGGGTCCCCACTGATCCGCTTCCACCAGGGTGAGTCCAGAGCAGGCACAGGGCAGGCTGGGGCTGCATACTGTGGGCAATAGTGGGGAGGTGCCACAGGGCATGTGGGCTCCGGGCTGTTGTGGGGCAGGGGTGACTGCTGACCAGCTCAGGTAGGCATGTGCTACCTGGGGGGGCTCTTATGCATACTCCACCATACTCACAAACCCTCCCCACAACCACATCCCCGCCCACACACAATCACAAACCACAAACCCCTCCCTATATGCACCCCACCACACACACCCCTGTATACCTCTTGGGGGAGCCCCACTGACTGCTACATGCACACACCCCCCGCACACCCCCAGCCATCCTTCCCCTCCACACACCCCACAAACCCCATACCCACCCACAAATCCCCACAAACTTCCCCCCACATACCCACACCCCCCATAAACCCCATACCCCTCACACCTACCAACACCCCCACAATATATAAAAATAAGACTTAATTTTGAGCTATTATGCAGTCACCTCTGTATACACAACACAAACGCACACAAATCAGGACAAAAATATTTTTTTAAATAAAATTAAAATATGTTATTGTGGATGTTTGATTTTTAGTATATAATCTGGTTTTTTTCCAGTTCCAAGATGGGAAATCTCCTTCCCAAATGGAGTACTAATGGGGTGAGGGGAGGGACTTCCGGTGGCAAAGGTCAGGAGTTAGGGGGCAGGACTTCCGGTCCCGAGACGGTGACCGGGGGGCAGGGCACCTGTAAAGGGGTGGGGCTACCCTCGCAGCCCTCAACAGCTCACCAAAACTCATTAAGCGGCCCTCCAGCTGAAATAATTGTCTGCCCCTGCCCTAAGAGCTCACCAGTTACAAAGGAAAATTCTGTGGCAGAACAGCACACTTACCAAGAGCAAGAGATTTCATACCATGACAACTCTTATGAAAATAAACAGATTTGTTTTTGTCCTATAAATAATACCCATGGGGAAATCCCAGAAACTTAGTGCAATAACTCAGAACTTTAATAACTAAGCTTTCCCCTGGGCATTTGCCAGCTGCCTGGTATTCAGCTGGGCTTTCTGCTTTTGGCTATAGGGAGAGGCCGCCAAATAACAGGAGAGGAGCAAATTGGAATGGTTGACATCCTGTCACCATCAGTTACATAAATCAACAGATCCTCTTCCTCTCCTTCAGGGAGAGCAGCTTTGCTCTTTGCACAGTGAATAAAGAAAAGGAATGTAATTAATATCAACAGTATTTAATGAAAAAGCCTCAGACCAGCCTGATTTCATTCTTTGCATGTCATAGAATCATAGAAGTAGGGTCGGAAGGGACCTTGTAGATCTTCAAGTCCGACCCTCTGCCTGGGCAGGAGAAAAACTGGGCTCAAATGACTCCAGCCAGGTAGGCATCAAGCCTCTTCTTAAAGAGCCCCAGGGTAGGAGACAGCACCACTTCCCTTGGAAGTTGGTTCCAGATCCTATCTGCCCTAACTATGACGTAGTTCTTATGGATGTCTAATCTAAACCTATGCTCCAACAACTTGTGGCCGTTATTCCTTGTTATGCCAGGGGGTGCTAGGGGAAACAA